>NW_024609882.1:49742586-50433827 GCF_016920785.2 Ixodes scapularis
ACGACGGATGATATTTTCGTCGTCAAAAAGAAGTAATCAAAAGATTAAAAAAAAATCTTTATTATTTGCAGTGGCGTCACGAGGGTCCGGGGCACCCGGGCAACACAACCTAGATCCTCTAGGTGGTGTTGACCCGGGGCGGTAGCCCGCCACAAACCCCCCCCCCCCCCCCCCCTCTCGCGTGGCCCGTCGCAACCCACCCCCACTCTGGTGACCCGCCGCGATACCCCCCTGAGCGCTGCACTCGGGGGGGACCGTCCCACGCCCCCCCCCCCCCCCCCCCCCCTTTGTGACGCCACTGGTTATTTGCGTTTTTCACTAAAGCACATGATTTTTCTCTATATCTTTATAAAAATAACGCCTGTGCAACTCACTATACAGAACTGTTAAAATCTTAAAATTGCTCTAAAATGCAGCGCGCCATCTGCACCTAGAGAAATCTCCCATGGCAAGAGCGCAGCCATGTCGGCGCTGATCTGCCTGTCGGTAGACGCGAGTGCTGCTGACTGACGTAATCAATAAACAAGCACGTTTGCGCCCAAATTTTTCATTCGTCAAACCAGCACCTCGTAAGCAAAAAAGCATACAGGCTGAATTGTCCTGCACTACAAAGAAAAAAGGCCACGGTATGCAAGAGAAAATTCTGCACTTCGGCTTTCTTGTGTAGTAGGGGTTGATTAAAGGGGCACTGACACCGCATCTCAAAAAAAATTTCCCCGAGCGCGCGCGCGCCTTTTCATTTTTGCGTTTATATTTCCCCGCGCTAACCTCCTTGCTTCTTTTGATCGGTGACGTCAAAAATCAGGAAATTTAGAAGCTTTGTAGGCAACATTTCTATAACATTTAATATCATCAATAGTAAAACATGTTTTTTAATGCAATTGCGAACGCACTACGGCCCCTCTTTTTGAAATTACCAAAAATCAGATTTCGGTGTGGTGTCGCTTCCCTGGATTTGTATCGCCCCTCGGGAAAGCTTGGCGGCGCTAACGGCGAGACGGGGACAGTACGGCTCTGGACGGGGAAGAAACTGGATGTTCCCGCGCCGGCTTCTATCCCGCCTGCACACCTCCTCGCCTCGGGTTGCTGTGGCACCGGCGGAGGTCCCAAAGAAAGTCGAGTCGCAGGAGACCGCAAAATTTGACTCACTGCACTGGCGCAGATCACGCGGGAACATCAAATTCGGCATTTGGAAATTGTTTTTTTTAATTAAGAAATACTGAATTCCCAAGTTTCGAAATTTGAGGGCAATGTCCCGGCATCATTTTCAATCGTTTCGGTTAATAAAAAAAAAAGTATGATTTTGATGTGTCAGTGCCCCTTTAAACGAAACTTCCTGTTTCCGGTCATTCAAGAATTCAAGTAGTGCACCATTTCGCAAGCTACGCCATAGATCCGGAAGGGAGTTTCAACTAAGGCTTTTTTCACTCGACAGAATTAAGGAACACGTGTCGCAGAGAACCCCGGCGTCGGTGGCGTGACAAGACAAAAACCGTGTCAGTGGCGAATCGCTAAAATCCTGATTGGTCGATAGGGCATGTTGTCACGCTTACAGGACCTCGCACGGAAATTTCAGACAAGTCACAACGCTCACGTCAAACGTGACGCCACGCGTGGAATGAAAGTGTAATATAACGCGAATTAAAAGTCGCCACATGCCTCAAATGATTTTACTTTATCAAGTATTTAATTTGCCTTAAAGCAAAATTTGAAGAATTTTAGGCGGGGATCGAAACCACGACCCGTTGGTTGCGAGCCAGACACACTAGTGACTAGGCTACGCAAGGCACGCTTGCTCGGCCAGGGAACGTGCCGGAATTTACACGTTTATATGTTTCACTAGTGAGTACCATAAATAATATTTTTTTTCTGTTGCTTTTTTTTTTTTTAATACGCAATTCCGGCCCCCTTATTATCGAAGGAGATTCTTGGGGAGTTGTTCAGTCGTTGGAAACAACAACAAAAAAATACCCAATGTGGGGTTGTCGATGGTCGGGGCACGGCGAGTCACGAACATCAGATTATCGCTCCTCGGTCACCAAGTCTGCGCACGAGTCAATAAGAACACCGACAAATGTATCGCAACGGAAGAAGAGCAAACATAATAGACAGCCACCCTGCGTTACTTAAAGACTCAGTGACTATGACAAGTAATAACAAAATAACTAATGCAGGGGGCATATTTGGATGATTCATTAAAATTATCACCTGCAAGTCGTGAGTCAGACAAAAAGCTGACTCAGAAATGTACCTTCAACGCGCCATAAATGGTATGCTAAGGTTTTAGAAAGAGAAACATTTTCGGATTACTACTGCTTGACTCACCTTCAAACTTATTTTGCTTTCAGGAACATTCCCTGTACCATCGTTCAGGCTCCGTACCGAACAAACTCGGCCATGAGTGAAGAGAAATTATCTTCTGCTGATGTTGGACTCACTGAGGTTGCCTCCGCATTTGTCCCCGAACAGTATGCAGAATGCCACAGCTTCCAGAGCGGTTCAAACTCGATGACACTCGAACTGTTTCAGCCATGCTTTACTCGCGTTCCTGACGCGAGCCAACAGTTTTTAGATCTGGGATGCGGAACAGGAGACTTCACTCAGCAAGAGCTGCTGCCGCAATGCCAGCCTTGCAAAAGAATTGTGGCTGTGGACTCATCGCTAAAGATGATTCAATACGCGGAAGCAAACTTCGCCCACCCGCAAATCATATATGACTTCCTGGACATCCGAAAAGACGTTTCTGAATTTATAAACAAATACGGCCAGTTCGACCGTGTCTACTCCTTCTACGTACTCCACTGGGCTAAAGATCAATACAGTGCCTTCAAGAACATATCTGACCTAATGACACCCGTGGGCGAGTGCTTGTTAACGTTTGGAGCACGCATTCCCGCCTATGACATCTGGCGAAGAATGGTCAAAAAGGATCGTTGGACATCCTACAAAGAGGTAAGAGCGTTTTTTTCTTTTGTCGGCTGTGATAGCCATCCGAATGAACTATAGCTTTTATTTTATACGCCAAGTTCGAATGAGTAGACTTATGTTAGCATCTCTAACATTTTGACTCAAAATGCACTTACGGCCAGCTAAACTAGAAAAAACATACACATAAAGAAAAGACCATTCACGCCGCTGGACTAACAACTGATTTTCTTTTTCCTCCTCTTCTACTACAAGCCACACTTCAGGGAACAATTCTCTTTTCCTCTTTTTTGCTTTCTAATCCACCTTAAAATCTTTTTTTTTCTTAATTCTCCTTAAAATGTTAGCCCCGAAGAAATCTTTTTTTCTTTCTCGTGAAGCACGAGAGAAGGTGCACTGACGCAGTCATCGCCTTTTTCCTCAATGGCAAGTGCCTCCAGGATTTCACGTCCCCAGTTTTGTTTTGTTCCTTGCGACGATGTTTACGTCGTAGAACAGTGCCGAACATTGACACGCACGACAATGGGTTGGCAAGTGTCCTCCTGCTGACAGGGTTTTCACTGATGCAGCATGCTCCCTCGTCCGATCGTTAATGCATCGGCCGGTTTGTCCGATGTAACTTCGGCCGCATGTCAGCGGAATGTGGTGTACCACCTCCTTTTCACACAGGGCGCATGGAGACTTGTGAACTGTGCCACACCTCTTCTCGTTGTCACTTCGCTCCTGGTTAACCCGGCGACACATGGAATAGGCTTTGTTTGGGGCCGAACACACCACCTGATCGCCTTGCCGTCCAGCTACCTTTTTTAACTTGTGGGTCATCCCGTGAACATAGGGTGCTACCACCACCGCCTGTCTAGTCTTGTCTTTTTCTTTTCCTTTGTGCTTTTATCCGTGCACCCTAATCCGCGCTTGATGGCCCTGCACACCTGTTCGCAAATCGCTACCAGGAGCGGTTTTGGGTACCCAGCATCCTGTAGTCTCGAGACCTGAGTTTTAAAACTTCGCTCAACTTGATGGTGACAGGTCTTCTTTAGGGCGGATATCAGGGCTGTGGTGGCCACCCCTCGTTTGACATTCTTGGAGTGCCCCGAGTCAAAAGGTAGACGGCCTTTGCACGACCTGGCTTGGTATCTCCAGCACACGTGGTTACCTTTGAATTCCAATGCCAGGTCCAGGAATCTGATGGAATTATCCACGGGGAGTTCATGGGTGAATTTGAGTCCCAAGCAGCTCTGTTCAAAGCACCGCATCACTGTGTCTCGGCACCCGTCTCTTTCTTCATCTACCTTCGTGTTGCATAGAATTAAAAAAATTGTCGACGTACCTGAAGATGCCTTCAATCCTTGGATCTTTCAATCTTTCTTGAATGGCACTTCCGCGCGCCGCGAGGAAAACATCGCTGAGGTACGGAGCCACGCGTGAGCCAATGCATACTCCACTTCTTTGTACATATGACAAATTCTCGTGCGACACTACTCTTGCCGTGAGGTACACACGTAGGAGCTCCAAGAAACTGTCCAGGTTCATGCCGGCTGCGTTCTGGAAAGCTATGACACCCTGCTGTTCCAGAACGCAGCCGGCATCAACCTGGACAGTTTCTTGGAGCTCCTACGTGTGTACCTCACGGCAACAGTAGTGTCGCACGAGAATTCATCATATGTACAAAGAAGTGGAGTAAGCATTGGCTCACGCGTGGCTCCGTACCTCAGCGATGTTTTCCTCGCGGCGTGCGGAAGTGCCATTCAAGAAAGATTGAAAGATCCAAGGATTGAAGGCATCTTCAGGTACGTCGACAATTTTTTAATTCTATGCAACACGAAGGTAGATGAAGAAAGAGACGGGTGCCGAGACACAGTGATGCGGTGCTTTGAACAGAGCTGCTTGGGACTCAAATTCACCCATGAACTCCCCGTGGATAATTCCATCAGATTCCTGGACCTTGCCTTAGAATTCAAAGGTAACCACGTGTGCTGGAGATACCAAGCAGGTCGTGCAAAGGCTTTCTACCTTTTGACTCGGGGCACTCCAAGAATGTCAAACGAGGGGTGGCCACCACAGCCCTGATATCCGCCCTAAAGAAGACCTGTCACCATCAAGTTGAGCGAAGTTTTAAAACTCAGGTCTCGAGACTACAGGATGCTGGGTACCCAAAACCGCTCCTGGTAGCGATTTGCGAACAGGTTGTGCAGGACCATCAAGCGCGGATTAGGGTGCACGGATAAAAGCACAAAGGAAAAGAAAAAGACTCGACAGGCGGTGGTGGTAGCACCCTATGTTCACGGGATGACCCACAAGTTAAAAAAGGTAGCTGGACGGCAAGGCGTTCAGGTGGTGTGTTCGGTCCCAAACAAAGCCTATTCCATGTGTCGCCGGGTTAACCAGGAGCGAAGTGACAACGAGAAGAGGTGTGGCACAGTTCACAAGTCTCCATACGCCCTGTGTGAAAAGGAGGTGGTATACCACATTCCGCTGACATGCGGCCGAAGTTACATCGGACAAACCGGCCGATGCATTAACGATCGGACAAGGGAGCGTGCTGCATCAGTGAAAACCCTGTCAGCAGGAGGACACTTGCCAACCCAATGTCGTGCGTGTCAATGTTCGGCACTGTTCTACGACGTAAACATCGTCGCAAGGAACAAAACAAAACTGGGACGTGAAATCCTAGAGGCACTTGCCATTGAGGAAAAAGGCGATGACTGCGTCAGTGCACCTTCTCTCGTGCTTCACGAGAAAGAAAAAAGATTTCTTCGGGGTTAACATTTTAAGGAGAATTAAGAAAAAAAAGATTTTAAGGTGGATCAGAAAGCAAAAAAGAGTAAAAGAGAATTGTTCCCTCAAGTGTGGCTTGCAGTAGAAGAGGAGGAAAAAGAAAACCAGTTCTTAGTCCAGCGGCGTGAATGGTCTTTTCTTTATGTGTATGTTTTTTCTAGTTCAGCTGGCCGTAAGTGAACTATGAACCAACTAGCTAAGCTCAAGCCTGTGACTCAAAATTGCTTTGCTTTCCGGATGATACGTGGTAAAACGTTTATACATTACTTCAGAAAAAAAAAACGATAAAATTGAAAGAGTAGGTTGAGAGCTGCAAGGTTGGTGAACTAGTCGCTAGCACGATCAACAATAGCTCGTCGTGCCTGACTCGAGCAGAGGACGCTCCCCGCATGACTTCCAGTAGAAAATGCCAAAGTCGCGTTATAACACTTCTCCCTCTGAATAAAACTAATCAATTTTTCCAAGTTATACAGTTTGCCACGTTATGCTCTTGGGGTGTGTCGAGTTTAGAGAGACCGGAACAGAAGCAGAAGATAGTCCAGCAGCACTTACCCTTGTCCAAAAGGTGTTTGGTATAGCAGAGACTTAATATATGTTGCTCGGTGTAGCATTTTCATACGAAGGTGTGCCAGACACGATTATCGCTGTGCAGTCTGTCTCTGAGCATATAGGTCCTGCGGCGTCTAGAATTTTTATTTCAGCACAATCCTCGTCGAAAGCCGCATATCATTAAACTTGAGGCGATTTTAAAATGCGTTGTTTACGAAGTCAGACTAACCTACCTCTCATGTCGCCGATATAGACTTTTTATATCATCCCATCCCTATCGCCAGCGTTAGCTGGTGGACTGTTTATACTGTATTTACAAGGCCGATTAAGTCGGAAATTGTAGGATCAGAACTGCGAGGCCGGCGTTCATGTCGTTAGCACGATCAGTATCATCGCATGGTGCGTCACTCGAGCTGAGGGCGCGCGCCTTGGCACGTCTTGTAGAACATGACAAAGTCCCATCACATCACCGGCAGACTTCGATGCATACAAGCGTTCTCTGTTTTTATATAATGAAGAACCTTGTCTCTCAAGACAATATATATATTTTTAACGCAGTTTGCAGAGAGCTTCATCCCTCAAACTCACGACATGAATGATCGATCAGCTCTCATCAGTCACATGTTGAACATCCTGAAGGCTGCGTCTCTAAAACCGCGCTCTTGCGAGGTGCTCAAAATAGCGATGAAGGCCGAACATCTTTCCAGTATCATAGGTGAGTATGTCTTCGGTAAATTGGGTGGCTGCTTTCGTCTTGCGGTCACTGGATTATGCATCAACTAAACCTGTACAGCGACCGCGCGAAAAGTTATATCGTCATGGAGTAGCAGGTAAACAAAACAACTCTTCGCAAGTCTATTTAAACAATATCTGGTCAGATAATACCACAACATCGCTGGGGAAACTGTTCCATTCCTTTATGGCTAAGGGGAGTGGTGAAAACATTAACAGGATAGTACGTGATTTAATTAATTCAATTTTGAAAGAGTGATCAAGTCCAGCAGATATTTACCGTGCCAGTGAGCAGAAAAATGTTTTGAATAATGATCCGTTCTAATTATTTCATGAAAAAAGCATAAACGAGCAGTTTTCTACCGTCTCTCTAAACGGTCTAAGCCCAAGCTTCTCCTTAAAGGGGCCCTGCATCAACTTTTTTTGACTGGTGTTTAATTTGCACCAAACGTGAGCGCACTGAACGTAGTAATTCGACGAACCTTTTCTTATCTCAAATGTCGCTTTATTTTAAAAGTTATAGGCAAATTAGAATTACGAAAACAAGCAAGAAATAACTTCCTTCATGACGTGGTAGGTCCTGGCTTGAGTGGCCGTGAACTAGAGGAGAAGTAGTGAGCTCATCGAGCGCTCACGGGTGCCGCACGCCGTGTTGACGGCTCGAGAGGGCGCCACTGAAGCACGTGTTGGATAGGCTGTATGAAGCGGGCGGCTAGGGCGGCTCGCATTGCATTTGCTGCGCGATTAAAGTCTAATTCGACATAACACTTCATTGGCCACAAACGACAGCAAACACGGGGTAAAGATCAGTTCAGAACGGGAGCCACTTCGCGCTGCCACACCGCCAAATGGCCAAATCGCCAGCCAAGCCCGCGCCGAAAGCCTTCGGAACGCTCGGAACCGGTCGGATCCTCGATCCGGTATACGACCGCAGCGCCGCCGCATACATCCGGGACATTTCTACGCTTGTCGTTCGTCGGAGCCTCATCTCGCTAGCCCTTCCTAGTATGCACCGTTTTTTCCGCCGCTTGGTGGCGGGTTTGTCGACGGGTTTTTCCTTGTTTCCGTACTTTATAAACTGCGTTTGTTTCTTTTCTGACCTACAGTACTGAACAAAAGCTACTTTCATACATAATTGAAACGGTTCGCGACACTTATATTTTGTATCTCGACTAAAAAAAAGCTTTCAGCGGCTCTGACCAGTAGTAAGCCCAGGACCAAATACGTGACATAATGCGCGCTTTCGGCAACGCCGGTCGCCCTCGGAGTCGTAGGTGGAGGAGGTTTCCACGTCGCCCGGTTAAAATATGACTGACTGATATTTAGTTACTCTCTCCGTGCCCGCTGGCTTGCCCGAACCCCAAGAGACGTAGAAACCGCTAAAAAAGTAGACGCTTAAATATGATTGCAGGGCCCCGTTAAGCCTGTGACAATTGTGAAGGTGGAGTACTCGTGACAAATGAATCACGCAGATTTATTCTGCAGAGGTTCTAGTTTTAAAGTTAAATAGCTTTGGTGAGGATTCCATACAATACTGGCATATTCTGGTTTGGAAAAGATGATTGATTTATTAGCTAGTAGCTTCGTTGTTTGTGGAGCGGAATGAAAGTTGCGTTTCTTAGATGCATTTGCGATTGTTCTTTCTATTTGCGTTTTCCAGGACAAGTTACCCGTAAAGAGCTCTAGGTGCATATACGATGGTGCGTTTTCAATAACCTAGTTTAAAAATGAATATTGGAAAGATGACAATGTTTTTCGTTTTTTTGTGTCTGTTAATACACGACATTTACTAGAATTTATTTTCATTTGCCAGGTAACACACCACTCGCTGATTATGTTCAGGTCGTTTTGGAAAATTAAGTGATCGGCTTGGGAAGATATTTTTAGATAGATAGCAGAATTGTCGGCAAAGAGCCTAATTGTTGACGTAATGCTTTCTTTGAGGTTGTTAATATATACTAGGGGTGGCCAAGCTGCGGCTCGCGAGCCGCATGCGGCTCTTCGCGTGTTGAAGTGCGGCTCGCGGCTCCCTGCCCTATCCCCCCCCCCCCCCGCCCCCAATAAAAAAAGAAAGAAATGGAACGCGGTTTAAATCGAAAGAACTGCGGTTTGGTAGCCCTGTGCTACTGGTTCCATACGTACAGTTGGACTGTTTTTGACTCGTACAGATTGAAAGTAGTTCGAGTTGCGTTCATTGCTCAAAACAAAAGTTTGTCCGCCCCCTCCCCCCCACCTTCCCCCCTCCCCGCGGCTCTTGGAAGTTTCGTGGTTTTGTTTGCGGCTCTTAGGCCTTGTCAGCTTGGCCACCCCTGATATATACGAAAAAATTAAAGGGGTAAGGAAACGAAATTCTAGCGCTCATTTTCAAGCTTGAACGTGTTGCATGTTGCATACTAACCTCACAAACACCAGTCTTTCGTTGAAAGGCACAAGAAAACTAATTTTAAAGCTAAATGAACGATCTTTCAAAGTGCACCTGGTGGATGCATGCGGAGCCTATTTAGGAGGTAATCTAGCAACGTTGGGGAAATTGCTACGTAGTCGTGACGTAGCATATTCCTTCGGAGCAGCGCCGCTCTTTGGAATTTCAACATTTTCCTTCTTAGCTTTAGCTCAACTCACAAATCGCGCATTGTACCAAACGGTCGAAAAAAACGGAAAGGAAGAACTCCCCTCTTTCTCGGACCCTCGTTCGTGCAACCGGACACAGCCATTCTCCCCCTAGAAGATTAGCCCGTCGCCCAAAACTCGAACAATACTTGCTTTCCCCACCCCGTTCAGCCCGAAGCTGACGGTTTTGTCAAAGCTACGTGCTCCTTGGGCCAGCCACACGCTCGTCACCACACGGGTACTTTGAACGGCTCGGTTGTAACGCGTTGACGCTATTGGCACCACCACAACGCTGACAACACTACCAAGGGTAGAGCTCATAACCTCACCAGCCTTGCTACGTCACGAATGCAGGGAATCTTCTTTTTCTGTTTTTGTTTGCGCCGGATATCCCATGACGCATCGCGCTCTCCGTTCGCTTCTCTTCGAGCGCTTGCTCAAGTGCACCGTTTGGAACGAAAAAATATAACCAGTCGTTCAAAATACAAACGTGCGATTATCATTCAAGGTTATTATCCCTCACGCTTGACCTATTTCCGAACGAAATTTGAATATTTCAATTTTTGTTTCCGTACCCCTTTGTGAGAACAGTCTGAGAACGCTTCCTTGGGGCACTCCATATATCACAGGCAGCTGAGAAGAAACAGTATTGTTAACCATCACTGATCGGGTTCTGTTGGTAAAAAAAGCCCATATCCAGTCAAATATCGAGGGGTCAAATCGAAGGTGTCGAAGTTTTGAAATTAAACGCGCGTGAGGTACTGTATCAAAAGCTTTTGCGAAATCGATAAATGTAGTATCCGTTTGAGCTCCAGAATGGGTTTTTAAGTGTAAATCATTTGCAAAATCAAAACGCTGCGTGTTACAAGAGTGGTTTTTCCTGACACCATTTTGATTAGGAAATAGCTAGAAAGTTTGATTTCATCTAAGTGTGCCATAATGTTCGAAAAATAACATGTTTCATTAATTTGCAAGAGGCGCTTGTGAGCGAAATTGGGCGCTTATCAGACGGGTTCGATGCGTCGCCAGATTTAAAAATGGCTTAACAATTGTAGAACGTCAAACGGGTGGAACTTTGCTCGAGTCAAGAGATTGTTGAAATAGTTTAGAAAAAGAGGGGATACAAAACCTTTTATCATCTTATGAAACTTTCCTGGTATGGAATCCTCACCCGGGCCACTGTCGGTTGGGAGTGTTGTTTTTACCTTCATTGGGCCGTCACTACTAAATTCAATAGGAGGCACAGCAATAATTCGGCGTTCAGAAATCGGTGAAAGGGGGAAGTCTTCCTCCATGAATATGCTCCAAATAAACGAATTGTAACCAGTGATAGAGTGCAGGCGATTTGGTAATTAATCGACATCTTGTAAACCCTGAGATGGGGAACGATAAAAAAATAACGGACGAACACAACGAAATCTCAAACACAGCTGAATTTTATTGATATGAGCACACCAATAAAAATACTTTCAGACAATTGGAAAAGAGAAAGGCCAAAAAGAACTCAAACCCATAAACAAGACGACATACGTGTTCGCCCCAGACAGCCTGAGTCACTCCCCGGCTCCAACACTTTCGGAAAGGGAGCCTTCCCCCCCCCCCCCCCCCCCCCCCCAACAACAACAACAACAACCCGAAGGTCAACACACAAGGCGGCCTCCAAAACGCTAAAGCCTAATCTGCATTTCCTACTTCCAAGCAAACGGTTCCCGATTTTCTTCCTCCTCCCCCCCCCCCGTTCAAGTTTACAAAGCCGCCCTCAAACAAGGAAAAACTCTTCCATCCGATCACTGATAACCAAGGCCGGCTGGCTCACACGATTCCCCCCGCTCGCAAATGCACAGTCTCCTTAATTAGCCTTCTAAAGAATCCTTTTTTGTTTCACAGAACGGAAGTTTCATCCGAAAGAGGAAACAAAGATTACAATAACTAAAATGATTTGCCAACTCAGAACTCTGCGCCATATTCTTTACACTCCTTTTATGTTCCGCAAGACGGTCATTCAGCTGCGTTTAAGATTTCGTTGTGTTCGTCCGTTTTTTTTTTTTTTTGTCTTTTTTTTTTTTTTTATGGGGGGGGGGGGGTTCTTTTTCTTTTTCTTTTTTATCGTTCCCCACCTCAGGGTTTACAAGATGTCGAAAGAAACGAGGTGAGCACAGCTGCAACCTCACTATCGTTCATGTGGCGAGAATCGACCCCTATGAACACGGGGTCAGTACGGCCATGACTTGGAATGATAGCCTTCAAAAGCAGTGTTTGGAATAGGGACAGCGCACTTATGAGGTTACACGACTCAAAGAAAATCAGAAGAAGGCGTAGAGAGAAAAGAAAGTTAAGAAAGGTATCATTTGGGGGTCGCCCTTTTGTTCCTTTTCTTTATTACTTTTTGTAATAAGCCGCCACAGACTGTTGCCGGCGAAGCGCCATGAGCCAGGTGGGTTAAAGTTTTTATAAGTCGCCGCCGCCTGTCGCCGCAAAGCGGCGTAAACAGGTGAACCAAGTAGCGTCACGCGTGCCCCACTGATACACACGCAACGTAGTGACTGTCCCCCACTGCATCGTGAAAGCGGCGAAAGTGGCAAGTGGCTATTTTCGACAACAAATAGCTCACTGGAGGTCAATCACCAGGCGGTGATTTTACGTAGTACTATCCGGAAGTACTTGTTTAAAAGTTTCAGGACAAAATTAAATATTTTGGCTTTGAAAAGCGGCTACCAGTTTGCCTCTTGGACGAGCTTTCTTCGACGAGCTGCACTGCGACGAACTGGGCTATTCAACGAATGGGCCCCCGATTAGTTGGGTTTGGACGAGTCGGCCTAGACCCGTGTGAGAGGTGGCATATCTGGTATACGCACGATTCCGCCAATCAAGTTGAGCAGAAGCGTTTGGGACGATTTGTGTTTGTCCCCTTCTTCGTCCGTCGTCTCTGATTTTTTTTATGTATGTAACATAAATTAGCTTGCCCGTCTACTCACTCTATCTCAGGGAATAAATTGTTTTATTTCAAAAGGAGAGGAGCTTAGGCCGTCTAGGTGACCGACAGGTGCGCAGAAAAAAGATCATGCCTATTCCGGAGTTTTATCCCTAGGCTTGTGCTAGACTAGTGACGGGCTGTGCGAGTTTAGAAAACGGGGAGCTGGTATATAAGTGGCAATTTGTTTATCCTTCCATTTATGTGTCATTCAGGTGCAAGTCGGTTAATCCCTCCGTTCATGACCAAAAGTTAAGATCCTCGGACTTGTCGACATAAGTGATTGAAACCAATTGAAATCTTTGGGAATGTAATCTGTGCCAACGTAAACAGGCGTCTATGTTGCTTGCAGAGTTTGTTCACATCGGTGGTAATTACTCCGTTCTTCTTTTTTTTATGCTTGATTTCTATTCTCGCTGCCTAAAAAAATCGAGCAAACTCATACCTAACTGAAGTAATACATCATAGTAAATTTTAAGTGTTCTTTTTTAATAAAAAATAAGATTTTAACTTAATATGTGTTTGTTACAGAGATCAACATGGGGTTCGTGCCATTTCTGTCTCAGCTTCCCGAAGGGGACAAGGAAACCTTCAAGAAGGATTTCAAAAACGAGATTCACCAATTCTGGACGGAAAAATTTGCCGAACGTCCTGACCACTTCGCAGAGCAATACCTGATTCATGCGGTTAAAGTCTAGATTCTTATTTTATCTAGGATTGGGCAGAATCCCGATGAGAATATCTCGGACTAGAATTTCAAAAATATACTACGCAGTTTTAAACATTAATTGCGATAAATTTGTCCGCTGAATTAATTATTTCTAAACAAAAATAAAATTTTGGGCGTATTCCTGGTGTCGCGGTACTATTAGGGGCCGATGTATTTCGTTACTATCTTCTATGAATCGTTGACCTCTACGTAATTGTTTGGAACAACACTTTTCATGTTCTTGGTCTTACGTCCTACACAAATACAAAATTAACTAAAGCAGAGTTGATGCGTGTTTTTAAGAGTAAAACAAACAAACAATGAAAATAATACTACAGATAAATTCTTTTTGTTTCTATGAGCATAGCTTTCGCGCTTTTTCTTTAGTTCTTGCGAATGAGGAAAAGGAAACGCTCAAGCAGGAATTTGAGATTGAAATACGCGAATAGTTCAATGAACTCTTAGTCGGATATCCTTACTTCAACGCGGAAGTTCACTAATCTATGCTGATAAAGTTTGATCCTTTTGTAGTTTTAATGACTGTTCTCCGAATAAATTGTTAATAAGACCCTTGGAACCCGATTTGCCTAAATTCCTACACGAAGAATCCAACATTTGAATACACGCCTTTTGTTAAAACCATCTTCTCGATGTATTTTTGCGATCATTTACAATTTCACTTCCCCCTAACATTCAGAATTTCAGAATACCCTCTTAAACTTTTAAATAGTTATTCAAAATAAACGCATTTAAATATAATTTGTTTTTCGCGAACAGTTCACAGTTGCAACAGTCGAAATTGTTTCTGCATCTCACTTTTCTTCTTTTTTTTTTTTAACGGTACAAAGCTTACCCTGAAAATAATAACTACACGTACAGTTTCCCGATTCTCGCAGGTTCTAAAGCGATAGCTTTAAAGGAGCTCGTATCGCACTAAAGCCGGTGCCGATGTCGGTGGCAAACGAGAAAATGCAGGATTAGTCCATTGGGTCCCGACACCACAGCCCCATGACCTCGAGCGTATCTCAAAGAATTTCACTTCCATAAAGTAATTTCTTTCTCTTAAAGAAACAAAAAGAATTTCTGCGCGGGCGGGATTCGAAAACGCGACCGCTTGGTTGAGAGCCAGGCACGCTACCAACTAGGTCATACAGACACCTTTCTTTTCTATGCCGGCTTTACGTGAAACAATCAATACATAAACTTCAGTTTCGGAAATAAGATTAAATAAATCAGCTACAGAGTCACACAAGCACATTGACACACCAACCAAAAAACAATGAGGATAAAAGACCACCAGCCAATATTTTTTGCTGAGAGCCGTAATGGGTGAGGTTAAAAAAGGCCTTAAGTGTTGCCAGCTCATTCAGAACTGGCAGCCACTCGATGTCGCTCTTTATTTTTATATAGCATTCCCTAACGCATTTCAGACACTCAATGAAGTATCCGCGGACACACGGGCCATCGATATCTGCATGTCACATGGCCATTCTGCTTTTCCAAGTGCGTGGAGTCGCAGGAGCATGATTATGCCCTATGGAGTTGGTTCGCTGTCTACCGATAAATACTAAATGCCGTAGGGAAACAATGGGAGCTCTTTCTTAATAGTTCGCTGTAGTACCCCCCATTAAAGACGTCCCACGAAGACACGCTTGCATGGCTTCGGAAGGAGCGCGGGTTTACATTTAGCTATCGCGTTCCACTCTTAAAGGCGAAGCTTAAAAGTCCTCCTGCAATTTTTTTTCTGTCATTGACTTTAAAGTGTACTGCGTTTCCCTAATAATCTTTGCTGTTGTTTTATTGTGAATTCCACTGCATCAGTTAATTTATGTATCTTGTATTTTTTTTTTGAAGTACGTGTTCCATTTATTTTCATATTATATACACCCTTAAAATAATGTATCAAGGGTGAAGTCGACATCAAAAATACATACCTAAATGATAATTGTAATTTCTCGTTCAGCGTGCAAAACTAGTTAAATTGCAATGGCACTGTTATTGACGAGGTTTCTATTGTAGCGTTTATGAGAATAGCTTTGCCCTAATCCGACGTTTTCATAATGGGCGTACACATCTTTTTAACATTTTGAGAATCATGGCATTTGATTCACTGCTGTCAAAATATAATTCGCGGAGTAGTATTCTGAGATGTTCAAATGGAAAGTTCGTCTTTAATGATTATCCGTTAATATCAACAATTTATATAAAGAGCAGCTTACATTTTTTTAAGAAATTCAACTGAATTGACCAACTCGTTTTAAGCTATGGCTGAGTACTGACTTTCATTAGCAGGATAGAAACAAGATTAGGCAGTATATTGGACTCTTTGTTCAAAAACATTTTCAGAATTAACTATCTGCACAATGAAAAGTAAGCTTTAGAATAAATCCCCGGGATCATTTTAGTTATCGATTTATGGTTCGCAAAGTCTACTTATCATAATTGCTTGGGGAACATTATGCACCTCAGGTCCATATACAAAGATAACAAATATTCAGTTATATATATTTCCTGACTCTAATTTGCTCGACAATACGCCGATATCCTTGGAAGAAATATTACGTTCGGTATACATATTTGCAAAAGTATGCAAGCTTCCGTGAAGAGACGATCTACACAATGACAATAAATTAAAAATACTTTTTTTCGGCCATGACATGGGCAAACGAGGGGTAAAACAACACTCCGGACTCAACTTGCAAAATATATTTATTACAGGACCCTCAATGGCCAAGTATATTTACATATGACACGATACGTTTGACGCTTGATCAACAAACGCCGTATAAATGTCCAAGGTGATCACTGTGAAATGACGACGTAGACCATTTTCCAAAAGGATAAAGTAATGATCGTTCACATTATGACAACGTGCGATTTAGTTCCATGTTCCCAGCCGTTGGCCCTACACCAGGTCGTGTTTCTGACGCCACACCAAATATATGTGGCGATTTCTGTTGAACCAAAGCACGCACGTTCGTCTTTCCCTCCCTAAGAGAGATGAACGCGCCTGTTCTGTGCACGGGCTCTTTTTTAATACAATTTATTTGTGAATACCCTTAAGGAACATCACAGACTTGGCTTTCCATGCATAATAAGATACACCACTTTTATTTCAGGCGAGCGACCGTAATCCCCAATTTCTATCCGCGTAATGGGGAACTCACCGCACTAATTTGGGCATAACTTACGGATTAATCTCTCGGTTAACTCCAATTCTATTTAATTTAATTTAATTATATATAAAAAGGTACTCGCATGCGATTGTTAAGAGATGTAGATCTGTCCACATTGCGAATTCGAGAGATTATTCTCTTTCGCTACGAGCAAACATGCGCAGAAACCAATGACAAAAGTAAGCTGTCATGAGCTAAAGCTGTTATATTATTTTACCAAACTGATTGATAAAACTCAGATGTGACACACGGATTCACGTAGAAACCGTAGCCCCCTGGTGGAACTCACGCTGGTGGGATAACACACACCCTGGTGCGTGGGTGTTATCCTTGGTCAATCACGATATATTATTTGTTCCTTCCAGACGGTTTGAGTGTGCTACGATTGAATTTCAGCGACTTGCTGAGAACAGTCCAATCATCTATAATAAACAAAATGAAACAAATATTTTAGAGAGTTAGTTTGGTGAATATGTTCACTCCACGGCACTTGCACTATAAAGAAGGGCTACCTCCGTTTGTTTTGTTCATTCTGCAATTTGAAGAGCGTAGCATGCTACCGAAATATCTTTATAGCCTAATTAGAATTGGTATATTCACCTCGTTGATAAAAGGCAACATGTTCGCACGAGAGCTTTTAAATTCGTTTCGGTCCATAGTAACGAAACTAAGGCCATTTTGTATAAGGATTTGGATTAAAATGCTACACCGTTTCTATCTGGTGATCGGACTGTATTTGTGGATCTCGCCTGTCGACTTCCCTACAACTTCCGCTTCCGCCTGGAGCTTTGTTGGCTTCCTCGTGTTCAAACGTTTTGCCGCCATTCTTTCCAAGATTCATCTAAACTCGGGAAAAAAAAGGTTGCCGTCTTTCGGAAGCTTTTAGACAGTCCGAAACAAATTAAATTCATATCGCTTTGGCCTCCTGAAATCGTATCCAAAAATACCAAGCAATCATATCTTCGAATCTTAGGATTTTAAATTGCGCCTGCTTTGCACTAAACTCCGAGATGGCACGATCCACGACAAACTCGGAGAATGGAGTTCCAATACTCAATACGCAACATGTTTGGTTGGTCTAGTCCGCACAATACTGCGTAATGTTCACTTAATTCTGCTCAGCCCAGGCTCATATAAATAAATAGTAGTTTCACTAAGAGTGACAGAAAAAAAGAGACGCCATTTGAAAAACACAAAGTAGGCGGGGTCAGTAACCATTGTGTTGACTAATAAGAATGATAAATGTTTCTCCTATCAATTGTACCACACACTTTTTGCTTCAATATTCAAATAATGACAGGATCGTCTAGGGAGTTAAGGGTAATCATTTTCGGTTAAAATTTCTGAATGAAAATTTTACAAAATTCAACTAAAAGCACATATTAAAACCGTTTTGACGGGACTGTAGATCTTCGCCCTCCTACCTGGGAATTCCTCTACGGCAAAAAAAAAAAAGAAAGATCCTTCGATTAGCTCGGTGTAATAATGTATTTAAAGCGGAACATATGTCAGTTTCTGGAAGAGTTAGAGTGAGCAAGTGATTTCGCTTATTCACCTGTAGCTCCCCGTGAAGCAGCTGGTCACCTACCTTTACCAAGCACACCTTCAGGGATGATTGTAAGGCGCGACAAACGTCAAATGGTTTTAGGAGTTTGATGTCGTCAGACGATCATTCAAATCTGACCTTGCACCTTGTTCATTTTAACCACATAGGTAATTAAGTAATTTAGTGCCTTGCAGTTTCAATGCTAAATCAGTGCCGAGATCTGCTCTTCCCTAGCTTTCGTGGTACAAACTCCAGCATCATTATGCGTACATATCCCGACAGATGTTTCATTGCGGCGAAAACGGATGGATCCCTTTCAAACATTCGGTGCAAAGCGTAGTTATGATGTTAATGAGAAGTGTAGAAACCTTCATACAAGTGGGCGAGCAGAAGTGCTAGGTTATGCTTCGTTTTCATTTTTAAATGGAATGCAATTGCTTCACAACGTGTAGTATGATGTAGAAAAAGTTTAAAGTGATGAAATGAGTGAACGTACGAACTTTAATGGGTGAAATGAGCAAACATTAATTTAATGAAGTGAACGTCTTAAAGCAAGTGTTCCATCCATTGAAAACTGATGTGAGTTCACAGCACTCAGTACAGACAAAATTTCGTGTCATGTCAATAACGCATGGTGTGCCTGCTTTCGCAATAAAAAAAATTAAAAAAAAACACTTTCAGATACAGTCTTGGTGTAACTGCACTCTGCCCAAATAGAGTCGTGGCTGGTGCACATCTAATTCCAGGATTGCCTGCAACAAAAAGAACATAAATAAATGTATTAGTATAGCCACCACTTGAACCATATTGAACTTGAACAACGAACGGTGGTAGAAAAAAATAGCGATAAGTAAATACCGAATTTAAAAAAAAAGGTTGCTGTTGTTCATCAGTCTAACGATTCTGAACAAGGAGAAACTTCATCAGGAGAAAAAATATAATGAATTCTGGTGTTGAAAAATAATCGCAATCATATAACCATAAGTACGTGTTACAAAATACAGAATAAAATATAGGTTATTTAACGCAATGCTCTAACCTCATTGCCTGCTTTTATTTTGCACATGACTTCATATTTCATTAGGGGGTCGCCAGCGGCTGGCCGCTGGTTTATTTTCTTTTTTTTTCTGTTTTGCTTGGAGGTTTGCGTACCCTACATTTCGTCCCCTATTTCTTTCGGTCCATTTCAGTAGGAGAGAAAATAATGAAGGTATGTTCATAATTTTTGCACGAACATTCTTTCCATAATTCAGTACAGTCGAAATTTAGAAAATAAACACTACGAATCTTCGCACTTTGCACTTCGGACACTTACACAGGCATATTTTGCAGCACGGGGCATTTAGAATAATCAATGCATGCAGCGCATTATTATTGTTTCAATAATAAATTTCCGTCGACGACACTGACGAAAACCTTTATATATGAAGCTTAACTAGGCCCGGTGCCCCTTCGCGTGAAGGACATGGTCCGATATTATACTATAAACTATACAATATTAATTATATAAAACATAGGTGTTCATTGTATTATTTAATGAATTGATATTCAATCCGGAATATAGCAAAGCAGTTAATACGTGTAGGCTGGTTAGCAATAGACGTGAATTTCTGTTAGGTGAATGTGAAAAGACCTAGAATTCCCGTAGTCGAGTATTGATGACAGGTGGATTCGCGTTTGGTCATGTCCGAAAGACCTAGCAAGAAGAGCTGTAAACTACGCGCTTGGAAACAAACGACAACATAAGCGATTGCTATAAACCCTGGCTATTTGCGTGACGTTGCACATAAAGCCTACATTAAAGCGTCTTTTCTCGCGACCATACGACACACACAGCGTCAACCTTGCTGCACAACGAGAACGAGAAAATAAAATCGCCGTACACAAAACAGTTCAGTATAATAATAAAGGAAATGGGTAAGATATATTATCTTCTTTCACCTCTCAGCTGGATATTTTAGGGAAGCGGGGGAACAAAGACGCAAATTTCACTTTGCAACTGTGGTACTGGGAATTTATATGGTTGATCTGAGCAGCAGACTGCAGGATATAAAATCGTTGAGGCGTCCGAAAGTCCACGTAATCTGTTTTTAATCGAGTCTCGAATCTTAAGCTTAAGACTTAAGAGGGAAATAAAACAGATGACCGATATAGCCCAGTCCCTGAGCGAATCCTGCAGCTGTTGAGACAAAGTGAAAAATCTGTACATTTTACTGTCTCTAATTCATTGCTTGAGGGTAAATCCAATGTTTCTGCTTCAACTGGAATCAAGCTTACTTTTGAAACAATTAATTTTCTTTCTGGTTACATCTTAGGCAACACTAAATGGCTCCTTCGCAAGCCGGAGACGGCAACAACCCTTTCGCGCTCGTTGTTTGAGATAAGAGGGGAGCTCTCACCGAGGACGGAGGCGTCGCCGCCTTATTTGCAGGTTCAGTGGTGGACGGCGCAGTGTCGCATCACTGGGGCGCGTGTTATTCCACCCTACCCTCCTCGTTCACACCGCTTCGCGACGACAGTCTCCGGCGGCACATTACGAGGCGACACAAGCGGGCTGAGTTGGCTATAAATAGTTGGGCATAAAGAAAAGAGAAGCTAGTCTTGGCAGCGAATAGAAACCCCCAACACCGCATGGTAGAGCGATTAAAGCGGCTTGGGCAGCACCTCCTAGACTGCTTTAAAGCCTGTGCGTCACGGGACATGACGTCATGTTCTGGAGGCCTGCATGGGCGCTGATTGGGTGCGAGTTCCGCGTGAGCGTTCGCGTGGGACTCGTTTTCTGTCATAGCAATACGCGAACGCTGACGCGGCACTCGACTCCAATCAGCGCCCGTGCAGGCCTCCGGGAAGTGACGTCGTGTCACGTGACGCGCAGGCTTAAAAGCTGTCTAAGAGGTGCTGGCTCCGGTCCAAAACGTGAAGATAATGGCGTCGGTTCCCGATAGGGCCGCAAGCAACCAGCCGGCAACCCCCAATATCTCGAGGCGGCATCTGTGGGCCCGCTAAACACTGGCGCGCGCATTTGGGACTTGCGTCCAAAGAGGCCAATCATGGGCCCAAGATTTGCCCCCATGGTTTTACTTCGTGCGGAAGCAGCTATTCGCGACTCCAGCGAACTACGGGAGTCTCGCTTCTCAATCAAATCGGCGGACGAAAAAAGGTCGTTTTTGACGCTCAGCATGCGGGCCACCATAAAGCTCGTGCACTGAAGCATAAAATCAGTGTTACATATGGAAGCAAATCGATTTTTCGACCGTAGAAACCTTCTTCTAGTCAGTGCGTAGGTATGAGACGGCGGAAGTATGAAAGTAATTACTGGAACGATGTTTCTTTCTATGCTGCCTTCGAGTACCAAGCAGCGATACCAGACGACGCAGTCGCCAATACTCGGCCGGGGACCTGTCAAGCTGTTTGGCAGATTTGTTTTCCGGCGCCACCTTTTCTTAGCTGTTTAGAAAATAGACTTACTGTATTGTATTATATTTTACTCTGCCGAAATATGGACCTTCTTTTTTCTCTACTTCATAAAGTAACGCCAGTGGGATATCGAGGAGCGACATACACGAAGTAACGTCACAGCTCTTGAATGTCGTGTCCTATTGTTTATATTTTTTAGTCCAGCGATGTAGACGTAACTTTAACTGTGCATTGTTCATCCCTTAATTGTAGTCAATTTGTAAAATATTTCTTTGGATATATGGACTTGCCGAAATTAGACCCTGCCCCCCGAAGAAAAAATAACGACTTGCTTATGAAGGAGATTTATGGACTATTTTTATGGGTACGATTTCAGGAACGTGTCATCGACTGGTGTGTTTGGCGTGCTCTCCCGCCAATGCATCCCAGTGATACCAAAGTGGAAACAAATTGCCTCAAATCGACTGCGTGTCGTGTTCATGGACGTCACAATCCTGGTGGTATCTCATAGAGCAGAAAACATAACAAAACACAAGGAACGCTGTCGTCAAGGCGTTCCATTTTGTGCCTGCCTCTTTCTGTAAGCTCTCAAGCTGCAGAGTGACCTACAACAGAGCAGGCGTCGACCACATCCCCTTCGACTACTATGTTACCGCCAGGATCGCAGCAGGCAACACCATGACACGTTCATGACATCACCATGCGGCAATAGAGACCATTTTTGATGGCGCCGGAAACACGCCAGTCAAAGACGCGCTCCAGGTATCACACTAGGTGTTGGTGTCTATTCACAAATTGGAAAAGTTACTCACAAACGCAATGGCATCATACGTAGTCAGCGGCACCGTCTTGATATACACATCGTATGGGTTTCCTTCATGATGATGTTATGAGCTCCGTCAGCTTAGGTATAAACCTGGAATAGATATTCACGAAACATGAAAAGCTTTTCAATTTTCAGGTAGTATCCGCGGAATAAATTGCTCGCATGCAGTGTCAGCTCGACAAAGAAACAACTTTGAATGCCGCTTGAACAAAATAGCTATGCAGTCTCGCATTTCATTAAAAAGCGTCATAGTTTGGCCTTAAAAGGAAGAAAAATCTTATATCATGAACATTCCCAACTTGGAATAGTTGTGGAGAGAAATAAGTCACAATGAAATTTGTGAGAAACGATGAAATAAATGTAGGCTCTTCTCCCCAAATATGACGGCATGGAACTAACATTGCTGTTTGTCGTTGCTTTCGCCACTTTTTATGACGCTCTGCATTAATTGTAACTGTTTTAATGTAAATTAATTCAACTTAATACAATATAAAACCGCTAAGATAGTTCTTTCTTCATAGTTGAATTTTAAAAAAGGGACAATGAAAT
Source organism: Ixodes scapularis (assembly GCF_016920785.2). Taxonomy (NCBI): domain Eukaryota; kingdom Metazoa; phylum Arthropoda; class Arachnida; order Ixodida; family Ixodidae; genus Ixodes; species Ixodes scapularis. The sequence continues at coordinate 49,765,372 of NW_024609882.1, forward strand.
TATTTTTGATGATAATTCTTCCAATTATGCACCCGACTGGGCTTTGGCGCCGCACTAACTTCCTTTTCTCAGCTGGTGAGAGCACGGCACAAAGCTCGTTCACAAGCAATTCGTTCCTGATTTTGTTTTTCTCTCACAGTTGACGAGTGTGCCAATTGCACCACACCCTCGTTCCTATTTAAACTGTCAAGAATAAGCGCGCATTATTTTTAAGAAGGCTAGAAAAAACGACTTGTTTCACGCAAGAGAACGGTTAAAATACTTCCCTCATGAATATGCCCGCGTGCACAGGGCCTACCTTATTAGGTCGGAATAGGCTGTACTGTAAAAAGAGACCCGTTTTACCACTTGTCCGCATCACACGAGAGTATATCTCTTTACCCTAAATAATACGTTTCCCGTGCTTACTTTCTCTCGGCAGATTGCTTTCTCACGGCGTGACATCTTATTTATGAACATCGTTATTTACTGTAGTCACTGGTAGCTTAAACAACGTAGGACGTAACAAGTCTCGTACACTTTCTTATCGCCTTGCGGATAATAATACTACGGCATTAGACGGGCAAGAATACCAAAGAACAAATCACAAACCATCAAGTGCATTAATAATTTTGCAGGCTCTTCTTTTCTTAGGCTGACAGTAACTGTGGTCGTAATTGGCCTTCTGTGAGCTTAGCATGGAAGATGCCGCACAGGCAATGTCGCGTGCGCGTTTGCGTCGGTACTTATCGATCATTTAGCCAATATGTCAGTTACACTTCTAATAAACAAAGAATTGTCATTAGTGACCTTTTTTCTAAAAGCCGCCACTCTTTGGCTGCATCAAGCGTCCTATGAAAACTTCCAGTTAACGAACTTTGCTTTGTGCAGGAAAGCCGAATTAAATACCTAGTAGTTTTTAATATTGATATCAACGCGTCTATGAGGGTACTTGTATCCAGACTTGTACGTAATCCGTTACAAGTAACGGAATTACTTGTAATCCCTTACATTTATCAGTAATTTAGTAACGGAATAATTACATATTTTCTAGAGTAATTTTAAAGTAATTCACTTACATTTTTCACGTAACGGATTCCTTGTAATCCGTTACAATATTTTTTTGTCAAACCAATCCCCCCCCCCCCCATTCTAAAAAAAAAGTTATTTTTGTTGTTTTTTTTTTGTAAAATCGAGCGCAGTGACACTGTCACGGGAATTGACCACCGCAAGGGAGGCTTGGCACTCTTCAGTTCCTTCCGCAAAGCCTTTTTTTTTTTGCAACACCAAGCCCCTGAGTCTATCTTTTTTTTTTTTTTTTTTTTTTAGACCCTAACATTAATGTAAAAAAATCCAAATAAACAATTCTACAAAAAAAAAAAGGGGGGGGGGGGGACAAGTTATTTCCGCGTTTTTTTTTTTTTTAGTGCCTTTGTTTTATTCTTTGCGATCGAAGACGGGTAGAGGAGGACACCAAGTGATTGTGCGCCTCTTCGAGAAGCTCGAGGCGGTAAGTGCACCGAAAAGAATTAACAATGTCCTTCTCGGATATAGTGACTACGACCATTTTCATGTGTCACAACGTGTCACCACGTCACAACACAACACAATGTCACAACACGAGACAACGCTCCCTCTACCCTACCCTTTTTGTGAGTCAGCTTTTTGCGAGCACTTAGAAAATGGTAACAGTCTTCCTTTCTTCTGTCTGTTTTGCCCCAGCAGGACGTATCTTATCTTAAGCAGATATTTTTACAAATAAAACATAATAATGGCTGACGTAGACTTGATATTCTGGGCTTGAGGAGAGAGTGAAATTCGTGAGTAGGGCCATAGCGCGGCTTACTTAGTATTCTACCCTTTGCTGCCCGTGGCATCAGCGGACGTATATCTGGAGAACACCGGAGTAAGCTGCAGTCGGTTCGTGCTCCGTGCGTTTTTGAACGGCACCAAGAAAGGTACACACGGCAAACGTGCGTCTACAATTCCTTGTTTTAACTGACGTTCTAATTAATTGCTGTTATGAGTGTCCTTCTTTTTTATTTTATTATTTATATTTATATACTGGAAACTTTTTTTTATTGACCAACGTCTCAAGTGAGGCTCGAACTGTTCAGAACCAAAGGAAGAAGAATATCGAGCAAAACCTTATTTATTATTTAATTATCCCCTTACTGTTACAACTATGTTTTGCTATTGATGACTTCTACAGCTTCGCCATTTAGACAATGGAGAATTTTAGCAGATCGGTCCGATGACTCCGATAACGATATCCGATACTTCGCCTCCGTCTTTGCGTATGCATCATATCGTTATTGGGTACCGTTATTGCGGGTATCGGAGGTATCGGAAAGATCTACTAAATCTCTCGAATAGCAGGCAACGGCTGCAACGACAAAGCTTTGCTCTACATTCGAGGTAAATAGTACTTCCCTTGCTTCGCACAAATGCTTTGCACGAATGCTTCATGCAGAGCATGAAGCATTCGCGAGGAAGAATATGGCACTCCCATGCAGTGCCTCAGATCAAATGGTGTTCAGCGCAGCAGTCGACATATTGAGTAAGAAATAAAGCAAAATGTCTGACGAGACTTTTGAGAGCCAGCTGTTTCTCAAAATACTGAAGGTCATTAAATGGAACAGGCGGCAACAATAAGAAATTGAATAACCCTCTTCCATTTGTTTCTTACTTGAGGACAATAATGTTGAAAGTAACGCCACGAAAGTAACGGATTACTTTTTGGGGTAACGGTCAGTTACTTTCATTGGAGGGTAATTGTAATTGTAATAAATTACAATTTAGCCTCGAGTAATTGTAAATGTAATTCCTTACTATTTTTCAGTAACGTGTACAAGTCTGCTTGTATCTTACGAATTCCTTGAAAAATATTACGTTAGTTTATTTCCTAAAGTCGTGACAGAAAAACGATACTGAGGGACTACCTTTAACTTTATAACCTATTTGTGCGGTAATTTCAGGAGACATTGTTTAATAATCTAAAAATAATTTAATACACACACTGTATCACGACAGGCAGTAATGGGAAATACAGCTGTTTTAGCTTAACTTCGTAGCTTTATTGACCTTATGGAGTTAAGAAAGCGATAAGAAGGCATGTGGTAGCGCTCCTCAAAAATTTTTATGTTGGCGCATTGTCATATGATTTCCTCCTAAACAATGATTAATTCTCACGAACAGGAGTTTTCACCCTCCCAAAAGTTCAAACACACTTGAGGTGTCATTATTAATTGGCTAAAGGCCAGGTATAGGGATGCTCTTACCACGCGTCATAACCTGTGCATTTCGTCCTCGTCAAACACTTTTGACTTGCTTGACACGTAGAAAAGTTGAGATCCGTCCCTGCTTCTGAAAAAAAAAAATTAAAAAACAACGGATTCATTGTAAAATACACTGGTCGTGTTTCTAAAAAATTACTATGGTACATTGTCTTCGACTTATCAGAAATAACACAACATTTGGTGGTGTTCTTGAGAAAAGTGATGCATTTCAACATTAACCTATAATCGACGGCAGAACAAAAAACAAAGGTGCTTCCCGCGGTTTATATCCATACTTTAAAATCCAATGTGTTTAATATAATCAAAACTGAACTCTTATAAACTAAAAGGACAAAAACGGAATGCGGAGATCAAGTTCGTCTGCTTCATTTCATGAAGTTGTGGTGACATGAGAACGGCAAGCTCTGGTTGACTGTGATTGAAGGAGGAGTAGACCTTAAGGCAAGCTGACTTGAGGTCTAGGTCTACCTAACAACGGCATAAATTCCGTTGTTACTCAAAATATACCGAGGACTATGTTTAGTGATTTAATTCAAGTCGCTAAAAATATTATCTTGAAACAAATATAACTGAGCTGATAGAACCTGTTCAGGCACCATATCATCAACAACCTTGTAGCTGTCATACTTTGGCGCTTACATCTTCGAAGCTGTGTTCTTTCGACACGTGCTTGTTATGACAAGTGATAATTAGTCGCTTGCCTGCTTTGTCGCCGTGTTGCTTTGAAAAGTAACGATTTGATCAGGCTGTTTGACGCTGCGCTTCTTTTTCCGTCGTGGTAACCTGACTAGTGAATGTTGGGTTTTAAGGGCGCCCTCTTTATACCGTTTAGGTTGCATAATAAAACAATATTTTAGTAAAACCAATTTTCAGACTTCATCTAGATTTATTGAATTGGTTTGGTACGTTAAAAAAAGTGTGTTTACTGATAGACCGTCCCATGTCATCCGTTTATCAGGCTCTGTTTTAATGAGAGCGCCTTGACATATTTTTGAAGTAAAGCCCAATGTATTTATCCTAAGATTTATACCATGCATGGTGAGGTGGCTTCACCTTCAGAAAAATTCTAGGCCATATATGCGCTGCAGGAGAGTCGAGAATATATAAATTTTAACCAAAAATCCAATGAGAATATTAGCAGCGACTAACACAATACTAAATTTAAAATAAGAAGCGAAATATTGATCGTTTTCTCATCTTATTGGGAAATTGCTGTGTTAATGTAATTTTCTGTCATTTAGACAGAAATATTCATAACTGGTATTTTCAGTATTTCAAATATGTTTCAGATGCATGAAAGAATTGGGCAATTTTGTAAGATGAAATATTTATATACTTTCGTATATCTTCCAGGTTTTCGAAAGGATAGAGGGCCAATTTTTTATTCCCGGAAGCGCCTCAAGTGGAGAACTTGAAAGCAAAATTTACATTGAAGATAAAACTCGCAAATCAATTGATCATGATATAAAGTAGAAAGCGACTCATGACTAATCTGTCAGAATACTTACAGGCCTGTTGCCGTCTGAGAATTTCTGGATTGCACAGCTATTTGTTCCCCTGAAAAAAAATAATAGTACGGTAGAATAAAATAGCAGATGCACAAAAACTTTGAATTACGTAAGTTTTGACCAATTTACTCACTTTAAAAAATAGTAAATATGTTATTTTAATTTCACTAATAAAAAAAATGTAACTGCCAGAACCTCAAGGTGAGTTAATTTTTACGTGCCAAAATGTACGGGAAAGTTTAGTGTGCACTAAAAGTGAAGATAAATTTTCACATCCTGATAATCTCATAGCCACCAAAATTAAGAGATATGGCACAACTGCCTGCAAAACGTGATTTAGTTGTGGTTGTTTCCACGATCATAAGTTCTTTCATTCGGCATTCTTTTTAGTTTTCCTGTCCTAGTTTCCGAGAAGTTAGCCACACCACAAGCAGCAAAAGAACCCCGCGGCGACTCAGGGCAGGCAGATGCCTGAAATAAAGCTTTAAAGCCTCAGTTCCAAGAATGCTGGAGCTTTACTATCAGGGGGATGCTGTTGTACCTCCACCGACCCTTCCTGCCAACACGGTTTTACGTGCTCATGATCTAGCATCAAGCATCCTTTCTATCAGAACACGTAGGTGCCATAACGACTCGTATGCGACAGTAATTTTAAGCAGATGTATGAAGTGCTTCGTGAACACATTTTACATTGCTTCTTAAAAAAAGTAAGATAGTGCACCACCGGACAGACATATGGCGGCCTTGCCCTAATTGAAAGTCGGGCTGAGGTGACGACACCCAGGGCAAATGATAGGCACGGAGACGGGAGCCACCACATATCCAAGTGCGAAGCAAACGCTGTCTTGTCCTAGCGGCCGAAATGCAAAACAGAGGATATGAGGCTAAATGCATGGAGTTCGAGTGGCGGGAAGAAGTGACACGAATATATTGGCGTTGTTGAGGCATCTAACCGAAGTACTGCTATACAGGGTGTTTGATTTCAATTCAAAGATATTACGAAAAAAGAGCAGGTAGCTGACGAGCGCCGCCTTCGCCATGTATTTATCTTGCTTTGCCGATATTATTGGACGGAATAATCGTCACTGTAAGAAAAATATTTAGTTAATATATCTTCATTTCCATTTTAGTTCCGTTTAAAATTGGGCGAGTTGGTTGTGCATAGTTACGAAGAGGGAAACAGCGCCAAAAGTAGGGAGGAAAACAAAGAACGAGGAACAGCGCTCGGTCTGTGCGTCCCTCGTTCTTTGCCCCGGTGCTTTTGGCACTGTTTCCCTCCTTGTAACCACCCTAGTTCCCCGTTTTAGGGATGACGTTTGGATTGCAGTATTGACACCAAATACAATTAGAAGCTAGACCATTATAAATAATTTGCTAAAATGTGATATTAATATTAATCCATCAGTGTTCTCATTTTTTTGCTCGAATTAATAATTTCCTGCAAACGAAAAAAAGCATTAAGTATCACTCCATGACGCCTAGAAGAGTGACGTAGTCGTTTAGGAGATGGCAACACCTGTTGTAACGGCGCACCCACCAAAGATATGCTGCCCTAATAGGGAAGACATGACTGAATTGACGATATAACTCTTGTAAGCGTCATAGTAAGCAGGGCTATAGTGACATATTTTTAATCTGACGAAAAAAAAGGACCAAATTTGAGATACCAATTTTTTTTTTATCTAACATTTTTGCATTTTTTTAAATTGGTCTGACCTCTAATAGTAACTTCTGACAACACTCCAATTTCAACATAATTTCTAAAACGAATAATTTAAACGTTAATCAAGATACTTTAGTTAAATTGCCAACTTTACTTGGTGACTGACACCTCATCTAATGTCAGACGTGTGATAAATACATGGTGAAGACACTACCCGTTTCACCTTTACCCTCGATTACTAAGGAAGTTGGAATTAGAAATAAGCACCCTGTACATTATGTTTCAGCACAACCCATGGCAAAGGGTGAAAGCTGCTCCAGTGCGGTGGGAGCGAAGCGGTAACCGGACCAATCATCCGCCCCTCTTCCATCATTTGCCTTGGCTGTCTGCGCTTGGATATACGCGGAAACATAATAACGGGGCGAAAGCTAGCCGTATGATTGATCTCACGAGCACGTTCCTGCCAACGTACTGCTAGCTTAGGGACTGAGCAGGGTATGAGAACCAATCAGAGCATCCAAGAGACACACGTGACAGCACTGCTCAAAACTGTCACGTGCGCCCGTTCTCTCGTTCTGATTGACTCACGAGGGTCGTAGCGTTTATCTTTTAAAGAACGTTATGCTGAAATGGGGTATATCGAGCGCTTTCACTGCAGTTCATTCTACTGCGTAATCCGAGTTTCGGCATTCAGACAGCGTAATATTCGTCTTGAGGACACGTATAATGAACAATATTCCATAAAAAAAAGTATATGTCAGTCCTAGACCTTGCCTTTGTCTAAATTGAGGCATAAAATGTGAGATGGCCTTCTCACCTGGTCTTTTAAGGGCATAAGGCACATCGTAGACCCTGTGTGGCACAGCGTAGCCAGACGAACCCCGTGATGATCCGCCGCAGTAGGTTGGCTCAGGGGAGCCGAGAACGTCGCTCTTGTAGCGTTCTCCTGACACGCTACCTGCGTGCGAAATTATTCTGTTTTATTGTGCTGCCGTCGAAAAATTTAAATAATTTGTATATCCCGCTTAAACCGCTATGTTAGATCACTGTGGTGATCTTCGAATTTTAGATATTATTCAACAACAAGGTGTCGCGAACATAAAGCACAATAAATAATTCATTGTCATACAAAAATTAAAAAAAACTATCGTTCCTTAATATTGAAATGAATATATAGTACGTCAAAGTTCAATTATTAAGCAACAGTCAAATATTCTAAATATGCAAAAAAAAAACAAAAAAACATCCACATGTTTTTGAAAATAGATTAAGATAATATTGCCTCCCTTGGCCTTTACGTTGCCTACGAATGTCTATACATTTTATTTTCAATCGCACAAATGTGGACGCCTAATTTTTTGTATGTATTGCACAGAAAGAGTTTTACCTGTTACCCGATAGAACCTACACTGTACGCATTGACCGCACTCACGTGTTTTTATTCCTCTTCTGTCCGCCACATGGTATACATAGCTAACATATACCAGCTCAGAAACCAAAAAGTGAAAGAAATACAGATACATCCGAAATATCATCCCCTGCATAAGTCAGATATATAAGAAAAATAGGTGGATCTACATCTTGCCTTGAGGAGTTCCTCGCGCGGCGGCGTCTTCGGCGTGCCGGTGAAGTACACACCACAGGACGGCGAGCACCACCACCAAAACAAGCACAGAGCTGCCGATGGGTAACGTAACAGTTAGGTGCCGATAGAAGGACGCCATCTTGGAGTTCAGCAGGTGGGACTTCTGCGAAGGCACATCTGCATGGAGGGTATACAAAAAAGTTAGGGAAAGTCCAGGTAAAGAAAAACCAAAATGTAGGGTCAAAAAACATGCCCTTGAAATTACACTAAACATTTTTTTTAGGAGTGAACATAAGGCAAATCGTAGACCCTGTGTGGTAGAGAGCAGCCAAACAAACCACGTGAGGATCCGCCGCAGTAGGTTGGCTCCTCAGGAGAGCCAACCTCCGGTTGGGTTCTCTTTCAGAGCCTCCAGCGCGCGGCCTCTGCTTGCGAATCACATAACGAATTTGAAGATTGGTTTGAGCGATGTGGAAAGGGGGAGCGAGAGAAGAGAGGGAGCGTAGCGGCAGTTAATTTTGCGACACACGCGTCATAGTCATGTACTTAAAGGAACCATAAAACCATTTTGAAATCGAATTTCATCTACCGCACGTCGTAAAAGATGTGAAAAGAAAACCAAAAAACAAAAATATAGGCACAAAAATGTTTTTTTCCGCCATTGAAATTCTTAAAGAAGAGGACTCTTTTCTATGTTCTTTCCTTCAAAAGTTCTGTACCTTTTCACTGCGATGCATCCGCGTGCCAAAACACGTCAGCCAAAACCACGTCCCCTATTGGATATGAGCCTACCTCACCATCACCGTCATCATGAACAGTAAATAACCGGAGGATATTGCTTAAAAGTTCTGTTGAAGAATATTCTGGTTTGCATTTCGTAGCATAATTAGCGATGTGACGGTAGTTCCCAAATTTTAAGTTGCTCGAAGCCATCCGCCACCTGTCGCGGGATAAAGGAAGCAAAAGAAAGATCAGATTGCGTCTGCAGTGTCAGCCCACGGGAGTCGACTGCTGAGGAGAGCGAAGAGAGCTCGACCGCGCGCGTTGTATGCCCTTCGCGGCTCCTACTATCTGCTGAAAAACATGCGTAGGCGATGATCGTCGACGTGGTCGGCATGGTGGACGCTCATAGTTCCGCTATCCGTGACCTAGTTCTCGTCCTCTGTCGCGATGATAACCCAACACGTCCTAGAAGGGAAGATCCATCTACTCATGCGGCGATGTTGTGGCAGCACCCTCAATACAGCGGAAACGCTTACGCCGCCGTCTTAGTTTACTTAAACTTGTGGTCGGTTTGCCTTGCTGCATACCCGACCCGGAGGAATAACACGGAGCCAACGGTTTCAACGAAAAGACACTAAAATTAATAGGACAAAGACGATCACAATACTAACATAGTTGTCACCTCTCGGCAGTAATCGGCCGACTGCCTTCGCGTCGCTTCTGCCTCAGCTTATCTAGGCGAGCGGCGCGAGCCGCGCCTGGCCGGCTGCTTGCTGCCACCTTGCAGCCGAATGATGGCCACGGTATTTTTGGGGACCGGGCAACCGTGTAGATCGGGCCACCAACACCCCCCCCCCCTCCCAGCCTCAACCCCCTTAACAGTCGGGCATGTCAATGACAATGTTGTCGACGTCGAAAGGAGGGGCCCGGCTAGCGTAGTCGGTAGAGCATGAGACTCTTAACCTCAGGGTCGTGGGCTCGGGCCCCACGTTGGGCGCCATTTTGGTCGGTTTGCCTTGCTGCATACCCGAGCCGGAGGAATAAGACGGAGCCAACGGTTTCAACAACAAGAAACTACAATTAATAGGACATGGACAAGACAATTAACATTGTTACCGGCGGCGCCTGAGTGCAGGCAGCAACTCCCTGTGCGCCGCCCCTGATCCTCCTTATCAAGGCGGCGCACGCGATGCGCGCGTGGCCGGCGTGACGGCGCCGCCACGCGGGAAAACTTCGCCACCTGTGCCACGCAGTTGGGCAACTGGGCTGGGTGGCCACCAGGGTGCCCATAAACTACAGTGGTTCTTTTTTAGCATTTGTGTCCTGAAACATCACCCGAATTTCTTATTTCGCGCATTCCATGCGTGTGCTCAAGTTGAAGGTATTTCTGATATGTACTGGTAATTAAAGGCGTGTATGATGGATGCAAAGTTTTGTGTGTTTTCATTAGCTGAGGAAATTGACTACTGTTAGCATTCCCGAATGCTCGCAACGTCTATGGGATCACAAAATTATATTTCTACGTTCATATATCGCTGCGAAGATTACATCGTCGTTTTCAATCGCAGAAGAGGCGTGTGGCGAGGCTTGTACTATCGGTAAAGTCGTGTGTTAAAGTCGTAATCATATAAGACGGCGTACTGCATCTTTTTCTTGTTTCGTTTTTGATCCGCTCTGCTCTGCGAGCCTATCATGACATAAAAATCATTAACAATAGAAAGCTCTGTTCATTTTCTGCTGCGCCAGTGAGTGGCAGCGTGTGCCCTTCTTTTTAGAGGCACCGCGGAAACAGGGGACGTCGGCGGAGAAGCGGCCGTCGTGCTGACGACCTGCTGCGTTTGTCGCATTGATTGCAGGGGTGTGTAAGTACACGCGAGGCAAAGCGGTTGTTCTGGCCTCTACGGTCACAACGGACGCAGTCGTAGCTGACGCGCTTGTCGCAAGTGCCCGAATTACACTTTGTGCAGCCCGGAGCTTAAAAAAGTTCAGCTGCAGTTTCACCGCTTGCCACAGCAGGAACCACGTCGAAGCACTTGATGGAAGCTCATCGGTTTGAGGGACCCCAGGTCTAAGGCCTTCCATGAATTCTCGGAACATTCCTAACATTAAAGTCACCACTCCTTCTCGTCCGATTCCGACGAGGAACTGAAGTCTTAGTGGGAAGGCCTGGCGCACTTTCCAACCGGTGTAACGGCGTGTGGGACCAGTCCCATGCTGCCGGAGTAGTGCAACATACCTAATTGAATTTCGCTCAGCTGCGATGTGTCTATGGCTATCGCGGTGATGAGAGGCGCCAATTCAGAAAATATGTCGGTGGCATCGGCGCCATCAGTGCAGTAAAATCCTGTGATGAAACCTACCGGCACACTGCCAGCTCGCCACTAACGCTTCCATTCTCCTACAGACGAGAGTACGTCCGGTTCTGGTGCCAGAGAACGTCACGGCTGTCAAAAGTACGCAGCGGCTTGTTTTACGGTGAGTTGGAGAGGAAGAAAAACTCGATTTTGTCACGTAGGACGAATGAAAAGGCAGGAAAAAACGGAATGAACCAAAATATCTAGTGGAGGCGAACTTGTGACGGAAACAAGAAAAAAAGAATAACAGAAGTCGAGAAAGCAGCAGCGAACGTCGATGGCGGCAGCTTCAAGCGACGGTGCGTCGGCATAACAGCTTGCTATCGCGAGAGAGAATCAGTGAATGAATCGGCAATACGGCGCTGAGCTCTTTATCTACTATGCTCGTTATCTCGACTATTCAACCTAGGATGTTCCGAAAAGAGCTAGGGCGCACTGACTAGGCGAGGATATTTGTCTTCCTTATCGTTTACGCTCGGGGTATGAGTATATGCGAACCTTCTTGAAGAATGGAAAAGCGTAGCTTTTCGACCATGCACGCGGCAATATCTGATTAATTTTTTGCGTAGAAGTTAATAAACCGAAGCTAGAAGGGGTGCCTGTTCGGTGTTCAGTGAACATTGAAGGATTAATGTAAAAATTATTCGGTCAAAAACCTAAAGGAAGTAATTTCATGGTCCCTTTAAAATGGCGATGCAACAATTTTAACCTCGAAATAATTTGCAGCTTTTAATTGTTACATTCTTTATCTTACCAAAAAGATGGTGAAACCGCATCATTCGTTTCAAGTATCCCCGCTCCGCTGGGCAATAGCAAAGCAATGAATAGCAATATTTCGCGATTTGCAGCCGCGGCGTGGCGGTCATGGGAACTAAGGCGCGACGTCAACCTGGGTGCATTGTAACAACGTGGCAAGGTGGGTTATACCACCTGCCCGAGGTGAATAATTCTAAACTTCTCTCGTGCTCTACCGCGTCGCTACAGCGCCAGTTCAAATTCCTTACGACAAGGCAAACGCTTCGCTGCGTTCCCCCTCTTCTTTCTCCCCATTTCCACATCGCTCAGACCAAGCTGCAAGATCGCCAAGAGAATCACAATCAGAGGCCACCCGCGTTGGAGCCTCTGAAAAAGATACCAGTCGGACACTCCGTGTCCGGTGAAGTTATTTTTTGAATTAATATAAAATAATATCGGTGCAAATAATATAAAATAATATCGCAGTTACTTCCTGTCTGGATATTTAAACCGCTTCTCGGCACGCCCTAAAGGCCGGTTCAGACACTTGCGTTTGAGTGCGTTTGACTGCGTTGCGTCGAGAACCGAAAGCGAGTCACCGGCACATCTGTGCTTCGTGTGAAGCGTGCAATCCAATTCAAAGAATCATCTTAGCACGGGATATAAGTAGCAGGGATGTCCTGGTTTCTCGCTGCCGCAGCGCAGTCAAACGCAGTCAAACGCAACTGTCTGAACCAGGCTTAAGCGTGTACTCTTTGACAAAAGGCAGCGACTATACGGAAAATGTGGTGACGCAACAAATCGTCTGACCTCCGAGAGACGCCGCCTTAACTTTTATCAAATGCTTCTTCTCACTTCATATAACGCGTCACACCGAATATCGCAGCCTTCATTTGGACGAAATACTAGACATGCCACAATAACTGTAATGTCGGATATTTTGCCAGTATTCCACATCAGCATGGCCACTGGGCCCCACAACTATAATTTCTGATGTAAGCACGAGTCACAGCATATAAAGTACGCTTGAGAATTGCATCATAAAGAGCATTAAAACTAGCAGACTCCACGAGTCCTCAGAGTAGCGGCCGACGTTTCGCCAACAGACTTAGCTAAGTCTATAAGCGAAATGTCGGCCGCCACCTTTAGGCCTCCAGTGCGGCATGGTGTGTCTTTCGATCACCTGGACCGCATCACACGCTCCATGCCTCGATAGAGATGCCGACGCGTTCTCGAAGGTAGAAAGCCAGCGCTGGAGGCAGGACAAGTGAGGCTCCCCCCTGCCGTTCTCATTTTGTCAGTGACTTTGAAAGTAGTTAAACTTCAAAATTACGAGTATATTAATGCGAAATCATTAACTGTCTCGTGGAGTAAGCTGACGTCATCAGTTTGAAGCGTGAAAACGGCTCCTAGTTTCCGCGATCCATATTGGAGCGATTCGCCTTCGGTTCCATTTGCTGGCGCCCGTCTACGGGGCTCCCATTGGCAGCTGCGCCATGGCCTCCGAGATCCCGAAGCGCGCACGAGCTAGAACTCAGCAGACGACAAAGGGAGCGGACGAGCGGCTTGCATGCTTTCGCATTCACAACTCATAAAAAGTGCTTAGGTGTACCTCGAGATTTTTTTTTGTTTGCTAATTCGGTTTACGTTGGAGTTTTTTCTGTTGTCTCGGAATGTATTGGGCCTAGGAGCTAAGTTATACTAGAAAGTGTTTAAAACCATATCTTCCGAATTATTTCCGATCATTATACTGGATGTGCAGTTTATTATGAATATAGAAGGCATATAAAACGATTCAACTGCCCTACTTTGTTTTCAAAATGATGAAAAAGAGCTTTTCCATTTTTTTTTTTTAAATGGCTGAATGATTTACTTTATTTTCCTGATTCCACATCATATATCAACCTCCTCGTTCGAAGACGAGTTTTCGTAGCTTCTCTGCCCTTCTTTCTCGGACAATATCGTCCGAATAAACGCCATGGAACGCATGAAACACCCGTATAAGACCCGCGGTGCACCAGATGTTGATAGTTGAAATTAGATATTTCTGAAAATTTAAGTTTTTCGGGTTAATGTTTTACCTCACTGCTCCCACTGTTTTCAATGCATCAGCTCTTCATGAGGACACAAAATAAAAATAATAAATTAAATGAAAGTAGCGCGCTCTGTTTTTGACACATGTTGGCTCCCTCACCTCCACTTGGCGTGAGCGTGGCGAAGTTGACCTGCGACCTCGTGGTTCCGGCGTCATTGTGCGCCACCATGAGTAGCACGTACCAGGAGCCCGGAGTCAGGTCCACCAGCACAACGGGTTCGTCGAGCCTGGTGGGCACGTGACTTGACACCAGTGTCCAGTCGGCGTCTCCGGAGGCTGCACTCCGGTAGTGCACGGCGAAGTGGCTGATGGGGCAGCCCCCGTTCCACCAGGCATCTAGCCGCAGCCACGCGGCCGTGGAGTTGGCCTCCACTAGTCTGTCTGGTTGCTGGAGGACCGGACCTGCGCAAATCCGGATTATTTAGCTCAGTCGTTCTCAAATGGGGGTCCACGGACCCTTTGGGATCCGCGATGGTATTCTAGGGGTCTGCGAAGCCCTGCATCATCAGTCAAGCACGGCGATAAAAGTTGTATTTTTTTCAGAATGAGCAGAGACCTTTTAAATTCTGGGTGAGTTTTCTGGTGCGTATGTCAATGAGAGAAGTCTACTTTACACTAGCACTTAGTTATTTTAACTTATTATGTCATTATTATAGTTAACCTGTACATTTCCCCTCACATCACCAAAAACGGGGTGTTCCATCATCTCCGCCGATCCACAAGGGGTCCGCGAAGCATCATTAGTTGACAACCACTGACTCAGCTGATTCCATCCACTCTCGGCTCTTGCGGCAATACCTGTCACGCTTTATGGACGAAATTTTTGTCGTTTTTCTTTTAGAATAATGTCCGTCCACACATTTAACCCTATCTGTGCGTCACTTTTCGATCACAGCTTCAAAGAAAAAGTTGTGGCCAGATATATTCTCGCTCCTCGGTGTGCGATTCGCTCTTAGGCGTTCTTGTTGGCTAAAGCCACAATGTCAATAGCAACCGAGCATTAATAAGAGGCTCGCAATTCGTCACACCCTCCGTTCCTTAAAATGACAGTGATTATACTGTTTTTTTAGAGCAAACGGCAAGGTATTTACTTTCGTTTAAGAAGCTAATTTAGCATATGAGTTGGAGGAAGAAAAAAGAAAGTCGTCTCCATTACGACGGTGCAGGGCGAAGTTTCCAGTTGAAACGCTTTCTTGGTGCTTCATGATTCGCCTGAATATTTTTACTTGCATTACGGATTGGTGAACAAAATTTGATGGTGTATATTTTGTGTTTTGTATTGTTCCTGACACGGTCCTCGATACGTTGTATAGTTTTATATTTGTCAACAATTCAGGTTAGGATACGTGTTGTTATTCATTTATGTTTTCAGAACTTTGATTATATTGCCTTAAATAGTACTAATAACGACGATTCAATTAGCGCAAACAGTGAACGTAGGCTTTCTTCAGATGTTATTGACTGAATGAAGGAAATGTAACGCGTCTAGACCGCTATCAGAGCAAAAACGCTTGCTGAACTCCCGGCTCATATTTTAAAAATATATAAATCTCAGTTTTTTGGGATTATTAAACTGCGATGCGCCCTCAACACACGACATTAGAAGCGCCATTCTACGGCATGCCAGTAACCTTATCAGGAAGCATAAGAAAAACAATTCGCTTAAAAACATTCCAAGAATTAACCCAATATAAACCCGTCCCCCATCAAGGCCGCTTTGCTGCTAGTATCACACCCGGCGGTTACCTTGCCTGCCACGGGTATTTCAAGGTCACGTGAAACTAAAATAAACTAGCGTTAGTAGCCAATGTCTGTCGTAGGTCCGTACTCCATTTGAGACTCATCCACTCAAGCACGCCGCTAGCATTATTTGCCCCATACTATCACACCTCGTGAATAGCATATTAGAGAGCGGTACTTTCCCCACTGATCCAAAGCTGGCTAAAGTTACTCCTATTCACAAGGGCGATAGTAAAATAAGTATCGAAAATTATAGGCCCATTTCTGTACTGCAAAATATATCTGTAAAATATTTAAAAGTATACACCAACTCATGTTTGCAAACAAACCGGAGCGCCCCTAGTGGACGTCACTGGCGCCGCGCATGCGCCGTGGATGGTGGGCAAGAAGCCCGCCGTCGCCCATAAACAAACCATTGAATTGCGTTGTTGTCGGCGTCGGTGGGAGTCCCCGTGCTCTTTTTCGCGTTGGAATTGTTGATTCTACGTCCTCCTAACAATGTCTGACTACTTGAGCGGCTTCAGCAAAACTATCGAGGCAAAACTTTGCGTGAATAATGTGACTTGCGGCGATTCATTTCACGTGGACGCCGCAGAATGGGCGCTATAAAACCTGACTCCCACGTCGAGATTCTGCTCGCTATTTTCAGTCGCGACGTCGCTCGGACTGCAAAAGCGTGGACCGTAGCTGAGATGGTGGACATCGATACTGAAAACCTCAAGTAGAATCGGGCATTACAAGTCGGTGATGGCCACTGGTAACAATGATCAACAACTTCTTGTATCTGTTTACACTTAGCCGACTTACTCCAACCAACCTTCAAAAGTGTTTTGAGGCCTGCACTTAGTTCTTATCGCAATTACCGGGTCAATGTTTGGTTTACGAGCCGCTGTTTGAACGAACTGACGACAAAAAGCAGCCAAGTTTGAAAGAGCAGACGACAGTTGGAACGCACGCGCAGTGGAGTACGGGCAAGAAGCACCGGGTCCCGCGTCAACAAACCATTCAAATGTCACGTTGTCAGCGTCTGTGTGAGTCTGCATACTCTTTTTCGCGTTGGAGTTGTCGATTCGACGTCCTCATCGCAATGTCTTACCACTTTAATCGCCTGAGCGAAATCATCAAGGCTCGTTACGCTGCTAAACTTTGCATAAATAATTTGACGTGCGGCGATGTATTTGCATGACCGCCGCAGAATGGACGTACAAAACCATGATGAGACTCTTCTAGCTATTTTCGGTCGCGACGACCCTCGTGCTGCAAAAGTGTAGAAGGTAGCGGCGATGATCGACGTCGATACTGAAAATCGGAAGCGGGAACAGACAAAGCGTAACAAGTAGGTGATGGCCACCGGTACCAATGATCAACATCTTGTATCTACTGCTTACACTGAGCCTACTTAAGTCTTTTGAGGCCTGCAATTACTTCTTATTGCAATCACTGGGTCAAAGTTTGGTCTACGGGCCGCTTTTGTTTGAACGAGCAGACGACAAAAAGCAGACAACTTTGAAAGAGCAGACGAAAGTTCGAACGATCAGGCGGCCGTGTGAATTTGAAGACGCACTGAATCCGTGGGTGGTCCGGACAACTTGGGGGTTTTCTCTCGGTCATGTTGGAACAAAGCAAATACATCTGGCGACTACAAATTGTGGCCCGCACACGCAATCGTAGTTCGACAGCGTCAGGTTTGCCCTTTTCACGGCTGCTATCGACGTTCTCGGACGAACGGAGGGTGCAAAAACACATGAAAACTGATCTTCAAACCTTCCCAGACACTCTTTGTAAAGCCCCCATCGCAGCATTTTGACGAGAAGGCAGGTTTTTTGTCTCGTTTCTTCCAAAGGAACACAGGAATGCATGTCTGGCACGGCGACTTCTGCCCACCGCCCCAGACCGGAAGTGCGTCCGGCGCGCCACCACCGCGGCGTGACGTAGGAGAGTTGAGTTGGTGTATAAAAAAACGCCTAATATATATATATATATATTTTTTTTTTGGTACAAATTATAGTGTAATATTTCTTGCCCAATACGAATTCCAAAAGGAAAAATCTATCGTGAAAGTTCTTATGGACATAAAGGAGAAATTGCTTGAAAATATTGAAGACAAGTTAATTACACTCGTACTGTTTTTAGATTTGAGGAAAGCATTCGACACCGTTCAGCATACAATTTTAGTCCGGAAACTAGAACATTACGGCCTCCGCGGGGTCGTGCTCGCATTACTAAAAAGCTATTTAACAAATTTTCTGCAATACGTGAAAGTTTACAATCTTGAATCAAATAAGATTAAAAAAAAACAAGTCATGATGTCCCGCAGGGCTCCATTTAGGCCCGTTACTTTTCCAAGTTTATATAAATTATATCGAAAGCATGTCTGGTTTCCCGGAGTATTTATGCGGATGACGCTAATATTTTTTTATTTTTTTTTTTGTGAAGTAACTTTCGAATGCCTGGAGAAAAGGGCAAACGCCTATCTTGTAAAGCTTTCGAAATAGCTGAGTTCCAATGGGTTACAATTATACACACGCAAAACAAAGTATGTGATTTTTAAACCAGCAACAAAGCGTCTTACAAACTCCCTTAAGATTAGGTTTGCAGGTGATTTAATAGAACAAGTAACCGACAAAAAATATCTGGGTGTGTGGTTTATCCAAGAGTCAAAATGGAATACACGCGTAAGCAAACTAAACTCAGAATTTTCACGATTTCTTGGCAGCAGGTATTTATGCAGTGACAAGCCTTGTTCCGATCTGGTTAGTTGAAACCAGACTTGTACGTAATCCGTTACAAGTAACGAAATTACTTGTAATCCGTTACATTTATCAGTAATTTAGTAACGGAATAATTACATATTTTCTAGAGTAATTTTAAAGTAATTCCCTTACATTTTTGACGTAACGGATTCCTTGTAATCCGTTACATTTTTTTTGTCAAAACCAACCCCCCCAATCTAAATAAAGCTTTTTGTTTTCATTTTTGCAAAGTCGAGCACAGTGACACTGTCACGCGAATCGACCAGCGCAAAGGGAGACTTAACACTCTTCAGTTCCGCAAAGCCTTTTTTTTTTTTTTTTTGCAACACCAAGCCCCTGACTGTATTTTTTTTTTAGACCCTAACACCAATGTCAAAAAAA
This sequence comes from Ixodes scapularis, assembly GCF_016920785.2. Lineage (NCBI taxonomy): Eukaryota > Metazoa > Arthropoda > Arachnida > Ixodida > Ixodidae > Ixodes > Ixodes scapularis. The sequence goes on from NW_024609882.1 coordinate 49,784,187, forward strand.
TCTAAATGAACCATTCTACACACAAAAAAGGGGGAGGGGGCAAGTTATTTCCGCTATTTTTAGTCCGTTTGGTTTTTGTTTGCGATCGAAGAAGGAGAGAGGAGGACACCAAGTGATTGTGCGCCTCTTCGAGAAGCTCGAGGCGGTAAGTGCACTGAAAAGAATTAACAATGTCCTTCTCAGTTATGGTTTCATATTAGGGAATTGTAGTAGATCGTTTTTCTCCTCCGCTACGGTGTCCCCGAAGAAAATGCCGCAGCTGCGCATGCGCGCCGCCAGCATTCTCTGCATAGTTCAAGGTCTTGCGGCGGATTACGGAGCGCTATCCTGGTGCTTAGCGGGCTGCGGGAACGGTCTACTACAATTCCCTAATGTCACAACACGAGACAACGCTCCGTCTACCCTACCGTTTTTGTGAGTCAGCTTTTTGCAGGCACTTAGAAAATGGTAATAGTCTTCCTTTCTTCTTCCTGTTTTGCCCCAGCAGGACGCGTCTTATCTCAAGCAGATATTTTACAAATAAAACATAATGGTGGCTGGTGTAGACTTGATATTCTGGGCTTGGGGAGGAGCGAGTGGAATTCGTGGGTGGGGCCATGGCGCGGCCTACTTAGTACTCTACCCTTTGATGCCAGTGGCATCAGCGGACGTCTATCTGCGTAAACTGCAGTCGGTCCGTGCTCCGTGCGTTCTTGAACGGCACCAAGAAAGGTACACACGGCAAACGTGCGTTTACATTTCCCTGTTTTAACCTACGTTCTAATTAATTGTTGTTATGGGTGTCCTTTTTTTATTACTTATATTTATATACTGGAAACTTTTTTTAATCAACAACGTCTCAAGTGAGGCTCAAACTGTTCAGAACCAAAGGAAAAAAAAAATATCGAGCCAACTCTTATTTATTATTTAATTATCATCTTACTGTTACAACTATGTTTTGCTATTGATGACTTCTACTGCTTCGCGATTTAGACAATGTAGAATTTTAATAGATCGGTCCGATGACTCCCATAACGATATCCGATACTTTGCCGCCGTCTTTGCGTATGCATCATATCGTTATCGGGTACAGTTATCGCGGGTATCGGAAAGATCTACTAATTCTCTCGAATAGCAGGCTACGGCTGCAACGACAAAACTTTGCTCTACATTCGGGGTAAATAGTACTTCCCTTGCTTCGCTGGAAAAGCTCAATGCTCAAAGCTCACGAATGCATGAAGCGTTCGTAAGGAACAATATGGTACTCCCATCCAGTGCCTCAGCTCGAATGGCGTCCAGCGTAGCACTCGACATATTGAATAAGAAATAACGCAAAATGTCTGATGAGACTTTCGAGCGCCAGCTGTTGCTCAAAATACTCAAGGTCATTAAATGGAACAGGTAGCAACAATAAGAGCTTGAATAACCCCCTTCCCTTTGTTTCTTACTTGAGGACAATAATGTTAAAAGTAACGCCACGAAAGTAACGGATTACTTTTTGGGGTAATGGTCAGTTACTTTTATGGGAGGGTAATTGTAATTGTAATAAATTACAATTGATCCTTGAGTAATTGTAAATGTAATTCCTTACTATTTTTCAGTAACGTGTACAAGTCTGGTTGAAACATTGTATTGCTCCTTTTTTTTCAAAATGTGTTATTGAATTTTTATACGGAGCACAACTACACTATCCGGTTACCATAAATTACTAATCATACAAGAAAAGGTTCTACGCATACTCGAAAATTAGGGGGGAAGAGGGGGGGGGGGGGAGAGAATAATGGCACTGCGGACGGAACCACTTTTATTAAATACAAGATCTTAAAGGCAAATCAAGTATGCTATTCAAATCATTTCAATCCATTTCTCGAAAAAGGTTATACGCCACCCCAGTTGCAGCAGAAGAATTGTACCTGTTCCGTCATGTTAAAAGAAGCCTTACGTTAAACAAGGACAAATTAAGGAAGGCAGAGTATACACTATCAAATAATTGGTCTATTACATGACATGCCCTCTATGAACTATGCAAAATCGTTCCCTTTATTTAAAATAAAAAAGAATGTAGAGCACCACTGGTAGGCAGCGATATAAACTTTCTCTAAGCTTTCTAATCACAATAAAGCGTTGTATTATACTTTATACCATCAAAATTCATCCTTGTTTTATTTGATGTGCGTGACTCGCCTTGTTATATTTTCTTGGGTATATACTGTTCTGTTTCCGTAAAGTAAGATATGATGATGCTTGTTGTTTGTGTAGTCCTTAGAGTGCTTGTTTTTGCATTCAGTAGACATTTTTATCCCTAATGATGTGGCTTTTATTGTTGCATATGTGTTATGTATCTGTGTCTCAGTTCTATAAAAGTTTCTATCATGTTGCATTGTTTTGTTAGATGGAATGGATTTCCGTTATACAGGGTGTTTGTTTTTATTCTTAGATTTGTTTAAAAGAATCCGTGTAAGCTACACTAATGCGGTTTGTGGAGGTGCAGGGCACATCGAAGAAATTGTACATTCTCTCAGCCCCCTCTCCACTCTGCAGTTTTATCAGCGTCTAGGTAAAGCAGCATGCATCGAAAGCTACGCGTTCCGGCCTTCTCGTTGCATTCCGTCGGATAATACTTTAGGAGCGGCATGGAAAGTTATTTATGGGAGAAAAATGTATTAAGCGTGGAAAACCTATGCTGCTGAGCGGAATAGGCTGGGACAGTAGTTTCTTCTCTCCAAAAAACCTCATATTAAACATTAAAAAATAAATTCGTACGGGTGACTTAGCCACCGGGAGAAATACACGTATTGATAGCAAACCGCTCCTGGAATCGAACCAACCTCTGCGCCGGCTAAAATAATGTCCCCCGTTTCGCGATGCAGTTACCGCATGCCGATACTCTCCGTGATGCATGGTTATGTCCAATTGTAAGAAGGTGATGTACATCATTAAACATCAGTTTTTTTCTTGATTTCTTCAAAACGACTTTTTAATATCACGCAGGAATGTAAAAGGTAAACGATCGCTTATTAGAATCTATGTTCCATGCATGGCAAAATATTAAACATAAAGATTGATACCATTTTTTTTTTGTAACGCAGATTGATTGACATTTGCCTGAAAACCCTACGCAGCTCGTTTGACGTTTTAGACCGCGTAAACTTTCATACGTGTGCACGAACCACATAAATATAAGCAACCGAAACTTATTTTTATCGTTTTTACAAACACAGTTTGAAATTATTTTTTCTGTACTTCTCTGTGCTCTCTTCCATTTTAAGTCCGACCGAAGCAGGCGACACTATCCGACGGTGCCAATCAAGCAGCGCAAAAAGCGCATCGTCACGGCGCTCATTCCGTTTCTGCGTTTGCTCTCATCGAATGAACCAATGGACCTTTTCCGAGAAGCGTTCTGCGCACGCGCGGGCGCCCGATGCCAAGCGGCGGAAGTCGGAACGAAAAATCGAGGAAATTCGGAAGGAGGCTGTATATCAGCGAGTAGAACACGTAACTGCAGCATATATATAATTGTGTTACACACACACACAAAAAAAAAAAGAACGTCGACCGTCGACGGAAAGGAAAACACGACGTTTGGGTGGACGCCACGGATGCTCCTCTTTAAACTCGCGTTGGGCTGGCGCCGCTGCTCAGAGAGCGAAAAAACTGGTAGCGTAGCTCCCATTATCGATTGGTAACGCAGGTAGGTCACTTCCTCGATTTTTAGTTCTTGCAGCCACCGCCTGGTGCCGTCGGTATGTGGAAAAGGTCCATTGGTTCAGTCGCTATTCTGCGATTTTTATTTTAAGCGATTGGTTTAACCGAGAAGAGCAATCTCACGAAAACAAAGAGCGCCGTGACGAGGCATTATTTGCGCAGCTCGATTGAGTTGATGATGTGCTTAGTGTCGGCTGTCGCAGTACTTAAAAAGGTAACGAAGTAGATTTCACCAAATAAAGTCGTACAAATAGTTGCTAACATCAATTCGTATGGGCAAACGGCAAAAAAAAAAAAAAAGTGACAGCATCATACACGAGCTACTTATGCTGCTCACTGTAAAAACAAAACGAAATAACAGGACAGTTGTCAGCCATAATTTGCTACAAAAAAGAGGAAACAAGGTTCCGCCCAACTTACGACCGCCTTCGGTGGAAGCGGTCAGGAGGTGTCCCTCGGGTCCCCTACCGACGTCGCTCGCAGCGCGCATGCGTAGCTGATGCCGCGTGCCACATGCCAGACCAGAAAGGGCGAAGCCATTGCGGTCCGAGCCGACGGATTGCTCTCGCCACTGCTCCTCCGCTGCGCCGTCGACTCTCCACAAGATGTAGTAAGCTGTGCGAGAGAAGCCAACAACTTCTGCAACATAGTATACTGTTTTTCTTTATCATGCTCCCAGTGGTACACTCAGTATGCCTATAAGAAGATTTAAAGCCCTCCTCAACTTAAAATAGTCAATCGGATATTTTATATAACAGGCGCAAAAACAAAGATTTAATTTGAACGAAGAGTATGGTGCAAAACGGTGAATACCTATATTATGTCACATAGAAGGATGAATAACACTGATGATGATACGCGAGTAGTGTATCAAGTGACATATCAAACGCATTTTATGTGTTATTTTGATCGCTCATGTCAATCATTGCTTGAGCATTGCAGGTAGACCTATATTGCGAGCCACTCCAATCCTCTTGAATTGAACTCCCACCCCCCCTTTTTTTTAGATTGAATTTTACTTTGTGATATTTGCCGCGTAGCTTCGTGTCTGTGACATATTTTAACAATGTGTAAGATTTTCAAGAGCTGGCTTAAAGTCAAATGACGCTGTCGCACGAGACTTGTGATTGTGGCGCCATCTCTCCATGGGCACAGCAAGCAGCATGCCGCACATGCTCAAAGACGTCGCCTGCTTTTGTAACCTATCACGAGATGGCGCAGCGAGCCCGCTTCTCGGGCAATCAGTCGTCGTCTTTGGTTTGGGGTCGGCCTGAAAATGTTACGCATGTTGCTCCGCTTGATTAATCTAATTTGCTCGTTTCGGCAGCCAGCTCCTCCATTCATGTTATTAAAAAAAGGTATAATGGTTCAAGCTTGCTCACTTCGAATGGGTGGGTCGTCCAAGCTGATTGTGGGGTGCTCCCAAACGAGTGAGATGGTCCGCGCTGAGGTGCCAGCGACGCGGTAGGTTGGTGGCGGTGGGGGATCTGAAATCAGAGAAACGAAGTGTACTTAAAGGCCCACGAACCACCGGAAAGGAGGAAACTCTCCCACAATTCCTTATTTTCCTTTGAGTAAGAGGGAAACCCTCTTCCTTTCTGCTAGGAGCAGCGCAAAAATCCGCTCTTATAAGGAGAGGAGGGGAAAGGAGTCCGAGTAGGAGTGGGGAGAAGGAAACTGGAAACGGTTTGCGTCCAAAAAAAGAGTATTCTGTAGGTTGGCCTTTAAACAAAGACCAAATATTAGTTGACAGTTGTTCCGGAGTAAGCCGCAACCCCTCCCAAAAGCAACTAAAACAAGAAAAAAACGACGTGGGAGGCCACTCGTACCATATAGAGCCAACAGGGAGCTTTAGAATAGGGACCCCAACGTCCTGTATCCTGCAGAGATCTTCCGAGTCAAACTGCGCAAGCGCAGAATTTCTGCGCAAGAGCAGTGCTAAGCCCAAAGCTGGATACTGTTCCGAAAGCGTGGAGGCCTTGTATTCTAAAACTTTGTAGAGACAGCTTAAGAAACGTAAGGAACATTTGCGGCCAATAAGGGCACGGCATTGGGAAACGATGACTCTCAAGAAAGGATATCGAATTGAGATGCGTGAACTTGTCAAGCAACGACCCGCATCTTTTCGTCAGTTACTGACTTCAGATGACACACACACCAAGCCATTTAACTGAAAACGGCACACTGTGCCGAATATCTCACCATAAAGCTTTACGTACCCGCAGTTCTAGCTCAGACTGATTGTTATTTCGGAAATCCGCGCGGTCTCCGTGATGGCTAAGGTGATGTGTTCATTGCGAACGACGAACGGTCTTACATTCGAATACCCAAGGCTACTCAGTCGACACGTTCATTAAAGCGCAGGAGCTCTCACCTTCGATACTGCCAAGACCATGGGCGTACCAATCGGGGGGCAAGGGCGGCACTTGCCCCGCCTTCCCCCCAGTTCTAATAAGGGGGGGGGGGGGGAGGGGGGGATCAAGGCATATGTTTGCACCCCCCCCCCCCCCTGAAACAGCCGCCACTGGGCAGGGCAAGCACTGGCCGGCGGCGCCCAAGGGATGCCTAGGGCACCGTCCCCGGGCTTTTGGGGGGGGGGGGGGGGAAGGGGGGGATCTGGTTTGCCCCCCCCCCCCCCCATTCAAGAAACAAATTGGTACGCCACTGGTGAAGGTGTATAAAATGAGATCCGTCATTCGCACAGCCACTCTAAGGCAGAACAGTATGCCTGCAGGCTTCTCTGCCATTGTACACTTTCAGAGCTTCTTTAATGCATACCATGCCACGGTGCATCCTCATCACCAGTCATGAATCTGTCCTTAAAAACCTAATTCATTTTGAAGCGCAACTGATGTATTTCTGAAATTGTGAGGCCTCATCGGTTGAGGAGGAGAACTTCTTTTTTTTTTTTTTTGTCTCTGAGAATGTATACCCATTAGGGCGAAATACCGCCCGCCTATACCGCGGCTAATCTAATTTTAAAATAATTATCTTATATTGAGTACATTATGACGCAGCGGTAATGCCAATTGCAAGACGGTAGGGCTTCACCTTATGCATTCGTCCTCATTAAACGGTTGTCTTTTACAAATTGATATCATTGAAACCAGGTTCCGCAAACTCCCGGAGAGGCAGCGATTGAGCGTACGCTTTCCAAAATGCCTATAATTAAAAACTCCTTATTTTAAAGTTTAAGTTTGAGGGTAGCAGAAGCTACAATAGCCAGCCGGCCTGCTCGCGCAGTACAGGCTTTGTTCAAGGCAGAGTTGTATATGTAGAGAATTTGATCAAGAATTGGTAAGAAAAGGGCAAAAATTGGGTACGTCATTGGCCGAAATTGTTTCAATGACCTTGGATGCGATAATTAACAGCTCTTATGACCAACTACTAGCATCAAATCTCACCCTTGCGGAGGAAATTAGCTTAACAAATACCTTCCAATTACAATTTCTAGGTAAGGACGTATTAAAATGTTTCATTTCAGCACACTAAGTTGAAATTCGCGACTTTTCGTAAATGAAATTGCAACGCACGTGACGCTGTCGTCACGTCCTGCGGCCACGACGGGGTGGGCAGTAAAAGCTGGAGATTTGGCTCCGTGGGATTTGTGGCCCAAACCAGGAACGGGCACCCCACAGTCGCAGTGTCGCTTCATGCTTCAGAATATTTTTCGCGCCAATGTCACCTTTTCTGGCACTGTAAACGCACTCAGCACATTGAAACTCAACTTTTTCACGAATTTCTCACAATTATACATTTATGCAGTCTGAGCCGCATCCACAAATAAAAAAAATACCTGCAACGCGCTAGGCGAATTCTTCAAGGCCCATCCCAGGGAATTCTTACTTCGCAAGCTAATCCCGGGGGGAAATATGCGGCGCTAGCGGCGCCCCGACTTTCGCCGCTCCACCACCGACTTTCGCCGGCTCCTCTCTTTGACCAAACTGTCTTTATACACGGCTTAGTGTTCAGAGTAACCAACTCGTGCTTTTAGTTTCGACATCCCCCGGATGAAATTAAATAGAGTTGCTACCTTTCTGCAAACAGAACACTCAGGGGGCGTTTAATCACTGCAAAATGTATGGAGTGAGCCCCCTGGCTAACAAGGCCAAAAATAAGCGTGTACACAAAGAAGAGGCCAGCGATGTGATATATTGTTAAAACATCAAGCTTGTCTTCATATGGCTTAGTATCAGATTGAAAAGCTTATTTATAGGTCCAAACGTACTTCCATCCGCGTCTTTCCCCATGTCCCCTCCGTTGATGATAATGCCTGGTTGCTAGAGCTCCTAACCGGCACGTTGACGCACGGACAATTGCTTTTGTGTAATGTCAGAACACATAAAGGATGTATACAAAAAAAAAAACTAAGATAAGTGAGGGTGCATGGAAAAACAAGACATTCCGGCGAGCTAGAGAACTTTCAACGTCTTCAACTGCAGAGACTTCAGATTTCTGTGTGTCTTGTCCACTTAGTTTTGTTCCCAGGTCTCGGGTCTTGGAAACATTGAGAGTGCTTAAATTCCATAATTTAGCTGGGGCACACATAACATGAGGCAGCCTCTCTATACTTGTTACGTCTTGCCGGTAATTTTACGTTTCGCCGCTATATTTAGGGGATAATTTGCGGAATGCACTTTTTTGTTACACTTTTGGCGTGACATCTGTGTTTAAAGCCTTATCCCTACCACATGGTGTGAATAAACTGCTCGCGTCGTTTCAAACTAACAATACTGAGAAGAAAAGGTCAGTGCATGACGTCCTCATTAGTGGATGCTCGAGAAGCGGGGAACAGGTTTAAGCATGACTAGAGTACGCCGCAAAGTAGAGGATGCATTCCACAGGTGTCGCTACGTGCTACCGTCGCGATCGTTGTAAGACGCTGCAAGCCGCACTGGCGTTGACACTGACGCGAGCTAGGCGTAGCTGCGTGGGTCCGCTAGTTATGACATATGGGAAGGAGAGGTGCAGGCCTTGTCTTCTATTTGGTATTGCTCAAACACTGCAGCAGCTTGCTCGTCCGTCCGATGTCGGCTGTTGGGCGTACAGACCTGCGACCAGTGTGCGGACGGCGTGGGTCCTGGAAGGTGGTCCGGGGCCCTTGGCGTTGTAGGCCTGCACCTGAACCTCGTAGAGCGTGTCCCTGTCCAGACCGGACACGACGCCCACGCGCTCGTGCAGAGTCTGGTAGCGCAGCGGTTCCGGCGACCCGTCTCGCCGGTACGCCACGTAGTAGCCATCCACGCGGCCGGCACCGGACACATCCTGGGGACATCGGATTGAGACGCGACAGGACATTAAAACAGTGGAAAGTACAAGCACGAGCTGGTCAGGAAGCCTCGTATACTAACCCTTCAGACTGATTTTGCGTCGTTTGATTCAGTAAAAGCACAGAATCTCTTATGTTATCACTAAGACGACTGAACGGCGAAAGCCCGAGCGCCGATGCATTAAAGACAGACACATGATTTATGGATGTGGTGGTACCCCTCCATAAATAGTTCAGCAGTCTAACGCGGAGGGGTACCGTGCCGGACTACTGCAGGAAAGGTCGCTGGTTCGACGCCAGCCGAGGGACAAGAGCGAAAAATCTTTTCAGAGGAATATAGAGCGTCCGCCGATTCGGGAACAAGTACCACCACCTCGTGGTCCAGTGGCGAACCATGGGTTTCGGTAACTTTCCTGTCGCCGGTTTTCGTACCTTTAGTGTCTCGACGTGTTTTCGCCCAATAAATTTAAAGGTCGAGTAAACGATGAGACATTAAGGCTTTTGCCTTAATAAATGGAACTGTATTTTTCCTGGCCAAAAAATCATGGAACTCCGTGCGTCCGCCTCTCGCGGCTCAATTTCTGAGCTTAGTGGAAAAATATGAATTCGATGTAAAGAGATCAATTAAATATCGCTGCTAAATTTAGCACGAAGTGTTCCCCCGCTATATCTATTTGTAAAACCATGATTGGTGTAAAATTTACACCAATTAAATGTTCCTTCAAAATTTAGAGCGAACCTTGCTCTCATTTTATAAAACAGAAAAATTATTATTCACGGAATACATTTAGAAACAAAATTGCCGTAAGAAGCGTAAACGGGCTCATGCACCTCGAAAACGTCAAGATTGGCGGACAAAGAAAAACGTGCAAATCGTTCCATATGTTGCAGCATTGTATCTGCTTTGGAAAGTCCTATGTAAAAGGTGTCCTTTTTTCGTTGTCTCGGGGACTAGTGCATTATATTTTGATGCGTCGTAAGGTAGCAAAGTTTAGAAAGTACTGGCTTATATAATTCTCATAATATATTGTTAACTTAAAGTATGTGTGTCTGTTTGCGTCTGTTTTTAATAAGATTGTGGAGTTCCAAAGCTGCTTACCTCGAACTTTACTTCAAATGTCCGGGAGTCTACAGCAGTAAGTTGAACGTTCGTGGGGGCATTCCGAGGCGCTAGAAAACAAATATGAAATATCGCTCAAAACCGGCTTCCACGCGCTCGTTTTATAGCATATGGGCACCGAAACAAAAAATGAAGTTTCTATTAAGTTACGATCTTTGCTATAGCAATTTGCACGCAGTCAAATTCTGGCATACCCCAGCAGCTTTCACGTGATTTACACCTTAGCAGTAGAATTTAAAGGTAGCTGTGGTTTGAGGTATAGAGCGGGGATTTAGGCTGAAAATAATACTTTTGTATTGTTTTTTTTCTCCGGGATTACAGGTGTTTAGAGCTGGATATATGAAACCTAAACACTTCCGGGGCGGTTAACTTAGATTGAAGATAAATATATTGCGTGTCATTTTTGTTTTTCTGCATTGCATTTTTCTATTTCTTACGCCGACGCTTTCTTTCCATAATAATTAAAAAAAATTAATTTTTTGTTCATGCGTGTTTTTATGAGCCACAACGCACAAAAACTATTGCTGCAGTTCTCAATGTATGTATACTCATGAAACTTAGCTTTGGACACCAATCCTAATTCAACGTGAATGAAACACAAGTACTAAACACTTGCTCTTCCCCGTAGAAACACAATAGTTATGACAATAATGAATTCACTTAAAACACATTTACCACTCTACCACATGGAATTACAACATTGAATATTTAACGAAAAACCTTTCTCAAGTTGTGGGGGCAGTTGCTAGGTGCCGAAGTTTTTTGCCACTAAACATGAAGCTAAAAATATAATACGCGTCTTATTCGATCCCCATTTGAAATACTGTCACTTTGTATGGGGAGCAACTACAGAGACAAAATTAAATAGCATTCGATTACTTTAAAAAAATATTGAGTTATATTGCGGATGTTTCTCATAACTTTCCTACTGAATCCTTATTTCATAACTATAAAGTAATTCGTGTCGAACACTCCTATGAGTTCCTTATACTTCATTCAATGCGCTTCTGATTTTATTCGTTTGTGAATTTTTTATAACGCACTTCCGAACTAACTTTACATGAAACCACTATCAATTCATGTTATCCAGAGAAACGGTTGGTTTCTCGAAATCGGACCAACTATAGTCTTCATTCACTTCACCTACAACATTCCAACATTCTTAAATTAATGGCATCTTCATAGTAGCATTGTTTTCACTCTTCCTAAAAATAAACTTCGCGCACGCTTTGCTTAAAGTCATAAATTTCTTTTTGGAAATTTACATTTTGGCTTGACGTTGTGGTAAACTCTATAGTGTGAAAATATGTATTAATTTGTAATATTATACTTAACAGACTGCATTATATTTGTTTCGTGAAGTTGCTGCTGTCCTTGTTACGGGACCACAGCTGCTTATATAGCAGGTTTTTGTCTGGAGGTCCCTCTAGTGTATACCTGAAAAAATGAAGTTTGAATTGAATGGAATTAATTGTGTTGTAGTGGAACAGTTGAACATAATACACTAAATAATTCATTTGCTTATTTCTGTTTTAGTATTCTGCCCTAAAATGTTCCAGAAAAAGCAGGCTTCATTCATTTTCTTACGTTCATCATCGGTTTGTACTTCCAAGGTTCCGGTGTAGCGGCCAGCTCCAAGTCTATTTTCTGCCCTCAGCTGAAACAGGTAGGACGTGGACGGCTCCAGACCTCGTACCGTAACCTTGGTCTCCGTCCCGGATACGGAGACGCTGTCTTCCCAGGAACCTGGAAGAAGGAGGCGTATTTTAAATGTGAGTGCTTGTTTCAGAGGTTTGGAATCGGTATAAAGGCTTCGCATTTTCGGGAACCTGCAATCTAATTACTTTTGTGGTTACCACTAGCATATATACCATGTATAACAGTAAAATGTAACAAATAAAAAAGGAAGGAAGTAAACCAGTGTCGCTGGTAACAGGTTACTAGCAACGGCATTACCGGGAAAAGGTTACTTTTTCCGGTAACGTTTTAGCGTACTCGTTACTTTTTTCAAAATGGTAAAGGGTAAGGTACTAGCGTTACTTATTTTGAAGTAACGTGCCTGATTGATGTAACGTGCGTGACTAAATATAGTAACGTGCCTGATGAGTAACGTGCGTGACTAAATATATATATATATATATATATATATATATATATATATATATATATATCAGTTCAATGTTTTTCTTGCTTTTAGGCGCCAAGTCATATAAATGTATGTTTTGGGTTTTTCGTTGCGTTTTTTCTTGTGAGTATTTTGGTGAAACCGTAAGAACGTCAAGGTAATCATGTTCAGTTTCTGAATGGGCATAATATTTCTTGACATATGGCGCTAATAAATACCTGCAACGTCGAAAAAATGAAACTTGTGAATTCATAATTTAAAAAAGTAACGCAAAAGTACCATGCGTTACTTTTTAACGGTAACGGCAATGGTAACGGTAACGTGTTCCCTTTTATATTTGCGTAGGTCGGTAATTCGTCGCTTTAATTTGCAAGTAACGAGTAACGTATTTTGTTAGTTTTTTTCGGTACCGCCTACAACACTGAGAGGGACACACGTATATCATAAAATCTGTTGTTACGCACAATAATAAAGCTTATGTTGCTCAATTTTCGACAATTTATGGCCTCAATTTATGCTATATTAGGGTTCCTGTGATTGTACTTCCGCAATCTTTTGCTTAGTTGTATTTATAATTTCTTCACATAAAGAAGTACTTCCTAGATAATATAAGAACAAATCCATGCCAAACATCTTAGGTAGTTTGCAACGCGACCTTCTATAACATCTGAACATATTGCACCCTGTAACCTTTGGTAAGAAATAAACCTTTCTGTGTAATAAACTGCAACTAGATATGCCTAATATTTGTAGATCTTCTTGCGCCACAAATACTTCAGATGTCAAGCTGTATTTTGATATAAAATTTTCATTCAAATTCATTTTATATTCTCATTTCAACATGAAACTAGAAAAGAGTTTAGGAGAAAGAGCTGATCGCGGAGCTTGACATCGTCATCGCCCCCCCCCCCCCTTTAGAAGACAGTGGCAGCAGGAAAAAAAAATTAAGTAGTTTATAATTAATACTTTCAGACTATACATAGTGTGCCAGGAGCTAAGAACATGAAGAAAAATAAATCACGCACAAAATATTATGTGTTGTTTCGAAATATTCCCATATAAATCATTTGCTGAGTAGTATATATTAAAAAAGATGCACAGAAACATAAATTATTTTGTGTAAAGTGATACTATTAAAAAGAAATTATATTAAAGTGCAGCAACTAAGAAAAAGTACCGTAAGGGTAAAGGCAAAATAAAGTACATAATTTATATCCAACAACAAATAACAAACAACACCAACGCCCTACGTCGGCCTCAATTTCGCCTTGTTTTGTTCATGTCAAAATTTATGTTTGTGTGAAGCTTCTTATTCATTTAAGGAAAGCTCTATATGTATCTTGGTAGTTACTTGCAAGGTGATTTAACAGTTGTGGTAAAGTGGGAGTCAGAATCTGATTTCCGTATGATGTTTTATTAGTGGTCATTCACCAGCATTCCCCTCCTTGGATTATATTTTGTCAAGTTTCATAATTCTGAAATCGTTTCAGCATGCATGTACGAGGGGGAACCCAAAAGTAACCGGGATGAATTTCTGGAGGGCGGGGTGTTCGTAGTACCAGCTTCCGCCGCCAGTAATACTTAGCGGCATCTCTCCGAGTAAGTTTGCCGACCGGCGTCATCTGCTAAAGTTCTGTCTGCATGTTGTGATTTTTCCCAAACGCCTCAAGATCATTCATTTTTTTTAAATGTCTGATTTGAAGGACCTTTTACATTCCCAAAACGATTTCTTTTCAAAACATTTTTTTTCATATGGGAGAATAGAAAGAAGCCACAGCAAAGGCGGCAGCGCACCGAACTGGAAGACTATTCGCGACCGCTACCTTTGCAGGCCTCGTCATACAGATAGCACGGGCCATTCGCCAACGCTTCTAATATTTATAATTATAATGCAATGAAATGCAAAGGTGCAAGCGAACTGTACAAGAATGGCGAAATTAATCCCTGGCGAAGAAGAACAAGAGGGACAAAGGACAAACATAAATCTCCAAACACAGCTAGGGGACTTGTGAGCGACCGAAAAGCCACCGCCTGGTCCGGGTATCGAACCCGGGACCTCTCCAGTGCAGGTGGAGCGCTCTACCAACTGAGCTAACCAGGGGTTAGACGTCACTAGAGCAAACGGGTTTTATCAACCGCCACCAGACTCACACCAACAAGAATGAAGCTTGCAAATTTAAGGTTATAATTATAATGCAATTAAAAGCAAAGGTGCAAGCGAGCTCCACAAGAATGACGAAAATAATCCCTGGAGAAGACGAACAGGAGGGACAAAGGAGAAACATTAATCTGCAGCCAAACCGCAGAGGGGCCGAAGACCCATGGTGGGTGGCCTGCAGACAACCAAATTAAGAACGAGAGAAATGTACCGGGACATGGCCCCTGTTGCGATTGGCCAACTCTGCACCGCTGACTAATATTAGCGAGTTTCGATGTCCCAGTTCCTTGGTCCCGCCGTGTAGATTACGGCCCTTTGGGCCCTCATCTAGACTGTTGGCGAAAAAGTCGACGAGGAATTCAACCTCCGCTACTGCTCAACGCCAAGGTCAAATGCGGCTCTGGCCAGTCGCAGCTGCTGAATTCCTCGCCGACGCTTTCTCCAAGTTTCCATGCTAGAGCCCCTGGTTAGACACAACTGAGAAATAGGCTTCTACCGGGTGATTCAAGGAGACGGCAGGCTCTTTAAATCGACCGGAAAATTCGGTTTCCTAACCTATCGCGCTACGACTTTGTGCAGCGTTGCCCACAGATGGTGCTTTTTTTTTTTGTAAAATTTGCAAAAAGCGAACTTACGTGAGGAAAAAGTAAAGAAAGATAAAGGCTTAGCTCCTATGCAAACGCAGCGACGCCACCGGTCTTCAAACAACACGGCGCCGTTTCGCACGGGACACAAGAGATGGCGCAACGAACGCCGCAAACGAACGAGCATACGGCGCCGAGAGCCAGCGTCTTTAGCAGACAACCTTTTCGACTGAAAAACGGCGCGCGTTTCGCGGGCGGCGACAGTCACAGAAACAAAAACAGGCGCGGTAACAGCAAAGAACTGCAGTATCTTGTCTGCTAAATACGCCGGCTCTCGGCGTCGTCTGCTCGTTCGTTTGCGGTAGTTGGCGTCGCGACCGCTTGCGCCATCTCTTCTCTCCCGTGCGAAACGGCCCCGTGTTGTTTGCAGACCGGTGGCGTCGCTGCGTTTCCATAGGAGCTAAGCCTTTTTCTTACTTTACTTTTTTTTCAGGTAAGTTCGCTCTTTGCAAATTAAAAAAAAAAAGAAAATGCACCATCTGTGGGCAACGCTGCACAAAGTCGTAGCGCGATAGTTTAAGAAACCGAATTTTCCGGTCGATTTAAAGAGCCGGCCGTCTCCTTGAATCACCCGGTAGAATGAATGTGGTTTCCCAGAGAAGTGTTTTCTTTCCCCTTTCTGTTTTGTTCTACGATGTTTCCCCTATTGACCGCAATTAGCTAACATTTTTTTTTTCTTTCTTTTTATCGCTCCAACGCTTCTCGTACATAAGGCATCACGCGGCCGCTGAAGCAGACGGGCGGCGAGAGAAAGAGAGGGCACCGTAGCGACACCTCCTAGACTGGGAAGGCCTCAGTGCTTGGGTGTCGGGAGGCAAAGATGGCGGAGTCTAGGACGTGTTGAACACTGATCTCCGCTATAGGGGGCTGGATGGCGCATTGAGCAGACAGGTATGAAGCCACCGGAAGAAAGCAACTTTTCCTGGAAGTAAGCAGCTCACAGGCTTTTCAACTCCTAAAGTTCCTCTAAAATCATACCTTGCAAAAACAAAAAAACCGATGAATGATTTTAGCTTGGGACAGAAATCCACAGCATGCCGCTTGAACTTAAGCAGAGAACAGCGGTCTGCAAACTAACTCGGAATGGGTGCCGCTAACCGTTGCTAACGGCGGACACTGGTACTATGAACGGACCGCGCTCCAGAAATCCATTCAGCTACATTTGGGTAAGCCCTCGCATGTTTGATTTCCGTAGCCGGAGATAAGTTTATAGCTATACAAGTTATAAACTGTTAATAAATCAAGCCGTCTAAACAATTCCTCCGTACATGAGTCGTATGGGACACTATAGATCACGCGCAACTTTTAGTGTTTGAAGCGATAAATTTCGTTTAGGTCTGTCACCGTGGTCGTGCCCAGACGAGATGTGAGGAGTTGAGATACAAACAAAGAAAACGCCTACATATATAGGATACTCTTGGCGAAGAGCAGTAGGCCGAACCACGTTCTATGCATTACAATATCGAATAAATCGAACATTCCAGGACGTATGTCTGGAAACACTTTTATAATATTTTTTTTTTACAGAAATGGTACAAAGTAAACGTGATATAGCCGAAATGAAAGTGTGATAAAAAACCTCTGTATTATAAAACAAAATGAAAAAATGGTCAGATATCTAGCACTCTGAAGCATTGTGATTACTAATAAACATGATACCCGAAATAAACTTAGCAGATACAGAGCTTTTAGTTACTACTTCAAATAATTCACTATAACAAAACAGAGTTATTTTTAATTGCCGAATATACTCAAAGCAACGACAAACTCCATGGAAAGCTTGAACTTGGTAAAGGCAAAACGAACAACAGCCATTACCTCACTCCGTTTTTACGGTAGCTCTCTAAACGACGCTTTTTGGCTCTCCTTTTATGCCCACCTTCTTTGTTGGTCCAGCGTAGCAGGTACTGTGTGATGGGCAGGTTTCCTCCGAATGGCTCGATCCAACTCAGACGAACATATCGACTAGAAGCCTCGCCCACCTCGACGTCTGCCGGAACGTCCGGAACATCTGGAAGAAATAGTTGAACAAAAGAAGGAGCTGAGGAACGGAGATAATGACCCAAGTAGCGGGGTGGAACACGCATCCAAGCCGGCAGAGGCAAAACGTCCGCTAGAGCTGTAAGGGCTGTGCTTACGCGACTAATATAATATAGGGGAAAGTAGACGTACGTGTGCATTAATTAGACTGTATAATGTAAACAAAAAAGCGTGGTCCAGATGTCATTTTATCGGGTTCATCAAACACATAAGGTGAAGAAAATGTTCGGATAGGATTTTCTCCAAACGACTTTATTTGTTCCCTACTCACATCCGGACGCAAACGTACGCCAAATTCACAAGAACTCACCTGTATCGAATGCTATGTCTGCATCGGCTTTGACAGTTTTGCCCAACCGTTCCATGACAAACATTATAAATAGGTGTTGCTCTAATTAACCTCAATAGTTCGAAAAATATAAACTTCTGGAAGTAGTAACTGGGAAGCAAGTAAGATCCTGCTGCCCCACCCTGCCCTCCTCCTATTAAAATCTACAAGTTAATAAATTTTACTTCAATACAAAGGCAACTTCTCCTTCCTCTAAAAAGCGCAAATAGTTTGGAAGCTGTAAAGTGGCTTTTGTCGTGACCCAGAAGTGCAATGAATCGTTCTGAATGAACCTTGACGAGATTAACGGCGAACTCCCTTTGATAGTCTGAAATTTCAAGGAAAGCTGAAATGTCTCTTCTCAAGAACAGTTACCTTGTGCTATCACGCAATTGATTCAATACCGTCTTATTTTGCTTTTATTTTGCCATCCTGAGCTTCAAATTCCGTGATCTTAGTATAAATACGAATGCAAAAAAATTATTTTTACCGACGAGTGTTTTTTGTATTCATCCTAAACACGGAACCCTACCGATAACAGGATATCAAATCCACTGCCTTGGTTGATAAATAATATTCAGCCATACGTATTTAATCGGAAAAAAAAAATTGAAAAACGTATTACATTGATGTCTATCATGTACCTAGACGACTATGCCGTATGAAAGATTTTCATTACGACAGGTGTGATCCCAAGTTGTTATCTAAAAGCAACAAAAAAACGGTTTATTTTTGCCCCGTAGTGCGCAAGTGTAATTTTGGATATATTATATATATATATAATACCAACTGAATGGAAACAGTATAAATACATTTTTGAGCTTTTTATTTCGGAGGTTCTAGCATATTAACCTGAGAGAGCAATTCTGTTTTTTTTATCTCAGCTAATAAGCTTTATTATCATAGTTAATATGCTAAGCATTCGTCGTGATCATCCCACTGCATATGTTCCAACAGCAAATGATACCTAGCATTTTAAGCTGATTTACTATTTCAATCCGGCTCCTACCAATATTTACAGTCTAACTGATATCAGTGCACTTATTTATGGATATAAATACAATATATTTTGAATTGGCCTAATTTATTTTCAGTCCATTCTCTTCTCTCTCTAAAAGTAATGTCAAGACAGCATTTGCGTTAACTCTAAGTTCATTCATATTCGTCCCAGAGAGAATCATACAAGTGTCGTCAGCATTCATGACAACACGTGACTGTTGGCAAACATAAACTTTATCATTAATGTAAACATTGAATATTAGCGGGCCAAATTTACTTTGCTGATGCACACCCGACGTTTAGAGTAGAAAAGAACAATTACAATTACCTGGCCGCTTAAATAACAAACATTAAATCTTTCTAGTGCATTCCTAAAAAGTTTGCAAAAACAGACTTCCAGTAAATCCAAACTATCCATTTTGCATATCTTAAGATGATTGTTTTTGGCGTTTCGCATTAGGTCAACTTTGTTTCCTCGTCATTTGTGACGAGGTTTGTTTAGTTCGTTATTTTAGTTTTTTTACCTATTGTAACAACTTTCCTAAACCAGGAGAGTTTCTAGAATATAAGTAAATGTATAAAATATTATAAATCAACAATATTTGCCCCAGACTACAGCAAAAGAAAAAGGCTTCAGATGGAAAACTGACTGTAGTAAGGTTAAACAGATGGTAGTTCATTGATGTGCAGTTCAATAAAAGCTTGTTTTTAAAGTTATTAAGGTTGAGAGCAAGAGAAGGCGAACTAATTACGTGTGGAAACAAGGAACGGCGTGTGGTTTCCTGTACTATAAAAGATCAGATGTCACATTCGGCGAGGGGAACGAGGAAGAATACGAGACAGACGATATTGAATTGTTAACACTAGAGAGAGGAAAAACAAAATAAAAGAAGGGGAATGATTCTTATTGGAAAAGCTAGAATTGGCAAGATATTGTTACTTTGACTCTTTTTTTTTTCAATCCGTGACTTACTCAAAAGTGGAAATCTTAGTGCTCAGTGGCTAACCTCGGGTATTTTATCTGAACCCTGTCGTGTTGCTGCTGTTTTCTGCGTACACTGTTGATGATTCACGTCGTACTACATTTTCTGCAAATGATTGCTTTTCAAACCGTTTAGTTTTGGAGGTCATTGTGTCATAGGCACTGCTAAGCAAGAAACCAGCTATACTACAGTCAGGTTTTTTCCCGCTATCATGTACGTAATTTTCATATGTAGTCCCAGTCTTGTCTGAACTGTGTTTTCAGATTATTGGTACTTTCTTTTGTTTTCTTTAAACAGCTTTTTAATCCCGTAAAAGCTCGATAGTGGGGTGAGAGTATTAATAAATTCATAAAGGACAAAATAAAGCGTTTTACTATTTCGCGAAACGTTGGTGAGTTCAAAAAGCACACTAACTTTCCGTCAGTCTACAAACATCAGCTAATTTAATGAAGAAAAAAAAGAGCCTTAACGGTTGTCGTGTTCGTTATTTCCAAGTATTTTTTCATCCCATTAGCATAAAATAGTTGACATCGTACCCTTCCCAGAAGTTCGAAAAGCAACTTTGTTTAGCATGGTACTCAGAAAGATTTCAGTACAAAGATACAGAACCGTCGGTCTCTCTTTCTATTTTTCTCTCTCTCTCCCTCTTTGTCGGTCATTCTCCAGGAACACTAATCGTTGTGATGTATATGTGATACCTGCCATATAAAGCAGAGCGTACCTTAGAAAAACGCAGATTTTCGACATTCACCTACCTTGAACAACCACTTGGATACTCGTTGTATCCTCCCCGTAGTCGTTGGAGGCATGGCACGTGAACATGGCGTTATCTGTCTTTTGCACATCAACAATTGTAAGCCTTGACCTTGGCCTCTTCAACTCCTCGTGTTCCCTCTGAGAATACCTGCGTCACATTTCACAAGTTCCATCCGTTTTTCTCTTCAGCATCACAATCCCCAGGGTGCGAGTCCACAGCGCCGCAGCGGAATACCAATATTTGACCTCTCTTTAAGCAGTTCAACCACCCAGAGGGGTAATATAGAATAGCTCATACCCTTAACGTTGGCACAGGTGATAGCTAGATGAATAATGATTTCGTTCTCAGTTTATTGCAGGATGGAACATCACCTCCAAACGAACATCACCTCCAAACAAACAATGTCATAATGTTCGATCTCCTACGTAGCCTATCGGTTGCCTTTGCAGGGCGCAGTTCAAAGTAAACTGATGCGTCAGCTTTCGCCAGTCTCAGCCAAACGCTGAGGCTGCAGTCCCGCAAGTGACGCGGCAAATTCAGCGCCTCGCCCTCCTTAACTCTAAGGTATTGAACAGGCACGTTTTAGGGAACTCAGTGTTCCTAACACTGAGTTCCTTAATTTTATGGGCTGTTCTAGTAGTCGCCACTTAAGAGCTCCTATCCTTAGCAACTGAGCAACGATGGCATCACTCTGAGCATGCGGAGATGCCCCTGTCTCCGAAATATTGTACGCCGTGCCTGCGCCGTACAGAGCAGTAACAAGACATATACTAGGGTGGGCGATAGGCGTTAGAACGTTTTATACATCTATCCCCACTCAGTAACCAAGATCTTCACCAGCATGCACTATGCATTATGAATAGGGTTCTGTGTTTATGAACAAGTTTGGAAAGCTCCGAAAAATCCTCGTCAGTATAATTTTCGACAGTTCGGATTAATCTGAAAACCTCCGAATTTCGAGTTTTGAACATACCATTGGGGTTTCTTAAAGGGAGGAGGGGCTGTGTTTTTATAACTGTTAAAGATGTGAAACTGTAGATTTCATAGGATGGGGAGGGTGGCTGAAGGTTTTATGCGTCCAGCTTGAGGTTTCGAAATTTCAAATTACTGACGTTCATTGAAGTAACGGTTCTTTTCACAATTTGTCGTGGGACACTTAGTACTGCCAATCGCCAGGGCGACAATGTAAAATGCAGCTGCAGAAAGACATTTCGATACCGGTGATGTTTTTTTTATGAATTTAGTGTACGTTTTCATCCGAACATTATCTATATTTATATTGAAAAAATAACACAGTAAAAAGAAAACTCGAATTTCGAACAAGTTTGAGTATCATAAAAAGAAACTTCGATAAACCCCGAGGAGCCAGCGAAAAACACTCCCCGAATTTCACAAAAAAATGAGCTTGAAAACACGTAATCCTATTTATGAAGCACATAGAGAGACCCCAATGTGCCATCCTCTCCATCACCGTTACTAAAAAACATACGGTTGCATATGATGTATAGGCACCGGTCAGCTGAGAGTGGTGTTCTTTTTACAGAAGAAATTGTTCACTAATCCGAAAAGAATTTATAAAGTTTGGCTTGTATTTCTGACCGCATCACCGCGTCTTTTTAAATTTCGCATGAGCAACTTAAACATTGTCGTACCTGCGATCGTTCACAGCGGCCACCGGTACTCCGTCTTTGAGCCACCAAAATCTCATCGGAGTGTCGCCTTGTGGTTCACAATCCAGGTGCACCGTACTGCCTCTCTTGGCTGTGCTCGTAGATTCTTTGCTCGCCAGCCGCGGGCTACCTGGTCAGACGTTTGTAGATCGCTTGTAGAATCAAAACATAGCTTCAACCGGATACTGTTCAAATATTTAGCCGATGCATATGTCGCAGGTAATGGGTTTCAGCCATGTTTAGAAGAAAAAACAGACAGACTTTCAAGGGTGTTAATTTGTTTCCCATCCAGCAACCATTTATGATGCTGCACTAAGAAAGTTAACATCACAGATCCAGAAAAGCTAGTTATTACCGTTAAACACTTTAAATAAATTTTATGTGTTCTTATTTCCACCAAAAAAAAACCGCTAAAGTTTATCCAAGCCGTCTTCGTTAATACATATTTAATACGGTATACTGTATACGCAGAAAATATGCTCATTTAGTTAACTTTAAAAATAAAAATACGTTCCCGCAGAAAATGCAGTTTATCCTACTCTAATAATATGAGAAAAGGTATTGTCGTACCACTTATCCTATACCATATGGGAGCAAAAATAGAATTAACAATATAATGCAAAGTTATTATTTCTACACAAAGCCCCCTCCTGTCGGCGTTAATAGTCAAGTCTACATACCGCTCTCTAAAGCGCATTTGAAATAGCCCTTACCAAAATTAAATTGGAGCCTTTGACGGATTACATCGCAATGGCGGCTTTGTGCTTTCCGTTCGGCAAGAATTGTTTCGTAATGTATTCAACTGCGTGCAGTCTAAAGACCCTAGATATGTATGAGTGACGAAAGGGCATGGGTCTCCCAGATACCTGTTTCAATGTTGCAAGAGGTGCGCAAATCATATATCTAAAAAAGGCACACAAATTTCTGCTTAAAACGATAGTTCGACAGTGGTTTTTGAAGAAAATATTTACTGTAGAAAATCGCGAATATACTTTCCAAGATAGCATAAGATGAGATCAAAACGTACCGATACCCATTTTGTAGCGTAAAAAGAAAGGTAGTCATAGTGAAGTGCACACAGCAGTCGAGGAAAGGTACCTCCGTGTCTAATCATGTCAAAAGGCGTCGTTTTGTGAACATTTGGGGCTGCACTAGACGCGTTTCTGTGACCACCTGCACGACTATTGGCGATTTTCAAAGCGAGAACAAACATCAATTTTGCGTCGAACTCGACAACTAAAACCATTCTGAAGTCTTATGTCAAAGACAAGTGAATTGTACGAAGTGTTTTGGTTTGCACTCACGCTTCAAGAACGACTGAACATCAGTGGAAGTCGAAGAAATATAGGGTGATTTTCTCCGACCCGGCTTTCTCTTCCATTCATGTTCTGTCTTTCTTGAAACGCGAGTGTCACTAAAACACTTCGCGGAATTCACTGATTTTTGGCATAAGCCTGCTGAATAATTTCGAATATCAGTGTTATAGATCTGGCGAATTTCACACAGAACTCCTAATCGCTGGCGCTCTTGTTTGCAGTATATGTTGAAATCGCCGTTCTGCTCGTTCAATTGGACACAAAAAACATCACGTAGTGCAGTTCCAAACAATTCATAAAATAACGCTATTTATGCATAACTACGCAGAAAGGTCCCTATCCTCGAGTGCAGCGCACGCATCACAGTCCTTCTCTCTTTTTTCACGCTACAGAAGCAGTCTGAGAACTTTATGAGCGCTCCTTGTATGCATGCAGTATATGTGTAAAAAAAATTCCTCGGTTGTAGGAAATAGTGTAAAAGAGTCGCACAAGTTCCTGTCTTCGTCCAATTTTTGAAAGTCTTTATGCCCACGTGTTTTAGTAATAAAATAATTACAACGCGCCTACTAAATACGAACATAAAAGTGGAGCACTCGAGAACGACAACAATGCCACCGGAGGGGCCATCCTTAGATCAGGCGCCCGTCATACCGGCGGCAAAAAGAACCTCTTTTGTCGAAAGCCGGAAGGTAGCAAGATCAACTGTTGTCAACATGCGTGTATCCAACGTTGGAAGTCGTAGTACGTTTGTCTGATATTGTTGACAGTCGCTCGCCTCGGGCGGCGTTTTTTGAGCTAACTTTTCTACATACAGTCGGCTAAGACCATACTCCCCAAAAACTTGGGTTGACTAAGAAGTTCTGCAAGCGCTATAACTGTTCGAACCTTACGATTTAGTGTGGTTCCTCTGGCCGATGTTGATGGCCTGACCATGGATCCAAGCAATACAAAAAGCTATCAATAACGGCTATCTACAGCCCTGTAGCATAATGAGCGCCTATAGTCGGTTACAAGAATGTGCGAAGTGAGCGAAACTTTGTACCAGCCACGGCGTCGTATCGCTTCGTGAAACAACCACAAAATGCTGTAGCAACTACAAGGTAGGTGACGTGTGGTAAAGTAAAAAA
Source organism: Ixodes scapularis (assembly GCF_016920785.2). Lineage (NCBI taxonomy): Eukaryota > Metazoa > Arthropoda > Arachnida > Ixodida > Ixodidae > Ixodes > Ixodes scapularis. The sequence goes on from NW_024609882.1 coordinate 49,808,407, forward strand.
AAAAAGACACTGGATCGGCGTAAAGCTCCCGAGGGTGGAGCACTACGCTGCTGCGCCTAATAAAATGAAGTGCCCTGCCTCTATTGTGCTTCATGCGGTTGAGCATCATGCCGCAATATCCAGAGACGTACTGCGACGTGCGCTTCGGTAGCGCACTATTTAAGCATTGCAGAGGAAGGGTGGCTGCAGCTAACGACCCACCAGGATTTCTGAAAGGCCTGAACGCATACTCCAAATATATTTCAGGGGTTTGAGATGCCCGTCGATGTTTTTCGAATGGGCGTGACGTATCCTTCACGAATATCTAAGGGCTGTAATAGACCTACCATAATTTTTAGAGGCCTGTGGTGCCCATCCAACTCTTTCGTGGGAAAGCACGTGACTTATCAAGATGACCTTTTACTGGTCTGTGGGAGAGATCACGGGAAATTTCAAGATTTACGCCTCGGGGAAGCCGGTTGGCCGATTTGTATCAGGCGGCCGTAACGAGCCTACACTCAGCGTTGGCTTCTTGTTCCGTCCATGGACCTATCTTCTAGAGCACTTCAGTGTCCAGACAAAAGAGAATGTTCGTCCATCTGGCTTCAAATGCTCATCCAGCGAGCGAAGAAGGCGCCGGAGAGCCACCACGACGGCACTAGGGACGATACAATGGTCGTGCACAAAATTTTGTGAATGGTGGCGGATGTTAGGTTCGTGGCCTTGGATGTTTCAAAGCATGCTACTGATAGTTTGTATGAGTGCGTGTGGTGCGCCTACTCAGTTTTATTTGTTGAACTACCGCACCTCTCAGGAGCGTACCCAGCGGCATTGTGAGTCCCTAGAAATATATTTTTTGCGACAAAGAACTCGGGTGTTCCTATCGTGTATGACCCCTTTTGTTTAAAGATACTTACGCTCGGGTTATAATACACGTTGGTTCTTATCGTAAGCTTGAGTTACAACATTCACAAAAAAAACTTAACATGAAATAGTTTCAGTAACTTTTTAAACTGCGTTTTGTTTATGGTGCTGTCATTTGGGCAACAAAAAAGTGAAGTGATGTGGGGGTCCGAAAGGCTGAAGACCTGAAGAATTTGAAAGGATGAAGGGGCTTGAAGGGCTGAGAGGGGTCTTATAACTCGTCAGGGGTGCAGGTTTATTTTTGATAGCAAGGAGCTTCTGCTGCGTTGTGAACTTGTATCTGACTCTAGAAGGGAAGGTCGCGATCACTTGTTTCAACTAGCAGCTAAGACCGGTTCCACTCTTCACGCGTCCCTATTATCATTGTACATTTTTTAAGCTAGCAGCAGCGCAACAATGACAAAAAGAAGGGAAGTTATTTTAAAATCTGTTTTAAATAAAATGGAGCAGGCGCACAGCCTAAACATATAGTTATTCGTGCTCCTATTTACGGCTGAACAATACCGCTGCGGAGTGTGCTAAAATGCTTAACGACCATTTTTTAGCATTCTCTTCTTTTCAAAGTAAGGAGTGCAAGGTGGCGCAGCGTTTAGCACACTGATTAGGCTGCGCTTCAGAGGCACAAATTATGGGACCACTGACCCCCCTGCGATTATCACACCTCCGCTTCGTGCACACGACAACACCTCTGTTTGGAATGTCGGTGAAGAATAGCCCTATATTTATAGCTGCCAGTCTCGCAACCTACAAAGATTACTTATAGCTGTAAAGGGCCTTTAAACGGACCGCACAATATACTTTTCCTTTGTAATATGAGCAAATACCCGGCAGAAATTATCCTTATTATTCCTTACATACAAAGCATGAAACCGCTTTGTTTTCCTCAACGAAGCTGCAGTCAGGACAAAAACAAATAAAACGAGCAGAGTTTACCCCAACATCCAGAAAATTGATCACATTATCTACCCACACCAATCATAGCCATTCGCTCGGGTTGCTCAAAGGAGCTGCGCAACGATTTTAACGTTGAAAGAATTCGCATCTTCTACTTTTGACATTGTTTATCTTGTGACAACGGACAGGAAACACATCTCCTTCCTTCAAAATGTTGCGATTCCGCCACGTAATCGCGAGGAAAAATTAGAATATTTTCCGACCTGCAGCCGCGAGTGGCGGCCATGAGGACCAAGCGGTATGACATCAATGGGGGACTTGTACAAATATAGGAATTTGCGCAAATATCTGCTCGATAAAGGGTAATTTTTATATAAATCTTGTCGATCCAACATATATATATATAAATGTGTCAAAAACTTAGTATCACCGATAAAAGTTTTCTTATACGAAGTTTTAGTGACGCCATCTGTCCGAGGTCAACAAAACCGTCAGCTTTATCTCCTACCGCAAACAGCCGCCAGAAGCCTGAGAGGGACGGGGGCAGAGCCGGACGGGGATGGCCGGACCCAAATGAGACTTTCCTCCTTTCACCCTGTTGATCAGGCTGCGCAAGCACGTGATTACGTGGTCGCGAGCGGGTGAGTTCTCGCTGCTCACTGATGGCTCTGAAAGAGAGCTTCACCTGACCCCGCGCGTCCCCCATTGACTGCATAGCTCACGTGACACGGAAGATGGGGAAAGAGTTGAGAAGTGCTGAAAACCTGAATCTTTGTCTATTTTAAAAATAAAAACTAGGACATGCAGGCAAGAGCGGTATCTTGTTCTTTACTTCAGCAAGGTCGAGACACCTACTCTCAAATTATTTAAGCAAAGCACTGAAATTGTTACACGGGGCATTAAAGCGCGGACATGCGATAAGCTTTATATTCGCGACGTGAAAGTTTTCAGAGGCGTTGATTTGCCTAGAGACCAAGAGACTTCACGCGTAGTGCTCCTGTCCAATCTTTGACTTGCGTCACTATGTGGTACTCTCATGAATATGTCAACACTGCGGTACTCAAGATTACATCATCGAGTTTCGCGAAGGAAACGCAAAGAAGGCCGCTATTAGTCTTGAAAATGCACAGCGCCAAAGAAGCTTCTTGTTCAAACAAGTCGCTTGCAAGTACACCTGATTAATCTTTCTGCATGTAAGGTTGTGTAAAGCGAGAATCATTTAAACAAAAATCGTTGCAACTCTTTTTTATACCTTTATAAACAAACTGGGTTGAATAAATAATTTAAGGCTGACACTACTCTGCAACCAACAGCTAGAAAAAAATGGCAATGTTTCTTTGGCGCTCACTTCTGACGGTGATTCGGACCACCTTGGAGAGTTCGGCTCCGACGCCGTTGGACGCCTCGCAGAGGTACAGGCCAGCGTCCCTTGTCTCAATGCTCCGAACGCTCAGCGAACCGTTCACGAGGATGTGCACCCGGGAACTGCTCACCATGGCTCGGTAGGGTCCCGGCTCCCAACCTTGGGGGAGCATGAAATATGATCAATGTTTTGAGCGATCGTATGTTACGCAGTTAAGCCACATTGGATATGGTCTAATGAGAAGAAATATCCACATGCATTAACACAGCCACCTCTACTTGGGGAAAGCCTGAAAGTTCAGCACCAGGACATCCCACGTGGCCGCCGTAAAGAGGGGAGAAAAACGTGAGACAACACACACAGCGCTAGGGGAGGTGCGGCGATAAAATACGAAGCTAAACGCCTCGCTATGACACACGACCACATGACAACAATCGCGGGCTTTAACACACAGGGCGCTTCTCAAAACCGCAATTGTGGATTCGTGTCCCTGTCCGACTTAGTAAAAACAAATGGAGGAGCCAGAGTATCGCCTACGTTTTCCTTTAGCAACCAACTCCTTATTGGCGGAGGAAGGGTCATGAGAGCCATATTTGACTACAGTGCTTCAGGAAAAGCGGTCTTTTAAAGCGCCGGCTTTGGGGCGGGACATTATATTCGCATTGCGTTCACGAAATTCGGAGGGCACGGCGGGACCGCAATGGCAACAACGCTAAGCCCGTCTATCTTCTTTGTTCAGGTCACGCTGTGTGTTCTGACTCACCACGTGCCGACCCCACCCAAGAATGAAGTCAGCATCTTGAACCCGCCGGCAGTGAGCATCAACTGCGCACACCCCGGAGCGCACCATGAAACGTCACCAACACATCACGGTTTGAAGACGGCGCCGCCAGTGGAGGCATATAAAGAGGATCGCGCCATGGAATTCCTCAGAGGGCACGGCGGGACCGCAATGGCAACAACGCTAAGCCCGTCTATCTTCTTTGTTCAGGTTTGTGACAAACATGCTTCTTGCTTTCGAAGCAATTATAGATGTATTGTTGTCCTGCCGTGCCCGGCCACAATTGAGTGTCTTATTGTGGATGCATGGAGTGTCATTTTGATCCTTCTATCTGGAGATGTCGAGCAAAACCCTGGGCCTCAAGGGATAGAGGAACTGAAAGTGATGATGAACGCCATGCTTACTTCGCAGAACGACCTTAAAACGCGAATTGTTAACCTGGCGGCTTCCCAGGAAAAGCTAGAATCAACAGTGAACGCTAGGATGAACGAAGTTATGACAGCTTTACAGGAGCACAAGGGAGAGATTCTTGTATTGCAGGGGGAAGTCACATCCTTTAGAAATGACCTCCAGCTCCAACAAAAGCGCCTCGACGACTTAGAGAATAGGAGTAGACGCCGCAACCTTGTCATTTTCGGGTTTCCTGAGCCCGACCGTGAAAACACCGAAGCATTAAGAAGCCAAATAATCCAGGACTTAATAGGACAGAAGCTTGGAGTAACTGTTAGCTCGGTGGAAAGAGTCCACAGGATAGGAAAAAAACAACCAGACAAACCGCGGCCTGTGATAATAAACTTCTTTGACTATAACGAAAAACTGAAAGTACTAAAAAATTGTAATAAATTAAAAGGAACTACAATCTCAATCAACCACGACTTTTGTAAGGGTACACTTGCCAAAAGAAGCAAACTTTGGTCCAAATCTGGGGACTTCAAAGCCAGAGGACGTAAGGTAGTGCTGGACTATGATAAACTACGGGTTGATGACGACCTATATGAATGGGACGAGCAGAATGACTGCCTGAAGTGCATCCGCTCTCAGGAGCGACGGAATGACGTCGACTGACTTGAATCGAAACAGTTACGTTTTGTACTACTAAATGCCAGAAGTATCGTCAATAAAGTCCACCAGCTCGAAGAAATTATACTTACATATAATCCGCAGATAATTGCAATCACGGAAACATGGTTATCAGCAGATATACTTGATGCCGAAGTTACTCCCCCCACTCACAAAATAATCAGACGTGATCGTGGCTCTCGAGGAGGGGGAGTTGCCTTGATAGTAAAAAAGGAAATCTCATGCGTCATCTTAAGCGAAATAACCGACAATGAAAGTGTATGGTTTCAAATCGACTATTATGGGTTTTCGACTCTCGTAGGTGTTGTCTATAGGCCCCCATCTTCTCCCGAGTCATTTCTAGAGAATATTCAACTTCACATGAAACAAATATACAAACCCATTCAAAAAATCATACTGGCGGGTGATTTTAATCTACCGTCAATTAACTGGTCGACTTTCCAGCCTGGCTCAACTGAAGAAAAAAGCTGCCACTTGCTACTCGAATTAATGCTCAATTTTAATCTAAGTCAGCTTGTTACTGAAGGTACTCGTATCTCCCAAAATAGCAATAACACACTGGACCTAATTTTTGTTGGAAACTTTCCAGAGGACACTGAGGTTAAGGTTTACGATGGAATTTCTGACCACAAGCTTGTTTTCCTTACGACTAATTTTTGCCCAGTAAAAAAGAGTCACGATGGTAAACTTGTCTTTAACTTCGCTGCTGCAGATGACGAAGCTATTATTGATACTCTTGATTTGAACTTCAGCGACTTTGAGACGGAGGGTGACATTACAACATTATGGAATGCCTTTAAACATATTACTGGAAAGTGCCTTCATAAATATGTACCAAAAATAGTAAAAAAGAAACATCAGAACCCCTGGATAACAAGAGAGATAATACATCTTAAAAGGACATTATCTAGGAAACGGAGAGGAAATCGTAAAAATGCTGATGTCATATCTTCCCTCACAGAGACGTTGAAACAAAAAATAAAGACGGCGCGTGATCATTTTTTTGGAACAACGTTAGTAAACTTTATGAAAGAAGCGCCTCAAAAGTTTTGGGGGTACCTGTCGGGCAACAAGAAATCTATTGAACAGCTTCATGTGGATGGAAATGCTGTTAATGACTCCTACCAAATTGCGAACGAGTTTAACAGCACCTTTCATGGTGTTTTTAGTTCAAGATGCACTTCTGAAGAAACTATTGACTCAGTACCTCTTTTCCCAATAATGCGAGATATAGACTTGAACATCCACGGTATACGTCATCTACTTTTAAACCTAGATGTAAAAAAATCATGTGGTCCTGATGGCATCCCAAATGCTCTTTTGAAACGTTACGCAGAGATGATTTCACAATATTTATATGTCATTTTCAAAACCTCTTTGGATCAGGGATGTCTTCCACCTGACTGGCTTTGTGGAAAAGTTGTACCCGTACATAAGGATGGGAGCAAACTGCTTGCTGAAAATTACAGACCGATATCATTAATTAGCACCTGCTGTAAATTGCTAGAACACGTCATCGCCAGTCACATAAGTTTTTTTCTAGATAGCCATAACATATTAGCCAACTTTCAGCACGGGTTCAGAAAAAGATTGTCTACTACTACTCAACTGCTCTCAGTAGTACACGATTTCGGCCATGCGATTAATAACAGAGAACAAATTGATGCAATAGTTTTAGACCTATCCAAGGCCTTTGACAGGGTACCGCATCACCTACTACTAATAAAATTGCAACAGGTTGGCATTGCTCCTCGCCTTGTGACATGGATCGCTGCTTACTTAAAAAATAGGGTACAATTTGTTGAAATCAACGGATGTCAATCAGTACATCTTGACGTGCTATCTGGCGTTCCACAGGGGTCGGTCTTAGGACCTCTCTTATTTTTAGTTTATGTCAAGGACATAGCCGACAACACTGATACAAGTGTGACCGTGAAAATGTTTGCTGACGACTGCGTTGTTTATAGAACTGTCAGAAACACGTGCGATCAAGTATCGCTTAACGAAAACTTTTGCAAAATTGCCGAATGGTGTGAGAGGTGGCGAATGGTTATTAATTACTCTAAAACGTGCGCTCTCACAGTAACGCACAAGAAATACCCTCTTAGCTTTGCATACCACGTTAAAGACAAATGCATAAAAACTGTAAACGAGGTAAAGTATCTGGGCCTACATCTTAATTCAAAATTAAATTGGGAAACCCATATAGATAGTACAACCGCAAAGGCTTACAAAAAGTTGTGTTACTTAAGACGGAAGCTGGGACCATGTGACTCGTCGGTAAAACTTTCGGCATATAAAAGTTTGATTCGGCCAGTGCTAGAATACGCGTCCATTGTGTGGGACCCGTACTTAATAAAAGATATTGGAAAAGTCGAGAGAATCCAGCTCCTCAGTGCACGATTTATTTCTTCCAATTTTAGGCGCCTATCATCAGTGTCGGACATGATACGTAATTGCGGACTCGAATCGCTCGAGTCTAGGCGGAAGATTGCTAGGCTGGGTTTTTTTTTATAAAGTCTACAATAATGAGTCCGGCCTGGACAAAACCTTATACCTTTTGCCACCTCCCCAGCGCTCTGCAAGATTGAATCACGCAAAAAATGTGAGACCATATGCTCCTAAAAATAACACGTTTAAATACTCCTTTTTTGTACGTACGATTAACGACTGGAATTCACTGCCCTCCGATTGTGTGCATGCCCCAAATATTGACTGTTTTGACTGTTGTGTTCGAAACCTTATGTAACCGATTGTGTGCATGACCCAAATGTTGACTGTTCTGACTGCTCTGTTTGAAACCGTATGTAACCCTTTCCTGCTTGGATGGGGAAAAACCATCTGCAGTATTTTATAAATAAAAAAAAATAAAAAATTTAACTAAGTCTGATTAAGTGGTAGCATCTTGAACAATCGGACACTCTGTGTGCCACCTAGACATGTGTAAATGCGTTCGTTTTAAAACGCATGTTCTCTTTCAAAGTGGACTTGTACAAGACGACAACACGAGAAACCAAGGACGCAACGCGCTTGCGCTTCCAGGGGACTCAGCAGGCGCAAGACAGCGCATGTGCGGTGAACCGCCGCCTCATGTCGTAGCACCTGGTGGCTTCTCTGAAGGATCGGAAGTCGCTTCTCCCGCAACACATAGAGTTCAATATTTAAGACTGTTACGATACCCTGCTACGCAAGCATATATAGCCTTTTTTCCGTGACAGGTGCTACATTGAAATATAACGTAGAGGAGTTTAGCGCAAAATCGAAAGTAAATAGCTTAACGCCATAACTACAATACGAAATTACAGCCAAGAAAAAAGTATAACTATTGGTACACACCCTTTGAATTCTACGCCTTTTAATCGGCCACAGTGATTTTCTGTTTTTTTTTTTTTTTTTACTCGGCTACGTCATAAATAAACATGACGACCGCCACGAAAAAATTGTACAGTTATTTTAACTTGAGAGCTCGCCCTTTCTATCGTTCCAAGATTTCGCGGCCGGTTTTGACGTTGACCTTGCAGTCATTTTCATTATTCAGGAGGGGAAGTTTCAACACTTACCATTACTGGAATAAAAAGTTGGAAGTGTAAAACAGTTTTCGTCTATGAGGGGACGCAGTCCGTGAGAAGCCGTGAAGAATGCCGCTGTTCGCGACCGTATTTCACAGATGGTGCCACTTGCCTTCGAGGCTCTCTACGCTTTCTTGCTTGTCTACTCCGAACGACTGGCGGCAAAGTTAGAATAACTGACCAAACTACCGTATCTTGTGCCCAATTTGGTCGGTTGGCAATAGAAGGAAACAAAACTAAATAAAGCATCTAAAATTGTAGTCACTCGGCCTATTTTTTTTTTTTAAGGCATCCCGACAAATACCGGAGCAGAGGTCGTCTGCTTCTATTTTATGAACGCCGGCAGTCATCTACGCGCACCTGCAATGATTGTTTATGTCCACTTTTATTTTATTACCACCTGGTTTTTCTTATGCGGCGGTTAACGCTCAAGCAACAGAGTCAGCGCTTAATATATGGTACACCGCACTGGGGAGCTTTAAAAAAAACGTCAAGCGTAAGTTCTTCGGAGTTCGGCTTACGGCTACCTTCTGTCATGATTCTAAGAAATGACATAAAATGAAGTTGAAGGGGCAAGAAGGAAGAAGATGATGCCACGTGATACAACAATTTTAGGAGGGGAAGAAGAAAAAAAAGGATGGCGACGCAGGAATAATCGAAGACTGAGACCGGGAGGAAGCGGCGGATGGGGTCCAAGGCTACGCTCCAGGACGCACCCGGCCCTTGCTGTGCACAAGGTGTCGCGGCGAGAGTTCCACACTCCCCTTCAGACGCCTAGGAGACAGATGCCTTCGCTGCCTTGGGCAAGTCGCTTCGGTTCGTCGACGCAACGAACTCAAACTGTAAGGCCTGCTCCGAACAGCTCCATTTCTTGGAACTGCAGATGTGCTTAAGCGTGTGTGTATTATTTCCCCTTTTACTGTGTACATACTCCTTTGCTCTCCGTTATATCTTCGTCTTCATTTTGTATATATAATGAGTTGTAAACTTTTCGTTTTCGGCCTCGCTTCTATCGCATTCGCAACGTCTCCGGCCGAACCGTGGCCCCTTCCAAGTTGGCGATCTGAATGTCGGCCCGTCAATTTGGAGAATAAATTAGCCTCAAGAACGAAACGCACGTCTTCCACGTTCCTCTTCAAAACGACGATCGCCGCTTCACCATCGTCGGTGCCTTTGAGGCAGACCCCCATTGGTCTTTGCGATGTGCCGCACGTCTGTTCGTTCACCCAAGGACGCAGTGCGCAGACAGTGCGCAAATCTATCCGTGAAATAGGCTCGTACAAGCCTGGTCTGATTCATGAGTTGTTAACTGATGACTACGAGAAGCGACTCGACTTTGGCCGGACGAGCTCTTCAGGATTGCACAAGATCCATCACATCTGCCCTTTTTACTGTATAGTGACGAACCGACATTTCACCTGGACGGGCGGGTCAACACCATGAATTGCCATTATTGGAGTTTGACGCATCCCCACTGGACGTTCGAGAGGGCTGTGCAGTCGCCGAAAGTAACAGTCTCGTGCGGTATCGGGCGTCGTTTTCCTCTCTTTCTTCGACGGCAACGACCTGGAGACACCTACCCGCAGGTGATAGAGGAGTTTCTTCCCGAGTTTGAAGCGCTAGACATGCAGCCGGACTTATGCTTTTTTATGCAATATGGAGCGCCACCCCACCGGACGACAATCGTAAGGCACTGGCTGGACACCATCTTCCAAGGAGGCTAAATGGGCCGGGGATCGCCGAACATGACGTGGCCGCCCGATCGCCAGACCTCACAATGTGCGACTTTTAGTTTGGGGGTTTGTGAAGGCGCAGGTGAACAAGCGCCACATCCACACACTCGACGCCTTAAAGAACGCATCGAAGCAGCGTTCGCTGTCATCACGAACGTGCTGCGAGCTGCGGCATTGTCAGAGTACGAGACCAGGATTTACCTCTGCACTTGGCGCCTAGGAGGACTCGTCGAAGCCCTTGTTCCGTCCGAAGTAGAACCGTAGGGCACCGCCTAGTACTGATGTGACAACAGTCTACGAAACGAACTTAACGCTTCCCGTCAAGTGTACGGTTTATTAATTTTAATGCCCTGAAAAAGGCCCTTTCAGGACCGCCAAATACTGTCGCCACAGAGCCTGGCCACTCTTGTCACGGCTGCTCTTCCGTGTCTCTGAATCCCCATACAAAAATCGTCTCCTATGCGCCCTCTTTTCTCCTCAGATATCGCTCCCATTGTTGCCTTCATCTTATGCAGTCCGGTGTAGCGCGCTATGTTATACATGTAGATCAGTGGAAGGCTCGGGTCACAACAACAACAAAAAAAAGATGAAAGACGTTTACAAATCTCTAATGCGAAGCTAGAGCGCAGCTCTTGAGGAGGAAAGGAGGGTACGCAGGGGAGGGTACGCCCCTCCTCCTCCTTCGTATTCTTCTCTCCACCTCTTCTTCTCTTCCACCTCCTTCCCTCCTCCTCCTAGAGTGCTCCTCGCCCCCTGCCGCTGCATTTGTTCATGGGTGACGACACGAAGTCGTGACGTTATTTTCCCCGCCAAATTTCACGAAGAAACTGAATTGGTGCTTACGTCACGTTACGTCAACTTCCCCGCTAAATTTGACGGGGAAACTTAACACGCTAAATTTAGCGGGAAATTTCCCGGCTAAATATATCAGAAAATCTTGCCTACTAAATTTAACATGAAAAGTTTTTCGCTATATTTAGCGGATAAATTTTTACACTGAAATTAGCAGATAGATCATCTTTCCGCTAAATTTAGCGGGAACATTTTACTGATACGCTTAGCAATCACGCGCGCATGCTGTTCGCAATCGCAGACTCGTGCCGACAGCATGCGTGCGCGATTGCAAAAGCTCTATTAAGGACATTTTAACAACAAAAAGAACAGTTTATTTCCTGAGGAAATGTGGAAGGTACCATTTCACTATACACTCCGTGCGGGAACTATAGGGGGCGCTTTGAAAAACGCGCGCAGCGCCGCTAGCGGAAGAGCTGGCGTTCAACTGTGGGGCGCGTTCAGCAGCCTGCGGCGCCTTTTCGCATGCCAAACTGTGGCGGCAGAAGCGCGCACGGACGAAACTGGCTTTTTGAGCCGATAAGTTGAGGGTGACGTTGCATGAGTGCTGAGGCAGAAGGGCATTTAGCTGTTCTCCACCTCTTATATATTGAGTTTGAGTCGTAATTAGGGGTAATTTCTCTAGTTGCGGCCAAAAAAGGAGTTGGAGTAATTTTCCGAAAAACAAGACAGCCGCCACCTTAATTGCTCTGAGTGGGAAATTTATTTCGCTCGTCGCTGTAAACCTAGGACTGCTGGAACGATGATATTTGGAGGCGAGTGAGAGGTTCACTAAGTTTGTGAACGAAGAGAGCCAAGTTTCTTTAAGACAGCAGGTGTGAAAGTTATGTTTCTAAAGAATAAAGAAATAAAGCTGTACGGGATATCCAATATTGGACCCAAAATGTTGTGTTATAGCGGGCTGTGCAAAGCGCAGATTTGGGCACACAGGTGCTTGGACTTGACAGTAACATGACACAGCACTTATTATTAAAAAAAAGGTGGCATAGGGAAACCAGGTGAAAATTTGGTTTGGGCGGCGTAACTCAATGAGAACCGGTTTTGATCATGAAAATGCTGTCAAGAGAATACCACTGGTCAGGGGAGGTGGAGACTTTAGAGGTAGGAAAGGACTAGTGGACTGTACTTCCAATTGAAACAACTTTACGAAAGGTGGTTCCAAAGCCGAGAAAAGAAAGTTGTCGGCCAACGCACGGTTTGGCCGCCAAGGGCTTTTGCGGTCAGCTGTTGTGCAATAACCTGTTGTGCCAGGTGCTGATTTTCGGCGCACAGGTACTTTGACATGACCGTCACTTGGCACAACACTTATGATAACAAAAAGAGTTGGCATAGCGAAATTAGGTGGAAATTTGGTTTGGGCGGCGTAACTAAATGGGAACTGGCTTTGACCGTCAAAGACTGAGAGATAATACCACTCATCGTGGGAGGTGCACACTTTACAGGTAGGAAGGGACCAGTGGACGGTACTTCCAGTTCGAACCACTTTGCGATAGGTGGCTCTAAAGCCGAGAAAAAAAAATGTTGTCTACAGAACTCGGGGTGTCAGCGTTTCCACATCCAAAAGGAGGCTGGTCAAGAAAGAAAGCACACCACATAAACTTCCATACTCAAACGTCGATTCTCCAGTGATTCCGAGTTGCATTGTTGTTTTCTTTAGATTTATATTTTTCACTTTATTTACCTTTCGAATCTTTCTTCATGAAGTACAGATTGCGTGCCATACTTGCCCGGAAATATCATCGACACGTACGATGGGGACGAAACTTCTTTGGAGGGCATTCCTCCAACAAAATTGAAACTGCATACCTGCGAGTGTGGGTTCGTCCCATCGGCGCTGACACATGTAGGCGTTACTGGTACGAAAACAAACGCAGAGCGCAAAGCGGCAGTGTAGAATATGTCAGCCGTGCTGACACAGTGGCAGACATGATCGGGAGACCAAATTTCTCGCGTCGTACGGCACGGGTCCTTCGTTGTCGCTGTCCCACAAAACATCGGCGAGGTGAAAAACTGTGAAACTTTGTCTCCACGAGATACGACGCATAACTATTGAAGCACTTAATGACGCAGCACAGGCAGCACTTCATGCTGTGAACCCAGCGCAACCGCACCACTCCGACTTCAATACGTACTAACGTACGCGGCGTGGTTTCGGTTTCGTTTTCTCTGGGGTTCTCGCTGCCTACTTTCGGTACCGGCCGCGCGGCGCCGCGCCAGTCGCGCCGCACGGAGTGTATAGGCGCGTCGCCGCCGGCCGCGACTATCCTGAAGAATGCCAAATATTATGACTACTATTACCCTGAAAATGGTTAAACTTATGCTACATCTAATGCATTTTTCTTCTTCCGGGCTTTGGCTTTATGTATTTCTTGTATAAAGGTATTTCAGTTGACATTGCCTAGAAGACTGGGGCCATTCTATGCCAAAGAGGACACGGCAATATGTTTATGTTTTAGATATATATAAAAAAAAAATTATTTGAATAAAAAGCTCTAAGCTAAAAATATAATTGTTTGTGTTATTTTTTTCTGATATAATGCTTGAAATTTCTGGAATTTGCATAATATGCCCTATCTTATATCAAAATACAACTATTGAAAGAAGCCATTTTGATTCCAAAAGGAAGAAACTTCCTCATATTTCCTTATTTTTAGTCAACTTGGATTGGAGTGATACCAACAAATTGTTTTAGCTCTGCGCTTAAGCGCTTCAGACCAATAATTGAATAGCTTGTATTAAATTTTCAAAGCCTCGTTTTGTTGCGTTTTAATTAAATGAATAAATCCCCAGTTTATGCAGAAACGGTCATATTGAGAGCCACAAAATGAGCGTGAGCAGCGGTGCCCGGAACTATCGAAATAGCCAAAAGTTTAAGTTAATTCATCTGTTCCACTTACAAAAAGTTTAAAAAAGTTCTTTTCAATATCGCTAAAGATTTTTTTTTTTTTTATGAGCTTCTTTGATTAGTTTTTAAGCGCCTCCTCGTAGGCGACGCACGGCGGCTTTCTCAAGGGAAGCGTCAGCCGTGGGAGTCGCCGGCGTGAGGCCTTCAACGCTGCTGAAAACGCGTTTCATTCAGTTGAAGTGGACGTAATCATGACTTCCATGCATTCGTATCAGTGGCGTAGCCCGGAATTTTTCGGGGGGTCGGAGGGGGGGGGGGGGGGGGGGGAGGTCATTTGGATGTCACGGATTTGGGGTGCGAAGTGGGGGGGGATGGGTTAAAGTGTATGTGTATTATATAGGGTCGACTGGGATTTCGAGGAGGGGGCTGTAGGCCAATAAGCGCCCGCACCCCCTCCCTTGGATACGCCACTCATACGTATCCTGTTTGTGTCGCGTGATCATACTTGCGTCTTAATTTACTCTGCTTCAGTCCAGGTAACTGCCGACCTACCGCCGGCATGTCACACCGTTTACACTTGGCTGGCGAACGCCGGCATGCGTCGCCTACGAAGCGGGCGCTTGGAGCAACGGTCAGGGAGGCTCACCTTTAAAAAAACAAGTTCTCAGCAAGAAAAAAAGTTTCTTTTCTGATTTGTGTCATATGTTGAACAGTGAGGTCAATTTAACTTTTGCCTATTTCGTAAGTTCCGGGCACCGCTGCCCACATTGCATTTTATGCCTCTCAATATGGCCGTTTCTTACTAAACTTGGAGATTTTGTCATTCAATTAAAACGCAACAAAAGAGGCTTTGAAAATTTAGTACAAGCAATTAAAGCATTAGTCTCAAGAGAACAAACAAAATGAAGTATTGTAGCTAACACCTAAATTCAGGTTGACTAAACAAAATAAAGTAATAAAGTATTCTCGCAAATCTCTTCTTTTTCGAGCTCCCATCTCTTTGTTTTTCAGTGTAAGATAGGGCATGTTGTTAAGTAATTAAGCACCCACCTAGGTTTGTTCTGTAAGAAACTTTTTTTTTTACATTGCTTTTCTTAACCACATGGTTGTTATACAAATTCTAGAGATATAAAACGTGATATATAAAAAAAACATTTCTTTGAGTTAAAAGGCTTCGTTATCCAAATTAATTTTTATAGACATCCCAGACATAAGAACATGCCCGCGTCTTCTTTGTCATGGAATGACCCTGCTGGGAATATTACACGAAAAACGAAAGTCCAAGGCCTGTTAAAACATCTTAAAGGACTTCGACATATTTCCATTCGGAAATAGGATATCCATAAGTTTGCGAGACACTTTGTTTTACACAAAAAAAAATGCAATATCAAATGTTTGTTAAATACGGTACTGGTGCGCCATAAAACGATGCATTACTCTTTCATACCGCGGTTTCACTGGTTTGCAGTAAAGCTAACCCAATGGTCTAAAGACCATTGGGTTAGCACCACTGCAAGTTGCCGGTTAAAATTATTAACGAAACGCTAAAATTTGCAGCAATATTTAAATTGCAGCTAACTGTTCTAAGGTAATGAAAGAAAAAATTCCTCTCAAAGCTACACAGCTGCTTCCTTGGCAAAACAGGGAAAAAACGATAACGCCAAGGGAGTAAAATTGACAAAAAGCTCAAGCAATTGGACACGCTTGGAGGAAGCATTTTGTGGAATCGCTGAATATTCGTCGATTCGTTTGCTCTCCTTCCCGCTTATGAAAATATTAAATCCTGAGTACCCGGTGGGACAGATTGCCGGCAAACCATCCTTCTCTTTTTCTTTTTTATGCTGATTCCTACCGACATATCGACAATGCCACCTCTCAGCAACGAACGATATTGATAAAGGACATATAAAAATGATTTTCGCTGGTGTCAAACACTCAGCTACAAAAACGGACCCACGAATATAGAGGCGGAGAAGGAAGCAAGTGAAAGCAAAGCCGCTGAGGAGAGGGTAGGGTAGGAAACAGTGATTTATATGCGCATATCTTAAGGACAAATCGATGGCTCGAAGGTTGCACCCCTTATTTCTCGCTGCTGCCAAGATGGGGCCGCCTTTTCGCAGCGTGCCTCCTGTCTTCCGACCTCCCCTACTCCACCGTTCTTGATTTTATGCCTTCGTTCGTGCCATCGGCATTGCAGCGAAGCTTTGACTGATTCTCTCACCCCCCCCCCCCCTTTTCCCCTCCTACTCTCTTTCACTAGAACCGAAAATTTTTCAGAAGCGCCACGCGACACTCCCACTTTCCTGCGTAATGGCAGGGTCCTCAAAGTTGCGTGGTGTCACCAAGCGAAGCTCGATAAAACGTAAATGTTTTGTTGTTTATAGTTTCCCAATACTTTCTTTTTTCTTTATATTCTAGCTCGATTGTATCTCAAACGATCCGGCTCCAGCTTGATGTGCTTTTAATGTTAAACCTGTTTGCATTTTGCGTCAGTATCCAAGCGTCTTAGGGTGAAATTGAAAGGTTGTCACAGCTTTCAACGTCGAATGCGCTCGAATGACGAATAGAGACGAGAGGGTGAGAGAAGTGACGAACAAATAAACTTAAACATGGGATTAAAAAAATGAATCTAACGGTCTCTCTGGTTTGAATTTGAAGGAGGGTCGCCAGGTGGTTTGGAGGACACGTGCCGACAGTCGGTATGTCGGAACTTTGTGTTTCAGAATTATATATACGTAGATACTAAACAATTTTATACTCCAAAGTGTGCAAAGATAGGTGTCTCTGAGGTACGCAATGGCTGCACCCCTTTAGCGCTTTAGCTACGAGTAAGGCACCCTTTTAATCGCAAAATACAGTGCGGGTTCATTCAACATCCTTCACTTTTAAAGAGTGTGAAAAGAGCGTAGAAAAGGGTGATGCGGTGCTATGTCGCGATGCGACCTTACACTAGCTTCACACAGATTTAGCGAGGTCAATTCAGCGACAAAAAGAAATGCTTCTTTTATGTATCAATGCTTTTTACTTGGAGTTACGTCCTTTGAACTTTAATGAACGATAAATTATAATAAATATTGACGAGAACAAACCAGGAGGCCTATAACCTGCGTAATTGCTGAGGCGGTCACAAGGGAATGACCATCTTTCCATTGTTGAGCCTCTAAAGTGGTGTAAAAGTCAATTGGGTTAAGTGCAGAGAGAAAGAGAGAGGAGGCGGCGAGAGTGCGCGGGCACCCCAGAGGGCCAAGCATGACTGGAATGATCAGCGAGTAGACGCAAAGCTAGCTGCCTTTCTCTATCTATACTCACTCTTCGAACGCGTTCGAATGACGAAAGCTGACGTCCAGCTTTCGGCGTTTGCGTTTGGAGGCGTTCGAAGAGAGAGACACAGGCTGCTACCTTTGCGTGTCCCCACTGATCATTTTAGTCAGAGCTCGGCTCTCTCTCGTGCCTGCTCGGTCCCATCTCCACTCTCTTATTTCCTACCCGCATAGGTTAGTGCGCACTTCACGGTCCCTTTACGTCGGTGGCGAAGACAGGCGGGGAGGCTTATGAGGCTTCAGCAATAAGGCTTCAGACTGCAAGGAGTCAACACTTAAAAGCATTCACCTTCTGCAAACGTGTCCCCCTCTCCGCCCAGTTTCCTCGCCACACTGGCCACGTGACAGTCAAATGAATGAATAAATGTGCGGGAGAAAAACGGAAACAAAGCGTCAGGTTAACGCTGCTATTGGTGCGTGGTACCACACACGCACGGATCTTCTCAGTTTGCTTTAAAGTGTTAATCTCTACGAATATTTCAGTTTTTGTATCATGTGGTGCCATATGTAAGTAGCAGCGTCAAGAAGACGGTTTGCTTTCATTCGCCCTGCCGCGCATTAACACCTTTGTAAAAAGTTCGATGGCACTCTGCTCATCTCAAGAACAGCCTGTAAGTGGTGGATGAAAAAAAAAACAATAAATCACGTCTCTAAGATTGTTGAGTCCACATCTTATTAAATCAGTGTTCTTGAGATTCTTCAATAAAAACCCATGATCACCTTCTGTGGACTGACCAGAGACAAAGGCAGACTTTGAAGCGAGAGGCCCATGTCAGCCAGCACTCGTAGTGCATGAGCGTTCTCTGCCCAGACACCTCGAACAGGTGATTTGTAATAAAAACTGTGAATGACTTCAAAACGTATCACTCTGTGGCTTCCTAAGGATGTCTGGTTTACTTAGACTAATGAACTCAGCTGATGAACTGGTCATGCGTTCGTTTCGGTGGGGGGGGGGGGGGGGAAGGGACAAAGTATTTATTACAGCTGTACAGCATGACTGGCTACTTTGGAGGTGTACACTAGATGCAACATATGAAGCATTCTTCAGATTCATGATGAACCCGACGGAAGACAGACACAGCTACGAAACGCACGAGGATGGAAATAGAACTCTGCCGAAATTCCCATCGAGGACATAAAATACGCGCTAGCGACTGGAACCAGATGCCGCAGCTTCTCGACTCGCCGTTTTCTGATTTTTAAGGTATAAGCGATTTTCTGACATTTCCAATGATGATTGGGGCGCGTTCCCGGAAGCCGACGCCTCACATCCATGCATGTGCGGAGTCCGCTAGCCGCAATTTCCGAGTTCAAAATGTGCACGAAATATTTATAACATTTGGATTATATAACCACAAGCTCTGATACACTGCCGTCCGCTCCCAACGAGAGAACGAGCGTTCCGTCACGCCTATATTATTTGGACAGTAAGGAAACAACGGTCAACATTTCTCCCCAGCACAAGATATACTTAGTGGGAGCCGAGGGTAAAAGACGAGGCAGGGGGCACGTGACAGGCGGTCGGCGGAGAAGACACAAGCCTGCGCGAGACAGTGCGTGCTGAGCGAGGCTGGAGCTGGGCAATAACGTCGGAGCCAGGCCTGGCCCATGGCGAACCCCGGAGCGGTCCACCAGCAGGGTCAGGAGCAAGATTGGTGGAAACGGCGAGCCCTGGCCATCTGGCCTAGGCCACGATGATCTCGGGGTGGTTCCGCAGCGAGACTCGGGCATTGACAGCCCGGGAGAGCAAGCCAACGCAGCGCTGGCGTGGGAAAGGCGATCCACAGGCCTGGACACGGACTCCTACAGTAAGCTCTTCTCGACGGGTGACAACAAGGGTCGGCGTGCCTGGAATTCCGACTCTCGACGACGGGCAACCGGGAGGTACAGTAAGCCCATTCGCTGTCTTCTCGTTGTGTTGTGTCACTCCCCGGATGACGGGCGGAGCGCATACCAATCGGGCGGCGATTATTTGTAGAGGGATCTCCATAAAGAGCCCCACAACTTAAAACAAGTGCCGTGGTCGGAGGATGCCCGTCTTTTAACAGTATTAAAGCAACACACAACTTGGTAAAACGAAGCCAAACCCGGAAGAGAACGCAGCATACGATGTCTATAAAGGGCCTCCAAAGAGCATTCAACAGCCGCGAACAGCGAAGGAGCTGCTGAGATGCACCGCCATCTATAGCGAGGACTGCAAAGCAGGGCTCAACGAAAACGGGCGCAGTGCCACTCGCGGGTGAAGTGGTCGTAAGTAAAATAGAGTTGGTTGTGGCCAGAACAAACGGTCACGTGATTTAGAGACGATTATACACCGCCAATATTGATCGTAGACACCCGCTGAGTTTGGCGAAGCACAGGACACGCGCTGAGTTCGAGACATGGCTAAAGTTTGGCTATTGCCGTCATTGTGGCGATTGGACACGAGCCACTACCCGAATGCTTGTGGACCTATTGATTATCACAAGCCCAAATCGAGTGCTCACGCAGTGCTAGGGTTCAATCTATGAGCAGCATAGAAGTATCGTCACTGATGAATTATGCCGACACTGCGACACCTACGCTACGTCATTAAGTTTTGCGACGGAGAAACTGAACTTAGGCCGCAACTAAGAGGTGCCTTTTGCAAATATGGTCGCGTGCGAGTATACATGGGTCCCACTCGTGCACGTAAATTTGAGTAAAGTTAAGAAACATTCAGATTTAATATCGTAACACCGCCCCTTCAAGATGAGAGTGAAATTTGTGGGATCCGGCGAAAAGGAGAATAAATGCAGGTTTTTCATCCCCAGAGTGGGGTGTGGTGTAAAACGTAGGCGATGAATTGTTCCAACAGCTATTAGCCTTCACTTGTGAAGATGAAAATCCTGTATTGGTTTCCTTTTATGTCCAGAGCGCATACAATTCGCTTTCACCTTAAGCGTCAATGGAAGACTATGACGTCAATTTCGTTGTCTCTGCTCGAGCACGCCGGCGGCTGCTGGCTCGTGGAAATATCGTGGGCCAGTTATTACGGACACTAACATGTTTGGTTCAGTATCCGTTTAAGCAGACCTCTATATTGTAGATTTCACGGCTTTTTTTCCACATCTGTAGTTACAAAAAACACCATTTATTCCAAATTTACCGTGAAAATTGCCGTTTGAAAGGGGGGTGCCAATTTTAGACCAGAAGCGGGGGTAAATTAGAAAGAACTCATCACCACGCGAGAAGGCGAAAACAATAAATTTAAATCTTAATGTCCCGTCAGAAAAGATTGCACGAGGTCACTTGCAGAGAAAGAAAACGCGACAGAAGTCTGTCGCAAATACAGATACAAAAAATTCGTCACGGCCGGCATAAAATTGAACCTAAATGCTAAACAGCCGGACGTATACGCACGTTAAAAGCACTGACGTAGCAATGAAGGTTGCGTGAAACGTATACAAAACTTGGAGCAATCCAACTGATCTCAAGATTTTTTGTCTGCTTTTAAGCGCCCAATAAAAATTCTTTACTCCTAAAACTGAGGGACAGCAGGAAACTTGAGTGGTCTGGGACGTGAGAACGCCAAGGTCCGGTTCGAGTGATTAGTGGGCAGACCTAAAGGTAACAGCCGTTGTGTCCACTGCACTCGTCGAACGCCTTATGACGCGCAACGCCGGCGTCCGGCGTTTGGAGTTCACGTCCGAACGGGTTCGACGAGTGGTTGTGGAGACCGACAAAGGCGGCTGGCTTTAGGTTCTGACGTCCCAGTGCCCTCTCGCCTCCTCTTCTTTTTCGGCTTCTCAGCGCATAACGTTTCTCGACACGGCGAAGGAGTACGACGTGTGTCTTTAAGGGCTTGTTGCAATAGCCTTTATAAAATTACGGGCGAGCCTACTATTCTAGGCTCTGGAGTATAGTAACTAACAGCTAAAGAAGCGCCGGACGTGGTTTATTTCGTTCATGCTTCTTTCATTGATACCCTCTCCGGCATTCGTCTGGGCTAATGCCACCAACTCACTAGAACGCGAGTGATAATAATTTGCTGGAGACTTGAAACGACCAGAAGGGGCTTTAGGTGACTATACCTAGTTTTGTCTATTTACACTTTTTGAGGGGCGTTATAATAGACGATTTAACCTTTGAACAAACGGGCAAACGGACAGCGGGCAACGGGCAACGGGCAAACGGGGAGATGTCTGCGGGAGCACTATAATTTGCTGGGGGCTTGACGCGACCAGGGGGGGGGGGGGGGTCTGTAGGCAACTATAATTTGCTGGGGACTTGGCACGACCAAGGGGGGGGGGGGGCTGTAGGTGACTATACCTAGTTTTGTCTATTTACACTTTTTTGGGCGCGATAATAGATGGTTTAACTTTGAACGGACGGGCAAACGGGCAACGGGCAAACGGGGAGATGTCTGAAAATTCGCCTGAGGGAGCAGCGTGATTCGTTAACGGGATACGCGTGCTCACATTGGGCACTGCACTGCCGAGGCTGCTGGTGTACATTCTGACTAGAAAGTACCGTCCTGTTGTGTAAACACTGGGACCAAATGCTCGCTATATTGTAGAGGCTGACATAATAAAAAAAGGAGGGTACAACCTGCGTAAGTCAGCTAGGGTTCTTTGATATACAGTGAGGCCATTTTTTTATCGGGAAAGATCGCGTTTAGAATTGTGTAACTGATAGCACCCAATTCTGTGATGCGCAGGTGCCATTCCATTAAGATTATAGAGTCGTGTGTTTAAGAATGTTTTTTCGGGAATTATCACGAACAAAACCCTCAGTTGTTAGTCCGCGCTCGTACCATACACCTCTTTCCTGCGTCTGTGTAACGTTCGCGGTGTTTGAATAAGCCCAGTTACCATTTCTCATAAGCATGATAGATGGTGATATTTTGTGACAGGCGCAAATCACTCATTAGCGCTTAAAAGAAAACGTTGTTTCATTTAATCTTTTTCATCGTCCTTGGGGATCCCCTGGTTCAGGAACGTAAGAGGATTTTCACAAATTGCAGTTATAGAAGCTGGCAATTTGAGACACGTCCACGCTTCTTACCCCGTGACTCCTTCTGCTGGGTTATTATCGATTAATATTGCTATTTCATATAGGCTGCATAGAGACAGTACGATGATCGGGACCAGCCACGCCCTGCGTTTCTTAAGCTCCCAGCGAGTGTAAAAATATACTTCTACTGCGTTAATATTAGATCACTCGTTTTGGCGAAAACCCGGTGGCGTCTGTCAGTCTGTAAGCGCAGGGGAGAGAGGGTGAAGGAGGGGGAGAGGGTGTCATGTGCGACGCTCATTAGTCCGAAGCGCTGTCGTTAACACGCGTCACCCTCTCCCTCTCCCCGTCTACACGACGCAGAGAAACTGACAGACACCGCCGAGTTTGTCCTCAAAAAGAGCGTTTTCGTTTTCGTCAAAGAAGAGTCGCACAGTCGTCGCGGAACCAGAGAGGAGGAGGCGCCGCGGCGCGGTGGAAGCGGGCGTGCTCTGTTGCCGTTCTGTCATCGCCGAATGTTCTTTTCTATGGGTTTCCGTAGTAGCGGTGCGTAGGCTATGATGCGCGTGTGTAGCTAAAACGACGGATGAGGTTCCCTCCACGAGTGATATGAATGCGGTTCCTTCCACGAGTGGTATGAATGAGGATCTTTCCACTAGTAATACGGACAATCCCATTCAAGGGGCGTCGACGTACTCTTACAGGCACAGTAAAAGAAACGAGTGAAACAAACTTGAGAGAAGGTTTATTGGTGTATTCTCAGGGAATGCGTTAGCATGGGTTTTGGGAAACGCTGATACTGACCCCGTAATGAGGTTAAGAAGAGGCAGAAATAAATGAAGAAAGCAAAAAAAGAAAAAGCAAAAAACAGAAATATGAAGGGGGTTATTGCATATATACAGAAATATGAAGGGGGCCAACCTTTGAAAAATGCATTAGCATTTTTCAAAGGTTGGCCTGTGCGGCGGTTCTGAAAGGTCATGATAAAACATTTCCTAAGAATTTACCACTGGACATTTTTTATCTTCTTGATCTGTGACAGGTCTTGACGCGTTTACCTTAAAGATTATCCTATGACTTATGAAGTACGACCACATCTTTAGATTCTCACCGCAAAAAAGAGAGTGTAGAATGACATCTGCGGCTCAAGAACTGCACCTGAGGCATTTATTTTAGTGATGCTTGTATGACGTTCCGCTATCCACTCACCTGAGGCGGTTTTCCATCGAATGTGTGGCGGCGGCTCGCCATGTGCCTGGCAGTCCACGACCACCGAGTGACCGGTTACAGCCACGACATCCTTCGGCTCTGTCCTCCATGTTGGAGCAACTACAGTGGAAAAAAGAAATTCGCTTTATATGAAAACAATTTTTCAAACTCAGAAATCATGGTAGATGGAAGGGCCTTTAGCGCTCCTAAATTCAACCTCTTTCATGACCGGGATAGCACGTCAGAGAAACGCCTAACTTGGCCCAAGTTCGGCAATCTAGGAGTGACGTGTAACTTTGACCTAATAATGCTTCGCACTGAGGCGTTAGTGTTAGTGGCAAGGTTGCTTTCTTTGGATTAGCTATCGGTTTTCACAGGTTCTTTCTAATAATTGCAAAAACGCCAGGCATGAACCAAAAATTCTGCGTGCCAACGAATCAGCTGTAGGCATCGAAGTCCAAGGCTGGCATCTGTATGGCAACTAGAAGGCAAAATACTGAAACTGTGGCCAACGATATATCAAGTTTGTATGTACCTTGGAATATGGCCACTTTCACGACCTTAAATAGACCACTTTCAAAAGGGCGAGCATTTAGCAGCACCTGCGCCTAGTATTCAACTTAGTAATAGTTTTGTGCAATCCGAGCATCCATTGAACACGAGTTTCTGCGTCAGCATACGGCGCGATCTTCAATCGTCTCCTATCGAGAACGGGCGTTAACTGAGGGTTAAGCCAACATACATATTTAATCAAACTCTACATGCACATAAAATGGCGACCGCCAATGTTGCTTGATAAACTTTGAAAAGGGTATTTTGCCAGACGAAAGCTAAATGTGTGTCCAAAGGATTGCGCTACATGGGTATTACATAGAACCATTGTTTATAGATTTTTTTTTTGCGCAGTCAAATAATTTGAATTCGCTCTTTATCCATCAAACACACAATGCGTTTTGCCAGATGGTCCTAACATCTGGGAAAGGGCGACAATTCTCGCTATAAACACAATTGGTTCTTTGTTGCTTTTTAGAACTGTCTATAAAACAATATAGCCATAAACACCTAAAACTGGGTTTACTTCGACGTCTTTGGACGTGTCCTGCGACACCAAACAATGTTAACGCAAATTAGACATATACATAAGTCCATTCTGTCAGACCACCGGTGGGGCGAGCTATACACTCTAAAAAAGCCCGTGCGTCTGCTTTCCCGCACAACACTCGGAGAGCCAATCACCGCAACTTACGGAGGGAGCTCAGCGAATGACAATGCCGAAACATATGTTTAGACCAAAAAATGCAGTCTGAGTTGTGACATTAAGCAATGCAATCGTGACGTTTTTCATTGCTTAATGTGACAACTCAGACTCCCTTTTTTGGTCTAAACATATGTTTCGGCAGTGTCATTCGCTGAGCTGCCTCTGTAAGTTGCGGTGATTGGCTCTCCGAGTGTTGCGCGTGAAAGTAGACGCACATACTTTTTTTAGAGTGTAAGAAGTGTGACAAGTAAAATGAGTAGCGTAATATATTTCAGGCCATTCTTATCGCAATAGTACAAAGATTCATTTTGTAAAGTATTTCACTGCTGCAAACGTTTCGAAATTTCTGATTGAACGTTTGGTAAAGAATGAGACTGGGGGACCCAAAAAAATGCTGGTACTGCTTAGAAAGTTAAGTTCGTCTGATGTACAGCATGCGGTATAAGACATCTTATGGGCAGTTTCATGCTCTCTGAACATGTCAATACGGATTTCGATCTCACCAAATGACCAACATTGCAGGGTTAAATTATTTAGGGAATTACTGCGGCTTAATTCACAAACGTTTCACAGATTGCGAACACCCTACGGAAATCATGAATAAACCCTTACATCACTGTACGGTTATAACAAACAATCAGCAAGTAACGTGCCCGCAGGAAAGCTAACCAATTTGCCAAGGTAATGTTCCAATGTATTATTGCAGGCTATTATTCTAGCCGAAGCTTGGATTACGCTAGATTACATCAGAATTCTTCATGCAACGCGGCGCGCTTGGCATGTGACATGACCTATGTCACAGTGTCACGTGAATTACGGCGCTAAGTCATCGTGACATGTGCCGTTGCGGTGTCCAGAACGTTTTTGAATATAGTAACGTTGGTTGTCAAGTTGTGGTTTAACGTGAAGCCATGTCACGTGAACGCATCGTGCGACGTAAGGTTCCGTGACGTCGCGGTGTGACGTCAAGCTGTGCCGCGTGAGGTGACATGACCCCACGGTGCCATGTATCACTGTGCCACCTTAAGCGAGTCACATGACACCAAGACATAACACGATAATATCGCGTGAGCACATTGTGTGATGTCACCTTACGTGATATCGCTGATTTAATCAGCGTGTCACTAACATGAAACTCATAAAAACTCAAAGGTTCTCGTACAGCGCAATTTCGCAAATGACCGTTTCACTGACAGGTCCAAATATAAATCCCAACTTTGAGTCATATATTTTTTACTTCAGAAACAGTTTACTGAATCTAAGACTTGCAGCATGTGACTTTCTTCGAATCTTGCTGGTGGTCACGTTTGCTCGTTCTTGCCAATAAAACAGGTTCGTTGTGGCCAAACGTATGCTGCAGGAGGTACGCACTTCATAACAAGGCGACCGCGATGTCAGCTGTTTTGTCGCCGTTGCACGTCATGTACAGGCCGTGACCTTCACCTTTGACCCTGAGCACGGCGCTGTAACTCGCCGAAGCCCAGGCGTTGGACGCCCTGCAGGTGTAGTTGCCGTCATCCTGGGGTGTGAGCGAGGCCAGGGACAGCGCCGACATAAAGCCGCCCTGAGGACTGTGCACGTGCGCGTGGCGCAGGGGCAGCCCATCCTTGAGCCACTCCAGCGAAATGGGGGCGTCCCCGGAGTGCACGAAGCACGAGAGCCCGGCGCGCATGCCTTCCTGAAGCTCGTCCAGCCAGCGGAACGGTGTGATCTGGGGCCCGGCTGCACAGAAAAAAACGAAGGCTGAGATACTCTCTGTACACCGATTTCAGAAGATCTTGTGGGTGTAGTCAGCACAAGGGGCGTGCCAAAAGGGGGGAAGGTGTGCTTATGGGGCTTTAGCCCCTCCCCTTTTGGCTACGCCCCTGGTACAATGGGCTACGGGCTTCAACCCCCCTCCCACTCCCCCCCTTCGGGAAATCCAGCCGACCCTATAATATACATATGCATTTTGTCCCGCCCTCGCCCTCGTCCTCTCCGCCCCCCCCCCCCCCCCCCCGAAAACAATTCCTTGCTACGCCACTACTAAGCACCACCTATCGTCGCAGACAAGGTAAGATGGGCAGTGCGTTTCTTTTGAACACCCGCCCTGCAGCAGGCTCCCATTGACTGCCGCCGTGCTCTGAAGCGTTATCGAAGGAACAAAGCTCGCGCTGAACGCAAGACGATTGACACTCCCTCCCTGCCGTTTTCATTTTGTCGGTGACTACATAAGATTCAAAGCCTGTGCACTAAAATTGAAGCGTCATGGAAGTGAGATTAAGCGAAGACGCAAATGGGACAGGAGTGCTTCGTCAGCGTTCGACAACCAGCAGGCATAAGGCTGTCGATGCTAAACGGGGAGTATATGGTTGTCACCGGTGTTTTCACATTGCCAGCCTTGTGTCTGCTGCATGAGTGGTAACTTTAGCGCACTCATTCGCTTCAGGGGTGCTTTATGTGTTCCTAAAATTTACTACCTACACTCTAAGAAGAAATGGAGGAAAGAGGTAGCAACGGCGCGTCTTCCTCCCTTCTACTGACGCGCCCTCAAGCGGACACGAGAGGAAGAGAGGAACGAGACTTTTTCTTCTTCTCCAGGCAGACAGGAGAAAGCTTTCGCCCTCCCGACTCATTTTCTTTGAGTTTCGTTTTACGAGCACGTCGCGCACATTGTTTAAAAAATATTGTTGACTTGATTGAGCTTCAGCGGCAGCGAGGGCCGCCTGTAATTCCGACTTCTAATCCAAACGTGCAGAACATTTCGGTTCCATTGACGTTTATATCACTAATTTTATCAAACGAGCAAACAAAGCCGCTAGAAACAGCGAAGTTCCGGAGCAGTGCCATGCATAGAGTAATATAGTAAACGTAAAGAGAAGACACAGAAGCCGATTCGCGGCCCAGATAGTGCGTTCAATGCCCTCCGCTATGTGGCGCTTTTTTGTAATTTGGTTAATATTAATTAGAACTCTGTCTACGAGAAGCGCCTATTTTAGAGCGCAGCTCTTAGGGGCCCGTTCCCGGCTTGAGCGGCGTCGCCGTCGCCGTCGCCGTCGCCGTCGGCGTCGCCGTCGGCGTAACCGCGCGGTGCATTATGGGTAAATTTCCCCGCTAAATCTAGCGGAAAAAATTTCCCCGCTAAATCTAGCGGAAAAATTTCCCCGCTAAATCTAGCGGAAAAAATTTCCCCGCTAAATCTAGCGGAAAAAATTTCCCCGCTAAATCTAGCGGAAAAATTTCCCCGTCAAATCTAGCGGAAAAAATTTTCCCGCTAAATCTAGCGGAAAACTTTCCCCGCTAAATCTAGCGGAAAAAATTTCCCCGCTAAATCTAGCGAAAAAATTTCCCCGCTAAATCTAGCGGGAAAATTTCCCCGTCAAATCTAGCGGAAAAAATTTTCCCGCTAAATCTAGCGGAAAACTTTCACCGCTAAATCCTAGCGGAAAAAATTTCCCCGCTAAATGTAGCGGAAAAAATTTCCCCGCTAAATCTAGCGGAAAACTTTCCCCGCTAAATCTAGCGGAAAAAATTTCCCCGCTAAATCTAGCGGGAAAATTTCCCCGCTAAATCTAGCGGAAAAAATTTCCCCGCTAAATCTAGCGGAAAAAATTTCCCCGCTAAATCTAGCGGAAAACTTTCCCCGCTAAATCTAGCGGAAAAAATTTCCCCGCTAAATCTAGCGGAAAAATTTTGGTCACGTGCCCCTTCAGAGGTCACGTGACCTCGGGAGGGGGTCACGTGACTCCCCAGGTCACGTGACCCCCGAGGTCACGTGACCCCCCCCCCCCCCCCCCCGAGAACACGTGGCCCTCAGTACCCTCCCCTCCTCCTCCTCAAGAGCTGCGCTCCAATTCGGCGTTACAGGGAGTGGTAAACGGCTTTCACTTTTTTTTAATTGTTTTGCTTTAGAATTATTTAAAGTATTTAAAACGACTAAATAGTGTTAATCAAATACGCCACAAACACCACGTGATGAATGGCGCCCGCCATGGCCTGCCTGCCTGCACGCCGCGTCACCTCAGCATGCATCATTCTGCATGGGCTCTGCTCGTCCGTTCGTCGTTCGTTCGTGCCGTGCGTGCCGTCCGTCTGTGCTCTCTGTTGCATCATGTTCGGTCGACTTTCAATCAAACAAGGTGACACATGACAGCCCGCGTGCTCGCATGCTCGGCGTGAATTTGTGGAGCCGATCGGTTTGTGTTTCTCACGCTGTTGTTTCCGCCGGGCTGTCGGGCTGCCCTTGATCGTTTGTGTATCTTGATTTTCGATGAGATTGTTTAAAAAAGAGCTTAACTCACGACCCTGCACACGACATTGTCCATAAATTTACAGAAGTTGAACGAATCTCTAACATTGCAGATAGAGCCTTGGTTGTTGTGTTCTTTGGAATTTCCAGGAGGTGGGGTGTGCTTGGCCATTTGCATACACTGTTGGGCTCACTACAACAACTTCTTCTGTTAAACGCAGTCTCCTCAGTTCTCTCATTCTGGACTTAACACTGTTGGCTTGACAGTAAAGGCTGTGGTCTGTCATTAGGGGGTTCCAAACTTAAGCTTGGCCAACCAACTTGGTGTGTGTGTGTTGATAAACCGTTGTTTGAAGTTGACAACGGATATGTTTATTTTATCTTTGATGTCCCGCACCTCCCCAAAACAACCAAGAGCAATCTCCGATCACACAAACTTTGCATTTGAAACGAAGTCATTGAGTGGTCCCATGTTGTGGAGCTTTATCGTTCTACCCATGACACGAGCTTTCAATTGGCTCCGAAACTTACTGAGAGACACGTTTTTTTTTTTTTTTTTAATTTCAGTAACATGGAAGTAAATCGTGCCGCACAGGTTCTGAGTGCCTCACTCTTTCTTGCAATCATGTCCCTTGTTTATACCAAGGAGCTTCGTGAGGCAGCCATGGCTACAGCTTATTTCTGTGATAGGAGGTACATACATTTTGATTGTCTTACTAGCTCACAATTCAAGAAGACAATGCAGAAGTTGCGTCATGCCATTCTGAAGGGAGAATCTGAAATACTCGATTTCCTTCACCAGCAACACGGATGGATTTCAGCATGGCAGTTTCAAAGTAGAAGGCGGCCACATGCCATCGTAGGGTGGCAAGTTACTATAAAAACTGTCCTCGTGCTCTGGAATGAGCTTTCAAACAGTCATGACTTTAAGTTCTTACTTACACGACGCCTGCAGCAAGACTCACGCGAGAAACTGTTTGGAGCTATATACGACAAATGCTGGGCTGCAACACAAACCCAAATGTGCATCAGTTCACCTTAGACTAAAACACATAGGGATAAAGAAACTGTTCAAACTGTCGAACAATGGAAACGTACAAGATGACAAGGTTGACCTCCTCAAAAAGTTGCCAATATCTTCGCACCATGAAAGTTCAATTTCAGACAATGTGGAATGCCTTCCAATTGATAACTTCCCGCCACTAGAGGATATTTCTGAGCTGGCATCAGACATCAAGTCTAACGTAATTGATGAGTCGTCCACTTATTACGTTTGAGGCTATTTGATAAAGTTCGTGCTTGAACAGACGACCAACAGCTGTGGCTGTTCTCAGCTGCTATGGCATGTGTCTGATAACTTGACCAGGCCTCACAAGTGCTTTCTTCTGCTTAAAGCGTACCACGTGCCAGGAAAACTCTTCGGGAACTTTGTAGCAGCATCACAGGCTGCCTTTAATTTCATTCAGCAACTAGAAAATCACTTTCTTTCTATAAAAGAGAGTGTGGCACATGTTTGAGGGGTGTATGCCACCTTGTATCACGCACTTTGAGGTCTGGGTGGTTTTAGCCTTTGCTCAGAGGAGTGCCACAAAAGGTTTTTAAAAATGTTTTGCAGAATACACCTATGTTGGCATGTTCGATTACTTAACCGGAACTTGGACAAAGTTCGGTTGCACTATTCAGTGGCTGGTAAGCAGCTAGACAGGATTAACTGTTAATTGTGTATTAACGGAGGTTGTTTCCTAACCAAAAACAGAAAGTGCTTATTAATTGGGCGGGGATGCTTGCACTCCTAACATTTCTTTCCCCCTTTTCCAGCAAATGTGTATCAAGGCTCCGTAACAAAAATATTTATTCATTTTCTACAGAATTTCTATAGCAAATAGTGAATAGAGGCCTAAATATTCGAAATAAAATGTACACACTTTTGTATCCACTGTCCATAGTTTTTTAGCCGCTTTTTTCTAAAGCCATACTTCTTTCCTGAAAAATTTAGTGGATGTTTAGGGACGTTGAGTCTTGCCAAATGTCGAATAGAGCTCTCATTGTTTTGTAATAGCTTGCCCGCCGTTTGTTTGAGGCTATGCAATTTTGAGTTTTTTTATATTAGCCGAAAATTGGGAATTTGCACTATCCGGTCTGTGCTTCGCACTCTTATTATATATACTCTTATGACTGGTAATGATAGCGATGTCTTACTTATTTCTGCACTTACTTCCCCTGCCCGAGTCGGCGTGAAAGTGAATGATCCATTCACTTTCACGCCGACCGATTCAGCATGTTCTCTGTGGAAAGTTTTTTCTTAACTTGGTTCCGCTCAGAATCCATTACGAAGTGTACGATATGCCGAACTCCTTCGTATTAATTTATTTTTGCGAGTATCTGTTTCGTACAAAACATACAAAACTTCTGAAATATGTCATGTATACATGAATGTGGCCCAATAAAACGTTTTCGAACCACTTAGGGTTGTTGACCCCAAAAATCCTCCACCAGCCAGGAGTCAATGTGGCGATTGTATAACTTGAATGTTTTACAATAGGAAAAGAACAAGAAATACGCCTCTGTTTCGTGGAGTAAGTTGAAATATTGTTTGACACATTTGGCACGGATTCTATCGTAAAAATTAAAATAAAAGTGCGTCAGTATTAAAAAAAAAAGCACACCAAAGAAACAGCGGCTTTGGGAGTCGACGAGCTCCCGAGAGCCGAGCGAGGAGCGAGGTGGGGAGGAAAGAAAGAGAGAAGGGTACTGGAGAACCGGAGCAGAAACGCCCAAACCGAAACCGAAACTAACTTGACCGGAACCGGAATCAAATTATGCTTAATGCCGCCCGCTAGACGCTCTACCTGTCACTGGTCTATCTGGGCCGCTGGGGCCTATGGGAGTGTCCGCTCTTTACCTTGTGTATATTACTCTACGGCCAGCAGCTTTACGTACACTGGGTAAGATGGCAGTCTACAGATTGCGACGGGGCCCACGTGGAACTACAGTAGCGGAACCATGCGGAACTGTGTCGACGTTTTCGACGTTATCGAAATCGCAGCAACTGCGTCCAAAACAGGCAGGTTTTGCAGCCGGCTGCCTGGGTGCCTTCCGTGCTGTGTTCGGATTTGTTTTCCGATGCCGAGTGCGTAGCGGCAATCAACGTGGCTCTGTATTTCTGTATTTCTGCGTGTCAGCAGCATAGCAATAACATCGTGATGGCAGTATTGTGCATTGTGAGCAGGAGACTGGAATTATCGCCGATGTGACCGTGTGTTTGCGTATCAGTGGTGTAACAACGAGATGAGATGACGTAAGCTGTCAGACATTGATGCCGCTGGACGGGCCGTGAAGGGAGGGGGCGGAGTGTAGCAGGTTGACATTCCGCTTTACATTAAAGATATTAAGACCACTTGTGGGATTAGGTGCAATCGATCGACGTGAAGATAGTCATGTTGGAACGCTGGTCTGAATAGTAAGCTCCTGTCGTACAGTGGCGAATGTGACTGTTGGTTGTCTCCTCTCCGAGTGCGATTGCGCTCTGGGGAAAGGACTGAACTACGAAATTATGACGGAAAGTACGTATATTTGCAGTATGGAATTTTAGCATTAAAAAAGAACACTAGGTAAAATCGAAAAAAAAAAGCTACCCTTTATTTTGCTGTTTAAATATACTATGGTTTTTGGATAAACTGCCCTCCAAGTGGCGCGCTGAAATGAGCGCTAGAAGTTTTCGAGCTCGCCACGGCGTAGCTCTGTACACCTAACACCTGCCGCAAGTCGCGGCTTTGACTGCATTCAAGTTGATCGAAAAGCGATTTCTCTGCCCGTGAAGCATCACTTCCAGCTGAGTGAGTATTCGCCCGACAGAAATGAATTCAAGACTGCAATTGCAGCCGTGCGCGAACAACAGAAACAGAAAAACAAACACTACAATAGAAATACAGGCTACGGCGTGCCGTGCGGGGAAACAAACTCATGGCTTCTAACCGCATTGGAGCGGCTTAATTTATTGGATTTCAAACAATTACGGCATGATCGAGCGTTTACTTTTATAAGAAATTCATCCCCGGAGCCATTCAAAATACTCTCAAAGGTATGACATTGGTGGAAAAAAATTAACATGGTGGCAATATTTTTTATCGCTTAGTCAAACACCGAGAAATTTCGTGCGTTCAAAGCGACCAGCAAAAAAGACGGAAACGCAGAGCTTGGTTGTAGTGTTCGTGTTAGTGTGTCGTTGTATTGATGTCTGTATGTGCCATGTATGTGTATACGGTCATTGTATGTTCACCCGGTGTCAAGTAGTATGCGTAATG
Source organism: Ixodes scapularis (assembly GCF_016920785.2). NCBI lineage: Eukaryota > Metazoa > Arthropoda > Arachnida > Ixodida > Ixodidae > Ixodes > Ixodes scapularis. Next base: position 49,841,720 of record NW_024609882.1, read on the forward strand.
TGTCTGCAAGTGCGTATAGTAGAGGTTCCCGATAATTTCGAAGCGCAAATAAGATGGCCTGAGAATATAAAAATATTTCTGTAGAGCATGAATTGGGCGGTACCTAGCGCCACCTATCCTAGCTACTTGCAATTGCTATGCTTGACCCTTCCATCTAGTGGCAAGCGATTTAACCTTCTTTCACGCTACGCGATAAACAGCGGCTTTGAGTTTGTTCCTTTCAGAGCGGCTTCGGCGGCTTTTGGTTTCGCGGATTGGTTTGTCCTTCCTCCGTGATGTACGGTTGACGAAGGCATTGTGACTTGAGGAACATCAAATGTAATACGTAAAGTGCGCGAAGTAACTGGGTATCGGCTGTCTCCGTTTAACATCGCAGTGCTGACGACGAGAAGACTGAGTAACTTCTTTCGAAACGCAAGTTTCCGTCCCTGCGGGGCAAATCTGGCTTCGGAAATAAACACATTTCGCGGAAAGCTCGTGTTGCGCTTTTATTTGCTGCTCCTCTCGTCCCGTACAAGAGACGTAGCGTCCTCATTAAGCCTTATTGAGCTCGATTTGCTCGATTCAGGGCCGCCAATAATGAGATGCAGGCGACGCAGGAGCTATTTGCTCCCTTGCTTCAGGGACGAACGTGTGTCCCTTTCTAAAGGGACATAGGTTACAAGACAGTTCCTAACATTACGGAGGACTATCGATACCCTTTTTCTAAGAGTGTACTTACTTATATTTACTTATTTAGGGTTTTTTGAAGACGCTCAGCAAGCTTCCACTTTCTACCCTATGTTCCGCTTCAAAAAATAAAGCGCTAATTAGTAAATTTTATATGAATAGATAATTAGCATTTTTTGTTAAACACTGACGTTAGCAGTGGCTGGCAAGTTGATCCCAAAAATAAGTTTTTTTTTTTTTAATTTCAACCACTCTATTGGTTGAAAATTTCCAAATGGTTTTGTTGACACACAATGTAGAGCCTGTACCAATTGAGAAGAAGAAACCGGATTACAATTATATAAGAAATAAAAACGGGAAAAGTCACTTAGTGATATTTCAATGGTATGGTGCCGCTCGCGCAGGTAATAGCGTTCTTCCTTCTCGCGTATGTTAAACAAAAATGATTTAATAAACTTTATGAAAAAAAAGAAAATGACGAGTAGTTGTGCATTCCTGGTGGAGCCATTATTCCGGAGTATGTTAAAAGTGCTCTTAAATCGAGAGACCAACTTTGGGATGCCGCCAAACAATGAGTGATACGATAGCATTTGGGCTTCTTTGCGAGATTTGAAGAACTATAGTACAGTAGTACCTACAATGTCTGCCGCTGCCTTCCCCGTTACTGCACACATTAAGTATATCTTTCTTGGTGCATTGCTTATGCAAATCTACAGCGCTATTTCGGACGTTTCTGGAGCTCGGTGCTCTCAGTCATTTCGGTCTCTCTCAAAGGGGCGCCGTTTTTGCGGCAGAGTTTGTTCGGGATGAAGCGGTCTCTTTCTCAAAAAAACATTGTAAAGACTGGGCCGCTGATCGCTCCTGCTGCCTAACCTAGATTACGCCACAACGTCTGCTGTCTATGTGCGCAACTGGTTTGCGCTGACGTCACCTGTCTCGCTGAAAAATATTTCACTGATCGCCGCGCCCTTCTCCTCGACCCACGAGAGCTCTCCTCTTCCCCCGCGCAGGCACGTAGCAAGAATTTTGTTTCGGGGGGCGGGGGGGCCGCCCATGACAAAATGCTGTATGAGGGGGAGGGGGAGAGGAGGTTCCAGCAAAATTGAAGATTTCGGGGGGGGGGGGGGGGGGGGGCGGGTTCCATGGGCCACCCCCCTGGCTTCGTGCCTGCCCCCGCGTCTCAACCAATGAGCGGGCGTGTTATCGAGCCGCTTACCAACGGATGCACAAGATCTCACACAGTCTAGAACCCTTCTAAACACCATTGCATTATACATACGACTTGCATTTACATTTGTATTGTTTCCCGATACCTATTGTACCTATAGAGTGTAATAAATCAAAAATAATTTAAAGAACTCCCCCAGCTAGCTGATAAGCTAGTAGTACACCGACAATATTCAAACCGAAAATGATGCGAAAATGAGCTGGTAGTACACCGAATGTAGCAAAGGTGAGCTCTAATAAAACCCTTTTCCCGCTCAACGCCTATTCACCATATCATTATTTATTTGGATGCTCGTCTTATGATAGAACTTTATCGAGACGTTCTTCAATGAAAAGCGCTCTTTCCCAATAGGAAGTTTAAAGGGATGGTGAACCGAAATTTGGACTTCAAAAAAAACAATGCTGGAGATGCAGGCGGGACGCTACTATCCCTACAACACTACTAGTAAGGCGATATCTCAAATGGACGGCCGTATTTCTGGAAAAAGAAGTCGAGATTGAACCAGGCCGACGAGGCGCGTGACCGTCAAGATACCTAGTTTCCTCCTTTCTTCGCTTCGCTCCCTCAAGGCCGCGAGGCGGAGAAGACGCGAGGCCGTTCCCTCTCCTTCTCGGAAAAACATTACGTCAACATTCCTGCCAAAAGCGCCTCTTTTTTTAAAAAAAAAATTCGGTCATCCGTTTAAGATATCCGCTGATTGAGTGATGTTTTGGTGGATGTAGCATCCCGTTGCACGCTTTTGCCGTGTGTTTTGTGGAATCAAGATTTCGGTTCAGCATCCCTTTAAGAACTGCGTACACAAAATATTTGCGTACAAAAAGAAATAGGGTCGTTACCACTGCGCATGCGCCTTCCCGAAACCGTGATTTCGATTTTCGCGTGGTGATGACGATATTTTTTCGCGTTCGCTGATCTAAAGGTCTCTAATATTTATGTAGCGTATTTTACCATAAAAAAAAGCGATAGCACTTTTTTTTTTTTTTTTTTACACGGCCAATTTATTACCGATAAAAATGCAACCTTTGTTGCGTCATTCCTCGTCGTTTAGCCGACATGTCATCACCGGCTAAACCAATAAAACGCACGGGCATTCGCCGTGCCCTTTTTTAATGTCTGTGTGTTCTTCTTTTTACTGTCATGCAGCATTTGACTGTGCTCTTAATTTGGGGCAAAACGAAGCATTGCTTTACTGCTCCTCCGAAGAATCTGGACTGGATTACAACAGTTTCCTGCTTCAATAGTCGGGGGCACATTAGGAGTGCCGTTGCAATGCCCCTCAAAGAAATTCATATCGCACTGCCAGTAAATCGCTTCCCCCCGTCCTTCTGACGTCACTGACGTCATGGCATTACGTGCGGTTTTATTTTTATTTGTCAGCGCTCCGCTTGCGAGGCGGCGCTGAGGGACGCGGCTCCGGTTTCCCTATGTGATCTTAGAGCGCAGCTCATAAGATGTCATACTACGACGTTCTGCGTAGCGAACGCCGCGAAGCGCAGAAAGGGCACCTTTCATTGGCCGACCAGCAGAACTCGATATGCGCGTCTAATCAGTATCTGCGAGCTCTGCGTAACGCCGCGTTTCCTGCCCAGTGCTTGTACACGATTGGCTCTCACTTTCCCCCTTATTCTCGTCTTAGAAAGCACACACACACACACACACACGCTCACTCGACACCGGAGTATAACAGAGCGTTTAGGCGGCCGCTCCCGCATACAGCGGTGTCGGCGTGGCCCTCGACGTAACCACTTTAGGCTACTAACCCTTCTAGGTCATAGCGCCATCCTCTGTTTAATTTTAAAAAAAAATGCAATTCAATGCGGGAACGGGCGTTTAAAAGTTCCATGATACACTGCGCGCGTTGCATTATGGGACGTCACAGACCTATACAATATTTCAATTTCCTCGCTAAATCTAGCCTAGAAAATGAATTAGTGTATAGCTCTGTGACATCCGCTAATGCATCGTGTGCCTTGCATTGTTGGACATCAAGGGCCAAGACTACAAAATGCTGCTTCATACCCCTCGCCGCCCTAAACGGGGCCCCCCACTGTAGGTTCCCTCTTTCCTCTCGCGGACGACACGCTTCCGCGGCGGCGATGGATTTTCTTCGGTCGTTTGCTGATCGCACTTAAGTCAAGTTACTTCGCGCACTCAAAAAAAAAAAAAAAAAAAAAAACGGAAGGAGAAATGGAGGAAAAAAAAAATGAAAGCCGTTTACACTCCCTGTAATGTAGAATTACAGCGCAGCTCAGGAGGATAAGGGGAAGGTACGGTGAGGTAGCTATGCCCCTCCTCCTCTCCTGCTCGCCCCATTTAAGAAAAGTGTTTCCGCTAATTCAGCGGAGAAAATTCCCCCCTAAAGGTAGCGGGGAAATTTCTCAGCTAGATTAAGGCGGAAAGTTATCCGCTAGATTTAGCTGGGAAAATTTTCCGCTAAATTTAGCGGGAAAATTTTTCCGCTAAATTTAGCGGGGAAAATTTTCCGCTATATTTAGCGGGGAAATGTTTTCGCTAAATTTATCGGGGGAAATCTTCCGCTAGATTCAGCGGAGAAAATTACCCACTAAGTTTAGCGGGGAAATTTTTCCGCTAGATTGAGCGGGGAAAATTTTCCGCTAGATTTAGCGGGGAAATTTTACAAATAAATTTAGCGGGAAAAATTTTCTGCTAAATTTAGCGGGGAAATTTACCCATCATGCCCCCCGCGCTTACGCCGACGGTGACGGCCACACCGAAGCCGACGCTGACGCCGCTCAAGCCGGAAACGGGCGCCTAAGAGCTGCGATCGAAAAGCGATGTTCCTCCCTGTTGCCGACTGAAGGGGGGAAATCGCACCCGCTCCTCCATTTCACCGATTTCGATGCAGCGCCACCTGGTGGCGCTTGAAAAAGGAACGAAAATTCTTCCCCCATGTTCGCGGCGGCAGCGGCGGTCGGACCGCCGCTACCGTTGCGAACATGTTCAATGGCGGCGACGGCAACTTGACGGCTAGAGCAATCCCACTACTGCCCAGCGCGATGCTAGGGGGGGGGGGGGGGCTCGGTGTCCTTGCGTTGTTGGTGTTGTAAGGTGTTCTGTTGGTGTTTCGTGTATTCTGTGTGTTCAGTGATATATGTGTATTTACCATGTCGCGTTCAAAATTCGGCGGTCATTGAAAAACAACTTGGCGCTTCACCAACATATTTTTTCTGTTTTGAGCGCCATCTGGTAGAAGCTATATGAATTACACGAGGGGAGAAAGTTTCCTCCATTGGGCGTAAAAAGGTGACTATATTCCTCCCTTTTTAGGGGAGTGACTTTTCCTCCATAGGCAAAAATACGTGGCAAGCTTCCTGCTTTCTTAGGGGAGGAACTTTTTCTCCCCTTTTGGGGGAGCAACGTTCCTCCTCTAAGGGAGGAAGTACTTTTCCTTTTTTTAGAGTATAAGACTGTGCGGTATGGAAATTTATTCATGGTAGTCTGAGTGAGGCGACTCGAAAAGTTTGTGGTCACCACTATCGATACGGTACGCGTACGATGAGCGAGATGATCGAGTGATTTCGCCACTGCGCTGCTTCACCGCTCGCCGTCTGCTTCTCTGCTGACCCTAATAAATTAAAAGTGCGTAATAACGCGACGCCTTCAAATTTCTATTGATTTATTAGTGAAAGCCGGCGCCCTTGTTAAATTGTGTCGTTGCCAGCAGTCGGAAGGTATTTAGGGTTAGCAGTGATTGCCCCGTTTTACCAGTAACGCATGGAGATGCCATGGAAAAAAGGTAGAGTCATGTCCTCTCCTCAGGTTCGACAACACGAGAGAAAGAATATTCGCGCCCTCTTCTCAGTGCTGTGGGATGTTTCACAGGTACAGATTGCCTCAAACTTAACGCCGCCACGGCATTTGCCGTTTCTGACAGTCCCTGCGGCGGCCGTTTGAACTATCTGAAGAATGTTTTGGTTCCCAATTACTATACCATCCTGAGAAGGCATCCCGAACGTTTAGTGTCAAATTTAACAGTGTGGCCAACACCAGCTCAATGGTTGGGAACCCAGTGTTGGCGTTAAGTTTGGGGAGCACTGTACATTTACTACCTCGCAACTAAGCCGCTCCGTTCAATCGGCGGCGAGCTTCGCTCAAGCTATGTGGCAGTCACCATGTCCCGTAATAGGCTGTGAAGCCTTAGGATACCATAAACTATGTGTTACCTAGTCAGAGCACAGGTGGCCCGACGATGTCGTAAGGCCGATAAAGCAGCACTGACAGTGCGACATCGCCACTTTCGTTGTCATTCTGCGCGGGTCCACTGAAAGACGACAAAGTTGGCCCCAAGCAGTTTGCTATTAGTATGTGCGTTCGTGTATAATATTTTCTATATTAACCGACAACTTAAGTAACGCCAGGCTTGTCTCATTATATTGACGCTTCGTGTTTCATCATTCCTTCTTCAGCCATCTAATCTGATAATTCTCTGATATTATTGGCTAACTCGAGTCAAAAATATTCCCTGTACTGCCCCCCCCCCCCCCCGCCCCCCCCCCCCCCCCCCGCGATTTTTTAATTTGTCAGCGACTTTGACTGTTAATCGTGCTCGACTTGCGGTGTAATTATGACCCACTTGGTCTCCCCCTGTGGGCCAGGGACTTGTGATTTGGAGTAGGTATATAACCCTGACTCTTCAGCTGTTGAGCTTCAGCCGCAACTACGGTCCCTGCTCAGGCCTTCATGAGCTTAGCAACATTGTGACTGCATTGAACCGCTTTCCTACATCCTCAAGCAACCTCCTTGCCGCACGTGTCTACCTCACGTGTACCTCTGTGCCACAACTTCGAGCACACAATTTCCCCTCCTGGCCTATAAAAAACTAATAAACACACAAGTAGGACGCCTTGTTATGAATAAAGTAACCCTACACTCACGCACGCCCCCCCCCCCCCCCGCCCCTTCCCCAACCCCCTTTTCCGCTCAATAATTCCCCCTCATAAACAAACCGCAACACTTAGGGGCTTCCCACGGGGAGTGCCGCAGGCTCGAGCAATTCAGCAGCTGACGGGGGCACCGCACATCTGAGCACACGGCAAGCTAATGGACAATTTACGGTCTAACCGAGGCCCGCATTTTTTTTTTCGCTACGCAATTTGCCGTATCTTAGGATAAATCGATAGAACGCGCCCGGTGTAAGGGCCAAGGAGTCACGCGCACTATCGCAGGTCGCCCGTATCGCAAGGCCGATACGCATTTTTTTATTTTGGGGCTCGAAATTGCCATTTGGTGGCGGTGTAGGGCATCAAATATGAATGCACCCAGCGACCGCGCGGCTTGTAGTCTTTTCAAGCCCCGTATTGCTGTGTAACGATTTTGTTTATATTGGGTGGTTCATCATTCTTGTTGTTCTTATCCTTGTGTTTTTTTTTTGTGTTTTTTTTCCCTTTATTTGCTTGGGGGTTTACCGATCGATTGCACAATATGCCTGTTAGATTAGTTGTTTTCCCTGCCGGGATATGGAGCTCCCACTCGTTAAATACTTTTGAATATTAACGGGACTTTTACGCCAAGCTGTGCACTTGTTCTTTTATTTTATGTTTTTTTACAGGGTTGTTGCGGCCACGCAGTGTTTCGGATGCATGATATCTGCTCATGAATGACATAGGTACCGACGGATTGTTTTTCTGTTTCTGGCTATACATGTGGCGAAGCTGCAGTTTTGCTTTTAGTTCCGTCGCATATTTATGAAAGTGGTGTTCGCATGCGATTTTGTTTTCTTTATGTTTTACCTTGCCACAATATTTTGGTTTATTTCTGAGGTCTGCAGAAGCAGAAAGTATAGTCAGGAAAAATCAGGTAATAGTGTTCTAACACGCATCTGCAAGTTACATGGATACTATGACTTGACCAGGCCGAGTGCCATCCTCTGGAGTATGTCAGGAGGGAACGTGCTTGCACTCGGGGCTTCCGAATAAATGAAAGCGTAATTCAGAGAAGCAGATAGAGAGAGAAAGAGAAAGTGTGACGAATAAACGACAGAAAGCGGGAGTATTTTCAGAATCCTTCAATATCATAATACATTTGCTTCTGCTAATGCATGCAATGAGCGCAACGGAATTCTGATATCAAAGTAAAAAGCGGTTATAGCGTGAAATAATCTGCGCTGACATTGCGCTCACCGGAATGTTGATATCTCTTCTAAACTCGGCGTATGTAGCCGGCTCAAGCTTACTATATATATATATCACGATTACTTTCCAACAGGAATTAAATGGAAATGAACTCAGTTTTCTCTTCCATTTCGTACGCTTGAAATTATTATTTTCTATGGACTTGCTCATAATTATTTCTGATCAATCAAATCACTCACATTCATGTAAAACAAATGGTGATAATGTTTATGGGCAAAGTGAGGCATGCACATTTCGGGATTCACTGCAATACCCACATGTGATAATATATACCACATTTTCTGTAGAAATATTGAATGATAAATCATCTCAATTCATCAGACGGATGATGAAATGACCCAGAATAGGAGGATGTTCCCAGCCGTACCTTATGTGGATTTTAACGTGGGCTCACTTTGGATCGCATGAAGGAAGCCCTTGCGGGCTGCCCGCCTAGGCCCCGACTGTGTTTTACGAGATATGCCCATCTTGGCTGCACAACTAGGCCCACTCTGCGTCTCAAGAGGGAAGTCCATGTGCGTTGCCCAAGTATGCCCCCTGAGAATCCACAAAGGGAAGCTCAGGTGGGCTACCAAGTGGGCCCTACATCTGCCTGACTTGAAACACCAGGTAGGATCCACGAGGATTGCACGTCAGCCTTCTCTTTTTAGTGCCCACTTTGAGCTACTTTGGGTAGGTTGTATTGAAAGTTCCTTGTACAAAAAATAAAGGACAGATTTCGTGGTGTAAAGAGATATAAAGGTTCTTTAGAATTCATCGCAAAACAGGAACTTAGTTTCTCCGAGCGCCCACTCATGCTCAGTGTATTACTCAAATATTGGTTTATATTTTTAAGTAACCCGTTTTGTTATCTTAAATTTGTTGAATGTAATATTGTGGCTCTTGAATAAACAAACTTTTCTGTTTTCAATAAATAAACGTGCTGTACTCCGTCTCTCTTGGTTTTAAAACGAACGCCGTGCTCACCCACCAGAAAGACATGGAAAGTTCGAATATTTGCGAACCCCAAGCTTATTTTTATGCTATAATTAATCGGCAGTGCTGAGCACCCGTACGTATCCCTTCGTGGCAGAAGAAATCTTAATCAACAGTCATGCGAGCACACGAAAAAAAAAACATTAATTCAGTTTTAAGATCCAGCTGATTTCTCCTGTGTGTGTGTGTGTCTTTGTGTTCTTAAAATGTTGATTGAGGTAACCTCATCACTGAAAGTGTTTGTTGAAAGCATGTTTTATCGCTATTACAAATACCAAATGCACGTGGGCTTCAATGTTCGTTTCTAAGATAAATGGGCTTGCGCCTCTTTTGTATTAATCGGATGCAATGAGTTCCGGGAGGGTGTACACAGCGGTGATATTTAAATTTCCTTAACGGTGTACACTGGCCGCCTTCCCTTCTCGTCACGCAAAATGCCGCTTGTTTTGTACGGGCCCAGCTGTTATGTAACCGAATTATCTCTGCAAGTTTAGATAGCACCCGTATTTATGTAAGGGGAATCTTCTTTGGTTTTGTTCCGTATTATAGTTAACTCTCCTAAACACCCCATCCCCCTGTCTGCACCCCTTCGCTTCCTTCAGTGCCCTCGCCGTGTCTTATGGTACGTTTACACTTGCAAATCCGCTAGCGAATCCGCCCAGCTTTTGCCCCGGGGGCTAAACGCTGGGCGGAAATCGAGGCGGCGAGCCGTATACACATTTCCAAAAAAACGCTTCTACGCCGCCGCCATGTTTATGAAGCTGATGCGGCTGGTGCTACTCTCGCGCCCTCTATCAGCTGGAAATTTTCTGCCACTCTCTTGAACTCTGAAGACCCGCTCAGCGCGGTTCTCTACCTACGTTTTTGCGGTTTTCCATTCCACGTTTTCTAACCCCTCTTGAAAGTTACCACCCTAATTTTTTTATGCGTGCTGAGTACCCATTCTTTGTTATCTTCCATTGTGAGAAATAGGGCTGGTAAGTACCTGCCATTCAAGCTTTTCTGCTTGACATTCAAGGGAAACGAAGGAGGTGAAGGACGTCAAACGACCCTCGACGTAATTTTGCGAACATTGTTCTCCCGCGTCCCAGAGATAATCCGCGCAGAATCCTCAGTCATTTCCAAAAATAGTTGCCCAGGTTGGGGTGGGAAACAAGCCAGTCGCGTTCGTTTCTTTGCATTGGTGCTTTTGTGAAAAAAGGAAGCTCTCCCTGCAACGTGCCCCAAAACGAAGTCAACTTGGATTCCGTCCGATCGTCAAGATATAACTGTCATCGACTGTGACTGTGTTATTTGAGATCTTTTTCAAATAATTTATTTTCAGATAACGCTGCATCGTGTGGTACGAACAATATATTGTTCGAATGTTAATAATTGCTAAATTGTATGTCCGTGTCCTGTCCATCGGTAAACTCGTTATTTGTGAGCGTGAAAATTGCATGCCTCTCGGCTATCCTCTGTTGTAATTTATTTTGGACAGCTAAACGATTTGTCTTTTGACATACGGCTAATCGCGCGGCGCCGTCAAAAACTTATCGTAAAAACAAAAAAAACAAATAACTAATTCCAGTCGCATTCGTTCTGTCGCGCGCGTACCCAACAAAAATGGTTTATAGGATTTTATTGGTTCTTTTTCCAAATGTGGTACAATACTTTCTTAACGACCTCAGGAAAATGCATGCATCATGAAACACAAAATACAGCGGGAAAAGTCGAGAATTTAGCCGCACGCAGTGTTTGAAACTGCGCCTACGCAGGCTGCGCCTATCGAAATCACAGTTCACTCGGTTAGGGTTAGCAGGGACGACGGAGGAAGTCTAGCCTCAAACCCAGTGACTGGGTTCGAACACGGTTCACTGCCCCTGGGGTCGAATGTTTCTTGAAAAGGTGTATAGGTTCAGGACCTTTTTCTGCCGCCGAACAATGCGTTTCGCTGACCGGAAGTGACATGCTTGCGCAGCGCGACGCTGCCTACGTCACGAGTACGCGTTCTTCCGGGAGCAGCAACACCCGGGAGAGACAGCCGAAGTGGGAACTGTCGCGCATTCTCGTCATATTCGGCGGGATGTTATGAGAACAGCTGCCGCAGCCGGCGCCGCCACTCGAAGAAAATAGATGTCAACACAACCCACTCGTCGCCGCCGCTGCCAGATGCGAATCCGCTCCCGCGGACGCGGATTTATTCTCAGGTGTAAACGTACCTATAGAGTGCACGAATATGCAAATGAAAGCAATACGTACCTACATAAAGACAAAGACAAAAAACAATGCACAACCATGGAGATCCCAGATTACCGAGAAACAATTTAAATGCTAACAAATTCTTGTTAAAAACGTCAATATCCGCTGGACCGAAGGTGTCATTCGAATGCTGTATGCGGGTCAGAGGACTAATTAAGATCATTTAATTAACAACAAAAACAGAAGAAACTCGCAAAACTTGCTTTGGAACCTGTGGATGAACCATATGACGTGAGATTAAGGTAAGTAATTAATCCGCGAAGACACCTATACAACATGATGAAAAACAGCTATACCCATACAAAACTACCGACTTTCGCTGGTGTCTTAGTAAAACATTTGTGCCGTTTTAATGATTTTTGTTGAACTAAGCGCCTTCAATAGAAAAGCCCTTAAATTAAGGACAGCTTCGCGTACGCCGTCATGCCTAAGGAGGGCCTCAGAACTGATATCACGGAGATCTGAATAAGACTGTAAATTTCTCTTTTTTTCCCCTTCAGCAAAAGGTATTGCAGATTGTGTTCAGTATATATGTTAGGCGGCATGTTCATATCGTGTTCAATCAAGGAAATAAAGCCTGTTTTCGGCCCGCAGAATTAAACAACCCCTTCAGAAAGCTGAGTATTGGTGAGAATCAGACGCTAGCAGTGGAAAGAATACCTGAAAGTTTAAGAACATGACGTTATCTAGATGAAAATATAAAAGGAAAATACCACATTTTTCTGAGCCAATTTTCATCAAACCGTGCTTCCACCAATACAAGAAAAAAATATTGTGCCCGCCTGTGTAATTTATTTTAGTAAAACAAACTTTTACCAAGAACAACAATATTGTTTTCTTTCTCGACGACTAATTTGTTCGACTGAATTACATGCCACAGTTTCCACCTGTATGATTTCTTGTCTCGACGAAAAAAAGATTTTGGTGACATTGAGTCGTAGAGAAATGCGTTCTCTTCCGTGTACCTTCTGATCCAGTTAACGTCACTCTCTCAAACTTTCGAGCTCCTATCGGCTTTTGCGAGCATCACATTCTGATAACGTTTAAAAAAATCTGCGGCGCGTGGTTCTTTTACACGCACCAATGAACCTGGCCATATTTCTTCTATCGAAGCCTGTACTCACGCGTTAGAATGTCGACCATCTGCGAGTTTGACTTGAGCCACGAAATAGGCTACCCTAGAAAGTAACGACATTCCAGCCACGTCGTTGCCTAACATCATTGCGGCTCCAGTCATTGAAAGCATTCTGTGATATTCAAAGAAACGATTTTCCGCCTTCCAGAAATGTATGCAAAGCTCGGAATCGGAATTCGAGTCGTGGCTATCGCCATTGGACGTGCTGCAAAACGTTCACCGCCGTCCACAGCACCAATTAACGCCGATAGATTTCGGTGGCGCCCCCTTATTCTTTCCTTTGGTGACGTAACGACCAGAATTTGCCTTGCCGTGATTGGCACAATTTTCTTCGCCGCGAACCGGCGATTGGGCCGGCCTTATCATATCATGCTACAGCAAGCCAAGGTTTGGCCAATCACGAACTTCGACCACAGCGACGCTTTTGGTCGCGCACGTCGCTAATACATCAACAGACTGTTTATAAGCACGCCCGCTTTGCCCACACCAGGTGTGCGCACTGGGCATGCGCAGAAACCGAAATTTCTGACGAGTGAAGCGTCTGCGCACGCGCAGTTTTGACAGCAGCACCACCACAGTGGCGCGACATCAGTGAGTTGACTTGCTCACTAGAGATGCCGGAACGGTAAGTACCCAACCGGTTATAGCGGCATATTCGCGGATTATCCGCGGATAACTGGCCGATGCGGATGAAAATGAATCAGAAATACCAGAATGCGGATGGATGCGGATGACTTGGGCTGCGGATCCGGATCGGATGCGAATAATTGCGGGTTCGGATCTACATTTGTTACCGAGGCGGCCCACAAACGTGTACGACCGCACAGTGTAGAGTGAAAAAAAAAAAAAGTGTGATACCGTAAGTGCATCATCGAACGTATTGCAGGGGCAAACTACGCTGTGAGAAAAGAGGTCCCAATCGGGGAGAACATTGTTATTTATCTTAAGAAAGATTTGATTACCATACAACATCGCTTTATAAAGTTCTATCTCGCCATTAATGCAGTCCCTAGAAAAAAAAATAAGTATCCAGGAGTATCAGTCGTTCCGGGAAGGCGTACTTTTTACAGCGGAGCTGTTGAGGGCTAGTTTCCCCAGGATCGTGTCCCCCGCAAAGAAATGTCGACACAAAACTCTGGTTGCCGCCGTCGCTCATAGATGGCGGTAGCTGTCCAGAGTGTTGTGGTTGCCGGTTGTCCGCTTGCCGCTTTCGCTCGGAGATCGCGGCAACATTTCTTCGGGGGAAGAAGAGCGGGAATGGAATGAGCGGCGAAATGCGCAGCAGCGCGAATGGTTTCGTAATCGCCGCGAGGCCGCCATCGCCTAAAGTTACACTGCGTCGAGGGCTTCAGATTTCCTTGCGAAAGAAGAGCAGATCGCTCGTCTGAAAAGCCACCACCGAGAACAAAAGTTACAGCTCCGCTGCTCTTCCTTCTTCTCCAAAATGGAAAGGCTGAAAGTGTTTTTGTCTGGCAGAGGAAGACCGCAACACGGTCTTTTGGCAAGGAAAACCAAAGACATACAATGGAAAGGAATGTAGATGTCTGCAAGTGGCTTCTTCGCCTACAAGTAGATCTAGGAGACTGAATTGTATCCTCTGGAATGGTTGAACTTGCGCCAGCGCGAGTTTCGGCACCTCATTCTTGTAGCGCAGTTCGTGCATGCCAGGCGAGCATCAAGTGCATCAAGGGAGAGAGTCTTCTCATTAGCGGTTATTAATTTAAGAGAGGCGAGCAAGTCGGAACCCGTCTATGTTGGCGATATTTTGTTTCATCTACACAACAACTTTTACAAGTAAGCCATTGTGTGTGAGTGCGTTATTATTTTTTTTTGACAGTTGGCCTTGAAATGTTTTTAACTATATGGTTCCGAGCATGCAGTTGAGGCTTCGTGTTTAAAGCTGAAACTGATAGGAGGTGTTGCCATTATTGAATATTGGGCTTTTTTCGAAGTGGTGTACAAAACACACACGCGAGTACTTTGCTGCGCTGAGTGAGCGCCTTTGCTATCACACTTTTATAATGTTTTGCCTAAACAAAATTACACAATTTTATTAGTCTGTAGTTTGTTAATTTTCTTGTCTGTGAAATGTGCATCTGGTTGAGCTAGGTTGTACAAACGTGAAATTATATAAATATTAAAATTTCCTTCCTTTTAAGCGCATCTTCTGGACAGAATGTCAGTGTCACGGACTCCCAGACGCTTTCGTAGCTACGATCATTTTCCATCGATACGAAGTGTCTCTGGAAGGACGATCGCTTATTTAATATATCTGATAAAGCAAAATACGACGCAATGACTTTGACGGTATTTTGACAAGAGGTGATTGTACAAATGCAAGCAGAGGGCTTATAAAATACCATCCACGCGTCTTTTTTCTTTTATCCATTCTTGATTTTATGACGCAAAATGAATGCGCAAATTGAGGGTTGGATGCGTTTCAGAACATTCCAGATGCGGTTAGGAGGCGGATACAAAATCTGCGGAAGGGCATCAGATGCGGAAATAATTTGTTAAGAATTTTCCGGATGCGGTTCGGATGCGGGTACGAAGTCTTCGGATGCGGTTCGGATGCGAATGATCAAACTTTTAACCGGGTAAGATTTAGTTGTATCAAACGACGTAGGGAACGGAGGAAACGCAGGCAAGTGGGCGAGAGCAGGCGAGTTCCGGATTTCAGGACTATTGCCCCCACCGTGTCTATAGCTCACCGGGCAAATTTGGAGTCAAAAACAAAGGTGGTTGTTTGATAGTCCGTCCACCGTGCACAGTCCATTCCTGATGTTTAGTCGACAGAAAAAAATATTCTCATACACGGTAAACCTTGCCGAATGTCTGATTTATTAGCTCGCAGAGAAGCTATAGCATCACATATCAAATAATTTTAAACATACTCTTTCACTGGCAAAATTCTTCACGTCATATTGATCGATCTTGAAGAACAAAATTCATGTACAGTCCGCACATGTAGTCCACGTAAAGTACAAAGTTTCAAACAAGTGTATTCCGCGGACCTCAGTCTGGAAAATACGGGAATTCCGACACCCACTCTCCCTCTCTCTCTGTCTTTCTTTCGATCTCTTTTTTGTCACGGGATGAATTCCGTGGAGGCGAGGAGGAGCGTACAGCACCTCGCGCGAGGCTTTTTGGTATTTTTGTGAAAGCTCCATGCAACCCGCCTTGCACAAGGCAAGAAGAAAAAAAAATGGCGGCGTAAACAGGACAGGTTTTGAATTGAGTCTCGATGCCGTATTCGTACATTTTTTAGCATCTGTAGCTGACCACTCTGTGTGGTACAGACGGAAAATACTCTACCTATAGATGCTGGATATGGAGATGCGAATAAATTGGCTGACCGCAAAATATGAACGACAAAAGACAACATCGGCTTTGGGCGAGAATTATTTCGACTACGTATATTGTGCTCTATTCATGCGACCAAAATAACTTTTACTTTGGTTAGAACCACATCCGACGTTTTGGACGCGGCTTCGACCTTATCTTACGCAGCATTGCACCAATAATCTTCAGATTTCCAGAAACCACGAAGGTGTAGAGTCGTGCATATGTACTTCTTATTTCTTAACGCGAAATTTTCGAATAGTCAGGAATGTCTGGAAATCAGCGAAGATTGTAGCAAATGACACCGAAGGTTCCGACGTCCTCCGATCAGCACGTCTAAGTGTCTAGTTGTTTTTTTTTTCTTGGGGAGATAAGGCGTAAGTGATAATGAGCCCTGCAGAAGGGGAACAGATGGGAAAAGGAAAAACACAAAACTCCAAACACAGTTAGTTGACTGGTGTGCGTTGAAAAACTCCGCCTGGCCCTGGTATCAAACCAGGGACCTATCCATATCCTGTTTCTCGTTTATTTCATATAGCTCGCCTAAACCTTTGAATTTTTTTGCATTAACAATATAAGGTGTCTTTCTTAGCCACGTAAGCTATGCCTTTAAATTACTACACTATAGGGTACTTCATCCGATGCAGCAATCAAAGCAGGCTTTTGAAAACCGCAGATAATGACACGTACACGTATCCTAAACAATACCGGTGTTCGTACTTCAGCACAGCACTCTGCGAGCCAATTACCGCAATCAACGTACTACATCCACATCGAGAAAATCCTCTGGTGAGGAGGTTCCAATACAAGGGTTTTTTTCAATAATGGCGGTAATGTGTTCCGATATCAGGATCGTATTAAGAGTCCCCTTGTACAGTAATGAGCATACTAGTGTAAAATATGAACCTCATTGTGGTCACTTTTATGTTCGTGTGCACGCCGCGTTTCCCCAGTTGTTTTTGTACTGAAAATCCAAATGCTTTTATTGCCAGCTTTCCAAGTTTATCACCACGAAAAGTTCCTAAAAAGCACGGTGTCACATGCGTATGAAGATTAGGTGGTTGGTGCCCCGATGGGGTTACGTGGTAACATAAAGTTAGGACACATGACACCGCAGCGTGAAGCCATTACGTCACGTGACCTGGTCACAAAGTTGGTGTCACGTGACCATGTCATTCTGATGGCGTAACGTGAGCACCATCTCGCCTCAAAACAACTCCGGGGTTTGTATTTTGTGTAATTCTGAATTTGAGAACTTAATCAACTGGATTATAATAATTTCCGCTGTATAAGTCACAGATCTTTTGTTACAAAATTTACGTCCGTGCGTTTTGTACTAAGGTGGGAATTATGTGCGCTTTTGTTCTTCAAGAATGGACTTTAACTACGTAAATATTCAGCGCGGGATCTATTCGTCGCTCGATTCGTTGACAAGAACGTTGAAACTGGCTCCCGCTTGTGCATTTACCGAGATCGCAATACAGACATGCGGGCTTTTCAATACAGTTTCGAGACACCAACTGGCACAAATGTACAATTGCGACTAACATAAAGTGTTACTAATATACAGACTGTCTTTTTCAGTGTGAAAGCACGCTGTTTACAACGCGCAGTATACAAAGAAGCCCTCTTTTGCCCGCATTTGCAAGAGGTGATGCGTCTGCGTATGTGCCATACCGACAGCTTCAGAGCCACGTGTTGGTGTATACAACTTTTTCATAAGAGCGCCGCCATCTTGAATGTCGTCACTTCCGAGATCGCAGAAAACATTGTTGGGCGGTCGCTACGGAAAAAGAAGACATTTAGGATATTAGCGTAACCGTCAGCTATTCTCATTTTGCCTCAGCTCTACTTCTTTATTATTTTCAGGGTGAAATGCTTTATTTTTTTTCCGTCGCCGACACCAGATACGTCTACCCGGTGGCTCGAGGCAAGAGTGAAAAAAAAAAAAATCTGTATATGTGTGGAATACACAGGGAACTATTTCTTTGTTTGGACTATTCGGAGTGTCGAAAACGGAAGAGATGTTGCGCCGTCCTTACTGCGTACGATGACCCTCACGGTCTGCTGAACGGTGGTGCCGGTGCCGCTGTCCACGGAGCAGGTGTATTCGCCCTGGTCCTTCGCCTTGTCCACGGTCTCCAGCAGGAGGGTGCCATTGGGGAAGACGCTCTGCCGCTGGTTTACTGGCAACTCGCTTCCGTCTAGGGGGGCCGGGAGAGGAGAGAAAAAAACAGCGAAGAAACAGTCACCGCCTTTTCTCAGAAACAAAGTTTGGCCGGAAACAAGAAATAGCTTCATTAAAGAAGAAAAATATTCCAAACGTTTGTGGAACCTGAGATGTGATATGTAATGTTTCCCGAACCTCCAAAGTTTTGGGACAGTGCCTAGAACGTGTCCCTGACTGGCAAATTTAGCGTCATGTTCCGTTCGTGCATCGCAAGTGGTCACAAAGTGGCATCAAATGACGTCACAAAAGTTGAATATCATGCTGTTGAATGCGGCGATCCTGGCGGTTGGGCGTATAAGTTCTGGGGGAAAAGCACGAGAGAAACCGAGTGTCGCCGTCGTCATAAACGGCGTCCAAACTCCAAAATGCTGAAGCTTCCGTGGGCTATCAACCTGGAGAGTGACTTGCATGAAAACAGACTTCTGCCACACGTCCGACGGCTGCTATGACACCGGCAGGGTCGCGGCCGGCAACAGTATGACACTTTTATCACATACCCAAAGGCAAATAGAGTGACCACTTTTTTTTAAAGAGGTTAAATACCAGTCGGAGGCGATTTCCCCGCACCGTATTTATGGCAAAACGCTGTTGCCCACATAGTTCTAAACAAATACTTTGAGCATTTTTAAAAGATAATCTACGTAGGAGATTATTTTAAATTTTAGTCATGTCCTATCTACACACTTGTCGCTGTCAGTTTTTCTCTATGCTATTTGCTACCTAAATATACACCAACAGCTCTGCAACACATTTTATTACAGTAATAATGATAAGTAAAATGTAGGCAGCAGGATCATCGTTTAACGGTTTGGTTAGTTTTCTAAGCTCCTCCGCCATGTGGCGTCAGCTCGTTCTCACTTTCCGCGCATGTGAAAAACAGACGTGCTTTATTTTCTCTTAGGTGGGACGCGTCTCCAAATGGTGCGTTTACCGCGTCCAAAAATGTGGTGTCTGGATAACGCCATAGAAGTGTCATGCTGTCGCCGGTGCGATTCTGGCGGTGTGACAGCAGCGGTGGTGGATGCGGCATTGGCAGACGCCTGTGCTGCCGCATCTTGGTCTCCAGTCTGACAGTACACGGGAGCTTCCGCTGTTATGAGTCGGGACTCCGTGACGACAGCGACACTCGCGTTTGCTCGTGCTTTGCGCAAGAAGTTCTACGACCTACCAGCTGCATCGGGTCATCCGGCAGTGTAACACGTTGGCTTTGGAGGAGTCATTTGTTGTCCCTTTAGGACGACTTTTGGAACATCCGCGGAAAAGGCCGCGAAACATACCCGTCAGAGTGGCGCTCCAGGCACCGTAGAATAGTCACACGCTTGTCCAAGCTTCCGTTAAAAGTCTTAAGCGGTCAAAGCCGGATAAACTCAAACCTCGGTTGTTTCGCGACATCCCGATTGTGAACGTAGCAGACAATAAATACATCACAACCATGCCCACCCATGCTGTTTTGCCAGAAATAAAACCGGGACAACCTCCTCTTGCAAAGTAATGTCGAAAGAGTGCATCGCTTCGAGGGAGGATCTTGCCCTGCATTTCTTAACCTGCTCTGGAATAGAGTATATGGCACAAGTATTTACGGCATTGCGGGCGACGCAGCTGGAGAGAGGAGTGCAAGAAAGCGATACGGAATTGTTCCCTTCAGTAGTGTCACAACGCAGCTGGACAGAAATGCAAAGTAAACTTCGGAGCTAGCTGGTCAGCTTTGCAGTAGTTGGAAATGCTTTTTTTTTTTTAAATCAAAGTTAAACGATTTTTTTTTTTACATCCAAAGCTGATGCGACTACAGTAACAAAGCGTTTCATATTTTCAAAAGAAGCTTTAGTTAACCGAGTTGATTAAAGAAGGTGATACTAAATAACGAGAAAAAGGCTAAGAAAGGCGCACACGCGACATGTATCAACGCAAACTGCTTGAGCTATGTCGCATGTATACCTTTTCTACCCTCCTTCGTCAATGACTTCACCATGTCTAGAATATATTTGATCATCGTGTTCTTCATTAATATTTCATATATTAATTAAAGCTAACGAAAGGAATGTCAGTTCTGTCACATAAGTCTCCAAATTATTCTAGTCGGGACATTTTTTTTTTTCTTAAAGGGGGAAAACTACGTTTTGCTTAGATTTTCGAATATAATAATTAGTGAGACGTTTTGCGCTGATAGAGAGTCTCTCAGAGCATGACACGTGCAAATCTGATTCTAGTGGATTATGTTCATAAAAAGAGATGTAAATGAGGAGCGACTTAAAGGAGCACTGCAAGGACTTTTTTACTGGTTTTTAATTTGCACCAAACCTGAGTGCACTAAACGTAGCAACTTAATGAAACATTCCTTTTCTCGAATTTTGCTTTATTATAGAAGTTATCGGCAAATTAAGTTTACAAAAACAAGCAAAAAATAACCTTCTTCGTGACGTTTTTGGCCGATTGAGTGGCCGTGAACTAAAGGAGGGGTAGTGAACGCAGCGAGCGCTCACGGCTGCCGCACTCCGTGTCGACGGCTCGAGAGGGCACCACTAAGGCATGTTCTGGATAGGCTGTATGAAGCGGGTAGCCAGGGCGGCTCGCATTGCATTTGCTGCGCGATTAAACACTAATTCGGCATGAAACTTCATTGGCCACAAACGACAGCAAAAACGGGATAAATATCAGTTTAGAACGGGAGCCACTTTGCGCTTCCATACCGCGAAATGGCTAAACAGCAAGGCAAACTTGCGCCGAAGGCATTCGGAACGCTCGGAACCGGTCGGGTCCTCGAGTCCGTAAACGACCGCAGCGCCGCCGCGCACATCCGGGACCTTTCTACACTCGCCGCTCGTCGGCGCCTGATTCGACTACCCCTTTCTTGTATGCACCGCCTTTTTTCCCACTTGGTGGCGGGTATGTCGACGGGTCATTTCTGGTTTCAGGACTTTATAAACTGCATTTGTTTCTTTTCTGATCTAAAATACTGAATAAAAACTACTTTCATAGATAATTGAAACGGTTCGCGGCATTTATATTTTGCATTTGACTAAAAAGAAGCTTTTTAGGGGCTCTGACCAGTAGTACGCCCAGTACCAAATACCTCACATTTCGCGCGCTTTCGGCATCGTGGGTCGCTCCCGTAGGTGGAGGAGGTTTCCGCGTCGTCCGGTTAAATATGACTCTGGGATATTTAGTTACTCTCTCCGTGCCCGACTCGCCCGAACCCCAAGAGACGTGGAAACCGCAAAAACGGCAGACGCTTAAATATGATTGCAGGGCCCCATTAACATGCGATTTAAATAAAAACGGTACATTGTCTGCTTGGTTATTATGTATATATCGTATTTTCAGAGATGCCTCCATAAGTAGTGACATAAAGCACAAAGAACTCGAAACTGCACTTTGTAAATCTAGAGACCAGGTGGTGCAAAAATGGACATTTCAAAGACAACCAATCGGGCTGTGGGTTTCGGTTTCCGGTAGATTCAGCTAACTTGTGATATGACTTTAAAAAATTCTGGCAGACGCTAAGCGTGTCAAACCAATGGAGAGTTATTTAACAGTTCCATAGCGCAAGTCAATGTTTTAATTTTTTTTTTGCAATGAGGCAAACTACTTAATTAACAGAGGTATTTATATAACGAACAAAACGTTATGGCGAAAACGGGCTTGTGTAGGTTTAACGTTATTTTAAACAAACACCCGAGACTAGGGAAAAGACGAAGGACAACAGAACACAAAGTCTCGATAACAAAAGGAAACGTGAAGAGGACTAAGCTTGCCTCTTGTAGAATTAACGAACAAAAAGTTAGAGCGCAAACGAGATGGTGAAGTTTTAACATAATTTTAGACAAATCTCCAGATTGGGGAAACGACGAAGGACGACACAACACACAAAGTTAGCAAAGTAGTTTTTTTTTTTTTTTTGCGCGCAAAAACTTAAAGGCAAAATTATAAAGCGTACTATGAAACGTCACACTGTGTTGTATCAATCAAGATAGGCTTCGCGTGTCTCACTTTGTAGAGCTTCAAAGAAAGTTCGCAACATTTTAGCTTTCTTTAATGAGCTATTCATTTATGTTTTCTGGCTAACTTTAACTGATCAAGAATATTGCATTGGTTCAAAGTCCGTCGTGTATACAAGCTTTGTTTAAAGTATAGCCATAAGTTAGCTGAAACACTATGTATATTTAGAGCTTCAAAGAAAGTTCGCAACATTTTAGCTTTCTTTAATGAGCTATTCATTTATGTTTTCTGGCTAACTTTAACTGATTACGAATATTGCATTGGTTCAAAGTCCGTCGTGTATACAAGCTTTGTTTAAAGTATAGCCATAAGTTAGCTGAAACACTATGTATATTAAAGAAAGAAAAAAGCGTGATACGACTGTTCGCTCTACTAAGTTTGCAAAAAAAACGCACTAAGTTGACTGATGTTGGTAGTAGAAAGCAAACAATAAGCAGATAAAGACGGGATACTCAATGCTTTGGATAAATGCCATTCACAAACACCAAGTAAAGATGAAACAACAACAAATACTGACTGCATTTATCGTACGTTAGATATCACATCCATAGTTACACATCCATCGTGCCATTACATCCATTGGGCACTTACGTCCAATTTCGTGCCATTAGATCCATCGTGCCCGTACATCCATAGTGCCAGCACCTCCAACGTGCCATTACATTCCTTTTTGGCAACTTCATTCAACATGCCATTACATCCATCATGCTGTTACATCCATCGTGCCCATTACATCCACCGCGTCATCACATCCATCGAGCAACTTCGTCCAAAAGCGTGTCGTTACATCCATCGAGCAGCTTCTTCCAGAAACATGCCATTACATCCATCAGTCACGCAGGTGTATTTCTTTGTTTAACTATGCTGTATAAAAGTGCACGTTGTATAGACCGACACGCGGACTCTACGTCACGGAGCTGCGGCGGCGCTGCGATCGCGCCGGAGCCGGGTGGTGTGGGCAAAAGGGCGCACGTTTTGCATGGGCGTCATAGCATTTCAGTATGTCGCAAAGCTAGCCGTTAATTGCACCCAAAGGTAGAAAAAAAGTACCGGGTTGAGTTTCCACGAGTTCCCGGCTGACTCTGAAAGGCGCAGGAGGTGAATAATATCCGTGGCTCCAAACTAATGGTCGCCTCACGTGGACGACCGTTCGTGCGGCAAGCACTTTCTTGAAGGCAAGTGTGGCTCCCATTTTAATCTCCGTCCTGAGGCGTGCTTATGTGCAGGAAAATCGTCGTCTGATCGAGACCACCGGGATTTTGTTCCCACGGTGTTCGAGCACAAAGCACCGGCCCAGAGCTCGTCCGTGGCTCACTACGCCCGCGCTATAGGCGGAAGAAGATCCGCGACAGAACGTCAGTGCTGTAGGCATTACCGAAAAAAATTAACGAGATACGTTACTCGTTACTTCCAGATAAAAGGAACGCGTTACCTTTATCGATAAGAAGTGACGCACGTTACATTTGCGTTACTTTTTTAATTATGATTTAACTCGTATTACTGTTTTGACAGTACAGGTATGCAGAAGAGCCATATTTCAAGGAACATTATGTTCATGCAGAAACTGAACATAATTTCTTTATCTTTTTTTACAGTTTCGCCTAAATACTTACAAGAAAAAATGCAAAAAAAAAATGAAGAAAGCTCATAAATTCACGTGACTTGACGTCTAAAAACACGGAAAAATTTAAGTGTAATTCCTTTAAGACTTGAGAAGAAGAAGCAACGAGTAACATAACTACATTACACGTTACTTGAAATAGTAACGTAGATACGTTCCCCTTTACTGTTTTGAAAAGGTAACATTTACGGTACTGCGTTAGCGAAAAAAGTAACGCGCGTTAGTGGTATCGCCGTTACTCGTGACGTGTTACCGCCAAGACTGCGGAACGAACAAAGCGCTACCACTTGTCATGCCTTGTGGTCATGAGAGAGGAAAAATATCATGCCTTGACTCGAAGACGCTGTGTGTATATAATCAATTAATAAATACACTTCAGCCGACCCTAAGTCTGCTGATCACGCCGGCAGTGAGGAAACCGGCTCGAAGTAATCGTAGACCTCAAGTGACCTGCACACCTGCACCGTGTCGGTGGTGAACTGGCTTGACGCTAAAACTAAATAAACGACGACGTGAGCCGTCGACGTCGGCGGCAGCAACTTCGAGTCGGAACTGTACCAGGTCTTCTTTACGGCGTAAGGATTGTCGAAGGCAACGCCGTCCACGCACAGTTTGTCTCGATACCGCTGCCGTTCAGGCTCGGGTAGCGAGCTCAAATAGTCGGGCATAACATACGACATACGTTGGCAGAAAATGCGACGCACAAATGAAGCTAGAAGCGTCTCTATAACGTTAACAACGAGCGCACGCCATAGAACACAATGGCGAGATCATGGAGAGCCTGGTCGCTTTGGCCCACATAGCTGCTGCGCATGCGCGGCCTTCCGGCCGTGTTGGTAAGCAAAGCCGCGCCGCGTGTCGGTTTATACGCTAAATTGAATGTAGAAAAGCGAGTCAAAGGACCCTTTGTGGGTTATGCGCTTTCTGCGGCCCTCAGCGTATCCATAGTCGAACAGGCATCGTCGGCTCGTTGTTTGTTGTTTCCACAGTGATTATAGATTGGTTTCTGCTTTTTTCACCCATAAAATTAACTAAATTTAAACTTCATTATAGAATTAGGACAGTCACACTATCACACCTTCCATTCGCCACTAAGAAAAAAAAAATCGGAATGTCTTAGAGAATTTCAGTGTGATATACTAACGTTCTCTGGCTTACCGTTTGTTCCCTGTGACTCCCGAACCAATGGGGAGAGTAAGTCGTCTACTTCTTGCGCAGCGGTTGCGGTGACGTCAGAAAGACGCCGAGCTTTTATTGGCTCTGAATGAAGGATAGTCCGTAGACTTCAAAGCAACCTGCCTTGAGGTCTACCCACTATCCTTCATTCAGAACCAGTCAGAGCTCGGCGTCCTGAGGTCACCACAGCCCTCGCAAAAGAAGGAGATGAACTTGTTCTCCGCATAAGAATGTGAAGAACGGAGAACGCCCAGTGAGGGCCATCTTGGCTTTTATGGATGCACTAGCACGATGGATATAATGGCACGCTAGGCGTCGTAACAGATAGGATGAGCAATTACATCCATCGAGATACTGCGTCCATCAAGCAACTACATCCAACGAGCAACTACATCCAACGAGCAACTACACCCATACACATGTCAACACATCCAACGAGCTAGTATATCCACCATGTCATTACATCCATACATGGATGTAATGGCTCGGTGGATGTGTTAACACGTGATCCTCTGTCAAGTGAGGAAAAAAACATGGCTGAGTGCCAGTAAGTCTCAGGGCTTCTTCTAGATGAAAAGCAACGATTAAGAAAGTTGGTCTAGCTCTCTCTCCTTTTGGTCCCTAAATGCAGACGATAAAAGAAAAAAATTCGGACAGAATCAGATAGGTTGTTGCTCAATTAAGCGATTAGTTGCAGACAAATTGGAAAGACCGGTGGGTGGTCACGAGTCAATTTTACCGCTATATTTAGCGGTTAAACCCTATTTGCGTGTAGGTCACGTAACATCAAGCCATAGGCCTGATTTTTCTTGCTAAAGTTATCGAGGAAACTGAATTGGATTTCAGGTCGCGTGACATCAACGTTCTGAAGTGTGTAGCGATCGAAGTATTTGCTTTGCTTGTCTGAGAAAACCCGTCTGATACGCGACTTTGAAAACAAAGAAGGAGAGTGCTTTCGATCAGAGCTGCATGCCTGCTCGTAGCTTGGCGTCTCCTTTGCCAACGAGCCTCCCGACCCGTGAGAAATATAGGAATTAAACAACTTTTTTCTCCAGCTTGATCCCTGCCTGCCCCTTCTCCTCCTATGTCTCCGACGGAACTTCTCTAATATGTTTCCCAATCTTCCTGAAGAATCTGTCGACAGTACTGTAAGCTAACCTTCGCCGAAGACATCTTCCACCCCTCCCATGGCGCTCCCGGGAGTTCTGCAACGGATCCTGTCGAGACTTGCGAGTTAAGGTTGGGGAACGTAATCAGCGGATTTTCTTCGGAAAATGCTTTACTTGGGCACTGTTTTTTAAAAAAAAAAAAAAAAAAAAAACTAACTCGCTTACACGCCTTTTTGGTTTTACGTCCTAAAGCACCCCCCCATTCATGCTGGATCATCGCTGAACCGATTCCTCAGCAACCGCAGGCAA
This sequence comes from Ixodes scapularis, assembly GCF_016920785.2. NCBI lineage: Eukaryota > Metazoa > Arthropoda > Arachnida > Ixodida > Ixodidae > Ixodes > Ixodes scapularis. The sequence goes on from NW_024609882.1 coordinate 49,867,903, forward strand.
GGCAGGAGTGTATGTGGACACTAAGTACCCTCAGAGACCTATTCTTCTGGCTTCGTGTGTACCTAGTGGCAGGAACTGGTGCTGTACTTGTACGCGTGCCTTAAACGGAGGTTATTCTAGTGTCGTATTATGTGCGGCCCTACAGTGGGAGAGTGGATCGACTCCGCCTAGGTTATACGCGCCATCTCCGAAAACCTAACCTGGCTGCACGGTTTTGGTTGCGAGTGACATTAATATTCTGCATATGACTTGGCGTTAGAACTCTAGCAGCGCACGATGCCAACTTGGGATGAACACTTTTGCAAACGCTCAATTCGTGCTTTTAATATGCCCCACACATGACAACACGTCGTTCTGCCTACATGCATATTTGTCCCTCTTTTCCCGACCAGCCATGGTGGCTTGGCGGTGTCCACATCAGCTGGGACCGAGAGCCGGACGTTCGAGGCAGTGATCGTTCTGCCCTCCATCTAGGTCTGGACCGGGGTCACATCCGCCGCCTGCGCCTCGGTAACGCGTGACGAAATGCGACATGCTTCCCCTTGCTGAATGCTTCGTTGCATTCATGTTTCTAAGAGACACCTGGAAATATCCCCGCTCTTATTCGGGTAGTAGTTTCTGGGGCAACTACATGCACTTGGGTGACGAGTCACACCCACCACCCAACCTATGTTGCAGCGTAATTTCGAAGTCCGTAAGGCATTACTTTCCATGAGTACAGGCCGCTCCGTCTCGCGAAAGCCGTGTAACCCCGCTAGTCTTCATCCATTGGCACTTGCCAATAGCCCCATGTCACGTCCAACAGTGATATATACCTCGCCTTTGCAATGTTATAGAGTTTCTCTGACACTTTCCACCAGGAAGCTGTCCGTCTTTGGTAAAGCGTTTAACTGCCCGTAGTCTATGCACATTCGGATTGAGCCATCCTTCTTAGCGATACACACGAAAGGGTGCTCGAAGGTGAGTTTTACCAGATAAATAATGTCCTAATCGAGAAGCTGTGGCACCTGCGCTTCAACATCTCTCCTGAGAGTAATCAGTACCTTGTATGGGAACGCCCTCCTCGGTTTTGTTCCGGCAACATGCCTTATCTTATTATGTGAGGTGACAGTAAACCTCCCTGGCTTCGCAGAGAACACGACCCTGTAGCTCTCTTCCAGTCTCTGGTTTATTCGCTGACTCCCACTAAGATGGTGCAAGTCAAGGGTGACCTGCCCTATCGTGGCATTGGCAGCACTGCATGTGGGAGCACTTTCTACATCCCCGAACTCATTGTCCGCTTCGAAGATAACCCCGACGTTATGAGCGCGCGTGAACTACTTGCGCAGTTCGCTTCCCTGCACCGACCTGTCACCATTTTCAGGGCTCCTAACAATATAACTTTCCTCCCGTTTCTGTTCTTTAGTCACTACATGCCCTACCCAGTTAGGCTTAATTTCGCAAGACAGCCCCGTTTCAAGCACGAGGACTTTCTCTCCCAATGTGAAATGCTTTGGTCGCGTTCGCATGCTATATACCGCTGCTTGTACGCTTGTAGTTTTGATTCAAAATGCTTGTCAACAACGCCGAGGACTCTGCCGTCCTCTCTCTGAGATTTTTTAGGTATTTTTTTGTGGTTTACAAGACCCAAAAGTTGCGTATACATACAGTCCATGCTCTTTTTAGTATAGACAGCGGGCCTTGAGCCTCCCTTCCATACATTAGTTCAAATGGTGACGCACCTGTGATATCGTTCGGGACTTCAAGGTATGCCCAGGGAAGGCGTCACCTAGAAGTCCCAGCACCCTTTATGCTCGTCCACTACATGGCAAAGCATGGCCTTGAAAGTGCCGTTGTAACGCTCTGCAATTACATTGATTTGAGGATTATCTGGTGTCGAGAATCTGATCTTTACCCCCAAGCGATTGAGTAGTTCCTTCGTGAGATAGGACGTGAAGTTTGTTACCTGATCACGGCATATAAGCTCCGCCACACCGTGTCGCTATAATATCTCAATGAGTGCCTGACACGTGGCTCTGGCTGTGAGAAATCAAAGAGGTACCACTTCAGGCCATCGCGTGCAGAGATCTACGACAGCCAGCGCATACCGGTGACCGCGCTCTGAGTAATGCTCCAGTGGACCAATGCAGTCAATGAGGACAGTCTCGAAAGGTCGTTGAAGCCTTGCCAATAGACTTATTTTAACTTCGTTTCTAGCCTATCCCCGTGATAAAATCTGGCACTCACGACGTGCTCGACAATGCCTCTTGACGTCGGCCGCAATAGTCGGCAAAAAAAAAAAATGCACTTCTAATTCGTGGTTTTGTTTTACTTTTAGAGAAATGTCCTTCACATCGCATGTCATTTTCCAATTAAAGCACCTCTGCTCTAGATGCTCCGGGGCAGGAGCCGTTTAAATTTTTGTTCAGTTAATTTTCTCTTTCAAACAACAGATTATCGTCAAGCAACATGCAATGCGTTTTATGGTGGGCCTGTTCCCAAGAGATTTTCAGAGAGCTGTCGTCACTTTGTGTTTCGCAAATTCTGTTTCAGCTACGCCTGATTCTGCGTCATTCTCAACCACGTCCACCACACATACAACTACAACCGGGTCTGGAATCTCTGTCACTGTATCAAATTCCAATCGATGGTTGTTGTCAGCTTGATTTTCTTAGGCCCAGTCTCCGCCTATCGCATGTAGTAGTCGATAATTGGCACCGACGGAGGTATCTATCGAACCGACCCGCGGTAATGTGGCCCTAAACGTCGTCTATATTGCTGCGGAGATGTGGGGACTGCGCTACTACGTTTGACACTCCTTTGAGATTGCCGCCGCTGTTGAGATAACCCTTTGGTTACTCTATCGGTACCTCTGTTGGTAGCTAATAGTAAATCCCACACGGTCCAAACCAGGGCCGACTTGCTAGAAACCGCGTCTGAGCTGAGACGGGGGAAAAGAAGGCACTGCCGAACCAAGGAAGAAGAAGCCAGCTGGGCTTAAGACTTGTCTTTTCGATCGTCAGAGAGCCAGCCGAACCAGTCGCACAAACCATGTCTTCGATCGACAGGCTGCTCACGCTGCTCAGTTACAAGATGGACCGAAAGCTGGGAAACTCCAAGACTAGCTTTTGTAAAGACCGCCGCCTGACCATCATCGCCGCCAACCTCTGGGTAAAAAAACATAATAAAGTGCAATCGGTAATTCAGGAAGAATTGGACCGGAAAAAAATCTGGGAGTCCACTCATGCGCAGTCAATACTGTCAAAAGCTGGCCGAATTTTTGGCTGTCAGCATGAACCCATTTTTTATAACGGAACAACCAGCATTCTCAGGTTCATGCACTGCTGAATGTTTAAATGGAAGATTCCTGGAAGGAAATGCTTTGCTTCCTCTTTTTTTTTTTCTTCTCTTGACGGAGCAATTTGTGAGGCCCTCAAGAAAGAGCTAAAACTCAGTTTTAAGTTCCTTTAAATATGTTTTAAAGGGAAACATGTCATGCCATACTCTAACGCTCCCACTTGCGATGAAAGTTTTGTTTGTTGTCTTATCTAGTCATTGTGTCTTGCCTTACTTCTCTGAATTATATTTTATAAGACCGTATTGCAAGGACATAATTATTTTGTTACCCTCCAGGTTCAATAGAAATATGCTTCAAATGCTTAGAATAATTGACAACATTGAATCCGGAATGAGGGGATCTATATTGCTAGTTCATATACCTCCGGACATAACCCTCACGAGGTGTAGTAGGTGTGATAAACACACTCTCAAGAAAAAAGGGTGTCAAAAGGTGTATTCTTACACCCTTTGTCCCATATAATACACCCCAGAATATCAATTCGACGTACAGTGCCCTAAAGTCGAACAGACGGCCCGAAAATTTACGAGGGGCTTGATAGCCGTGTGGTACAACATTGTAAATAGCTAAAGTGCGTGTCAAAGACCACATAAAGAAAACACCGAGTTTTTACAGTAGGGTCAAGAATACCCGAATTATTTTTTTCCTGTTCAGTAAAACGTGCATTAGCTATTTTAATAAGTTGTACCACACGGCTATCAAGCCAATCGTAAATTTTCGGGCCGTCTGTTCGACTGTAGGGCGCTGTATGTCGAATTGAAGTTTGTGGGTGTATTATATGGGACAAAGGGTGTAAGAATACACCTCTTGACACCCTTTTTTCTTGAGAGTGCAGAAATCCCGATATGAATCCCGCCACACGGACGAGTATTCCGACATCAGCACATTCTTTAGTTTTGCCATATTATGGAGACCTTCGTATGCTCCATTTCATACATAGTCTACAACACTATTAAAGCTAAAGGCGTGAGCGAGTGGTTTAGCATGTTGTGTGAAAGGCTATCAAAGGTAGAGCACTGTCATGAGAGCATAGCTATGCTTGTTATACAAGTGCGCTGGCGCATGCAAAGCGCTTTCGAAAACCATCAGCTTGCACTCTGGTTGTTGTCAGCGTTGAAAATGAAAGAGGAAGCCTGGAACCGACGCACCTGTGCTACAAGTTTTGACAGCGTTGTTGATTAAGTATAATTTGGAGTATAGATAATACGAAATTAAACCCGAAATACACGAAAACGCTGCTCTATGCTCCAGTCTCAAAAGCATCACTGGAAATATCAAATGAAAATTGAAAAAAGAAAAGTCAAATTGGACGTAAGTGATTTATACAGCGTAAGGTCGGTCTGCCAGGATGGGACCACGACACTGGTTTACACTATGGATGAGCAATTATGCCAGTGCAGTACGACTGGTAACCTGGGGTCCCTTAGCGAAAACTAATACGTTTGAAATATACCACATTCTAATTTGAGTGTATTTGAAATACAGTTCATAATTTTAAGTACACGAAAAATAGACCGAAAATATAAACTTCTTTTTTTTTTACTTAGTACTAAAATATACTTCTAAAAATGATTTTAAAATACCTCTACTTAAACTGCATTTGAAGTTCCCTTCATGCGTTTTGAAATATGTAAATACTAAATTAATAGACACAAAATGCCTTTCACATATATTTCTTGAAATATTTATTTAATTCATGCAAAATATACTCCAACCCTAAAAAAATGGAGCAATCAAAAATACGTGCAGAATACTCTTAAAATACTTGAAAATTGTAAATACTGTTGTGTTATACTCTAAGTACCTTTTGACTGCAATACTTTGGTAGTTTGACTTAAACTACCAAAATATTGAAAAGGTCCCCTTCTAGAAGTTCGCTTCAAGCAGATATGGAGTACACTGAAGCGCCTAAATACAGCATTTGATTAGTTCGTCAACTGAATTGCGGAGCATCGCACTGATAAATCAGCCCAGTTTATGTTATTGTTTCCTTTTTTCTATCAAGAACACACCTGATCAGTTCCTTGCACACCAATCACAAACGGGGTTCGGGAACTACAACCACAACATTTGCTGATGCTGGAAAGCTTCACCAGGTGCTGTGAACATATACGTTTGGCGTGGTTTTGTTAGCACAATGTTAGTTCACTGAACGCGTATACTCACCATTGTACGCGATGCGAATAGTGACTTTAATATAGTGATATTAACTGCCATATTAAATAGTCAACTACTAAAATAGAAAGGCAAAACAACTACTGTAAAAAAATTTTTTTTTCGCGGGCTCAATATTTCGCGATTTAGGTCAAAGTTGGAGTTTTGGAATAATTCGCAAATTCTAATTTTCGCGACGCGCTGGGATCGTATTATAGATTTTAATGTTTTTTACATTTTGCCGGAATTGTTCACGGGACCTATTTTTCGGAATTGTAGGCGATTCGCGAACTTTGCGAGAATTAGGTCCTCACGAAAATAAAGTCGTTTACAGTATTTTAAAGCAAAGATACTGCCTTAATTCGCTTCGTCCTGAGTGGTGCTACGCAGAGAAGCAATAACATGTATTTCATGAGCCGTTTGTGTGGATATTGTTTTAAGGACTGCGCCGAATTGTTATTAGTTGTATGAATGCCTTTTACTAAGAGATATCGTACACGAGCTTCAAAACACTGTTTCCCCTTTGACAGACTCCCGAGGAGAAGATCGAATACTTGGAATCTTAATAAGCGCAGAGGTGGTCACCGAAAAAATGATTACCTTCAATATGTAGGCTATATAAGGGTCTAGAGCAGTCAACGGGACTGTGAATAAGCTGTTCAGTGCGTCATGGTGTTTGTGTTTGTGTTCGTTTCTAATGTAGCTTTATGAGATGTATTTAGCAGTGCCTTCAAATATCACAGGGACACCATATGCTGACAAAATCGAAAATAAAAAAAAAAACTTGTGTAACCGGTTTTTAATGCACAAATGGCATCTTGAGTGTGAAGGGATAATATTTTTGGTATGTTTAAAATATTTTTTGATTCATATTTATAATGTATTTTGAATACATTACGCGCGTATTTCGAATGCGGCCAAAATAATACAGAATAAATACAAAATGAATATTCGTACTAAATATATTTCAACTTCGTTTGAAGTACGGCCTCTTTTTGCTAAGGGGTCTTTCACGTGCTCACGCAATAGTGATACACGACCGTACGCCGGTACGATGCTCATCCAGATCGAAACGGGCAGGGGTAGGGCTCGAGCCCAGAATCTCTGGGTTCTGCAGCACGAGCTTTCGCTCCACGCGCGTCGAGCTGGGTGTGTGCTTTAGCCCACTCGGCCATCGATCCCCCCAAATGAAAATCACGTTATGTAGAATATATCGCATCATTTGTCCCTTGCGCAGTGGACTGCGTCAACTCTAGGTCGACCTTCTCTTCTTGAGCCAGAAAATATTAGAAAACCACACTGAGAAAGGCTCACAAAAACAATTACCATGTCGCCGTCTCCGCACCTCGCCGTAACCACTACACTTTACGATGCTAACACGACCGCGCGGCGTCCATTTGCAATCCACGGCTCCGAATTTTTACCGAATCTTTACTGAACTTTCCTTCAAAAGTTCGGCAAAAGTTCGGCAAGTGCCGAACTTGGCCGAATCGGAAGTTAGGGAGATTTGTTTTATAACCACTATAGACCTTCATGAGCGAACACGGTGCCGGAGTGAGGAGGGTCGCGTATGCCAAGGGAGACAAATCTGGTTGTGCAACAAGACGGTTCTCATTACCCTGATCAGGCTACTTGGGCCGCTTCTCCGGAATTCCGCAATCAAAAGCAGAAGCGCAGGACAGGCGAAGAAAGAGAGAGGGAGGGGTACGTCCCGTGGCATTGCGAACAAGAAGAGAAGGGGGCCAGGATCGAGGAGGACTCTCGGAGGAAAACTGGGGGAAAAGAAAAAAAGACAGGCCGCAGCAAAAGCGAAATGCCCGGTGGCCCGGCCCCGGGGGAAGACACAAAGAGACCGACAACAAACGGCGAATTGCACGGCGTCGACAAGCCTGCGAGCTTAGAAGAAAAAGACAGCAGCTGCCTCCACGACACAGCTGCAAGGTGTCTGCCCTCAATGCAACAGTCATCGCAGCACTGGAGCGGGGAATTTTCCTTCGACTCAGAGTTTGACCGCGAAATTTCACCAGTTCGCCTCCCAGACCAGTCACAGAGCGACAGACCGCAAGCGCATACAAAAATGTGGACTCCTGATGGCGACCCCGCCAGCCGGCGAACTAATAAACCTCAATCGCCAACTCGTCTTCCATTCGTAATCATTAAACTGGTATATAAGTTAGTTGGACTCCTCATTTACTCTCGAATAACCTGATGGTAAAAGAACACCCGATGGCTTTGAGACAAATGGCTCGCAAATACGCCCATGTGTAGGTTTCGTCTCACTGCTAAAACCACTGTCGCAATCATGACGGTTACACCATTCACAGAGATGCGGGGCTGATTTTACGGGAACCGACTCCTTCATTCGGCATGCACACGCATAAACGAAAAAATAAGGTAAGAAAGTCAGACCAAACAAAATACTTAGTTGACGTAGAACGCATGGCATACGCTAGTCCAGGAACATAAACAAGCACCCGCACAGCGAATGCGAAGGCCTGCCTTCCATGAGTTGTTCGCTGTAAACTACGTCGGTTAAGGATATCATTTTAAACATCTCGGTAAACGTAAAACGACTCACACTCATAAAAAAGAAAGAAGAAATGGACGATCCAACCAGTTAGGCGAGGGTGGAACTGCTCGCCGTAAACGCCGACACCGATGTTTATCATTTGAGATTAAAGGGGAAGTTCCGATCTAGTGATATTTCTAAAGACAGTAGTGACTTTACACACACACACACACATACACACACATATATATATATATATATATATATATATATATATATATATATATATATATATATATATATATATATATATGTGTATATATATGGTTTTTGTATATATATAGATATAGATATATATGGTTTTTGTTAAAACTAAAAAGATATGCCGTATAAAATATTAAAACAATAAAAGCACGGAAAACAATATTCGAAAAAAAAAATCGACACCTCAATGATCCCACCAACCACTCAGAGCCGAGAAAAGGAGCGTAGGTCGCTTTGCTCCTTTTGCTAAAGAGCGGAGCTTAGAGAAGTGCTAACTCAAACTGCGTTTACGGCACACCATATCACGCCATTCTTTTTCCGCGGGAAATTTAGAGCAATGAAATGTGTCTCATTTAGGCGGTTCAAAATATTATTTTTCATTTCAGTGTCTCTTTAAGCCACATTGACGGTGGCCGCACTTAGACTGCCTTTGGTCCGGCTTAAACGGAGTATTCGAGTAATACTTGCTTCCCCCTCCCTAGTTCCTGGTGCATTACGGCAATCCGACGTGTGCCCTGAACGATTATCAATAAATGGAAGTTTTTGTTTGTCAAACATTTTCTAGGCTTCAAACGTATAAAAGTAATGGACGGAATTAAACGAGACTATATCGTATCCACAGAGTGTTTCGAGCTTATTCCATTTTACTTCTGTTCTAAGCTCAAACTAACGCGAATGGGTGGATCGTGCCGCTTCCAGAATATGATCTTGAAGCGTCCGAATTGACAAAATCGTAATGCGGCACAGCCTAACTGCCGTTCTCTGAGTCTTACATGGCCCTTTTCTCTCGAATGTTATTTTGTTTTTAGTAATGTCCAAGCTGACTTTTTATTTGCCCGTGATATTTTTCGAGACAAAAATGTACCCGTAATAAATATATATATATATATATATATATATATATATATTGATATTTTCATTACCATTACAGCACTAAATTAATTTATTACTTTGTGTAATTATCTACGCTGAAAAGTAATAACACGGTCCTGATTTATTCTAACACCAATTAAAGAACCGTAATTCCAATCCAGTATTTTATTTCCGCCACCCCTGGAACGAGGGAACACGATGGCTTACACATGTGAGCATTGTTCGCATCCGTTCTTTACGAACATGTAATGGTACATTTCTTCAAACTTACCACATAATCAAAACGATCGGCACCACCACACAACTACCTGCACCGCGCAGCAGACTTTGAAATCACCAAAAATTCCTTCTATAGTTCAAAAATAAATTATGTTTGGTTTTTGCAGGTTCTGCCAATGAACTGTGGCGATTGCAGAGACGGTAGAAACTGCTGACCTCAATTAAACGATCATATTCAAATATAGACAAATTACGTGCCGCTAAACTTAGCGGGTGGTGATCATGCGACACTTTGACGTTAAGTGACGAAACGACATCACGCGACTCTTTGATGTCAAGTGGCACTGTCACATCACGCGACACTTAATTCGCTCTCAATTTATAGGAAATCTTCTGTACTCATTTCACGTGGCGTCAGGTAACACTGTGTTTTCGCCATGTTACGACATTGCGATTCCCGGCGGAATTTAGCGGATATCGGTTTTCCTCTAAACCTGGAAGGCCACGACGTACTGTACACTTCAAGACACTGCTAGTGCGAACGTGCCACCGCCGCTTTATTGCATTTTACTTTGAAACTGTACTGGCCAGCATCAAACATTTACCACTTAGGGTAGCATTCCAATAGGGCAGTTCGCACTACTATGGAATATTTGATGACAGTCTTTCGATCCAGAGCAAAAAAACGAGAGAGAAATCCGACGATGCCCTGTTCGCGCTAACAGTGTCTTAGAGAGTACGTACACTGCACGACACTGTTAGGACAAAGAGCAATGACTCTATTTTTATGCTTTCCTTCCGAAATATTGGGGCTGTCATCAAATGTATTATATGGGTCGGAAAGTTCTCACTGAGTGCATCATCATGGTAGGTAATATCTGGTGCCTCGGTGTACATTTATGAAAATAATTTATAAAAAAAAATGCTCATGTGCTTTCACTATCAGTCTAGCGCTGTGTAACATGAAACACACACGGAATTCATTACCAAACCTCCCCCATTCAAATCAAATCAAATCAAAGTTTATTTAACATCACCAAGTATATATAAATGCTTGGTGATGTAAAGGCGCATTCCCACCGGCGATGTAAGTAGTCGCGCGATGCGACTGGGTCGCATCGCAAAAAAAGTTAGATGGTCACACCGGCGTGCGCGATGAGCGAGTCCAACGCCTTCGTTGGCGAGTCGTTTCTCGAAAACTCTCGCTCCGAACGCCGTTGATTGGCTCAGCCGCTCCGCGACTAGATCGCATCGCAAAAAAGTCGGGTCGAGTAGCAACTGCTCAAATCGCGTCGCTTTTTGCCCGCGATGGTCGCTTTTGCGATGAAAGTTATCGCGCGACTAGATCGCATCGCCGGTGGGAACGCGCCTTTAGTGTGAGGTGACGCGAGCGGCGGATTCGTAACTCATATCCGCCGCTCGCGCTCTCCCGGACGAACAAAGAACCAGAGGAACGGGGACGGCGGTGGAGACGCTGGCAGGGCCTGTCGCCGTTTGTGCTGCTGCAATCGCATGACTTTGATCGGTCAGTTAATGTGTCAGGCAGTTTTCAGCCGGAAGAGACAGTGCGTTAAAACAGGATTGTTGCGTTCCTTTTTCGAAACTTTTCAAAACAAGCGTGATCTTCATAATACACATCAGCATCTCCGTCATATTTGATATGCCCCTGCGCGTACCGCTTCGTATTCAAGTAAATTATCTCAGCACACTGACCACCATCAACGAGGAGGCGCACTGAAAATCCCCGGATATTCTGTTTTCATCTCTTCGTCCATCTTGGAACTATACCACCCTGCCATCTATAGGACGTTACGAGTAAAGAGGTGCTCGTTTTGCTTAAGCATAAAAAAAAAAAATACACGGTGATCGCTACAGACAGGATGACAGAGATATCTGCGGACATGCCGCACGCAAGTTCCAAACATGTTCGCTTCGTACATGTTGTGAGATGATGATGTGTGGTTTTACGAGCTAATCAAGAGGCAGGAGAGGTGGTGAACGTTCAGGTGCTAGGCAGGCGGGCCTAAGCATGGAACGGTTCGAAGAGCCGGGCCCTTTGCATGAGATCCGGAGCGTCGCAGCTCTTCTTCTTTCCTCACAATATGTAGGATTAGAAAATGTCTCCAGATGGTTTTTGTATGATTGTAACGGGACGGCCGTTCAAGGAAGAAACACTGCTCGGGCTGCGTCTGCAGACTACATTTTGAATGGCGTACTACCAGTGGGACACTGAAAAAGGCCGACACAAATTTTGCGCTTTCCACTTATCCTCGCTTCCTCCTTTACCATATCCTCTTCATCTTTCTATTTGTCTCAACACCACACGTCTAGCTCTTAACGAGATGTGATCGGTAGTAAGAACGTCTTCCACGCAGAAGACCAAGGTGGTCTAGCGGTTATCGTAGCAGCTAAAGGGTAAATATCCACGGGCTCACCTTTGTACCAGAGGACGCGGTCAAAGGGGTATCCTCCGAAGGGACACTGCAGCCTGGTTGTGGCGCCCACCAGCGCCGTCTCGTTGTACGCAGGCCGTACAAAGAGCGGGGCACGCACGTTCAGCCTGAACGCGTGCTGCACACGGCCGGCCGCATTGGTCGCACGGCACACGTACTGACCGCTGTCCCCGGCCTCGACCGAGGTCCAGTTGAGGAAGCTGATGACGTCGCCGGTCACGCCGTCGCTCGTGGACCAGAGACGGAGCCTGGGGCCACCGCTGACGATGGGCCAGGCGCTGTCCAGAGTCCAGGACACGCTGGGCGGAGGGTCTCCGGACACGCGGCATCCGAGGCTCGCCGAAGATTTCGGCGACACGGCGCCAGGAGTCTCGAACGTCTGCTCCAGCCGGGGAGCCCGTTCTGCGTCAGGTTTTAAAAAGAGCCAGAACATAAGTTGTGGTTTATAGTCACTGGCAGGATGAGAACGGCGGGGAGGTGTATATACTCATAAGACAGATGTCAAGAAAAAAAAGTCACCTGGATTAGATGTTTCGTAAAATGCAATGAAGGCGCGATAGCGTTTGATACGAGTTTTGAAAAGCAGGACTTTCTATCGGAATTTAGAGGAGATATCGTTCCGCTGAATTTAGAAGCGAAATTGTGCCGCCACGTCATGAAACGAGGTAATGACGTCACGTAACGCAATGGCATATCATGGCACATCGAAGTAACGTGAGACCATGATGTCACGCGAGACTGTGACGTCACATGACACTGTGCCGCCCGTAACACCACGACATGCTTGAGCGAGCAGCTCGTCAATAATCCCCGTGTGCGGTCGGGGACGAGCACTTACAAACGAAGGATGCTAATATATAACATAACACGCAGAATTCATCCGACAGGACGGCTGAAAATGCGGCTGAAAAACTCGGTGAAAGACTCAGTATGAACAAGTAACCTTTTTGAGTACGAATATAACATCGCAAAACATGGTTGTCTGACAAACAACAAACCCGCTGAATGCCCGCTAAGATGCCGGCGGTAGCATTCTTCATATCGGCATCATAGTGGAACGCAGCTTCCTATTGGTGTAGAATTCTGGCAGTGCTAGTATTAAGTCCCCGTATATCGATATCAGTAATTTATTTTGGTTTCACATTGGGACGAAGTTACCCTTTCACCCCATTTCAAAGCTTCCTACCTTCAATAGCGACTAGGAGTCTCGTCAGCCTGGAGGGAGCATGCGCTGTCAGAAAAACATGAAGGCCAACCAGACGCCCTGCAATTAGTCTCCTGACAGTGGCTATACACTAAAAAGTGCTACACGTTCAGGGGTAGCGATAACAATAAGGATTGTTCGTTTATAATGTGTTCGACGAAATGTAAATCAATGAGTAACTTCGATTAGACAGATCTCTAACGGGGTGTGAGCGAAGAGGAGCGTCGCTGTGATCGGACTTTTGTCAAAAGTGAAAGACTAGCGACGACGTCATTGGTAAACCTAATGGTGCTTCCATCCATGCGTGAATGAGGTTAATGGCAGACTGTCCATTGGGGTGATTGAGGCTTAAGAACACGATCATTCCAAGCTTCCAAAGTGATTTTTACTGACGTCATTCTCAACTGATAATCACGGTTGTAAACTGACGGGTGGGAACCAGGAGAGAGCGCCACCAAAATATCTTGTCGAAGGGACGCCGCCAAGTATAAGGAATTCTGCAGTGCAACCAACCTTCACTTCCTTCTAATCATCTGTCGCAGTCAGTTATTCATTTGATTCACTTATTTAAAACACTTTTTTTAAGGGTTCTCAAAATCCTGCAGTGTACTGGAACCTTCATGGCAACCTATAAAACCCCATGCTAGCACTCGAGCTAAAACATCCATATTGCTCACCAATGCCAGCGAAACTAAGCATTGGATATATAGTTTTTATGTAACTTCAAAGTCTAACCTTCACTGCGACACATTGTAAAGTGCGCCAGCAGAGTTCCGACACAACTATTCCTTGAGTATACTAAAGGAACTCCAATAAAGAGTTTATCAATGAATTCACAGTAAAAAAAAAAATAATTTCAATACTATTATAATTACAAACGCCCAATTTTGTGTGGTGTGAAGAGGACAGCTGTCAGCGAATTTTTTTTTTTTTAATTGCCACCCACCAAAAAGAAAACCAAAACAGTCTTCGAATGCCCAACGCGCTTCGGCGGGTTCGTAACTGAACGGGACGTAGTTTTTTTTTTTTTTTTTAGCGGTGGCGCCTTATTTCGTAGTTGTTATGCTGCAGCAAGGTTTACGAGCTATTTCATATTTGTATAAATAAAGTCGCGAGAAACACGCAAACGCCGCCTGTGCAGGTTCGCCATGATATGGCGAATATTAAAATATAAAATCTTTGAATAAGTTTTTAATTTGTGAAAATAAGCATATGGTCGCAAATCACAATTTTCTGAGGAGCATTCAAAACAACTACGTCAGTAAATTTGAGAGATATCTAGAGCGTGTGAAAGCGCAGTGGAAGGCTGCAGTTATCACTCGTGTTACAGTTTCAAGTCTGGCGGAACGAAAAAAAGAATTATAAGGACTTCTAGCAAACCTTTACCATGTTCCACGTACGGCATTACCGGAGCCTTTGAAGGAAGCGTTTAAGCGCGCGCCCGGGTGATAAAGTTACCGCAGGGCCCATGCTTAAAACGCATGCTTCAAAGCCTCCGGTTGTGCGGTACGCGGAACACGTTAACGGATTGCTAAAGCATCCCCAATAAGAAACGGAACAACCGTCTTGGCACGCCGAATTTGGATGCATTTTCGGGACTCAGAAAAAACGCAGCACGCGAAACAAATCGTTCTACAGTTGACATAATCAGTGGTTTTCAATGACGCTCAGCATGGCTTTTTTTTTCATAGAAAATACTTATTTTAACAAAATAAAACGTTTGTGAAAGGCATTAGTAAATTATTTGACTGATCACGAGTCTTAGCCTCCTCCCCCCCCCCCCCCCCCTCCTGCCCGAATAACCAATACAACCTGGAAGACAAGGTCTGGACCGTTCTCCACCAAACCGCATCATTAGTTCATTCAAGCCGCGCCACCAGGCTTGTTTGAACTCGCGGCTAGTGCGTCATGCAGAGCCTCACAATAGGTTCGCACGCGGCAACGCCAAGACGCCCACTGCTGCCGATTTGCATCACACTCTCCAGAGTCATAAAATGTTTTCAAAGTTCCGAATTCTATTCAGTCCACTTACTGAAAGTCGATCCCCGCAGAAAAGTGTTCTGATTGTCTGGTGTTACCCGTAACGGAAGTTATTAGTCGGCCAGTTGGGAGATAGGCACAAAACAAGAAAAAACTTATATAAAACGTTTCCGCGTTACCACGGCTACGGCGGGCATTGATGAGTTAGGACCGAACGGAAGGTGCGTTGATTTCCGCTAGATTTTTGTATATCAAGTAGACGCTAACCTTGTTCGCCAAAGACGATTTCCGGCTCGTTTGCTGGCTGCAGTTGCGCCGGTGCCGCGTCTCGAACTCTACGCCTCAGACGCTACTCGATGAACTCGACTTATGTGTGTTTCGAGGCGAGAGAGCGCGACGAGACAGCGAGGTACAAGTCACGCACTGCTCGCAACGAGGGAAACAACTTCAATAAAAAAAGTGAAAGGCGTTTACACATCTCTGTAACACGAAAATAGGGCAGAGCTCTGGAAGAGGAGGAGGGAGGGTACAGGAGGGTATGCTCCTCCTCCTCCTCCCTTCCTCCCCTCCTCCCCTTTTCCTCTTCTCCTCTCGTCCTTCTCTAAAGACCTTCTTTCCCCCTCTTCCTCCTCTCCACCTCCTTTCCCCTCATGATCCTCGAATCTCTTCCTCTCTTCGTCCTTCTTCCATTCTAATCCTCCTCTACCTGCCTTCCGCCTCCTCCCCCTTCTCCGTGCCTTCATCTCCTTCTTCTCCTTTCCTCCCCTCCTCCTTTCCTGCTCCTCCTCGATACTCCCAGCTCCACACACTTCCCCCTAAATTTAGCTGAAACATTAACGGCACGTGACCTCAAGACCAATTTAGTTTCCATGCTAAATTTAGCGGGAAAAATGACGTCACATTACTTGGTGTCACATCACCTATGAACTAATTCAGTTTCTCTGCTAGATTTAGCGAGAAAATTGACGTCACGTGACGTCAACAGCAATTCGATTCCCCGCTAAATTTAGAGCGGATTTGAATTAGTGTTCAGGTCATGTGACGTCAAGTTTCTTGCTAAATTTAGCGCAGTTATGCCGACGGCAATGGCGATGCCGATGCCGCGACACACAAAAACGGGCACCTAAGAGCTGCGCTCTTAAACAAACAAGTGTCATGTCGCCACAGGCCAGGAACAATGATAGAAGAGCTCACTCAAGAACGAACGCTACAGTGTATGCTATTCGCTTTGACCGTAAAGGGCAGCGCCATGTTGGGGATCGCAACTGCCCCCTCACGACTCGGTTCTAAAGCGAAGTTTGGGAGTTTCAGTACTGTGAGAAGATTCAGTGGCTTTAGTACTTTCGCCAAGCTTCAGTATGTTTCCCGCTTGGGGCGCGCAGGCTTCTCCTAATAATGACGTAATGCTCATATCTTGTATTCAATGTACTGTTAGCATAACTCACCTCCTCGGACCGCAATGGAATGCATATTTTTGTGTTTTTTTTTATAAATATGTTTCGTCGAAATGATGCACCCTGTAATTAGGATGCAGTGCCATCCTAAGAGCGCATCACGGTAGAATTTCGTCTCAGATTCGAGATACTTAGGAATCTAGATGGCGCCACCGCTCTGGCGCGGCAAGAGACGCTTTGGGATGCAAAGCCAATATGATATGACTTTTTTGAAGTTTCGCCGAATTCTTGTCTGCATCAAGTAACCCCCTCTTAAGGGCCATACGCACATTCGCGTTTGAACACGTTTGAGTGCGTTGCGGAGTCTTTGCGGCCAGGCGCGGTCGCTTGCAGAGCGACGCGCGCCTTCCCGCAACGCTCGGTAGCGCGACGCAAGCGAGTAGAGACTCGCTCAACTTTCCGAAGCGTTGCGGTGCGTTCGGGTGCGTTCGACCAATCAGAAGTCGAAAGAGGAGAGGGGGTGACGTGTTCGCTCGCCCCACCCGGCCGACTCGGTGAGACGTATCCGGTTCGCCGGTCGCAGCGCTTGCTTTTTCGTTTTGGGGAGCGGTGGGGACTGTATTTTCCAAGGCTGCGATGGTTCAAGCTTGACAAAACGTCGGGGAAGCCGGCGAGATTGTCCCAAGATCGAACACCGACGCCGTCGCCGTGCGCCGCCATGTTGCCTTGGATTTCGCTTACTATTGGTGAGCCACTAGCGACGATAGCGAGTTCTTATTGGCTCTTGACTGCGGTTGACTGCGTGTCAACGCAACTGTGCGTACAAGCTTGGCGCAAGCGGTCTTCGCAACGCAACGCGTTCGCTTGCCGCTACGGAACGCACCGCGCTCAAACGCGAATGTGCGTATGGGCCTTTAGGCTTGGTGCTCTTTTTTAATGGTGTGACGGCGCACTATGCCCGCGGGCAACTTACAGTCCGAGTGCACAAGTAGAGGTGGTGGGTTCATGGCCTCGATCCGCGCTCGAGATGTATCTGCGCTGGGTGGCAGTAGCTTGCTCTGCTGTTCCAAAAACGTGTCTCCGAGTGCCGATTGAGCTTCGGTTCGGTGCCATTCTCAGGGGTCGCTTTACTTGTTTTCCGAAGCGATTAACACGAGCGTTCTTGGAAGTGGGAATTGCATGCTGGCGTATCATTTATGAGCATATCTCGACGTGGGTCGTTTTAGTAAAGGCTAGAAATTATATCTCAATGGCTAAATTGTTATCTTAAAAGAGCACTGAAGTAGATATTGAGATCATCTAATAATTGTGATAACTCAATCTACAGTCTCTAATTACCCTAAAAAAGGGAGAGCACACTCACTGACTCTCGATTCCCATATGAAAACTCTAATAAATGATTGTTACGCATCCCTCGTTCTCATACTTATAAAAGACACCAGGAAGCTCTGTAAGGCGGCGCTTTAGAATAATTACTGTATTACGCCTCATAAACCCAAATATTTAACGATTTGTTTCCTTGATACAATGCACAACACTCTTAACAATACCGTTATTTCTAACATTCTGAATCTCCATAATATAAAATATTTTCATTGGTCAAATTTTATGACACTAGTGAACCCCCCCCCCCCCCCCTTCCTCTAAAAAAAAAAAAATTGTCGAAGAGAAAATAGTGCTCATTTATTTCTAGTGCTCTGAGTTTACTTGAAATCTTGGAATCTGGAACTGCCTATTCTGTTAACTAAAGCCAATGAAAAAATACGCCGTCAAAATAAAACTTCCCGAAGGAGCACTTGAGCGCCCAATTAACACGTGAACTGGTGAAGCCATAACACTGGGACAGACCGACCTCACGGGCCGAAAGAAATGCTTTCGAATTTACAATATTTTTTGCAAAGGATGTCTTTTTCGTTCGTCAGCTCAAATCGCCCATGTGGCTGAACCTAGACTGTTGGTTCATTTTGAAGGGAAAATATCCAAGCCTTTTGCGTAGGCTGGCAAGCTATTGCAAAAGAGCTTGGTACCGTCGTTTGGAACTTCGTAGAAGTGCAGATAAGAGTTCGCATTGACTTTTTCGGATGGTCATCAGACGTAGAATGTCAGGGCTTATGTTTGAAGATAAGAACGAACAACCTGCGGCAAATGGCTCATAATTTGTTGCAGCCAGTTCAAGGGACTTTAGTGTGCAAACTACCTGTGACCGCCGTAACCGAGACCGTAACAGCCGTCTCAGCCTTCTAAGAGGCGATTTCCATACTTTAGATTCTAAAGTATGGAAATCGCCTCTTAGAATATTTTTATATCATCTTAAACTTTAGATAAAATTCGAAAGTTCATCTAAAGTTTAAATGAAATTTCAAATTTCAAGCTCAACCTAAGTTCAGAGGCCATTATCAATTGTTGAAGATTTTCTTTTGTTCATTTACACTCCTGTTCCGGCCAAGAGACTGCTGAGCTGCTCCCAGTTCACGTGAAGCCCACTGGACAAGCTATGACCACGGTGGCCCAATGTGCAGGAATCTGGCAGAAAACATTTTGGCCGGGAGCTTTCAATAGAAGGATGGAAGTATGGTTAGAGGCTGTTTGGCTCATGTTTACATTTGACAATGTATTATAGCAAATAAGGAGTGTTTAATAGCTAAAAAATTATCAATAATTATCAATAATCCCCTTCAGTTCCAACGAGACGTATAACATTCGGACTAGAAATTCCTTAATTAATCAGACACCGTACTGCATAAATACAGTTACAGTAAATATATTTTGTATGGTGTCTTTAGTGAATCGGAATATTAAACAATCCATATTCTATCTTCAAAAATCATCAGTAACAAATGGCAATATCGTCGGTAAAGTAAGTAAAATAATATAAATTTATAAAAAAATAATTGGATTTAAATAATTAATTACGATTCTGTGACCGTGTCTCATTTAACAAATAAATTTGACATATTTTATCTCATGAATGCTAATCATTAACACATCGTGAGGTAAAGAATATGTCACAGGCTTTCCAATTTTTGTAAATATAAGTGAACAGAAGCGCTTTGTTCGAGACAACTCTGGCAGAGTGAAATATTTTTGTCATTTAGGTACGACATGCGCCGATAACCTTTTTAAGTCGTATGTTCACCGAGGAATCTCCCCAGTGTGAACTTTTCTTAGGTTAGTAGAATAATAAAAAGTAGACGTTAACTGAGCTCTCTTCAGTTGCGCCCACTCACTGACACCTGAGGGAATGAGGGTTTTACAATATGACCCTGTATCTCTTTTGAAGTCATGCGGTGGTTATACAAGCCCTTAATGATGCGGCGAGAGAAGTGCCTTCCGCTGTTCCTTCGCCAACTTATTCTCACTGATCTTGGCACCGGGAGCCATAGGCAGTATTGTAGGCACCAAGTCCAGCTTATTTCTAAATTCCTAGGAGACGTCGGGTGGATTGTTTCTGTTTGCATACACAAAAACCTGTAGTTAATTCTTTCACGCTGCTGATACTCCAGTTCCCGTTCGGAGCCAAAAAGGCAACGAGCTTAAGATTTTTAAAGCTGCTTCTAAAGATCAAGGTCATTGATACGCATAAAATAACATTCTTTTTCTCTCTCCAATGTGTGTTCTTGCACGCAGCGTGAATATAATTTTTGATGCATTGACCGCGCGCTAGTTGTCTTAGTTCTGCATAGCAATAAAGAAAGGAAAAAAAAATATTAAAAGAACGGAGCGGATTTGACAGATAAGTGTAGCAAAAGTGACAAGAGCGAGCTCCGGCCTCTGCCAAGCACGCTCACTCGTTCAGTGCATCCATCGTTCAGGGAAACATGCTCGTGCTCGTAGGTTTGAGCTCAGCCCCAGGTGATGTGGCAAAATAAAATACAGTAATACGAGGGTTGATCAATAAGTTTTGCGTCCTCGCCTCTGACTTTTTTAGCCAGTCATGGACTGTGTTACATTCAAATGAAATTTAGATTATCCTCTTTTCAAGGAACACATAACTTCGCAATATAGTCCCCTTCGGCGGAGAGCCACTTCCGCTACCGATGTACTATTTTTCGCTTGCCGTCATAGAAGATTGAGGGGGATTGTTGACGAAACAAACGCAGTAGCGCTGGAGGAGCTGCCGTTCCAAGATGTTTTGCCTCGTTCACTTGACAATCTTTTTTGACTGTTTTCCAAAATAAATAAATATCTGAAGGGAACATAATTTGGGTTCAAGGAGGAGGTTACCGATGCAGTGCGCCGTTGGTGCCGTCGACAGCCGTCCTGAATCATCTGCGACAGCATGCGGAGAGGGGTACACTAGTAGCGCAAGTGCACCGCCACCGCTGCAGCTTATATCGAAACTTTATGTGCTCTTTGGAAAGAGGACATTCCGAACTTTGATTCGAATGTAACATCTTTTGAATTCCATCACTGAATAAAAAAGCCACAACCTGGGAGACAAAGCTCATTGACCACTCTTCGTATTTACATGGCAGGGCACGAGCCCGTGAGCCTATAGCTCTGCCAAATGCTTTTGCTTGCACAAGATTTCGCGCAGAAAAGAATCTTTCCAAGGTAACGCACTCGCGGTCATACATTGTGCACTACAACTCGGTACTACTATTTGTACTTACATTTTAATTTAATTTCTGGAAAGCTACAGGTTAAAGCTAAAAGATTAATCGAAAAAAGAAATGAGGCTCCGTAAAACAATAACGAATGGAAAATAAAAAAATGTAAATCCACGAACTTGATAAGTATTTTATTATATTCCTAATACAACCATGCTGCGCCAATGGGCTCAGTAGTTGATGATGCTAACGACAAATAACTTGACATAGGAAATGCATCGTCCCGTCTTCTGTAATATCCGCTTCAAATTGCGCTCTTCAAAGAAGACATTTGAGCGAAAGTACCTCCGACCACGAGTTCGGCGGTCGCTTGGGCCGATCGACGACCGTCCCTGGAGGATACGAAGCACTGCAGCATGCCTCCCTGGTGCCTGGCCACGGAGCTGACCCGCACAAACCCCCGTTCGAGGCGCTCGAAGCCCAGCGGGAGCGGGGACCCATTCAGGGTCCAGTCCAGGGACACGTCGTTGTCTGGCAGCGAGGAGCTCGTGTTGCACTGGAAGGCCACCGAATCCCCGGCCTCGGCTCGCACCAGGATGGGTCGAAGGGCAGCTGACAGCTCATCTGCGTTTTCAAAATAAAAGTGAAGTTATTCTAGGTCCAAAAAAAAGTTTTTATCCAAGGTATTAAGTTGGGAAACCTAAAGTGCAGCGGGTGGACGGGTATACCTTTTTTATCGTATGGTCCGGTCCATAAATCGAACATTTGTATGATTTACGCCCCCTGTAAACGGATCCACTTACATGTGTATACTAGAGTCACTGAATGTTCCCAGAGTACCAAAACTCCCCAGCTTCGCTTCATTACCGAGTCGTGGCGCAGCCGTCGCTATCACCAACATGGCGCTACCCAGTGCGGTCGAAGGGAAGCGCGTACAGTGTAGCGTTCGTTCTCGTGTGAGCTTCCCAATCCACGTTCCTGGCCCGTGGTGACGCTGGTTTGTGTTTATTAAAGTTTGTTCTTTCTTTGCGTGCAGTGCAAGACAGGCTTCTCGCTGTCTCCTCTATCTCTCTATCTCTCTCGCCTCGAAACATTTTTAAGTAGAGTGTTAGGCTTCGCGTCTGAGCTGTAGAGTTTGAAACGCAGCACCAGCTCAACAGGAGCGAGGAAATGAGCCGGCAATCTTCTTTGGCGAACCGGATTAGCGGATGGTATGCAAAGAGGTAGGGAAAATCGATGCACCTTCCGTTTTGTCCTAACTCATCGATGCCCGGAGGTCCCACCCGTGCGTGCCCGCAGTAGCCGTGGTAACGCGGAAACGTTTTATATACATTTTTTGTCGTTTTCGGCATATTTGCAAAATCTGCGACTGATAACTTCCGTCACGGGTTCCACCAACCAATCAGTACTGGATTCTGCGGGGATATACTTCCGGTAAGCGGACTGAATATAATTCGGTGCTCTGGAAGCAATCAGCGACTCAAGTATATTTCGAACCTATATTTGTACATTTGGCGCTGTGAAACTGCAATGAAAAGCCCGCATATGCGTAGTGCTGGTTTCAATATTCTCGTCATGAAATCGATATACAAATCTATCTCCCGTAGCAATTTTCTAAATGTTTTGTAATTCGCAAGGTTCAATAAAGCGTGCCGACTAAAACATAAAAAAAACCTGTTTTACACTTTGTAAATTATGGCAAATAATTATTATATCTAAAAAGAATGAGTAATTAGCTCGAGTTATTCAATTTGGCTTAATTTACCGGAACGTAAGACCGCTATATTTAGCGTCCGCGTAAAGATTTTATGTTGATTTTCATAACGTCTGCCTCACCTCAACGGAGACAGAAAGCCCTACACTCCTTCGCAGCGCTTATCAACTAGGAAAAAAAAAAAAAAAAAAGGGGGCCAATGAAGTCACAGGGACATGCGCTAAGAAACGGAGAGAAAGAACGATACGAGAGTGCGCGAGGACGTCAGAACGCCGAGCTCTGGTTGGAATGATTAGTGGGTTTACCGAACGCTAGCTGCCTTTGTTTCCACTGCACTCGTCGAACGCGCTAGAGAGCGTAACACCGGCGTCCGGCGTTCGGCGTTCTCATTCGAACGCGTTCAACGAGTGTAGTGGAGACAAGGGAAACTAGCTTTAGGTAAGATGCCTCGAGCGCGTTTCGTACTGGACTGGTTAGCGTCCTGCCCGCCCATTCGTCAAAAGTGGTCCTAATTTGTCACCAAATGACGTCACAAAGGTTGGAGTGCTCTGCTGTGGGATGTCGCGATCCTGGCGCTTGGTCGTAGAAATGCTGGCGAAAAGCCCGAACGCGCGACAGTGTCGCTGTCGTCGCGACGTTCGAACGTCTGGTTGCAAAGCTTCCGTGGACTGCCACACTGGAGAGCGACCAGCAGCAGAACAGGCGTCTGCCACAAGAATGCACGTATTTTCCCAGTTTGTCCCCGAAAATGGTGTCCATATCGCGGAGTGGATAAACACACCTGTCGGAGACGCCTTCCAGGCAACTATACTTTAGGTACACCCACCGATCAGTCGTACCAGAGCGCGGCGTTCTGGTGTCTCCGCGCGCTTTCGTCTTTTTCTCGTCTTCAGTTTCTCGTTGCATGCACATGCGAGAGACCGATAACTCCGCAGTAGGTAACGCATGCTCCAGCGTTACTAAAACACTCCGTTGTGAAACTCACACTTGGAACCCGGACCGCTCACGTCCATCGAGACCAAACTAAATACGGTAACAGCGCCACCCTTTAGCATCTAGTCAAAACATGAAAGTTCATTTATATTGCCACAGCGAAATGGCAATGCGAGGTTGAGCCACTGGCCCTTACTTGACTGGACCTGAACCGATACATGCAGACGCGCAGTTTCCGGAGTGGCCGCTGCGGGAAAAATGGCGGCGTTGCGATCGCCATTAGTTCGGTGCTCGAGTACAGATTGAAGCCACTTTTTCCAAGTAGGCTCTATGGCAGTTTTAACATGTAGTACAGTCCAATAGACAAACAGGACGACGCGCAGGAAAATAATTTTGGAAGGGTCAATAAGAACTTCAGTTAGAAATACCAGTGTCATTGTATTACAGCGATGTCTCGTTCATATGGACGCCTTCGTTCCCTCGAAAATTCGTCCCTAATATGAGTTGTTCATAATAACAAAGCAAAAATGCACGTATTTTCCCAGTTTGTCCCCGAAAATGATGTCCATATCGCGGAGTGGGTATTCGTATTAACGGGATCCATATTAACGAAATATGACCGTTGTATACAGGGATGGTCGTCAGACTAACTTGGCACAATAGCCGCCCGTGTACATGATGTTGTTAAAAATGTAGCCATAGCTGTGCCATAACCGAAGTTAACGATTAGTTCCTGTTAGTTACGGCTCTATACGTTACGGCGTAGTTAAATACAATTGGCTAAAACTCGCTAAAGGGAATTTGCACATTGGCCAGTGGCGACTGCTAGCTTTTACTGTGTCGCGCCTAAATATGTTTTCTATGCCGTGAGGTGCCAATGCACTTTGCCACATCAACGTGGCATAACATTCTAGCGCCAATTTCATTGTCTAGATGTCAACTGTACTCTATAGTGTTTGGCAACAACACAAGCACACCAATATTTTGTTCGAAAATTAACCACAGCGGCATTTAAATCGAAAAAGAAATTCATTCTCAGACTGAACCTGGTGGATAATCTCAAAACTATTTCAACTGTTGCTACAACCGTCTTTCCATAAAAGCAGCGACACTCCACGGAAGTACGGCTGCAAGCTAAACGCTCGCACTCTTTGTACAAATTGGCCGAACCAGATTTCCCTTTTTTTCCGCGCCTACTCCACTCCTGCTGGGATATGGGATAAGACTAAGAAAGGGAGGATGGGAATGAAGTTTGAAGCGTAGGTAATTCCCTTTTTCACCTCTGCTGGCATTAAACAACCGGACTGGGGCATCTCGTGCTGCTAGGCTGTAACGCGTTAGTGCCCCCAAGTGGGGAAGGTCATAACCTCGCTAGCACTCCTGTAAGCTCTCCCGTTCTGGAAACAATTGACGCCGCAGTCTACCGTGAAGCATCGCGTTCACCAATGCGTGCTCCTTGAGCGCTTTCCTAGGATAGGCGATTTGAAACAAAAAATATAGACAATCGTTGAATATACAAACGTCCTATTCTCATTACCCTATATGGTTGATCATGTTAAACCTATCTCTGAGTGCGAGATGTATATGTTAATTTTCATTTCAGTATATCTCTTAAGATAAGGTTGAGGATATTGTTTTTTTCTAGGTAGACAGAAGCTTTACACTGGTAAATATGACGGTGTGGTTATTCGGTTAACACATAAGCACAGGTTCCTTCATAAGGTCATCAGGCAGTTGATCCCTTGTTCCCATAACGCATTAAGTTTATTCTCTCGAGGAGGAGAGCACAAACATCAGGTGTCATTACAACCTAACATAGACATTGTCATTGTCTTACATTCAGTCCGAATACAGCAGACGCTACAACCAGATGATACGAATCAAGCAGCGAAAAAAATCCATCATCACGGCGCTTGTTCTCTCTGAGGGTTAGCTAGAAGTCGCTAAACCATTCGAGCACAAAATAAAAGCGCCAGTACGCGGCGCATTTACGGTGCGTGATTCTTTTATTCAGTTAAAAAAAGAAAATAAAACGGTCAAATACAATGATATCCGCAGCGATGCACTTTTAAAGCTGATTGATTGGCTCCACGGGATCGTAGCGTAAACATCGCGTCTGTAGTTACGGCCTACGGCCAGACAATGCATGCAACTCAACGAATTTGGTTTCTCCCATTTATTGGAAGCTGCAATGATATCTACTGCATCGCACGGTCGTTCTTAAAAATTGAGTGCGCGTGTGTAGTTAGTGACCATCTTAAGTAATGCAGGCCGCGGCGACTGCCGAGCGCTTTGTCATCGGTCCACAGCCAATGGGATGGCGTACCTGACCGATAAAACCATCGAAGAACAGATCAAGCGTCAATACACTTAAACAGAATAGGCCAAGCGCTGGGTTTGTTAAGCTTTGGGTGCCTATAGTAAACGTCATATGCGGTTACGGGCCAAAATTAGAGCGACTGTGGAAAACAGCTTTTCTGCTACGCATTGGCAGGAGCATTTTCCGCGTACTGGATTCTGGAGAACCTACCGGATCGGGAACTGAGCACACACTGGGCAATTCATTTTCAATAGAAAAAAGGGAAGGGTGTAAGCGGAGTTCAGTTTGATACAGAAGCTGTTTGAAGCAGTACTGGTAAGAGCAAGGGGAGTCACCTTCGCAGATTTGTAGAAAGGTACAATCCGTTTTGGGACAACGCGTTTTGGTAAAATGCGTATTGGGACAGTGGCAATGCGTTTTCGAGGATCCCGCTTTCCGTAAGCGGATATCAAAACACGGCACTTTACTACGATAACCTGGGACGAGTTCATTGATCGAAACAATGAAATTTAAAAAAATACGCCAAATACCGAATCCTAATATACATCTCTTTTAGCACGTCCAGGCTGCTACATCATTAAGCGAATACTCGTTATGAATTCAGCCACACCAAAAACACCTCAGTAAACTATCGCTCTTTGGTTCACCTTCTTTTTATATTAATTACCCCTCCCGATAGATTGCGAATCGTAGCCTTTATTGTCACTTGGCAACACCGCAAAGGCCGGGCCTGGCTTTTCGATGCGCTGGCTTTAGGATTCGTTTTTCGGTGTTCTTATCGGCTAATACCTCATTGACTGAAGAACGACGAAACGAAGTTGAAAACTCGTTGCACACAGCTTTCGTAAGCTATCAGTTACTGCAATTAGCCCAAACAAATGTAAGCAAGATTTTATATATAAGTATAAACTGAAAGATATCCCCTATTTCACAACCGCTATTTATTCTCGTGATCTGAGTTACACATTTTGCGTTTCCTCTGCTTTCCTTTTATTTTCAAACATTCCGTATTATTCCCATGAACCGCACATATCCCTTTTTTAACCTCAGGGGCCACGGATACTGCAGTATTTAAGTTTAATTTCGTAATATGTAAGTTGCTACTCACTAATCTCTTACCGTTATGCTGTGCATCGTTACCACGGCAACTGCCGCTCAAGATCGTTTAACACAAACCAATGTATAAATGCATTAACAAATGGTTGAATGAATATTCAATACCTGTTCAGCTCGCACTTATAATTAACGTAATTTTATCTGTCAAATAAACGCGCCAAACAAGGAACGAAAAAGTTGGAAACAACTCAAGCGTAGTTTCGTTTCTAACTTCGATTGTTGCAGTTTCTGGAAACGCGTCTGTTTACAAATCAATACGCCTCGAGATGCCGCCTCCCGTTTCTAAAGAAGCATCTGAATTCATTGGATGTCGAGGGGGAAAGCCCAGCGCAGAACTAATTGCCTCTGCAATTTCCCCAAATCCTCTCGAATTCAAAAGGGTGCCTGCAAGAATCGATCACGACCGCAGGGCTAATGCGCCGGTCTACGAAAGTGGCTTGGGGTTGGCCCTCAAATTGTGACCCGCGCGGCAGGATGGTTTAGAGTCTGTGTCGGCGTCTGGAGCGGAAGGAAGAGACGTAATGTATGCCGTGCCCAATTAGACAAGACGGAAATGAGATTAGGCGTTTGAAAGACGCCCGTGTTAAGTAGTTTAACACGTCGCGGGTCGTAGGCGTAAGAGGCAAACTGCTCGCAAATGAGCGATCTGTTTAGAGACGTTGGCCAAAAACGGTTGTGTAGGCCGTGAGTTGGCTGCTACTGCACAGTAGCTATTAGTCTGAGATACCCCAGCAAAGACGTGCCATCAAGATGTCAAAAAAGCTACTGTGACATTAGGAGACTATTTTCATGAGCAACGTCTCCCTCGCATTGAACGGACGATTGCCAGGCGAATAAAGGGGAATTCTCGAAAACTGCGTTCCTGGAAGTTTGTGAGCACATGCTCTATATCGGTGAGTCTGGAACACTATTCATCAGGCTGTCTTAGCGAATTAAAAAAAGGTCATCGGTAGCATGCTATAATGAGCGAAGTTTCATATGTGAAAGCTGTAAACTTTTTGTCACAGCAACGGCATGGGCACTGGGTCGCGATGTAGTTTAGCATTCGTATTCTATACGCATTTACAAGGTGAGAACGGGAGGGAGAAGCTTAGGAAGCTCTGTATACAGCTCGAGCTCCCAAGGTATCCTAGAAAGGCTTCGGCGTGTCGTAAATTTCCTGCGCGCGCGCGCGGAGGCAAATCATGACGGAAGGCATGGAGCGCGTGCTGGAAGCCGGGTGTTTGAAACACGCACCCCTGTCGTCCTTGATTTGTCAGTTGACTGTAGCACATTCAGTAAAGATGACTGTTTATATTCAGAGTGTATAGCGGGGCAGCATTAGACTTGTACCTATTTGGTTAAAAGTTGTTGCTACTTACTTAATTAATAAGTTCTAGATCAATTTCCTTATCGTTTAAAGTCTTCTGACAGACTAACACAAGCGCAGTTTTAAAGTGATACAGTTACTAGTAAGAAGTTACAATGTTAAAGGGGCCTTGTAATCATATTTTACCGTCAACCTTTTTTGCGGTTTCCACGTCTCTTAGGGTTCGGGCAAGCCAGCGGGCACGGAGAAAAAAACTAAATATCACTGCGTCATATTTTAACCGGATGGCGCGGAAACCTCCTCCACCGACGCGGGCGACCCGCGGTACTGAAAGCGCGCAAAATGTGACGTCTTTGGTCCTGGGCTTACTACTGGTCAGAGCCGCTAAAAGCTTATTTTTAGTCGAAATACAAAATATAAGTGGCGCGAACCGTTTTAATTGTTTATAAAAGTAGTTTTTGTTCAGTATTTTAGATCAGAAAACAGACGAATGCAGATTATAAAGTACGGAAACAAGAAATGACCCGTCGACATACCCGCCACCAAGCGGAGGAAAAGGCGGCGCATACTAAAAAAGAGTAGTGGGATCAGGCGCTGACACAGAAAGGTCCGGGATGTACGCGGCGGCGCTGCGGTCGTATGGACAGGAGGACGCGGCCGGCTCCGAGCGTTCCGAAGGCCTTCGGCGAGAAGCTTTGTCTTGCGGTTTGGCCATTTCGCGGTATGGCAGCACGAAGTGGCTCCCATCCTGAACTGATCTTTACCCCGCGTCTGCTGTCGTTTGCGACCAATCAAGTGTCATGCCGAATTAGTGTTAAATCACGCAGCAAACGCATTGAGAGCCGCTCTGGCTGCCCGCTGCATACAGCCTATCCAGAACACGCTTTAGTGGCGCCCTCTCGCGCCGTCGACGCGGAGTGCGGCAGCCGTGAGAGCTTGATGAGCTCACTACCCCTCCTCTAGTTCACGGCCACTCAAGCAACCAAGGACGTCATAAGGGAGGTTATTTTTTGCTTGTTTTTGTAATTTTAATTTGCCTATAACTTTTAAAATAAAGCAAATTTCGAGAAAAGAAAAGTTTCACTAAGTTACTACGTTCAGTGCTCTCAATTTCGGTGCAAATAAAAAAGAGTAAAAAAGTCCTTCCAGGGCCCCTTAAGCACAGCCCCTTCCCTGCTTCGCGTAGGCCCTGCTGGCATCAAGTTTGATTGGAAAAAACGAAGTGTTCCTCCTGGTGACACAAACACCGCTAAAATAGAGGAGAACATGCTGGTACAGATTAGAAAGCTTAGGTAGTCATGCTCAAAGAGGAAACTCAATTACTTAACAATGCCGACCGGAATGTTTTAACAAACCTGAGCAAGTAACATTCGTTACCCTACCGAAAAGCCCGGTGTAACTTTTCGCTATCCGGATTATGGAACCGGAAATTTATCTGGATTCTATCCGGACTCTATCTGGAGTTTAGGTTTTTTAGAAATTATTCCTTTGTCTGTAATCTTGATTTCGGGCTTCGAGAAACAAATTTCCGGTTCCATAATCCGGATAGTGAAAAGATATAGTGGATTTTTCAATAAGGTAATTAAAGGTAATTTATAGGATTACCAGTTTGTTGGTAAACCTGCTGCAACCAGGTCGGTTGTGGCCTACAACCCTAACCAAGCAAAACTGAAAGGGTATATTAAATAAGCCTCCCCTTCATAGATTTTATCATATCAGAAAGGGCTAGCCATACTGTAGCTAATGCGTCAGTCATCCCAGTCGGCCATTGTTTCGTCACGTGCACTGAGCTTGCACCGGATACGATGACTGCGTCAGCATTCAGTGTAAACTCCTCTCAGCTCGTACCAGAAACGAGCGCTGCTTCAACGTTCGACAATGACTCGGAAAGGGTATTTCCAACCCCAAAAAGATATCGACGGCAGGAATCTGTCTGTCCAGTTAAAACAAGGATGAAATGTCAAAAAAGGCAATGAGGAAGGGATGTATTTTCTGTGGCCTTCAGCTGAGGAAATAAACTGATATGAACGGACGACAGATATAACATGAGGCAGACACAATGAGGGGATCTGCGAATAATGAGTCCTTTGCGTTGTCCGGGGCCGAAGTAGCGTTCCAGCGGCCACCACTGACCCAGTCATGTCAGCGTAAATCTTAGATTTTGTTTTTCCGCTTTCGTATTTCTCTAAGGATTGGAAATCATTCATGAGCGGTAAAACATATCTGCTGTCTCTATTTTTTTTTTCGAGGGGGGGGGGGGGGGGGGAGCAGTATACTGTCAGTACCGACACATTTTTTTTTGGTGAGTTTGCAACGTAGTGACAATCACTTTGCTTTGTTTATTTATCAAATATAATATAATTGAAAACTTAGTGCCAGGAATCTCACTTCTAATACCATTCTTTATGATTACCCAATTGTTTCATTAAAGCGTGGTTTCCACAAAACGATCATAGAAATTACAAATCGCTGCAGTAGTTCATTGAAATAAAGTGAAAGTAGTATTCTTTACAGTGATTATTTCTTTAGGTCAGACGAAGACTCCCACGAAATCTGGGACAAACAAAACGCAAACGAAATTGCGAATATTAGGCGCGAACGCCTTCTAAGAAGAAAAAAAAAATGCTACTCTTCAGCACGATCGCGTGTGCAGACAGTGCACGCACTATAGACCCTGACAGAATGAGGACAACAGGACGCTTTTTTCGAATGCCCGGACCCACACACACTTTGTGCCTTCCGCCCTGTTTTGGCTGCGCCAGCATGCTCGACGCTCACAAGACGCCGAAGTGTGTTTCATAGGAACTTCGCGCTGGAGGTGGGACAACTGAAGAAGCTCACGGTCGTTCTCATCCTCCCAGGGATTATAAAGCCTTTTTCCTGCGCTGGAGAGAGAGAATAAACGCCTTAGATCAATAAGAAAGTGAGCAGCAATTTTGTATTTCTGAATTGTTTTCACGAAACAGAGCGGCCATTATCACGTGGCATCAGAGGTATCCTATACTTCTGGGCAAGCGGAAGTGAACTGAAATGTTCTAATCACTGATATTATTACTCGAAGATATGGAAATTGGTCTCAAGTACCTGTATTTTGTTTTTTTGTAACTTAGACGAGGTGGCAGCGTACAAGTGGAAAGTTTTGAACGTGCGTATGGGATGGCCAGTACCTTTGTAAATATGCGTTTTTTTGTTTTTGTTTACTTTCGTTTACGCTCAAGCCGTCGCTAAATTTTTCCGCGAAATTTAGTCGGGAAACTGAGTTGGTGTAGAGCACACGTGGCATCACGTTTCCCGCCAAATTTAGCGGGGAAACTGGATTGGTGAGGTCACGTGACGTCATTCTCCCGCTAAATTAAGCGGGGAATTTGAATTAGTGCACTGGTCACGTGAGGTAAATTTTTCGGCTATATTTAACGGGGAACTTGAATTTGTCTAAGTCCCGTGACGTCAGGTCACGTGTCAACAATTTTCCGACCATATTTAGTGGGGCAACTGAATTGGTGCATAGGTCACCTATCCTCAATTTTTCCTCTAAATTTAGCGGGGAAACTGAATGCGTTTACGCTCACGCCGTCGCACAACCGGGAGACGGGCCCGTAGCAGCTGCCGCTGTAAAATGTAATTAGGTATACACGTTTAAAAAAAAACAAAAAAAAAACGCTCCTAGGCATCCGCCATGTTGCTGATGCTGTTGCGGCTGGTGCAACTCGCGCGCCCTCTATCAGCTAGAAATTGTCTGCCACTCTCTTGAGCTGTGAAGACCCGCTCAGCGCGGTTCTCTACCTACGCTTTTGTGGTTTTGCATTCGACGTTTTCTCGCCCCATCTTGAAAGTTTCCACTTATTTTTTTATGCGTGCTGCGTACCATTTCTGTGTTACCTTCCATTGTGAGAAATAGGGCCGGTAAATGCCTGCCATTCAAGCTTTTCTGCTAGACATTTACGGGAAACAAAGGTGGTGAAGCACATCGAACGGCCCTCGACGCGGTTTTCCGAACATTGTTCTCCCCCCTCTCAGATATAATCCACGTAGAATCGTCAGTCATCTCCAAAAATAGTTGTCCGGGTTGGGGCGGGAAACGGGTGAGTCGCGTTAGTTCCTATGCCTTGGTGCTGTTGTGAAAAAAGGAAGCTCTCCCCACAACCTGCCCCAAAACGAACTCATCTTGCATTCCGTCCGATCGTCAAGATATAACTGTCATCGACTGTGACTGTGTTATTTGAGACCTTTTTCAAATAATTTATTTTCAGATAACGCTGCATCGTGTGGTACGTACGATATATTCTTCGAATGTCGACTCTTGCTAATGTGTATGTCCGTGTCCTGTCCATCGGTAAACACGTTATTTGTGAGCGTGAAACTTCTCGTGAGATGAATTGATAAATAAAAGCAAATGGTTGCTTGGCTGTGTATATATAGGTTTGTTTTTCCGAATAAAAATTCAGTTGACAGTAGCGCATCGTTTCGTGTATTCTTTCTGTTGTCTTTGTTTTCTGGCGCTTTTCTAATCTAAGATGTACCAACTTGCCCAACTCCAGATTCTTCTACAATGTGTTTCATTCGTTGCGCGTCACGTCACACACCTACATCTGAGATCATATCATTAAAACAGCTAGTATTAATAGACAATATAACTGGACTAGTTGGAATGGGTTCAAATTGAACGCATACCGGCTAGTATTAGTAGTAGTAGAAAAAAGAGCAAACGTTTTAGGGTAGGTACTATCTGCCTTTGCCATGTAAGGTACGCGTGTATTCAGCATTATTACCGTGAACAGAGAGTTGTAGACTGGCTCGTGCTTCCCCGAAGTTGTTGGACGCAACACACACGTACTGTCCAGCATCATCTAGCTGCACGCTTCCGCTCCAATGGAGGACTCCGTCCATCTGTGTAGGAGATGCCGACGTCGAAGGAGTCGTCGCGACCGGCAACAGACGCTGCCCTTGCCGCTTGTACCACCTGAAACAAATATAGATAACGTAATTCCAAAGAAACCTTTTACCTCGCTGAAATTTGCTTTGATCCGAAGAAAATTGGCAATGTTATCACGGAAATTGTAAGTATGCGTTTACGTGTTTTTCATTTTTTTTTTTTTTTTTAAGAGATAGCATTTTTTTAGCCGACCTCTGGAAATGCTTATCTGTAACACGAAACTCCCGCGTATGCCGGTGCGAGGGGAAACTGGATCAATTGCGAAGAAAGAACGAAATTCAACACATCTTCGAAAAAGAACCAAACCCAAGACCCGAAGCTTTTGAGCTTGACGCTAAAACACTGTGAAAATGGAAGGACTTGTGAAGGAATAAATATTTTGTGCCTTTCTCCGCTGTTTATCCCGTGCATGCGAAGGTGGCGGGACGAAGCGCTCAATCACTGCGCCAAACGTTTCACAACGCCCCACAGGAGCAAGGAGTGGCCTCCACGGCGGAGACCTGAACAGAAGTGGCTATCCGTGCTGATCATGACCATCTACATTACAAGAAAACGTCGGAAATTCGATGTTTATTTACTTGCTATAAGGATAGTCACAATTTAGTCGGCGAAATATAGCCTCTACAGATGCTTATTTATTCTTTATGGGGATCATCGCAAAGTAGACAACAAATTTTAGCCTTCAGAGAGAAACCACCACGCCATCGTAGTTCCATGTGGTCTGAAACAAAACACCGCTCAATCATAGACCCGCTTAGATGTGTTGACACCATCCAAGACCTCCTATACAGCAAGCCCATAGTTTCAAATTTTCCACATCACTAACCGGAAAGCAGGGTGAAATAGTGTTTATATTGCAGCTACGTCTATTTCGTTTTTTTAGAGCGTGGCTTCAAACGACTTTACAGTGACCGCGATTGTGACCCACTTGCGCTCCTGTAGGATCCGTCATTGTAATGTTTGTACTGTAAGCCAGAAGAAGCTGTATAACATCGACGGCCTTAATCTAGTTAAGGTTTTGTTTGCTCCTGTTTCAGTGTTTTTTTTTCTCCAAGATGTATAGTGCTTTTTTTGTTGTTTCATTTTTTAACGTAATGTATAAAACTGTCCTCCCTACCATTGTCCGAGGTGGGACTCATAGTATTTCGAAATAAATAAATAAAGCAAGTGCTTCATCCACGTTTGGCTTGGACTCGTGTTCAAACCATGAGAGCACGCGTCCTGATTCATTACTGGTGCTCAATCTCCGGTCACCATTGACTTCCTGTAGGCGGCGGGAAAAAAACAAAGTTCTGTGGCCCTAGTTAAGTTGTGACGCTGATTGGTGTTTGTGATATCGTGCAAGTGCGGGGGCGCTGGTTTAAGACGCTGCATAGGACGATCCTGGAAAGGGAGTTCCTCCACCTGCGCCGTGTCCAGATTCGTTGCGCCTCTTTCCGATCGTAACTTTTCTTAACTTTTTTTTCTACTTTTAAACTATGTTTCACGTCAAGTCCGATCGGCAGTCAAAGTTACGAATCGGCGGAGTCAATCAACAGCGCCAAAAGTTCATTGTCACGGTGTTCGTGTTTTTTGCGTGTTCGCTATCGCCAACCAAATCAGCCACGCGCAAAGAAAAAAAAAAGGAGCCGAAGTATTACGTTGCATTTACTACTCAGGATTGGTTTAGCCGGCGAGACCAAACCCGCAAAGACGACGTGTGCATGACGACGAATTTCGGTAGCATTCGATTGTACCTACGGCTGGGCTCCAACTTGATGTAAAAAAAAAAGTATAATTGGCCTTTTTCGTACCTGGGAGCCGTTTAATTTGATTCATTGTTGCAAGCAATGTTGCATAGGACGTGCTGCAACTATGGAACGAAAACATCCGGAGGTGGCCACTCACTTGAACTTGGGCGGCGGAGATCCCTGAGCGAGGCAGACAAGGTCTGCAGAGCTTCCTTTGTCGACGGTCACGTGGCCAGAGTGAAAGGTGACCGACGGTGTCTGACTTGAAGTTGCATCTACAAGGGGAAAAAAAAAGAAATGCGATAATTAATTTACTGCACTGCAGACTTCTGCAAAGGAAGCAAATAAGCGGTTGGTAAGTGTAGCCAACCAAAATGGCAGCTGGCACGATGCCTTCATTTACGATGGGAAAAACAAAAATTACTCGAGGTTCTCCGTTGAACGTTTCCTAGTATGTACATGAATTCATGTCGTCAGTTCGGCATAATTAGGCCGTAGATTTTCCACTGATTATTATAAGAAAATGCCGGCGGACGCTTCTCGGTATTAATTTATTTTAATGATATAGGTGTATTTTGCTAACTTCTATTGTACGCAGGCCAAAAAAAAAAAGAATTTCTATGAACAAAAAAAAAAAAAACGCAATAAAGGGCTAAGATATCAAGTTTAATTTACAATTTGTGTAAAATTTTATAGCACTTCATGGTTATCATAATGCAATAGTGCTTACCAATCGCGGCAAACGAGGCCCAACCTCGGTCTATGTTCGGGTAGCCATTACGTAATCATCAGGAGCCTTTGTCTACATTGTATCTTGAGACCACACTGCTCTATACAGTTACAAATATCGAACTGACATTAAGCAAAGCGTGTGTTGAACGAGGAAGGTAATTTTATCTTAATGGCTTCTTTATCAATGTAAACCAACGGAAACCACCAGTATAGTTTCGAACACTGTCGTCCA
Source organism: Ixodes scapularis (assembly GCF_016920785.2). NCBI lineage: Eukaryota > Metazoa > Arthropoda > Arachnida > Ixodida > Ixodidae > Ixodes > Ixodes scapularis. The sequence goes on from NW_024609882.1 coordinate 49,903,859, forward strand.
GTTCTCACCCGAGTAGAACAACGTAATTGCGGTGTTGATCTACCAACAGACAAAACCCGGCTGCAACTGGTTGCCGAGGTCGATGCTTCCACTTATTCAGAACTGGTGGGGTGGTGATTCCCAGCTAAGAGCAAGCGTCCGACGAACACCTAAGAAACGAGGTTTTTTTCTACATTTTTAAACATTCGTCAGGCCTCCGCTGTGAGCAAACATTTACATAAATCCGCGCTTTTATTTCCACCAATTTTTGTATGTTTGACATCAAAAAACGTTTACTCGTATGTTCGAGATCGGCGAATGTTTATTCATACTTGTTTGCCGAAAAACGGACTCTTCAAAAACTTCTGAAGTCTAATTCTAACGAATTTCTTCGTCGTGCCTGACGTTTCTAGTCTGCTCGTCTCCTTCTTCACGGGTGACCGTATGTGCGCCCAAATGTCAGACTGTCCATATGAGCTGCATTCACACGATCCAAACTAACAACCTCCTACTGTCCTCGGATGTCCAATGTCATTGTTTTTGACCCTCGCCGCACTACCTTGTACGGGCCGTCGTAGGGTGGTTGGAGAGGTTTTCGTACGGCGTCATGCCGCAAGAAAACATGGGTTCCAGTTTCCAGTTTTTCGCTGATGAAAGTGAACTGGCCACGGCTTAAGCGAGGAGCTGTGACGCGAAGCTGCTTCATGGCCTCTCGGAGTATGGTGGCGAAGCTTGCGGGATCCTGTCAGGTGTCGGATGGAGTTGACGCAAAGAATTCACCTTGGAGCGGAAGGGTGGTCCCGTATACCAACTCAGCCACGCTGCAGCCGATGTCACTCTTGATTGACGTGCGGATGCCGAGGAACACGAGAGGCAGCACATCCACCCAGACATGTCGTTGGTGAGCCTTGAGAGCAGCCTTCAACTGACGGTGAAAACGCTCCACCATACCGTTGCTCGCGGGGTGGTATGCTAAGGTTCGAATCCTTCTTGACCCAAGCAGCTCCATGAGGTTGGAAAAAAGGTTGGATTCAAACTACCGGCCTCGGTCCGTGGTGATCGTGGACGGCGAACCAAACCTTGAAATCCATTGCGCCACGAGCACACGCGCCACGGTCTCCGCGTTGATGTGGGGCAGCGGAATCGCTTCAGGCCAGCGTGTACAGTGGTCCACGGACGTCAACAGATAGGCTTGCCCCTGTGATGGTGGCAGCGGTCCGACAATATCTATGTGGATATTGTCGAACCGCGCGTTTGGGTGGGCGAAGGTTCCTAATGGCGTTGCCGTGTGACGGTGGATCTTTGCGCGCTGGCATTGTAAGCAGGTGCGGGCCCAGTGACGCACATCTTTGTTGATACTGGGCCAGATGTACCGGGATGTTATAAGGTGTTGTGTGACTTTTATGCCAGGATGGGATAGCCCATGAAAGGCGTCGAAAATCTGCCGACGAAATTGTTCCGGGACGTACGGGCGCGGCGATCCTGTCGAAGTATCACAAATGATGTTGGTGGGACACATGGGAAGTGGAATCTCGTCGAACACAAGCCGGCCGGGAGATGTGCGCAGCTCTTTTAGTTCTGCGTCCTCGCGCTGCGCTGCAGTCAGCTTGGCGAAGTCGATGGCGGCTGAATGTTCAACCGTGCAGGAACCTATTCGTGAAAGGGCATCCGGTACAACGTTCTCAGCACCATGGATGTGCCGGATGTCATTTGTGAGCTCAGAGAAGCTGGACATCTGTCGTAGTTCTCTCTGAGAATGACTTCCTCCGTCTGGTCTCAAAGACCGGAACGCGTGGACGAGACTTGTGGTCAGTCAGTATACAAAAATTGCCGACCTTCCACCATGTGCTGGAAGTGCCGTAGTGCCAAATATACCCCAAGGAGCTCTCGACCAAACGTACGATACCGCTGTTCTGTGGGTGTCAGCTTCCGAGAGAAGGAAAGCTCCTGCCAGTGTCCGTTCACGTTCTGCTGAAGCACCGCACCAACAGCGATATCTGAAGCGTCGGTGACAACTGAGAGTGGGGCTCCTTCCTTTGGGTGAGAGAGCATGGTGTTGGTTGCAAGGAGCTGTCGGACTGATCAAATGCCGATGTGGTGCAGGCATCCCATGCGAGTTCGGTTTTCTGAGCTAGTGTTGCCCGAAAGCATGCTGTGTAAGGTGCAAGCTTGGTGGCGCAGCCCGGGAAAAAACGGCGGTAAAATTTACCAACCCCAGAAACTCCCGGAGTTGCTTCTTGGTGGACGGCCTCGGGAACTCCTGGATGGCTTGCACCTTGATGGAAAGTGGGCGGATCTCCGAAGAGTTGTTCGTAAGTCCCAAATAATCAAGCTCCAGCTTCCCTAAAGCACACTTGCTCACATTGACGACGAGTCCATACTCGACGAGGCGTGCGAAGAGCAGTCTTATGTGTGCGACGTGTTCCTCGGCAGATGTGCTTGCCACGAGTATGTCGTCGATGTAAACGTAGGAAAACGGCAGCCCACGCACCACCTGGTCCATGAAACGCTGGAACGTTTGTGCTGCATTCTTCAACCCAAGGGGCATCCGGAGAAACTCGAACAATCCAAAGGGCGTGGTAACTGCTGTCTTGGGGATGTCCGGGGGCTCAACGGGAATTTGATGGTAGGCGCGTACTAAGTCAACCTTCGAAAAGATAGTAGCGCCATCCAGCGATGCTGTAAAGTCGTGGATGTGGGGTATCGGGTGCCGGTCTTCGGTTGTGTTCCGGTTGAGGGCTCTGTAGTCTCCACATGGGCGCCAGTCCCCTGGTGTGGACGTCGGAACCATGTGAAGGGGTGAGGACCAAAAGCTCTCTGACTGGCGGACAATGCCCAGCACGAGCATATGCTCGAACTCTTGTCGGGCGATTCGTAGCTTGTCTGGTGGCAGTCGGCGTGGACGCGCGTGGACCGGAGCACCCGCCGTCTCGATGTGGTGTGTCACGGTGTGCTTGATGGGACGCTGATTGGGTCCAACACGCGTCAGCTCCGGGAACTCTGCCAGTAGCTTGGTGTACGGCGTCTCATCCGTTGGAACTGCGAACGTGGTACTGATGGAAGCAATAGACGAGGCAATTCCTTTTACCGTCAGACGAGTTGTTTTGTCGCGGAGGCGTCGGCCTTTGACGTCCGCAAGCAGTCCAAAGTGCGTCAGAAAGTCCGCCCCGATGATGGAGTGGGGAAGATCCGCGCAGACAAAAACCCAACGAAAGGTGCGCCGCAGTCCGAAGTCAAGGGCCAAGGAGCGCTCACCGTACCCTGCAATGGCCGTGTTGTTGACGGCGCAGAGCTGTGACGTGTTGGGGCGCCGGTGCTCTTCCGCGGTTGCTGGGATGACACTGACTTCTGCTTCCGTGTCTACCAAGAAACGAACACCAGTGCTGCAATCCGACAAGAAGAACAAAGTTCGGCGGCTGTCTGCGTTGGTGGGAGCGCTTGCCACCGTTAATGCGATGACGATGAACGAGGCTTGCGTCGTGGGCGTCCGCGTGACGTGCTGCGGCCGCGTGAAGCTTGCAGCTTCGCCATCATGTCGGCGAGACGGCGGGCCTCCGCTCGCAGCTCGCTCATCTCATCCGGAATGCTTCTACTTTGGATCGCTGAGATGCTGGTTGACGGTGCCGAGACCTCAATGATTTTATCCACAAGCTCAGCAATCTTAGCCAGACCAATGTCTTCTACGGACGCGAGGACCATCCTCACATTGCAAGGCATCCGCTGCAGAAACAACTCACAAAGTAGGGGCTGGTCAATGGTGGTCGCATTTTCCCCGAGGAGCTGCTCCAGTCGGCGCAGTAGCTGGGTGGGGGTCCGGTCGCCCAGTTCTTCGGCTGTCAAGAGCTGTAAGACGCTTTTGCTCTGAGGCACTTGTCCGTCCGATAAGCTGGGCCTTGGGGGTGTTGTAGGCATCCTCTTCTGGAGGTGAAATAAGCAAGTCCCGCACCTCTGTGGCAATGGCAGGTGGTAGGCTTGACACGACGTGGTGGTACTTTGTCATGTTTCCTGTGATGTGCCGAGTCACAAATTGTGAATCAACCTGCACAAACCAGAGCTGCGGATCAGCTGGCCAGAAGGGAGGCAACTTCAACGTGACCGTCGAAATGCCCCCAGTGGAGCTCGTCGCATCGTTGTCCGTCATGATGGCTGGTTCGGTTGGTTGCGTTGAAGTTCTTTACCGGGTCACCACTGTTACGTTCCCATTGGGCTCGCGTGCGCGACGGGTAATAACCCAGAGAACCAGGAACGTTACTAAAACATTTACTTAAAACCAAACCAATCTAACTAGACAAAGAACGTGGACGTCCGTCGGTCAGCAGGAATTGAAGGTGATGTCTCGAGCCTTCTGCCTGTTCCTTCGATCCTCGCGCATCCACCGAGCTGGGGTACCCCCTTTTTTTCGTCTTCAACCTGTCAATTCCAGTGGCCTGCAGGAGCTTCGGCGAATGTTGTTTTGGACAAGGCCACGTGCCGCCACAGCATGCCTCTTTCATGGTCAGCCCGGACTTCAGGCTTGCGTTGAAAGATTTCTTGAATGTTCCCAAAATATTTTCTGCCGCACCGTCCGTTGCGGGATAGATCCGGGTTGAAAATTATAGGTGCGCTTCGTTTCTTGTAATGAAATCCCGGAATTCGCTAGATCAAAATTGTGGCCTATTGCCTGTCACAATCCTTTCTGCAGTCCATATCTTCAAAGGAGAGAAACACTCTTATAGCGGCTGCCGAAGTCGTCGAGGTCATGGGCACTATCTCGGGCCATTTCAAGTATGCATGAATCATCAGCAAGAAATTTCATCCTGGAAAATGCCCTTGAAGCCTGCATGCAGGCGTTGCCATTTTTATTTTGGGTATTACAACGGGTGTATAGAACTTTGGGTGCCTCGTCGCTCACTTCCTGGCAAGGCCGGCAACTTCGGACCATCGTTTCGATGTCATAATCCAAAAGCGGCCAGCACACATAGTGTCCTGCCAGTCCCTTCACCTTTGTCATTCCCGCATGTCCTTGATGCAAGTCGTTCAAAACGCGTTTTGGGTACGCCGAGGGTACCATGACGCGTGTTCCCTACACTAAGCAGTCGAGCTCCACGCTTAGTTCCGTTTCGCGACGGAAGTAAGGCTTGAGGTCATCGGCCTTTACTTATTCCGGCCATCCTTCGATCGTGAGTCTTAACACCCTTGACAACACGGTGTTCTTTCGTGTCTATCTGTCAGTGGGAGTACGTGAAACTTTTCTGGATGAAGACGTTTCATTTCGTGTATTCTTGTAGATTCTGATTTTTTAGCGTCTTTGTCAGTCATAAAGAGTCTTGAAAGTTTGTCTGCGACAACGTTCTTATCGGTTGACAGATGCTTTAAGTTGAAATCATACCCTGACAAGGTGATCGCCCATTGCTGCTTTCTTGCTACAACCGTACCTTGGAATTTCCTTTCTGGGATTGAAAATCGACACCAGGGGTTCATGGTCCGTTCACAGCGTGAAATGGCGCCCAAACAAATACTGGTGAAATTCCCTTAAGCCTCCAACTAGACTTAGCGCTTTAGTAATCTCAGAGTAGCTTCGCTCACCTTCAGAGAGCGCACTTGACATGAAAGCGATCGACCTTCGTTGTTTGTTGCGTAGTACGTGTTGAAGCACTGCACTGCTGTCATGGCTCGATCTGTCACAGTGCAGTTGCAGAGGAAATGCAGAGCCCTAGTGCGCTACCAGACTCTTTTTGCTGAGTGGCTTCTTCCCTTTCATCAAGTTCCTCTAGCATGATTTCGGCCATTCCATCCTTTTATCTTTTCGCAGCAGTACATAGAGCGGATGTAGGATGACGGGTCTGTTGCTGACGAACTTTGCGTAGTAGTTCAGCAGTCCGATAAATGCTACAAGCTCGTTTCGGTTTCTCGGCGTCTTCGCTTGTAGGATCGCAGTCACCTTCTTGGGATTTGACGGTGCTGTGCGGAACAGCGTCGTAAGGAACGGCGTTCCTGAAACGCGCTCATTTTAGGAAAAACGAAGGAACGCCGCCGTTCCATCTTGCATCGGTGGAACTGCAACGAGAACTCGTTACGTTTTTACGGGAACGGGGAAAAAATGAAATGCCGTTCTTTCGTTTTGTGAGGCAATTTTCATTTTATTTATAAGGGGGAGAATCTGGAAAGTATAACAATATCTTCACAAAGAGCAGGATCTCATTAAAGCTTTTGTTACTTATTTTGTAAGAACATATTGGGTCAGGGAGCTGGTGGATATGGATTAAAAGGTTAAAAGGCTCGAACAAACAGGACGAAAAAAGAGACACGTACGACACGGACAGCCGCCAACTTCCAACTGATTTATTGAAACACGAATCATCGTCAAACTCGATCCCAATCGCCTAAACACATGCAACTGATAAAAAATTTCTATCGCTCATTACACACATCCTTCAAGAAACGCAATCGCTTTGGTTAACAGATAAAGAGATGGCATGCTTACACACCTGTCAGCCGCCTTGTGTATACAGAAAGCCTCGATTAGTTCTCTTTCCATTTTTTCATTCCCTTTCTTGATAAACCTTGTGCGCCCACAGAAAGGTTCGCACACACATCGTTTGCAGTGCTCCGCAAGATGTCCACCCGAATTATTCCGTACGGCAAGCTTATGTTCGCGCGCCCTTTCATTAAAACATCGGCCGGTCTGACCGATGTAAATTTGGCCGCAACTAAAATGAATCTCATACACCACCTTAGTCACGCATTCGGTGTATCTTGTTACATGTTTCTTTGAGCACACTACATGCTTTCGTTTTGTCATCGCGGAGCACATCTTTGAAAGTTTGCACGGGGATGAGAAGACGACGTTAACCCTACGTCTAACAGTCATCTTTTTTAAATTGTGGGACACTTTGTGCAAATATGGTATCTCCTGCACTGGCATCTTGTCTGTCTTTCACGACATTTGTCAGCACCATCTCGTTTAATTTTCTGTAATAGCCTTTCACGCACACTCGTCACTAAGCTCTTCGGGTAACCGGCCCTCGTCAAGCGTGCAACCTGCTGATCAAAGCTGACCGGCAGTCTATGCTGGCAGCTTTTTGTAATGGCTGCGTGAAGGCGGGAGGATGCAATCCGCCGTTTTAAGAGCTTTGAGTGGGCACTGCCAAAAGAAAGTAGGCTTTCCCTAGTTCGTTGATAACTCCAGCACAAATGATCCTTAGTAAAAAAGAGCTGTAAATCTAGAAACTGAAAACTGCCTTCATTAGTGAAGTTCAGTGAAGTTCAGTGAAGTTCAAGTGAAGTTCAGTCCTCCGGACAGTGACTTAAACAGCTTAACAATTTCTGCCACGTCATTATCCATACAATTCGCTGAACATTCCCCCAAGATAAACAAAAAATCATCCACATAGCGGAAGATCTTGACCACATTCATCCCGTCAAGATTCCTCAATATGCGCTTGTCCATGGCAGAAAGATAAATGTCTACACTTTACACCGGTCAGACCCGCCGATGCTTTAATGAAAGGGCGCGCGAACATAAGCTTGCCGTACGCAATAATTTGGGTGGGCATCTTGCGGAGCACTGCAAACGATGGGGGTGGGAACCTTTGTTTGAGCGCACAAGGTTTATCAAGAAAGGGAATGAAGAAATGGGAAGAGAACTAATCGAGGCTTTTTGTATACACAAAGCGGCTGACAGATGCGTAAGCTTGCCATCTCTTTATCTGTTAACCAAAGAGATTGTGTTTCTTGAAGGATGTGTGTAATGAGCGATAGGAATTTTTTATCAGTTGCATGTGTTTAGGCGATTGGGATCGAGTTTGACAATGATTCGTGTTTCAATAAATCAGTTGGAAGTTGGCGCCTGTCCGTGTCGTACGTGTCTCTCTTTTCGTCCTGTCTGTTTGCGCCTTTTAACCTTTTAATCGATATGAACCAACTAGCCCCAACCAAAGGTTTATTGGATATGGATGCGTTTTTTCGGTGCCCGAGACTGCGGCACAAAAATTAAAACTTGTAGTCAAAGGAAAAGATAGAGAAAGAGGGAAGTCGTCTCAAATTCAGCTAGGCACTTTTTTTGCTTCCCAGAATCTTCATACACCCAGAAAGCTAAGGCCGACTACAGCCATCACCGAGCGTCCAATAAGAGATCTACAGCCACAACAAAATAAGAGGTAACCGGACATGGAACACACTCTTGCAGCTCAAGCATTCCACACTTAAGAGATACACAAAAATGAACCTTTATTCCCTGTTCCCTTCTCCCCCACCTTCAAAATGAACAACGAATTATACCTTCACGAAGAGGAACTGGCAGTTTTCAAAACTGAGCTTTGAAAAGCACAACCCTCTCTTCCACAGCAAGATCGAGAAGCAACTGTCGTGAAGTTCAATCAAAGGACTTCGTGAAATTAAAATGTTTGAGGTTTCTGTAAGAAGTTTGTGTAATGTGGGGGGCCCTTTAATAAAGAATAATAAAATAAACCCCACTCCTCCTTCCCGGCTCACAGTACATTTGGCTCGTCTGAATCACCCACCACAAACATGGATATGGTGAAATGCTGAGATTTTTAAATGTGAATATATCAACAAATGAAACCTTGGTTCCTGTCGTTTTCTTTTTATGGAGTCCTTCGATCACGGCTTTCAAATGTGTATGTTGCCATTGTATGGGATATATAATAAAACGTTGTTGGATCCAACTAAATATGGTAGTTAGTAAAACAGAAAAGTAACGTATATGTAACGATAAGTTTTATTTTTTAACTGTGAAGGGAACGAATTCCTTTCTCATAGATGGAACTTGTAACGGGAACTCACTCAAAGAATCAGAAGGACCAAAGAACGAGCGTACCTCTATTTGAAAAAAACGTGAACAATACTGGGGTTTGTGTGGATGCCCTGCTTGTCTATGACATGTACTAGGTATTCGATAGAGTGCTGTATGAAACAGCAATTTAGTTCCCAAGCGAAGGCCATTTTACTTGACTGTTTGCGGTACGATATCCAGGTGCCGCAGGAGATGTCGATCGTTCTTGCCAGTTACCACGATGTCAGCCTGAAAAGCACCGGTTTACAGCAAGTTCCCAACGAGTTATTCGATGACGCGTTCGAAGATAGCTGATGCGAGGTTATTCCAAATGGCACTCTCTTCATCCGATAGAGCGCTTTGTGTGTGGTGACCACAGTGAGATTTTTTTAAAATTTTTCCTGCTAAGGGGACCGGGAAGTAGGCCTGTTTGCAATCCAGCTTGGTGAACTTCTCTCCATGGGCAATCTTCACCAAGAGATCTTCAGTCTTCGGTAGCGGGAACCTTTCTGGCTTCAAGGCCGGGTTGAGTGTAACATTACAATCCGTGCATCTGTCCATTTGCCTTCATCACTGGAACTATTGGAGTCGCTCTCTCACTCCTCATCACAGGAGTGATTATCTGCTCTTTCTCAAGACGCTCACCTCGTCCTCGATATTTTGTCAGAGGGCGTATAGAACAGACCTTGGTCTGAGAAACTTTTGTTGAGCATCTTCATTAACGCTAGTTTCACGGCGTAGTCCTTCAGTTCTCCCGGACCTTCAAAAATGAAACCGTGTTTTTGTAGCACACTTACAGTTAAGACTTCTGCACGCACGCTGAGCACTTCCTTCTAGTTCACTTGAAAGTTCGGAAGCTATGCCCCTCCCGGTATGCGGGGTCCCCCATTATTCATCACTTGGATTTCATTACGCTTGACTTGCCCGTTGTGCCGCATCTCCACTTCAGCCATTCCCACTGGAACGATGGGCTCGCCGGCGTAGGGATCCAGCGTTATTCCCGAAGGTTTCAACTAGATATCTGGAAGTATTTTTTGAAACGTCTCCAGGTTCATCACACTCACGGGTGATGCTGTGTCGATGTTTATCTGAAACGGTTTGTTGCAAATCTCCAGAATTACCGTGATTTCATTTCATTTCATTTCATTTATTGTACACTTATATCGCCCTCAGGGGGCTTTACATAAGGGAGGACAAAGAGCAATATATATTAAAACTCACAAAGAAAACACACACACACGCACACAGTTTAGGTTAATTACGTGTAAAGAGCGGCAAGTGCGGCTCGAAACATGCTGGGCTCTTCTATTGTTACAATGTTATCAGGGATTTAATTTTCGTCGGTAATAGACAGCTGTAAAGGGGAAAACTTATAGATGTTAGTCCTAGGAGTGGTGACGTGAAATTTCCGCGTGTTGTCTGTGTGTGAGGAGATGTGGATGGCGGCTCTAATATACTTAACTTTTTTGGATGGTGAATGATAGTACAGCTGGTGCAGGGCAATCAACCGTGACACTTTTGGACGCTCTGCAAGAAGTGTAACCTTAAGGTGCTGTTTTAATGCTGTAATGCTTGTGCGGGTGTAGTTACGATGTATGAAGCGAGTAGCTCGGTTTCGTATGGCTTCTAACTTATCGATTAAATATGACTGATGCAGATTCCAGATGACAGATGCTTATTCAAGCTTGGGTTGAATGACGGATGAATAAGCGATTAGTTTAGTGTCCCTTGTTGCAAGGTAGAGGTGTCGCTTCAGGAAACCGAGGGTTTGGTTAGCCTTTGCAGTCATGTAATTTATGTGAGGCTCTCATGAAAGATTGCAAGTGAAGTGAACCCCAAGATATTTGTATGTTCGAGCATTTTCAATAGACGAGTTGAATATAGTGTAGTGGAACTGGGTTGATGTACGTTTGGTATTAAAGTTGAGAAATTTTGTTTCGGAAACATTAATTTTCACTTGCCACTCTTCACATCATGTTTCGAGACATGTCAAGTCGCCCTGCAAAAGTGCACAGTGATCTAGCCTTTCTATTTTTCGATAGATCACGCAATCATCGGCATATAGCCTAATTGTGGAACGAATGCAATTTGGCAAGTGATTTACATATATTAGAAACAGCAAAGGACCCAGCACGGTTCCCTGGGGCACACCCGATTTGACATTTTGTTGTGAAGAATTTTTACTGTTATAATGAAAGCTTTCTGTACGGTTATAAATAAAAGTTGAAATTCATTCGATAACAAAATGATTTATTTTCAATGAACGTATCTTTAACATGAGGCGGGGACAAGGCACTTTGTCAAACGCTTTCTGAAAATCAATGAAGGTGACATGTGTTTCAGTGCGAGAGTGCAAGCTTCCATGGATATCATTAGTGAACTCAAAAAGCTGCGTTTCGCAAGAGTGAGACCTCCCGAAACCGTGCTGGTTTACAAAGAAGCAGTTGTGCGAGCATAAGTGGTTCATTATCTTTGGAAATATTGTGTGTTCCATGAGTTTACATGGTACACTTGTTAGAGATATTGGCCTGTAGTTAGAGAATTCATTCTTTGAACCACTCTTATAGATTGGAATCACTTGAGCATGCTTCCAGTCATCGGGTATTTCGCCGGAGTCTAGCGATTGTTGACAAATCAAGGAAAGAAGAGATGAATACTCATTTTTACAAAGTTTGAGCAGCTTTGATGTTATTTAGTCAGGGCCTGGTGCCGAGTTCGATGGTAGGTCGTCAATCAGTTACGTAACGCCAGATGCGCAGATAGTGTGGTGTTTGCGGCCCGTCGTCGTGAACAGAAAAAAAGAACTCGCGCTCCGCGCCCGGCGCGCAACGTGCGCGCGAGCCACGGTCAAGGCTCGGGGGGCTCAGTCCGCTCGCTGCCACGAACAAGTAAAGGTCTGCCTCGTTGGTCCTTCTTGGTGTCCCTCGATGGAACAGCGATCGGCGCCCCGGTTGGCATTACGGGGGAAGGACCTTAAACGGCTTTCACCCTGCCGTGGTCTCGATCCAGCCGGCCGGGCACGTAGCCGGGGGTCCGAACCATCGAGTGGTCTCCCGCGCTCCCATTGCCCGAAGGCGTAGGAGTCCAGCGCACGGGCGGGAAAGACCGCGCCATCTAGGGTTTGGCGCTGAGTCGGACCTCTTCTGGTCCCGGGAGCTCGCCAGGCACAGGACGGCTCAAGAGCTTCTTCAGGCGGTGGCGGGGGCCGATACTGCAGCTCGGCCAGGAGCCTCTCTTGTATGCTGTGAGCGTCCCGGGCCAGTTGCTCCAGGGTGGAATACGTGCGGCCATGCAGGTAGGGCCGGAATCTTGGGTGGCTCTGCTGCATCACCCGAGTAACCGTGTCCGACTCCGACGTCGTTGGGCAGGCTCTGTCATAGAGCTCCTGCATCACCCGTACATATTCGGCGAGGGTCTCGTCCGGGTGCTGGGTCCGGTGCTCCAGTTCCCGCTGGACTCGAGACTGGTACCCAGGTGAAAGAAATTCATCTTGAAACTTCCGACGAAAGTCTTCCCAGTTGAGGAAGGGGGCCACGATGCGCCACCAGCGCGCGGCGCTCGCCTGGAGCGCCACGGGCAGAACCCGCGCAAGGACGTACTCGTCCGAGGCTCCCGTGGCGAGCTTATAGGCCGCCAGCTCGGCCAGGAAGTCGGCCACGGACTTCCGGTCGTCGTAGCCCGTGTACGACGGAACCGGCACCTGGGGCCGTGGACCTTGCCCTTGGCGTCCGTGGTTAGCCAGGACCGGGCGTTGCGCGACCGTGTCGCAGAGGTTGGCCACCCGAGTCATCAGGTCCAGGGACGTCGGGTCAGGTCCCTCTCCGGTCTCGTCTTGGTCTGCGGCGGCTCTTTGGCGAGTCTGCATCGCAGAAACAACCGCAGAAAAACAGCCCCAACACAAAAACAGAACAAAACATGCAAGAACAGAAGAACACGCAATATACTACAATATGCACACTATTCACAACGGCCAAGCCCCAATGGCAAAGATGGCGTCCGGTGGCCGAAGCCTAGTCGAACGACCACGTAGGCCTATCGGGGATGGCAAAAGCGAGAAAAACCGGGCTAACACGCCTAAAACGAGCTAAAAGACTGCGGTCCAACCCGCGGGGGAGCAGTAGGCCTCGCGTGGTCGTTCGACGAGGCTTCGGCCACCGGACGCCATCTTTGCCATTGGGGCTTGGCCGTTGTGAATAGTGTGCATATTGTAGTATATTGCGTGTTCTTCTGTTCTTGCGTGTTTTGTTCTGTTTTTGTGTTGGGCTGTTTTTCTGCGGTTGTTTCTGCGATGCGGAAACATCTGCGGCTTTGCGTTGACTATCGGCGCCTGAATGCGGTAACCGTTCGTGACGCGTACCCATACCCCTTGAATGACTCGATCATGTACAACTTGGGAAACGCGAGCTTTTTCACGACTCTTAACTGCAGTCGCGGTTTCCTCCAGATAGAGGTCGAACCCGCTGACATCGAGAAAGCAGCATTTACATGCTACAGAGGGTTGTACGAGTTTGTGCGCATGCCTTTCGGCTTCAGCAACTCTCCTGCCACATTCCAGCGTCTTATGGATATTGTGCTTAGAGACGCACGGCACAACTACGCCATGGCATATATGGATGACGTACTAGTCTTCTCACGCTCGTTCGAAGAACATCTTGTGCACCTTCGGACTATACTCGAGCGCATGCAGAATGCTGGTTTGACAGTTCACCCGGGAAAATGCAACTGGCAACATCTAAGATTAACCTGCTCGGTTGTGTAATCGACGATGGATCGCTTCGCCCTAACGAGGACAAGCTGAGGGCCATAACTGAGTTTCCTCCCCCACATGATGCAAAGAGTTTGCAGCGATTTCTTGGCATGGTTGGATTTTACCGCCAGTTTATTCCCCACTGTGCAGAGATAACGCGGCCTCTGAACGAACTGCTGCGCAAAGGCGTCAAGTGGCGTTGGACGGAGGCACAGCAAAATGCTTTCCTTCAACTGTCCAGAGCTATTGCTGAGACAGCATCTTTGAAGCTCCCAGGCCTCAACCGTCCGTTTCTACTGCAAACCGATGCGAGCGGCTACGGTTTAGGTGCTGTGCTCCTTCAAGTCTTCGATGGTGTCTTACGACCCATTGCGTTTGCTAGCCATACTTTGACAGTAGCTCAACGAAATTACAATGTTTGCGAGCTCGAGTACCTAGCCATCATATTCGCCCTGCAGAAATTCAACATGTACCTTGATGGCGAGCGCTCTGTGATCCAGTCGGATAATGCCGCCTTGTCTTGGTTTCAGCGGCTGAAAAATCCGGCAGGACGATTATGACGCTGGGCACTGACGCTTCAAAAATATGACTACACAATTGTGCACAAGCGAGGTTCACAAAACAAAGTCGCAGACGCTTTGTCGCGCGCTCCGCTCGGCGAAGTGCACGTGCCCGAGGATGCCAATGTCGTGGCTGCGATAGATGCTGGCTCGCGCTGAGGTACTTTGATTAGCCAAAATGAGCTTCGTGCTGTACAGCAGAACGATGGACTTTGTCGCAGGGTCTCTGAGTGGTTGTCTTCACGTGACCGACGTGGCAACAGAGACGTTGAGATGGGTTTTGACTCGTACTTGCTGGCCGAAGACGGTCTGCTCCTCCGGTACATACCTCAGATCGACGATGAGGAGGGTGGCTCCACAGACACTCCATTTCGAGCCGTGATACCTCGCCAACTTCGCACGTCCTTCATTAGATACTACCATGACTCTGCTTTGGCTGGTAACAGTAGTGGCTGCAAGACATTTGAAAGGTTAAGCCGTAGTGCAACTTGGAGAGGAATTCGTCAGGACGTGCTGAGGTACGCTCGTTCATGCCCGGTTCGTCAGAAAGCCAAACCGCGCGGTGGTCAGCCCCCTGGTGTCATGCAGCCAGCCGTGAGTCGATTTCCATGGGAATGCGTTGCTGTCGACGTCATGGGCCCTTTCCCACGCAGTCCGCGTGGCAACCAGTACTTGTTGGTTGTCACCGATCACTTTAGCAAGTGGGTGGCGCTATTTGCATTGCGATCGCTGACGTCCAAGAAAATCTGGTCGTGTCTGATGGAGACGTTCACACGCTTCGGATTTTCGGTGAAATTGATTAGCGACAAAGCTACCTACTTTGCCAGAAAAGTGTTCCGAGACTCTTGTGCAGCATTGGGCATACAACACAAGCGGACGTCTGCCTATCACCCACAGGCAAACATCACATACGGGTGAACCAAAACCTGAAATCGATGTTGATAGCTCACACCGAACGTCACACTGACTGCGACGCAAAGCTCCCAGAGCTCGCGTTCGCAACACGCACAACCGTTAACCGGTCTACAGGTTTTACGCCAGGTTGCCTTAATTTCGGAAAAGAGCTGACTTTCCCACTGGAAAGCACTTGCACGACCAACAACCGTGGCGCTGCTCGCTCCTACGGTCAGTTTGCAGGAAGCCTACGACGCAGACTCAGGGACATCGTTCGTGATGCCCGGGAGAGCTTGGACGTCGCACGGCTTCAGCAGGCTGAGCAGTACATTCGCGGCCATCGGGAAGTGCAATTTGAAGTTGGAGACCTTGTGCTCCGACGGACACACCCACTTAGTGACGCCTCCAAAGGTTTCACAGCTTCCCTGGCGAACAGGTGGGATGGTCCGTATCGAGTGCGAGACAAGGTCTCACGCCTCACGTACACGCTCGTTCTTTGCGTGTCTGGACGACCCGCTGGACCTGTTCATATCGCCAACCTCAAACGGTATTATGAATCAGATGACGAACTTCTCTCGCAGGTGGAGAGTGATGCCGATCCTGGTTATACTTAATTCTGCGAGGACTTTTCCTGATGTTGGTGACGAAGACGAAGACTTAGAAGATGCGCGTTGCAATAGGTGTTGGCGAGAACTAGTTTCCGCACCATACAGATTGTGCGCGTAGTTCTGTGCGATATTCACCGATAGCGTACTCGCAAATTTAAGTTGTCTATTGCCGCGCTCAACGTTATCAACGCTTTCTCGTAGAAGAAACTCTTGTAGAAGACCACTCATGGGTCCCCTTTTTTTTTCTGCTCTCCAAGACGCCACGGTACTTCAGACGGAGTCGTTCACCTTCTCCCCCCCACCACCGCCACCCTGGGAGCACCATGGCCGTCGACTCCCGGCTCCGGGACAACGTCGCCGTCGGCCCTTTTACCGACGCCGGGGCAACTCCGTAAACTTAACCGTACTTGGACCCCAGGGCCTACCAATCTCATGGACATCAAATCTGCCCTGGGAGGTCCAGCCCCGGCCCCTCACCACGGACCCCCCGGCCGAAGTCCCGGAGCCGTTTCCGGGACTATCCCTGACCGACCGGCACCCCAACGACCCCGTGCAGCTCTACAACGAGGAGGAGCGCCGGCTCCTGTGCCCCATTTGTGGGGTGCCCGAGATACACAGGGGCACCCACCAAGCCGGCGCTCTCCACCGTGCCCGGGAGTCGGCCACCGCCGCCAGGGCCGCCGTCTTGCGCCTCGCGGCCATTGACGAGGACAACCTCCAGAGGGCCCTGGCGGTCGTCCGGCGCCTCAGACCCGCCCTCCTCCGCCCCCACTCGCCGGCCGACATCGCCATCAACCTTGATGACAACGACGAACCTTTCTAACCGCCCCCACCCCCCACAACTACAACGAACTCGCGGGAGGGGGGGGGGGGGGGGGGGGAGTTTGTGGTGTTTGCGGCCCGTCGTCGTGAACAGAAAAAAAGAATTCGCGCTCCGCGGCCGGCGCGCAACGTGCGCGCGAGCCAACGTGGAGGCTCGGGGGGCTCAGTCCGTTCGCTGCCACTGTGAGAATCGGCCCCGCCATCACCGTGAGTGGACGCGGGAACAGGACCGAGCTTCATTTTCTTTCCTTTGCGTGTTGGTGTTTGCACGTGTGCCCCGGTGTGTGGGTGAACTGGCGACGCTCGTGCGAGCTGGGACAGTGGACGGCTTGGAGAAGAGAAGACAAGGACAGCACGTGCGGTAACCTTTGGAAGAGACATTCGAAAATTAGCTTGGCTTGTAAATAGACGTGTTTTTTTTTTCTCCTATCCGCGGAGTCCTGTCTGGTTTTCTCTTCCGTCAGCGACCATCTGCTGCCTCCGTCGTCGGGTCCCGGCGCCATCTCAAAGAAAGAACATCTTCACTGGCGCAGTCGACAGGATTGCGTCGGCGGACCCCGGCGGCGTGATCTTCACAACGGAATCGGCGGACAGCGACTTGACGTGGCACTGGTGGAGCCTTCTAAAGAGAAGATTGGACCACCGAGCTCCTTGAAGACTGGACCACCGACCTACTTCGTGGTGGTGACAGAGCTACATCGGACCTGATGCCGTCCAACTCCAGCGAGGAACGCCTGAGTCTACAGCTCGGACATCATTTTCGTGCCTGACTATTCTGAGCAGCGGGCTGCGTCTGTGATCCGGCGGCAGTCGTTGACCTTACGGTAAGGTGATTCTTTGACGTGTGCCCGCCATGGATACAGACAGTGCAGAGCGGCGGATGCCGGTTCTAATGCCCGAGCAGAATAGGGGTCGGAATAGGGATGTTGACGGGCCAGGTGAATCGTCACCTTCGAGTGGATTAGGGGCAAACTCGCAGACACAGGGGGAGGGGAACGGAGGAATCCGATCAGACAGCTTAATTGAAAAGGAGATAGAACTAGTGAGGGAGAAAGAACGGCTGTTACGCCTCGAGCTAGAACTAGAACATCTACGCTCAGAAAACCGAAGGCGAGCCAGTGGAGGCGGCATGGAGTTCAACCTCCGAGATGAAGTTTTTCGCTTTTCGAGATTGATGAAGGGAGTGCTGACTCCCATGCCGTCGTCCGACATATTAGTGCCGAGCTGGTTTGATGGCGTAGAAAACGTCTTCGAGACATATGAAGTCCCTGAGCGGCTCAGAGATATCTTGTGCGACCTTATTTCACGGAGAGCATGCGTGCACTAGTGAATAGGCTGAACATGGGTGAGAGAAGTGGGTATGGTGCGGTCAAAGAATCGGTCTTGTTAGAGCTCGGAGTGTTGCGAGCTGAGGTCTCGAGGTCCTTTATTGAAACCACCACTTCTCTCAAGAAAAAAACACGAGAACCCAAGGCAGGGCATTATGCCTGAACATTGTCGGGTGAAGTGTTTTAAATGCAAGGAATTGGGGCACCTTTCCCGCGAATGTCCCCGGACGAAGACACCAGACGGAGATCTTTTGTTTCTCAAGAAAAGAGTGGACGCCGAGAATGTCACTGTGGAGGAAGACTCCAGCCGTGAGCCCGGCAAGGTGACGACCGATGTGGGCAAGACCGACGGTAACAACTTGGACCACCAAGGTCAGAAGATGCCAGACTCATCAGTCCGCGAGGCGCCTCAGATTAGGTTACAGGCCGATGATACGAAGCGGTCGTCAAAGAACAATCGCAGATGCGTGTCTGTGCAGGCGGACGTTGACGACAGAAATGAGCTGAATGTCTCCCGTGCCTGGAGGACGTCCCAGCGAGCCGAGGATGACCACGACGAGCAGGTGAACGTCGACGACGAAAGGCCCCACACTTTGCCTGGGCGGCAGGCGTCCCGGCAATCTGAGGACGACCCATGTGTGAACTTCGACAACGTCAAGGCCGGTCCCGACTTCTTATCTGGGTTGCACAAGTTCCGGCAAGCCAATGACGACCAAGTTGAGAACATTGGCGTCAATTGCAAGGAAGTACCTAGAGTATCTCCTGGGAGGTGGGCGTTCCGGCAAGCCGAGGACGACGACGGCGAGAACGTGGACGACGTCGAAGGACCGAGCTTATCGCCTGGGCGACAGGATGACCATGACGAGAACGTGAACGTCGACGACAATAAAGAACCGGATATTTTGCTTTGGTGGCAGACGTTCTGGCAAGCTGATGACGACCACGGCAAGGACGTGGGTGTTGACAAGAAGTCGGACAACTTGTTAGAGCGGCTGACGTCACAGCGGGCCGGTGGAGATGTCGTCCCAGAATATAACTAAGGACGCCGATGAAGACTCGACCAACTACCAGCCGGCCACGTGTGAGAGAGCTGAGATTGCAAAAGACATCGACAACGACGACCGCCTGCGAGGCCTATTCCCGATTCGTAAGTCAGGACAGAGCATAAACTGTCGTTGCTCTTGCGCGGCGATGTTCCGGAACCGGCTATGCACCATCCGATTCAAGCCCCGTCGAAATCTGGATGGCTTGGATAACTTGTCAGCAAAGAGACCGAGGCTAGGAGGCTAGATGCCACGCGAGTTTTAGCACGACATTTGTCACTCCTTTGGAGCCGTGGCGGGCACAGTAAGAATCACTTTAGTAGCATATGATTTGCATTTTAGTGTAAATTTTTTTTTTTATAGTTTGGATTCTGACGGGTTGAGTCACAAACTCTGTGTAAGGTGTGTCTGATATGTGTACACGTTTGAGTTTAGTTGTTAATGTTATTTTTGACATTTGGGTCTAAAAAATATACTTAGTCGGGAGCTGTGAGAATCGGCCCCGCCATCACCGTGAGTGGACGCGGGAACAGGACCGAGCTTCATTTTCTTTCCTTTGCGTGTTGGCATTTGCACGTGTGCCCCGGTGTGTGGGTGAACTGGCGACGCTCGTGCGAGCTGGGACAGTGGACGGCTTGGAGAAGAGAAGAAGACAAGGACAGCACGTGCGGTAACCTTTGGCAGAGACATTCGAAAATTAGCTTGGCTTGTAAATAGACGTGTTTTTTTTTCTCCTATCCGCGGAGTCCTGTCTGGTTTTCTCTTCCGTCAGCGACCATCTGCTGCCTCCGTCGTCGGGTCCCGGCGCAATCTCAAAGAAAGAACATCTTCACTGCCACGAACAAGTAAAGTTGTGTTTTATGAGATCTGCCTCGTTGGTCCTTCTTGCGGGTGAGCAGTGGCACCGAACCCTACAATAGTTAAAGGGGCCATTTCTTCGTAACTACTATGGTCTGAATCAAAGTCTGGTAGTGGAAACTGGTTCTCGGAAAAAAACATCCTTGAAATACCAGCTACCCGATTGGCTTCGGGTAGCTGGTGTCGATAAAATAAAACGGAGCTTCTTCTCCGGAGTCAAGTGTAGTGGCATGGTTGGTTATGTTTGGTTTATCCTTTTTTTTAAATTCTAGTTGATATAATTTCCTGTCACGGCAAACTATTTGGAAGCGTCCTGTTCTTGCCAATATTTTACAATTCTTGTTCTTTGCAAAGCAGTTTTCAGGGTCGTGATTATTTTTGCCCCAACGGCGACATGTGGTCCTGTTAGTGCGATATTTTCGCTTTTCCTCGATTACCTTTTATCATACGTCTTGTATTTCGACCCTTGCACAAAGCAATTGACATCTTATGGGGTCTCGGTCTCGCTCCTTATTTCCTCCGCACCCTTCGTGGCTACCTCCATCGAAGTGGAAAGATCCACCGTTGCCTTGAACGCCAGCATCAGTTCAGCCAGCAGCTTTCCTAGAATGTTTCCATTCTTAATGCCTTCAATGAGCTGGCCAAGAAGTCGGTCGTTGAGGGAAACACCGAAGTTACATTCAAGTGTAAGCTGTTTGAGCGCAGCTAATTAGTCTGCGATGCTTTCAGATTCCAGCTTCTTACGTTCATGGAATTTGTAGCGTTCAACCGTTTCCTTGGGTGTCGGGTTGACGCGGTTCTGCAATAGTTGAACTTTCTGTACGCACGTCTTGGTGCTTGGTTTGGTCTGTGCAGCCTAGTTTCGTATTAGTCCGTACATTTCTCTGTCGACAATAGAGAGAAGAACACCGGCTAGCTTTGATTCTGGAATGTCGTTCGCAGCGAAGAACGCTTCGATCCTTCGATGTACGAAGGCAATTATTCCAATTTCTGGTCGAATTCTTTAATTTTTTCGATCCGAGACGTTCTTTAGGTTTGAGATGGGGCGTCACTGACCTTACCGCCGTCTCCTTTGTTCTGATGTCGCTCAGTTGCTTATACCCGTCCTTGTTGCATGGATCCCATCCTCGTCGTCATTGTGATGTACCGGTTAATTCGGGATAGTGCAAGGATACATTTATTTAACTGTTTAAGTTCCAATCGGTTGGTGTTACAAGAAGCATCTTTTCTGGTCTGCGACCACGCCCAGTCTGCTGCGGCTTCCAGGGGTCCCGTGCCTCTCCATGGCCAGCTGCTCAGTTTTCCCCTGCCAGTGTCTCGGGTGGCATCCGTCGTTGTTTGCGCTCAATAGTTCGTGTTCGCTATGCACGGCGGACACGCACGTAGAACACGGCAGTCACCTTATCGGTTATTATAGCCGATTCAATTGAGCGTCTGGTCACCAGCTGTCTATCCGTGTTCATCGTGTTATCGACATTAATGTCCCAGGAGGCACACCGGGTTCCAATCGATCGTGACCTCCCGTAATGACTAATGCCGTCAAATTATATTCTAAACCGGAGGGGCTTCTCTATATCTGGTATAATGAGGAGTCTACTATGACAAAATGATATCGGTCCGGTTGTATATATTTGGCTTATTGATGGTTGTCGGAGATTTCTGGGCCTGTCATTAGTATAAGCTCGCTACTGCTTAAATCTTTTGCTGTCATCACAATGTGGACCGTCACAGTAATGACGCTTGATCCGTCGAAGACAAGACCGGTGACAGATGATTTTATATTATTCTATAGTTGACCGGCATGCATATTTAAATTTGGGGCACCAACTTTGGTAAGTTCAAATGCAATGCTTAGGGACAATCAAGTGATATTAAAAATGCATTGGCTCGGCGTTCGCAGACTGAGTGTGCACGTGCTATCATCGACGAAACTAGCCAAGGGAGATAACTGTCATGCAATCTTGCACATTTACTTTGTGTGTCCGTGCTTGCATATTTATTTATTTATTTATCGGTTACTCTGCGCTAGGACCCCAGAGGACATTAAATAATGGAACGCGCAACTAGACAAATCATCAAAGACAAAATATTACCAAACATTAGTCACTGAACACTTACGCAAACATAGTTCTTAACAGCAGTTTTAAACAAATCTATTGGGGGTATTGATGCTGATGATGCGGGCAGATTGTTACAACCTGATGATTTTCTGGGTTTAAAATAATCGTTAGATGCTGAGGTCCAACAATTAGCAATTACAGCTTTTCCTCAATGATCGATCGATTTCAACTACCAGAACAGAAAATACCGTCTAGTGTTACAGATAGGTTTTTCTTACCAAACATACATCATATATATAAAAAAAACAAGTAAGCAGTTTTTACATTGCTCGTACATTTAACGATGT
This sequence comes from Ixodes scapularis, assembly GCF_016920785.2. Lineage (NCBI taxonomy): Eukaryota > Metazoa > Arthropoda > Arachnida > Ixodida > Ixodidae > Ixodes > Ixodes scapularis. The sequence continues at coordinate 49,925,878 of NW_024609882.1, forward strand.
ACCGGATGATTTTTAAGCGTGTTTCACAAAGATGCTAAAAATTAATTGAAAATACAGTGCCTACAAAATGATATTTGAAGGATTCTTTTTCTGTACAGTCGCTTTTTATGTCTTTATGCTTATAGAACCTGGTTTTTTGTATCGGCTTCCCTACACACCTCATATTGCGAGAATGCGTTCTACTGCCTATTATCATCCCGCTCGATATTCCTATTTTTCGGTTATGAGTGTTGCATTTATATAATGTTACACCGTTTTCGGCCTACAAAAACTATCTTAAGGAAGAGTTTTTTTTTCTTTTTTTTTGTAAACGTGTGCACAATTCAGTGAGCATTTCTTTGAGTACATTTCAGTTTGTACTCATTCTACCAACGAACATATGCAATTTTATGTTGTATTGTGGCGATAGTATATGCTAATTCAGATATCGCGGTAGCACAGTATTTTGCTATATTTTAGTCATATTCGCGATTTATTGTTTTAAGGTGGCTGTTTAAGCAGATACATTACGTATGTTAAGTGTCTTTATTTTTCTCGCCGCAAGTTAATTGTTGGAACGAAATTATAGCCCTTGCTGCTGCAAGGTCACGTCATAAAAGTTTTACAGTCCCTTACGGGCTCGATCATTTGTTTTAAAAATATACAAAAATAAATGTATGATTATTCTTCATATCATCATTATCATGCGTAATAATGGGAAGAAAGCGGGGGGGGGGGGGGGGGGGGGTCACTGACTAGTATGGTAAGTTCTGTATAAAAAATACACACGAGCGCATATACGGCGCTTGTTTAGAACAACTAAAGAACATCGCACTCTGACGATGTTGTAGGATTCTACTGCACCCTGGCTCACGTCGATACAATAAAAAATATTATTTCCAGTACCAGGTGGGCTACCGAGGGTGTTTTAATTCGTAATGCATCATTAACGTCACAAAGCTGCATGAGCTTAACGACTAATTTCCCGACAAATTAAATGGGATCAGCAGAATCTTCGGCGGGGAGGTGGTGTGTGCTACGAACACCACCTAGAAGACAAGGCCTGCCAATGACGTAATCGTTAGTGGATCCCGGACCCGCTAAAAGCGGCCAACAAATCAAAGCCCGACCAAAGTCGCCGCTGGACTCGTTCTGCGAGCCTTCGAGGTTTCGACGAAATTCGAGGAAGTTCGAATTTTTCAACAAAGATCCCCGACTATGTCAAACGAAGAAACTTCAAGTTCAACATTTCATAGAGCAGTTTTTTTTACACGGTATAAAAAGCCGACGCCAGATGTTTGTTATTACTATGTTAATTGATGTGAAACAATTCACCCAATAAATATTGCAACCTTTTCTGCCTGGTTTCGTTAGGGTAGGTTTTTGTTTAGATTTCTGTGGATGCGCGTACGAGTGGAACATTTGTTTTGTCGAAGTTTTGGGAAAAAGTTAGAAAAAGGTTCGAGATACACCTAAGCACTTGTTATGTGTTGTGAATGCGAAAGCATCAATGTTGTTCTTGCGCGCGTCCTCGTGAAGTAGCCGCGCCTCACTGACATCGGCCTTGCCGCCGCTCTGTCGGCGGCACGGAATCAGCTGCAGCAATCCGCCTTGGCTCACTCGGGCAGCCGTGCCGCCGCCCGAGCTCGACAGCAGACTCCTTTTGCCGGCACGCGGGCACGCAGCGCCATAGAGTGGCGCTGATTGAAACTGACGCGCGGCGGCCTCCTTCGGCTTCATTTACTTGCCGATTTGAGTTGCGTTTTGTGCGGCTTCAAAGCTGGGATGCCTCAAATCGCGGTTTCACGAATTTATCTGCCGTCCCCCTTACAAAAATATGAAACGAGTTTCAATTGAAAGTCATTCAATTGTATAGAAACTCAATTGAAACTCATTGACCCTTTTTGTAAGGGCCGGCGCGGCTGATGACGTAGGCTCGCTTCATGGGACAGTCTTTTAAGTGTCACTGAAAAAAAAAGTGAACGATTACAATTATAGTGAGTTTATAGAAACATGTAAAGGATTACAGTGATCAATTACTGCATCACAAAATTAGTTAAAAATACCAGAAAGTAATTGATTACTTTCCCCGTTACTTTTTTACGTGCTATTACAAAATCAAGAAAGCAAACATATATGTTCAAAGTGGTTGCCTGTAAACAAGACGTTAGGGAGTACCAAAGCATAGTAAAGATGTTCCATTCTATACATCCAGAGCGAGCACGTGACCTTCGCGGGCGCATTGGAGACAAAATGAACTATTGCTAATGGAATTCATAACTTCATTCAGTAATAGAGACAGATATAAAAAGTGAGTGATAGACAATGATAAATAAAGAGCCACAGCCTAAGCTAGTAAAAAAAACGTAGATAAGATAACCTTCAGTTCTTAGTAGGTTATATAGAAGCACGCGCTGGTGAACTTATTCGAGATGGAATTGGAGATGGGAGGGAAGTTTGGGGAAGGAAGGGGGGGGGGGGGGGGGTGTCTTTGTCCTGACTGAGGAAACGAGGCACTCTCGAGAGCTGGACAGTCGAAACGTCGCTGAGCGCGTTGACATTCTATTTCTGTTTTATCGGTATGATTCTTTAAGTTGTTCGAGGGTCAAAAAGATCCAACATTGATGCGACATAGATGAGTGACGCACGGGCAGACAGCGCAATTTTTTAGGTAAAAAACAACTCAATAATTTGAGCTCTGTTGGAAACATATTGTTGATTACTTGTAATTGATTACTTGTAATTGATAACAAAAAACAGTACTTGAATCGCAGCGAACTTTACCGCAGAAAAAATAGTAATTGAAGCGTAAAACATTTAAAATAACATGTAATTGATTACATGTATGTAATCAGTCACTCGTCACTCGTTACGTACACGTCGCGGGTAGGCCTAAAGCTAGCTGCCTTTACCTGTGCTGCAGTCGTCGAACGTGTTAAGGCTCTGCTATTTCCCGACGTAGAGCGCAAGCGTAGCGTAGCGTGTCGAAGCGTGGCGCCGCGTGGCGCAGCACGCGAGCTCTCGTCTCCTCATCTCTCTCAGGTTCTCAGCGCATACTCCTGACATTAGTCCCGACAACGCAGCCGACACTACCATCTGGTGGAGGCAATCGCACTGCACCAAGAGCGCATCATCATTACTCTCGTCGTCAATGTGCGTTTTGCTCTCACCGGCTCAACGATAGCCTCCTCTATACTCACAATGCCTGGCAGTTCGACGACGGAACTAGTGGATGCCCGGTATCAGATTTCTAGCGCGAGGTTCTAGTAGTACAGAGCAGCAAAGAGCCATTTGTTGGGGAACCTGGACGTCAGCGCACAGCTTTTGCAGCGGCGAGGACCCGAAACACACTTGTACGCTTGGGAGAAGTGTGTTTCAGCTTCTCGTCGAAGCGGGGCGGCAGTCACTTGGCTCTTCTGTCATCCGTTGTCTGCCCCTTCACCTTTTGCATTGCGGATGCCGCTTCTCGTGACGATCTGCCAGGCTTTGTCAGTATATAGGCGGCTATGGCTCAACCGGTCACGCACAGAAGTAAGCACAAGGTGACGGCGCGTCCAATGAGCACGATTAGATTCGTCGGCCACAGCAAACGCGCAAAAGCGACGAACGGCCTGGACGAGGGAGGCACTTTTGGCGCTGCTTGGTCGGCCCCATTCGCATCGTGGCGTCGGCCGCCGACGAACTAGGAGTGAAACGGAGTTTAGGCGTATACGTCGAGTTGAGGACGCTCACCGGTGGTGTGGTAGTGAGCGTAGTTGGCGCTTGTCTTGTTCCTCCTTGTTAGGAAGTCCTCCGTATGGCACCGGAAACGTGCTGGCTGGTTCAGACTGCGCACGTAGAGGTCCCCCAGTGACGTCATCAAGTACCGGTCTGGAAAAGGCGGAAACAAAAGATGGAGCGAGCATAAGAGCAACCTGGGGCCCCAAACTTGTCAAACACAAATTGGAGGCAAAAGCTTGCGGAGCCGCCGATTGGACGTCGGCGCAAAAAAAAAAAAAAAAAAAAAAAAACGTGAGGTCATCGTCGTGATAGACGAATCGGGGCGCTCCCTCAACTTCGGCCCCCACTTTGTGCTTGACGACTTTAGAGGCCAAGAATTGTGAGCAACAGTAGATCCGTTCATTTATAAATGTTTTTTCGGCGCTGACGTTTTCAGCAAACAATTGCAGACTTCTTCTTGAGCGAAGCATATAGAAACCGTATCTTCTGTGCGCGCTAAACATAGAAAACTACGAATGGGTGGCGCAGTCAAAAAGGGGGGGGGGGGGGTGTTCATGAGTTATAAAGCCCACCGCCCTTACTGAAATGGTGGCGACCATATAAACGTCTGCATCGCTTATCAGCCGGGCGAAAATTGCTGAGTCACTGTGCTCGGTACGCATGAGGAGCCTCCGATATCGCGCACATCAGATCAACAGCACAGGCTCAGGAGGTGTCGCACAGCCCAGCGGACAAAGATGGCCGAGCGCATAAGCACATGGGGGATTATCTCTGAATGCGATAGCATGTGTTGTGGCACACACGGGCAGGGGTTCGGTTTACCACAAAATATTGCGGGGAACCTGAGTTTCCGCATAGGTCACGTGAAGTAAATTTTCCGCTAATATTTATGGGGAAACTGAATTGTTCAATTTAGCACTACATTTAGCGGGGAACCTGAAATGATTTTTATTTCACGTGATGTCAGTTTTCCTCTAAATTTCACGGGCAACCTGAATTGCTATATACGAGGGGGGACCCAAAAGAAACCGAACTAAATTTTTTTGCACTTATTTATTCCCATTTCAAGTACAAACGTTCAATCTCTTTCAAAGTACTGTCCACTTGCACTAATACACTTGTCTAATCTTTTAATCCATGTGTCGAAACATTGTTTAAATTCATCTTTTATGATGCTTGACAGCGCCTCCGTCGTTTTTTTCTTCACCTCAGCAACGTCAGCAAAACGCTTTCCTTTCATTTCTCTTTTCATTCTAGGAAACAAAAAAAAAAAAAGTCGCACGGGGCAAGGTCGGGTGAGTATGGGGGGTGAGGAACAGGGGTCATACCATTTGTGGTCAAGAATTGTCGTAAAGACAAGGCAGTGTGAGCCGGGGCATTGTCATGATGGAAAAACCAGTCACACGACTTCCACAAATCGGGCCGCTTCCGCCGCACACTGTTGCGCAATCTTTTCAAAACCTCCAAGTAGAAAGCTTGGTTAACTGTCTGACCCTGCGAAACAAACTCTGAATGGACGACTCCTTTCACATCGGAAAAAACTAATCAGCATTGTTTTGATGTTTGATTTCACCTGACGAGCTTTCTTGGGGCGAGGCGAACCTGAGGTCTTCCACTGGCTTGATTGTTGCTTTGATTCAGGATCGTAACCATAGCACCAAGTTTCGTCACCTGAAATAACTTTTGAAAAAAATGTTTGGGTCACTTCGGGACTCTTCTTTCAAAGCACAGCATGCTTCCACGCGACCTTGCTTTTGTTCAGCAGTCAGCAGTCGTGGCACGAATTTGGCAGCCACCCTTTTCATTCCCAAATCTTCTGTCAGAATTCGCTGCAATGAACTCCAACTCACTCCCGACAGCTCCACAATTTCGTCAATGGTCCGTCGTCGATCTTCGTTGATGATTGCACGAATTTTTTGAACGTTTTCATGTGTTCGTGCCGTGGAAGGACGACCGGAACGAGGTTTGTCATCAATTGACATGTCGCCATTCTTGAAACGGGAAAACGACTCAAACACTTGAGTTTTCCCCATGGAATCGTTCTTGTACGCCGTTTTTAACAGTTCAATAGTTTCTGTTCCACTTTTTCCGAGCAAAAAACAGAATTTAACCGTTGCACGCTGTTCACAGAAATCGGACATTGCAAAAACGACGCCCACACGAAACACATGTCACTATAAACCCAGCCGCAACTAGTCCTAACCTTTTTCGAGGACGGAATTAGGCCTAATGACTCAGCAATGTTCGCTCTATCAACTCCTGGCGGCAAAACGCGGTACTGCAAAAGCTCTGCTTAAAAAAGAATAAGTTCGGTTTTTTTTGGGTCCCCCCTCGTACGTTGTGAGAAGTCAGTTTTCCGCTCAATATAACGGGAAACCTGTTTCCGCTAAATTTAGCGGGGAACCCGAATCGGTGTATAGGTCAGGTATAGTCAATTTTCTGCTGAATGGAGCGGAAAATCGCCTACATTAGAGGCTACATACGTGTACAGAAACCTATGATAAGGAGACTAATAATGTTATTGCATTAAAAATGACGATAAAACTACTCCTTCGAGAAGAAATCGGCAAAAAAGTGGCTGTGGTAATTTACTTCACAGCACAATAAGTTGACTATCTTGTTTGGCGAGCGTTTTTTTTTTTTTTTTTTGCAGTCAGTCGAGTTATAAGATAGCCAACACGTGGGCTTTAACAATCTAATCCAACAAAATTGGACGTTGTGAATGACTTTACAAACAAAATTCAAAATACCCTTGCGATATTGGGCAGGAGATCGAACTATGGGGGGCGCTCTGACCCGTTTCTTTCCCACACCTCGGTGTTTACTCAACACAAAGCCTGTGCACATGTCCTAAAGCCTTATGGGCATGTCCATATCATCTTCTGCAATAGAGCGCGGGGCAGAGTGTAATGTAAAAAATACTAACAATCGACGAAGAGACGTTAAGTGCCGGATCTACCCCGAAAGCAGTCGTTCGAGAATGCGAGCTTGACCCACTTCGGCTTTTGTGCTGAGCTGGGCGCAATGCATGGTGCATTGTTTATGCAGTCCGGAATGGAGACAAAAGAGCCCCTCCTCCCCCTCACCGGAGAACACGAACTCCAGCCGAACGCTGACTCCGCGTTCGGTTATGTCGGCCGTGTGCTGAGTCATTGTATTTGTTGTTTGCATTCGTGTAGTTCTAAAGTTAACCGCTTGGGGCGTCACGGTCGCTCCTCCTCCCCATTAGCGCCCTCAGTTTAACGTTCTAGGTGGCCAATATTGCACGTGGAATACCGCTACTAACCAAGGGTCATTAAGGTGTAACAAGATGTTCATAAAATGACAAATGTCGGTGCGATGTTAATTTCAAAAAGGAAGTGGGCAGGGGATTACACTTGGAATTTATCTGACGTCTCTGAATCGATAATCTTTTTTCACAATGAATATGAAACTCTATTGAGGTGCACAGAATATAAAGAAGTTATTCGGAGGCATATTCAACTACGTACATGCACTTAATAACAAACAAAAAAAATCGCGACTTTTTTATATTTGTGTGGGTTACGCATTTTAATCTTGCAAGATCTGGTTTGGAAGGTAGATCATGTTAGAACCACAAATAACGAATTAAGAAGCCTAGTGCTGATATCTTCATCCAGTGCATTGCATACAAAATGGTTGTCTCAGAGTTCGACTTGGGACTATAATGATTGCTACAATAAATATTGCTGTTTAATAATATACATTTAGTTACACCAAAATAATCTTTTTTTCCAGTTCAACCGCAAAACAAATCTTCGGATTACGTGAGAGCTGTCACGTTTCTCGCCATATTCGGCTTCGTTCGTACATGGATTCCTTACGTTTACGCTGATAACAAAAGAAAAAGAAGAAAGCTGGGATATTCCCTTATAAACGGCGAAGCGATGGACTCAGCCGAGTATCCAAAGAAAAAAACACATGAACCTTCGTGTTCCGTTAGAGGCTCATGTACTGCTCTATTTTATGTGCCCGTCCGACAGAATTTATCACAATAAAGGAGGCCGGGCCCATGTACCCTGGCCAACGAATATTTCGGGATCCGAATACGTGATCTCGGTCCTCGCGCAGTTTGGCACGCAATACCCGTGACGAAGTAAAACAAAAAACAAAAGGCAAAGACCTTAATAGAGCATCAACTTCCTCTCCATGCAACACGCCGCCGCTGCCACCCAAAATGCGTCTATGAATGGGCCATTGCGAACACGTGACAGGCTCAAATCAAGACGCGATCACGTAGACACACTATATTTCGTACCACCCCAACATGGACCCAAGCGGAGCCCGCGGAACTGCTAGAACAAATCATGTATCGCACAATGTTATACGTCAGATCGCTGTTTGGCCGGATGAACCAATGAAGTGCCGAATGTACGAGTCGCCCCAATTAAGTCCCTAGCCAGACGTACCTCAATCAAGCGTTAGCAATCAAAGTTGCCCATCCTCTCGTGAGCTATGCATACGCGCCTTCAGCCTTCTCACAGGTCCAACTCGAGCCGAGACGTGGTGTGTCTTCGCCCACGGCGGCTTTGCGCGTGATAGACGTGCCCGGTGGGCCGTGCGTTTTGTTGGAGTCGTTTCCCTTTTCAGCGCCGTCGCATTAGACTCTCAGTCACGTCGTCCGGATGCTTAATGGAGGCCCAAGATGTTGACAGCTCTTATCCCAAGATCGGCCGGATACGTTACCGGAGACCTATGGGCTCGATGCCATTAATCTAGCGCCTCCCCCCGGAAAACCGATCGCCACGCCACCCCGTTTTAGCTGTGGAGCGAGCTTGGTGTATGGGTGCTAAGGGAGTGCTTTCGCGGCGGGAGTGGTGTCGGCGCACTCTCTTATTCGGCGGGTTATAGCTGTCGCATCGTGTGCTGTTTGTTCGGGCGATAAAGCGGGACCGTGTGGCTAGCAGAGCGAGTGTAGTGTTACCGTCTGTGTTTGCGTTGGGGAAGAAGACGAAGCGCGGGCGGGTGGTTGGTGTGAGGTGTGGCTTCGTTTGGTTGTTGTTGTGGAAATGCCTCAGGTTTACGACCTTCTACCTCCTGAATGCAAACATGGACACTTTTGGGGAGTTGATGTTATGTGAGCTTACAGAAAATGAGGCACGCTGAAGATATTGCTAATAGACGGATGGACGAAAGGTGAAACCTAACGTGTGGAAGTGAGTGAATGCAGTACGAACAAGGGTCTTCGCGGTCTCTACCTTTATAGATTTATTTTCATTCGTTTCCCCGCTGCTATTTACAGTATACGCACATTATTCTAATTTGATAAAACAAAAAATATACTCTCGATCGTCTTTCGACACATTGTGGGCGAATAATGCTTTTAATCGATAAAGCTGCTGCGTTCATATTTTTGAAACTCTAAGAGAAAGTCACGAATTCTCGTTATTTCAACACTGTTATAGTTTGAAATGCACTCTTTGATTCGAGCTAACATTTGCACAACCCTACTAAATTCCCAGTTAAACAATTAGCTTCGTTCAACTTGTGAATCTACGCTGTTGTATGGTGCGGACTGCATATCATCTCCGCTTAAAATGAGCAGCGCTGAAGTGAACGCCCAAAGTTCCTTGACGGCATTGCGCATGAGCCCTGACGTTCTTTCCACCAGCAGGAATTTTGAGGAAGCGTGCTAACGAATGTTTCTCCTTTTTCTGTAATATCAAGAATATGATTGAGTCGTTCTAAGTGGAGCAGAGACGCAATTTCGCTGTATGAGTTAGGTCACCTCTCAACTCCCGTGGTTCTTAGGGTTTAGCATACTTCAGTATATCATACTCAAGCACAAACTATTTAAAATCTTTAGGGCTGCTTTTTTAGAGAAGGTGTTAGTGGCAGTGATGTGAGATTCCCAAACTTCTAGACTTGTCAAATACAAAGTTGAGCCTAAATTTCGTAAAGCGCACCAATTGCACTTCAACGTAAAAAGTGCGGGTTCATCGTCGCGAGTGTTCACTCGGCGCGTTCCGTGAAGGTTGGCCGACAACTTTGCGTTTTACGAGTGTTTAGACCCTGATGGCTTTCATGTAGGGACGTGGAAAGAGTTGTAGCAATTGCATATCACCGAGTCATTTACAGCCTTCTGATGCGAGGGAAAACCCTCATGCCGTCGCTTTTCAGTGGTGAAGCTGGAGACGGTGCCAATGACAGTGCTGAGTACCGCTTGTATTCGAAGGGGGATTCATACACCCCTATTTCAATGTACCAACCTCTCACGTACCCTTGAAAGTCGACGTGTTGCACCCTGTTTGAGGTGAACCGCTGCATCCCCGTATCTGTTATTCGCAACTTTCAGCGAAGGTGGTTTCGCGATGTGATAATCGCACATTCTAATTCTGGAAGGGTTAGCTTCCCCTTCTTCCAGTGAAAATATCAGAGACGACTCTTATATCGTTTGTATTTAGCGAAATGATAGTTACTTACGCGTCGTAGACCCAACCTCGTACTACTGTTCTCTGACAATCATCCAAATGACAGCCATATTGATAGGAACTAGCGCGCTTCCTATAGGCCGCGGAGGTTTCTAATTCTTTCGAGGGGTAAAAACCGCAGATGCGAAGATTTTGCCTTTCACAATCCTTGGATTACAAGGTACTGTGCCGCACACCCTTTCAAGCACAGACAAGCTAAGTCTTCCTCTTGGTTAAGCTTTCGGCTACGTTCCTGAAGGTAATTTTTTTATTCTTTTATTTTAACAACACGAGAGCGTTTTATATGATATACTTTGTTTTAATTATATTATCTTCCTTTGTTTAAAGACTTTCCTATTCTGCAACATAATCTTGATTCATACGTTGACGGTGTAGAACCTTGCTGCCAAAATGAAGACAACAAATCATGAAACAGATCAAACTCGCAGGACGACCCAGGTGCAGCAGGAGATTCCGAATGGAACAGACCTGTACATATATTCATAAGCAAATATGACGTGAACTAGGCGCTCTCGACGACTGGTGAACCGGAGAAGGACTCTCAGCTGTCTTCAGCATGAAAACCAGTAAGGTAACCCCTTTAAATGTCGCCGTTGCAAACCTGCTGCAACTTCCGCAATTCTGGCTAGCTTCACCGCAACCATAATTCGAACAAGCCAAAAGAGCCAACTTACTAGTAGTTGAGTAACATGGCAAACAGAAAGGTTTCACCGCGTTGCGGCAGTACTGCCTTCCAAAATGGCCACAGACATTGAATACGTCATGTTTGAGCCACCAGCTATCACCTCACACACCACTTTAAAAGCAGAGCTGATTAGACAAACGTCGGAATCCATACATCAGCGGCTTTAGCAGTTCCTATCGTTAAAAGATCTGGGCGATGGTACACCGTGACACACCGTGTCAGCTTGTGCGCCGCCTTAAACGACTTCTCGTACAGCCAGCACCGACTTTTGATGCCGACATGTTGCGGGAAATATTTCTGCAAAGACTTCCCAATAACGTGATTATGGTTCTCACCCCCTTGCAGAGACTCGATTTAGTCCGGTTCGCCCAACTGGCAGATGCCGTCATAGGAGTAGCTGCACCTCAAGTTTCTGTCATCAAGTGCGACATAACACAACGGCATGATGCATCTTCAAATGTCTCAACTGCCGAAATTGTTTCAGATACCTCTCTCGAAGGCTCCCGGCAAGTGATCAAGGGGCCAACCACTCCAATAGCTGCGTTGACTTCTGATTAGATTCCGTCACTGCACCAACTCTATGTTTCCCACCCGAAATCGTTCGCCCGTTGAAGCACGGGTTATACTAGAACACCAATGCTTGTACTAAAAGACCTTCAGTGACTGCACCCGATGCTGCTATGGCGCAGAGGCATGCTCTTCATCTAGAAATTCCAGAACCCACCACTAGAGACTGTGATTGGGGAAAAATTAACTAAGTCGCCTATTCTTCCTAACAGACTGAGGCTGGCGATCGAAGAGGTGAGCGTACTACCGGTTTTGGCCGTCAACTCCAAATTCACAGATACTTGCCCCCCCCCCCCCTCCCCCCAAGCAGCCAACGATACTCAGATTGCTACCTACCATGAACACGCTTTGACCCTCAGCATCAGGCAGCGGCAAGTGCCCCGTTGAGTTTTTCTCGTCGCAGACGTGTCTTACATTATTATCGGCGCAGACCTCTTGCGACATTTTAACCTGAAGGTCGCCATGCAGCACGAACGATTGGTGGATGGAACTACACACCTTGGTGTTCACCTAAAATGCACACCTTCGCGGCCTTTAAAGTTTCTTCACTGCACGAAGCTTTCATGCAAAAATTTCCCTCCATCACCTACCTTAGGAGCTTCAAACGAGCAGTTTAACCATAATGTTTTCCCCCACACTGCTACCACTGCGCCTCCCAATCATGCCCGACCAAGTGCTTTCCACCAGTTCTACTGAATATAGCCGTGACTAATTTGACAATATTGCATATGCTGGCATCTTTCTAACACTATCAAGCCCATGAGCATCGCCATTGCACATGGTACTGAAGAAGGTTCCCGGAGACTGGACACCTTGTGTAGGCATCGCAGATTTCACAACTTCCCTCGACGACTTGAAAGTTTTCTCTGAAATAAACCTGGTGAAAGCATTCCATCAAATTTTAATCGAGCCAGTGATATCCTCAAGGCAGCAATTTTACCCCATATGGCCTATTCGAATATCTACGAATGTCTTTTGTGTTGAGAAACGCTGAAAACAATTTTAGGGTTTCTTTGGCCATGTCATTCGAGGACTTCCATTTGTCTATACTTATGTTGATCCTTTGATATAAAGTACTGTCAACAAGCATCTTCAGTACCTACGACAACGTTTAAACGCCTAAAAGAACATGACTTTTTATTAACAAAGGAAAAAGTGATTTCGAAGTATCGACTCCAAGCTTTTTGGGGGCATCACGTGTACCACGCAGGTGTCTACACACTCCCCAAAAGAGCCGCCTGAATTAAGGCTGTTCCACAACCGATGACGATTCGAAAGCTTCGAGCATTTTTCGGCCTCAAAATTTTACCGGAATTTCATTCCTAATTGTGCTTCAACACCCTATACCATATCCTCAGTTACCAGAAAAAAATCAGCTCACTTGAAATGCACCACCACTTCTATTCAAACTTTCAGACATATGAAAGAGAATGTCACCAGCACGACTCTCCTTATTCACCTTCGGCATGACCTTCCGTAGGCGTCACGGCAGACGCCTTGCACACCGCTGTTGAAGCTGCAATGCAGCAAATGTGCGACCAAGCCTGGATGCTAATCGCTCTCTACTCCCGCAAGCTGACCCCAGCAAAGTAACGTATAGCCTATTTGGTAAAATAACTCTTGGTGATTCATATAGTGGCATCAAGCTCTTCAGCAATTTCTTCATCCTCACCGACAAGCAAACCTCTAACATACACACTCAAGTCGGTATCAGAAAAATTCACTTCCCGTGAAATTCGTCAGATGTCATATATATATATATATATATATTTATATATACACATCAGAACTTACAACAGATATTCGCATAGTCAAAGGCGCAGGAAACATGTCGACTTATGCGCTTTCGCGAGTCCTCAGCACACCCTGTTGTAACCTAACATCGTAGCAATAGCAATTGACTTTGAACTAATAGCCTGTGCACAAGGACAATACGCTGAGGTTCAACAACTTTGTTCCTCACGATGTCTCGTGGGTCAACGTAAGGTCAGTATGCCAATATGGACTTTGCCACTTTGCCTCCACATGAAGCTTATTCGCTCTTCTACGTTTCCGACGCGAAGGTTTCGGCTCCTTGCAGCGCTTGGTGCACAGTGTCATTCGATGAACTCGTTCGCTGAACGCTTCATAAGGCCTGAGATTAACAAGAGGTGAGAAGTTGGTCCTGCTCTTGTCTGTCTTGCCACCGGTCCAAGATTCCCCGTCGCACATTAGAATCACACCATGTCTTCCCAACAATGAAGGCGCGCTTTGATACAATTTATTTAGATAACGTCGGTCCCCTTCCCCAATCTGGTAGAAATACGTAAATGCTAATATGAATCGACCATTTTACGCTTTGGCCTAAAGCGATCCCCATTCCAAACATCACCACCGAAACAATCACAAACACATTCGTTGCAGGATGAATTGCTTGGTTTGGTGTGCCTCCATCTGTCACCACGGACCGAAGCAGATAATTTGAATCTGCCTTATTCAGGGAACTCACGGCACTACTGGGTTTCTCCCGTATCTGCGCCACTGCATATCACCATATGACTAACGACTTCGTAAAGAGATATCACCGCACACTCTGGACTTCACTCAAGGCATATGATGCCCGTATTTTCTGAAGTATCCATTTCTCCGTGGTGCCTTCGAACCTCCGGCCACTCCCAAATAAGACATGCTGTAGTCCTGCCCAACGTTTATATGGTGGGAGTCCGCCTCCCGGACGAAATCGTAGGTCGTTGCGACGACCAACCGCATTACCGACTCCACCAGCTACGCTGCACAACTCACGAAGGTCACGAGCCCCCTACTTCTAATTTGTCGCGAAATTTTGAGAAGCTCGACTGCACTAACGTGTTCGCACAACATGACGCCGAGCGCAAGTCTCTCCAGCAAACTTGCGACGACCCATTCAGAATATTTGAGCGCCACAAAAAGTATTTTCTTTTGAGCCTAAAGAGTCGGAAAGACGCCACCTGAGTCGATTTTTAGCAGGCTTATCTTGACACACTTACTCAAGCTTTGGAGCTACAACCAGTGACGGCGTAACATCGCTTGCATTGACACTTCCCAATCCTACAACGTCCACAAGGGCGCTTCACCACATCTGGCAGGTGCAAGCTGACCGGCTGCCAACACGCCCTGTCACATTGGGCACCTTTATCATTTCAACTATGCGTATTTCATCGGCCTGCTTGCTGGAGGGGCAGTACCTGTAGCAACCGGCTGCAAGACAAATGAAAAGAAAGAGAAGGAGACAGGGGAACTGGCACAAGGCGCCCGGAACAGCACCAAATTCTTAGTGGAGCATACTAGAGCCACTAAATAAGCTACGCTTCGGTCTAACGACACTTATTCATCCTGGTACCTGAAATCAGACTTGGGAAGTAATCCGTTACAAGTAACGGATTACTTGTAATTCATTACTTCTTCAAGTAATTTTATAAATGCCACGCTACTTTTTTTCGGAAGTCATTTGTAGATTAATTTCGTTACAAAATGTTGGTAACGGATTATTTAATTACTCGTTACTTTTTAAACGACGTGATCATAATGCAGTAACTGGCGCAATACAAGCGAAATATTCAGCAGCATAAACAGAGCAAGTTCGACACAATAGAAAACATCACCAAGTGGAGAATTGCCGAAAAGAAAATACGATTTCGTGTATGACCGGTAACTAGAACTACTATAAAAATGGGCAAGGCCAGTACAAATATACTAAAGACAGAGATCAAGTAAGACAACGCCGATTGGGCTCTCCGTCGCTTTCCATCGTATTTTTCTCCCGGGCACGAGAAAGCTCCTCCTGGTTATTTTTTTTTAGAGCGCAGCTCTTAGGGGCCCGTTTCCAGCCTGAGCGGCGTCGGCGTCGCCGTTGGCGTCGCCGTTGGCGTCGCCGTCGGCGTCGCCGTCGCCGTCGCCGTCGGCGTCGGCGTCGGCGTCGGCGTAACCACGCCCCTCCCTCTCCTCCTCCCCTCCTCCTCCTCTTCCTCCCCCTCCTTCTCCTCCTCCCCTCATTGTGTAGTATGGTCCGGGCGGGTCACGTGACCTCGGGGGGAGGGGGTCACATGACCCGTTTCCAGCCTGTGCGGCGTCGGCGTTGGCGTCGGCGTCGGCGTCGCCTCTCCCCCTCCTCCTCCTCCCCCTCCGCTCCTCCTCCTCACCCCTCCTCCCCCGCCCAGGTAACGTGACCCCGGGGGGTGACTCCCCTCCCCCCGCCGAAGTCACGTGACGGCCCGCCCAAGGTCATGTGAACCCGTCCCCTCGAGGTCACGTGACCCCCCGGACCTCTGCCCTCCTCCTCCTCCCCCTCCTCCTCCTCCCCTCATTGTCTGGTTCGGGGGGTCACGTGACCTCGGGGGGAGGGGGTCACATGACTTCAGCGGCGAGGAGGAAAGCAGTACGAAGGTGGAGGAGGGGGGGAGGAGAGACGAGGAGGCGGAGGCGAGGGGAGGGGAGGAGCTTGAAGGACGAGGAGGTGGTAAAGGAGAGGGAGGGGGAGCAGGAGGGGAGGAGGACTAGCAGGCATGATCACGAGGGAGGAGGAGGAATATACCCTCCACTCCTCCTCCTCAAGAGCTGCGCTCCAATTCGGCGTTACAGGAAGTTGTAAACAGCTTTCACTTTTTGCTTCCTGACTGGTTCTTCGGCGATCTTATTGACCATTGCCGTAATCTCATCAGTTGTGGGGCTATTATAAGATGCTCTGTTTTTGCCACTCCCTGCGTTAATTAAGCATTTAGTGATTACCCTACCGAAAATTCCGGTATAACTTTTCGCTATCCGGATTATGGAACCGGAAATCTATCTGGATTCTATCTGGACTCTATCTGGAATTTAGGTTTTCAGAAATTATTCCTTTGTTCTCAATCTGGATTTCGGGTTTCCAGTAACAAATTTCCGGTTCCATATTCCGGATAGGGAAAGTTATACCGGATTTTTCGGTAGGGTAGAGTTAAAACTTGTTAATGATAGACGCAAAAAGGAAAACAAGGATAGTAAAGTTTGCCTTGGAGCACATGCACGCAACAGACCCTGCAAGCGATAACGCGACAAGACGTCGGAAGAATAACCTCAAAAGTTGGCCGCCAATATTCGCTTCCGTCACTAAACCCGTCATCCGAAAAAGAAAAAAAAAAAAAAAAAAAACTATGTGTTGTTGTTACAAAGCCATTTTAAGATAACATCAGAGCGACGTTGAATTCAGTTTTACGGTTCATTTAAAGCAACAGAAACGCTGAAAAGTAGAAGCCGACCCCAAACACAACGTAGTTTTAAAGTGCTACATCCTAGGAAGCACCACAACTTTTATTACTCCGATAAATCCGTATATTGCTTAGAGTGTTTTGACTGAACCTTTGTGTTTACTCCAAATTCACAGCCCATCCCTCTAAGAAAATAAAGATAGCCTCAAAGTACGAACATCAACAGTTGGTCCTGTCTGCTCCCATTCGCTGCCCGAAGAGATTATCTGGTTCGAACTAGTTACCGTGACCAAAAGCTCGGGACTAAATGACCTCGACCGGGACTAGCCGAGATGGGGTGCGCGAGCGAAAGCAGCCATTACTCCTCCTAAGGCAGGGTTCCCGGTTCCTCTGTATGTTTTTTTTTTGTCTTTTACCCCGTTTCACCTTTTCAAAGTCATTCGACGTCTCCCGCCACCTGATCAGATATCAAATGCGGGTCCGTACCCCCTCCATTCGCAGCATCAAAACTCGCGTAACAGACGATGTAGCCTCGCGCTAAGAAGCCGAATTCTCTTTGTCTGATCACGGCCGGACTGGAAGCTCGCGCTCACTTTCTCTTCTTATGGCCTTTGCAATTGCGCGGGAGTCAATGGCAATTTTTCTCCGTATCTACTTCACTTGCTTGCCGCCAGGGGCGCAACCACCTCACCCCACCTAACCCCACTCGGAGAGTCTCTTCGAGCTGCTTTGCGCTGGTGTTTGAGCTTCGTAGGTTGTTGTTTTGGCGACAGCTTATTGAACTTCGCTTCGATTTAAGTCACTCTACCGACAGGCAGTGTCGTCAGCAAACTGCGTTCCCCTGTGACGAACAATCAGCTGAATATGTGCACAAGCCCTCGAGGAAGCACTTTATGCTGTAATATGCACTGTGCGAAAATTGTATAGACTACTATGCCTTCGTCTAAAGCAGCTGACCGACTTCATGTGCGACCTATAAAGCGATGATGCAGACTACGGCACTAGACAGATTGGGCCTGTTTAAATTTCACGAGAGCGTACGGAATATTTATCATTTAAAGTTCCTCCACGTAGAAGGGGTCCGTCTCCTCCTGTTCTTGGGTTGCAACGGAAGTCCTGGAGGTAAAGACGAGTATAGTTTTTCCGCAATTGCATTCGCTGTCTCTACTTACTACTTTTTACTCCCGAATCTCTCGAAGATGTGCGTTAAATATTCAAAGTTTTGGGCTCATCAGAAGCGCATTAGGTGGTGGCTGAGGGTCTAAACGTAATGATCAGGTGTCAAAGGCTATAAAAATCTCGGCCGCAAGTTGCGACAGCGCTGAGATACACTGTCAGACACGCTCCGTGCAAACGGCAAAGTTTAGCCCAGGGGTGAGGTGACAGCGCCCCCCGCGAATTGCGGCGGGAAGTGGCGATTGGCCCAATTGCAAAGGCCGTAAGAAGAGAAAGAGAGCGCGCGCTTCCAGTTTGGCCGTGGTCTGATGTCACTGTATTCTAGCGCGCTCTTGAGGCACGGCTCAAAAGCGCCCTGCGCGAGGCTAAGAGCACCGTCTTCAATGGGACGGACGATACTTCTTTAGGTTTACTTATAGGTGCATGGTGGTGGAGTCCACTCCTCACTTTACAGTGAACTGTCCACACAAAGGGGGGGGGGGGGGGGGTTAGTCCATCTAAAGAGTGCTGACAGAGAGAGAGCCAGAACGCGTAAAAGTGAGGTGTGATCCTCTATTGTATTCTGAAACCGACGGCCACCGGTTCTCTCGCTCTCTATGCCCTCTTCTCCCCTGGCCTCCACGAATATCGGTATGCAACTGAGAATTGATGAACGATCGATAACCCGTAACCACCACTTTTTCTTTTACTGATCGAGTTTTCGGTCACCTCTCTTAATGAGATGTTCGAAATTCAGGGCATTAAGGAGAACGGAAACTTAAAGTGTTAGTGCATACTTCGCTTGCCAAAAGAGAACACGTTGTCACCAGCAAGAAAAACAAACTCTAATCTACGGAAAGACATCAAGGCAAGCTGGGACACGTCCATTCTGCATTGGCTATACATTGCAACGTTAGAACTAAGTTTTTCTTTTCATGTGAATAACAGGCGGAACACCCGAGTCAAAAGGGAGCTTTCGTAGATAACGTTTTTAACTCCGAATCTTGTAGCGGAGGCAGAGGATGCTACTGAGCATGCTCACTGCTAGTCTTGTCTGCACAATTCGAGGGATCATTTCCGGAGGTCGTAAGCTAGCGGGATGTCGGGTGTTGTTGCAGCTCTCGGTGCCTTGTCAGCTTACAGGTGAAAGGAGTGCACCTTAACTTTTTCTCTTCAATACACTATTTTATTTTACAATGACTACCATAATGCGGGCGTATGAGAAATAAAGAAAACGTGTTGCAGAACATTTCTGAAAAAAAAAGAAATATCACAAATTGTTTTGATTGTTCTCTGGATAAGTGTACCGAAAAAGTAACGAAAAAGTAATTTGTAATGCAATGAGTAGCGTAATGTGTTACTTTTCAGCTAAAGTAAATTGTGATGGTAATTTATTACGTTCGAGGCTCGGTAATTTGTAATTGTAATCCATTGCATGTTTCAAGTAACGAACACAAGACTGCCTGAAATCATGGTTGCCAGTTATGGGAAGCTTATCTGAAATGACAGAAAATGCTTTTGCGTCCTCCATAAATGTTTAAACAGTGCGCGACAGATCCAAGCAATATAACATTAAATCTAACGATGAGAAAGTCGCACTTTTGAATCCTGACGATCGGCAGTTGCGTCTGGTCTGTACTAACCATCAAGATGGGGGCGCACACAATAATATCGGGGAGCAGAGTGCCGATACTTTAAGCGTAGATCATTTTGTGGCTCTAGAGCAGACGTGTGTAGAAGGAGTTTCACGTAAACGTTACAATATAATTTTTAAGGGAACTTGAAGTAAGGACACTCTTTTTTCGAAATACATTGTAAACTGCGGAGGACGTAAGGGCGCAAGTGTAAGAAGCTTACACTTCGTTAGATAAATAACAAAAACACTACTTAACACTTTAGCCTTTTGTTCTAGCTAGCTAGTTTCAGTTTGAATTTTTTATCCCCGTATTTTACTGAGTGAAACTAAAGCAGTTGAGATATCTATAAAAAACCTAACGCTATTCCGTGAGGAATTTTGGTAATTAAGCAGTGGGAAATCAAAACTGATACGGTAACAACGCGCCAGGAAAAGAAACAGCTTCTCTGCCAAAGAAGCGTCAGAGTGAGACATGCGGGTTTCGCCTAAGTTGCTGTGTACTCGTGAACAAAAGCTTTAGCCGAATCTCAATTCGGCTTGCGGCTTGCTCCCACGAGCCGATTTGTTCTTGGCCCAAAGATTTTTGTCAAGTGTCCTAAGCAAAAATGCTTTATTACATGTCCCACTCTGATGCCTCTTTGCAGTGTTGTCGACTCTGGAGATCTTTCCCTAGTTCTAGAAATTGAACATTATTTAAAGAAAAAAGAAAATTTGTTCAGATATAGAAATTTTATCTCCAGGGAAATGTAATTTGGCTTTCAAAATTTGTAGAAAATGTGAGCGATTTCTTTGTGACATATCAGAAAAGGTGTTACAGCTGTGCATATTTTACATAAAGTTTAAAGGAACGATTTGAACACCAATGTGTCATGCTGGGGTACACATATTTGCAGTCGAAAAAAAAATGTTTTAAATTAAATAAAGTTACGTTTTGACTATGTAGCAATGTGCCATTTGCTTTAGATACTTGAATACAAATTTATTGCTATGAGTCACTGTTGGTTGTCTAGCGCATTCCACTGTATTATACAATTTTATTTTGTAAAATGCACAAGCAAAACAATGTCAAATTTTAAATGGCCACAGAAGTGCCAACATCTCTCTTGAAGCTAAAACATAATGATTATCCCAATAACTGAGTGAAAAAAGGCAAGTTCAGGAAATCTAGAGAATTGTCGGGTAAAATTTGGGGAAGCGATGGCCTTGAAGGATGGCAGCGCTGCTTCTTCGGCAGCGAAACTGTTTTCGCTTCTGGCGCGCATTTTCATAGTTTTCGATTTCCTGCTGCCAGGATTTGCAAAACTTCACGACGCAATGACTCGAAGTATACTTTTTTTTATTATATCTTTGAACTACTTAAGCCCTACTAAACGTCGGGCTGCAAATCTTTAGATTAAATATGGTAGCTAGAACAAAGAGCTAAAAGGTTAATTGTTGACATTTGTTAATTGGGTATGTAATTAATGCCATACTTGCTTCCTTACGTCCGCTGCCGCGGACAAAGTAATACTAAAAAATCGTGTTTCTTTCAAGTTCGCTTTGTTTTAAATGCTGTCACTCTTACGTGGAATTCCATTTATAAATCAATAGGACGATAACTTTGCGCTCTTCACAAGGTATTTCGAAATAATGGATACGACTGATCTTTGGGAACTCGCTAACAGCGATGTTCATACCATTGATTAAAGGCAGCTTTGGGTAAGCAGGATTACACGTTTCGCACCTCCACATTATAGTGATACAATTGCAAACTTTTACGAGTTGAACAATAAAGAGTTATCGCCCCAGTTGGTATCAGCTGAAGAACGATTGAGCTCAAGACCGGGTACTCCAAAAGGACGCGTAATTCAATTTACGTACCCTATAGCTTCCAAGCTGTACAGTTGGATATGTTATTCGAAATTCAAGAGAAATATTGAATACATGCAGTCTGAAGTTTTGTTCGTATTGAGGCCAAATTGACTTGCTTCTAACGCCTAACAATGGACTTCTTCCAAAACCGACGCGCCCCATCGCGGCGAAATACCACGCAGTGCACTCTGGGAACTAGTTGGCCACTCAGTTTCGGTTTCGACTGAGCAGCTTCATATCATGCTATCACGCCGCGACAGAACGCGCTGCTTGCGTTTTCGATTATCTGACTTTTCACGAACGTACAATACACTCATACTCGAGCGATACAAAACGAAGACCGGGGCACTTTCCTTGGTTCCCGAAACACCGGATATTGTGCGTGCGTATGCGAACGTAGTAAGTCGTGGCTTAGTCACCTCACCCCACGAGTGCATCTTTGAGCTCAATGCCAATAACACCGTCTAGTACCAGTGAACTACAACTGAAATTTGTTCGTCTGGAGCCTTACACGCATTTTGTTTGCCAAACGTCCGCTTCTTGTTACTTCATTGGGCGAAAAGCAAGCCGCATCCTCACAGGGTATCAAAGTTGAGGCCAGCGTTCACGCATGAACTTTCAAGGAAACGCAATAAATTCGACCTCACTACTGCACAAAAGTTACTATGATGTCTTCCTCGTGTCATCATATATCTCCGACTCAAATTTTATGCTGATAGAAGATTAACTTTTCGCAAACGCTGAGATCGGCTAGCTACGACGGAGGCCCTAACAAGCGTCCCCTACTCCTCGCTAAGCCTTTTTGGACGAGCTTTTACTGACGCCCGAGATCTGTGCCGGGAACGGTGTGTCTGAAATTATCTCGACATACTCAGGCAGGAAGAAAGCAAACACATAACAAATATTATGGCCATTAGCAACCGTCAAATGCGCTTTGAATTCGTTCGAGCACTTGTCTGAAGAATGTCGCACCGTGCGCCGGACGGGCATGAACCCCAATGCGATGCGCATAGGGGTTCATGCCCGTCTGACGCACTTCCGGTGAACGGTGCGACATTCTTCACACAAGTGCTCGACTTTTGCATTCTTAAAACGGTCTGTATGCGCGAATGTGCCTATATCTTTATGCGCTTACGCGATGTTGAATATTAGTGAAATGCAAGCGGGTGGGGACTTCACTTCGTGCAGTGCTGTGGGTCAGTGCAGATAAGAGATAAGAAGTGTGTTAAAATTGAGCTTTTCAATGGCACCTCCGAGTTTTACCTCACATACTCAGGCGCATTAAGAAAAACAGTAATTGCAAAAAGAAATATTTCGTCTATGGACGCACGAAGCAAACAAACTTCCTGATCAACAACACTAATGTAAAGGCGCGAGCTCGATGTATGCATACTTATTGTTTGCTACAGCTTGTTGATTCGTACACAAGCAAGATCCCCGAGCACCCGAGCTTCGCAGCGTCGAGACTCCCAGCACTGGCTCGTCCACATATACCTCGATTGGAGCGCTAACAGGAAGGCTCAAGTACAAAAATACAACAAGCATGTGTTAAGACAAGCTATACGTCTCGGGCTTGTGCTAAAGCTTCGAGGTCTGGCCATTTAGGTTAGTTTAGAGACCACAAATGACGCTATCGGGACCAGAAAACAATCTCTTGTCGACGTGTCGATCGAAACCGAAACCATGCCACCCTCCTCCCTGGCCAACTAGTTCCCAGAGTGCAACGCGCGCCGTGTTGCATGCAGGGCTTTATGGAAGTAGTCTATTACAGCGTGTCCATGCCAAAACTAATTTACAATTGTTGTTCTTCTTTTAAGCAAAAATAAATTATGCATCACTGAACGCTTATTATTCGCCTAAACGTAGCGTTAGAGCTCCGAACCAGATGCCAAAGTTTCAGAACTAATCGTCATCTTGCTCGAAAGTTATAAATGATTTTAAAAATTTTCAATGAAAAAAATGGGGCCCATTTCGTCTCTTTTCGATAATCTACGCAATAGAGCTGCCTGTTTTCGAGAGCTGGGTCGGCCGCCATTTTCAGAATGAAAAGTTTACAAAATCACGTAACTTTTGAATAAGATAACTGCTAGTGCTAAAACTTTTGCATATGGTTCCAAGCGCAAGCGCTACATAGATGAGCGTTCAGCAATGCGTAATTTATTCTTGCAATTAAAAAAAAGATGCAAATTTTGTTTGGGTGTGTTAGTCTGCAGTAAACATGAGCCCCAATATGAAATATTGCATAGACTCAATTTTCCCAGATCATGGTACAATTAATATTGCTTTGTTTTATTTCATTCTTTACAATTCTTCTAGAATTACCCTGTTGAACCTCGTCGGGTGTCACGTGCAAACAGATGTATTGACAGATGACAGATGATTGTTCACGCACCAATTTCTATACCCTGTTTTGGATCGTTATAAATTCCTATTTTACTAATTTGCAAATTAGACATAAATTCATAATGATGCGTACCTGGCATATTAAAATTTTTCTTTTTGTGCGGAGATTTACAGATGAATTTTTTTTATTATTATTATAGCAACATTTCTTTTTCTTTTGTGTTTTTAAAATGGAACAAAGCAATTATTTTGGAGAATCGCAGAACAGATGTCGCCACGGCTCCAAGCTTTGAGTGAATTTCCCGTCGACCCCCTGTGCGCGCCCCTCGTCGTTTTGCTCGAGGAAAAAAGCATTCCCGAGACAGATCGAACTTTGTATAGCGGCTTCTCGTAAACTCGATATTAATTTCGACGGAAACCCAGCAGCTCCCGAAACAAACGGTGGTCGTCTTTAAATATATTTGATTTCCAATGTCCCGAATCAACCAAACCCTAAAACGCAACAATTACTTTCCGCACTTGCAGCAGCCCCCATTTCAATATCGGTTCAAGTGTTTCCCTTCGTTCCTTACCTTTCCTTCACTTCCTTCTCCGCATAGGAAGATACAATGGATTTTGTCCCTTCCTTCTTTGTGGCGTCGTTTTTTGTTGTTTTATTTTCATTGGTAGAAGGTATCCTAAATTGATTTCATAGACACAATTTTCTATCCATCCTTTGGGACGATTTTCGCGGTTTGAGATGGTCTGCGGGTAGGGCAAAGCAAGGGATATATATGTATTTCGCATTTTGTTGTAATTTATCACGAATATTTTTGGGAGGTTATTTCAAGCTACGAGGAATGTAAACACCACCAGCGTGGAAATAGGATACGACTGTAAGAAAAAAACCACCTCAAACAAGAACCGAGCTCAGCTCCTCGTGTTAGAAGCAATAAAACAAAACAAACGTGGACACGCGATCTCTGGAGGCCGAACTAAAATCTGAGAATAAAACAGAAATTTGCAAAAGAGTTTAACTGATCGAGCTATCTCCGAAAATGCTACGCAGCGTAGATCAAAGTTAAAAAAAAAAAAATCTGTCGCAGTGATGCCGATATCGAACATCGGCATTCTCCCCCGAGTATAGGCAAGGGGTACACGAACGAAAAAATGGAAAAAGCAATAACATCGAGCGCGTCGCCAAATGATTCGTTCAAAACACGCGGCTTATTTATTCTCCGTGTCTGCACCGCCCGCATGCCCGCAAACTCGTATTGGGTATGGTCTCGCTCTCTCGTGCCCTTACAGAGTATTCGGAACAACCCGAGCGCTTTAACTTTGTGTTTTTGCCAACACCAACATCTCTATCCCAGGCGAGCGTGCGAGACCACTGGTGTTGCGTTGGCGGCGGCCGCAAATAGAAGCACGGGCGAGGAGGACGAGACAAAAATGGGCGAGGAGGTTCGAATTGAATGGGAAGGGGCTGTTGGAAGGAAACGAACCGGTGCGTGTGCGGGTAACGGTAAGAATCAATATCCGTGCAACCCCACAACCCCTGCCTTTCCTTCGCCTTCCGTCCTGTTTCGTTTCTGTTTGTTCTCACGTTCCCCTATTTTGCTTCGCACTGAAGCAAGCCTTCGAACGTCGTGCCTTCCACCGAATGAAGCTGAGGGAACAAAGCCTGGCCTGGTTGCTCTCCTGGGGGGGGGGGGGGGGGGGGGGCGGGTTCCGTGTAAATTGTGGTTCTCAGGTTTCTTTTTGAAATGTTGTCAATCTAGATGACTCTTTTTTTAACTTTATGGAGCAGCGTTACTGTTTTAATGACTAGACTTAGTTTTAGTTTGGTGGGATATCGTTATTTTCACTCTTTATTTTGGTGGCAACGCCCGGGTATGAGCAGTTCAAAGTCGATTTTACGAGTGTCCTCTGGAGCTGTCTCGCGCGTTTCCATAGCGCCGATTTCTATTTTGTCATAACCCAGGGCTCAAAGCACTGGTACACTTTACGTTACATCTTTTTGATTATTTTTGCGTTGTTGATATGGAATGCTCATTGATGTAATATAATGTTTTCTGTGCATTGTTTATTGCTTGCACAACATGATTTGTAACACTGCCGATGGCGCTCATTGCTGGTCAAGGTGAGTATTGAAGCTTTTTTACCTGCAAACCCACGTTTTCTTTAAAATCACATATTAACATAGTTAGCATTATCTAGCCTGCCCTTCTATTAGTGCTCCTTTTGTTGACAGCTAGACGTCGGTATGATTTATCGAAGTGCTTGCTGCGTTCGGTTTAAACGTGGTCCAACCAATTGTCAAGCATCCACTTTTTTCGCCTAGACACCGTGCTGCGTTCTTTTTTTTTTATTTAACTAGGTCAGCAACAAGCACACGAAAGGTCGTAAACACTGAGAGTTTAGAATTTACGTTGGTGCGATTGAGAGTGTCACTAAGATTTGTAAAATCCTAGACCGTACTCTATAATGAACCCAAATACATTCCGGGTCAGCATACGAAGTGCAGCAATATTTATTTAGAGAAAAGGTGAATGTTTATCAAATAAATTAGCATATTAAAACATGTATAAAACACAGAGCTAGATTCCCGCTCTCGGCAAGTTCATTCCGAATGAGCATCTCACCGGCGTGTGGACATAGGTAGAGATACACGTTAAATACACCAGGATAGTAATATAAATTTAACATCAAAAGCATGAACCAGTGTCACCATGTAGCACAGGAAGGCCAACCTGTCCCTGCCTAATATTATAGGTCTTATTTGTTTTGATTTTATAATGCGGAGATGGTTGAATTAAGTAAAGGTAACATCAGTTATTTATCTCATGAGCAGTAATACTACAAGTTGAAGCATAGTTAAAATGGGAGTTGATAAAACTCTAACGAGAAAACTCTCTATGCTTCATATTAACGAAAGCGCATAAGGCCAAAATTGCACGAATTCAACTGTGAAAACCTAACATGTAATAAGAAATGTTATCACAAAAATTCAAGAAATAAAAGAAAAGTTAAATGGTTTACAGACGTGAAGTCGAGAGTTTTAGCCAGTGCAATACGATTGCTAGCCTGGCGTCTTTAAAATTAATTAGGCAGTAGTGAATCTAGCGATTGCGTGACGGTACGCCGGTACGATGTTCCTATAAATAAAATGGTCAGTTTCAGGTATTTAAACTCTATAAGCATTGTTTGTGATGCTATTTAAAATGAATCCTTCCCAGCTTTCTTTTTTGGATAAAATCAGTAGTAAGCCTAGATATATTGTATGGGATTGCGCGTTTCTGGTTTATCTTCGGTAGATTTGTTTCAAACCAATATTAAGTTTTATATTTAGTGTTGTCCCATTAGACGGGTCAACACTAAAATATACAGCTTAATATTGCTTTTACTTTGCGGTGCGGTAATATCTGGCGGGCATTTAGGCCTCGATCAAGCTATAAATGTAACTAAATTGATAACTACCAATCCATTTCTTTTCGAAAGAATTGCTATCAACTACCATTTCACATTAATTTCTTCATTACCTATACGTAAAAGAAAATATTATATTCTCAAGAACAAATAAATTTTAATATTCAGTTTTTTTAGTTATTTTTGAATCAAATTACATTCGTGAAAAAGTATACTTGATATTAATCAGGCTAAGTTATAGGATAATTGCGAAGCACACCTCACAGGGGCCAGTTCGTTACTTAAAATGTTTCTTCACGATCATTTACATCTTTAATTTTGTATTTCATATTATCAGTAATTATGTATATTTTTCATAATTAACCAAACTATATTTCTCCAACATCTCTTCTTAATTATTTGTATTATATTCGACATCATGAAATGCACAATATTTACCCGCATTTGAGTATTATTAATCTGAAAGGAACTGAACCGATCCACATTCAAATTTGACTGACTTGGGGCTTGTTTAGTTGCCGAACACGGGTGTAACAATGAACTCCTACAGCCCTTTGTACACCTGGATAATTATGAGTGGGTAATCACATTTATTCCATACACTTATCATCGAGACTTTTGCAGCATGCACTCCCCGATTTTATGCAACATTAAGAAAAGCCGAAGCAACGTAACTGGTCCGTAACTAAAGCAAAACCCGCTAAAATACTCTGCAATATAGAAAATAAACACGGCTTGTGTCTCTTTTTGGAATATGATATTTAAATTAATTTTTTTATATGTCTACGTGTTCTGTAAAGCTCAAAATGCTGCATTTTATTGCGTAAGAAACTATAAACTATTCCACGTGAAAAGGGAAAGTCCAGTTTAGAGCAACATTTGTTCAGTCAATTAACGAATAATGGCCTTGTCTTTTGTTTTTCTCTATACGCTCTGGATAAAGTCTAAAACTATTGAGTTTCAACAGCTTGACTGGGGCTGGATTCAATGGACACGGCCGGGCAGGAATATGAACGACACAGTGCCAATTTTTACAGAAAATACAAAATCGAACCGAATAAATATTTTGTGAATTTAACATACACAATAAATATGCACATGCACATATCTGGAAAGAAAACACCGGAGACGACGGACCAAGCAGGGGACAAAGACAAAACGTCTCAAATTGATAGGTTTGAATTTGCCCCTTCTTCGTCCGTATATCTGCAGTTTCTACAAACATGCATAACATCAACAAGCTCGCGTGTTTACTTAACTTTTCGATCAATGCGAATTCAGTAGAAGTATGAACAAAATCTCCGAGTTTTCTTTGAACCTCAGATGAGAAGATCTGGCGATAGCATAAAAAATGCAAAGGAACTTGTCTCCAAGAATCCCAATTGTTATTGCTGAGCTTTGTAACAAAACTCTAGTAGTTGCTGACTAGATTTCTTTTTATAATCAACTTGATCTCTGGTCTTCTTAAAGAAGAAGAACAGTTCTTATGACACCTTCCCCTCTTATAGTAGTTCATCGTGCTATAGTTGCTCCGGCAGACTAAACAATGAATTGATACGTCCCAAAGTAAGCTACCTTCGGCTCCATCATTTTTGTTTTTTTCTTATTTTCATTTCCAAGACATTTTACTAAAGAACAAAACTTGCCTCCTGATAACCATAAAAAAAGTCGCCTGCTCAGCACAAAAAAAAAAGACGAACAAAAAGATGGAATATCTAGGAGAGGGCAGTGTATCCAACAAATACCGGTTGCCAACCACGGCTTCCAAAAACCAAGGGGCGCATTTCTTATCGGCCGAAAGTCGTTAAGTTTCTGGCGACCCTTCTTTTTTGACGGCACGTGGCAGTTAATTAAATTGTCACTTTCCCCCGAGTCTTTGTCGATCGCTCTTTTGAAATACGTTTTCGATGCTTTTTTGCAGGATGATTTTAAAATGGCAGAAGCAGCGGAGAAAGGTAAACCTTTAGAATTTCTTCGGGGTTCACGCAAGGCAGGCTATTGTGCCTGGCCCATTTTTTGCGTTTTCTTAAAGAAATTATTAAATAGTTGTTTTATTACCTAGGGTATCGATTTCTTTTTTTGTTTCATCTATAGAAGTTTTGTGCTGCTACTACTTTTTTATTCTTTTTTATTTGCAGGCTTAAGTTATATTTTATCTAAATGAACCTAGAAAACAGCAAAATAATAAAGTTTTCCTGTGTCATCTAAAAAAATATAACCAAATGAAGCCCTGCTCCCGGTAAACATTATTTTTTTAATTCCTGAGCTGAGCCTCTATTCAGACTTTTCGTTCGTTAAAAAAAGTATGTGCATGAATGGCAGTCTTATTTATTGACCTCCAAGATCCACCGAAGATACTACAAGTGGTTGTCACTCAAGAGGGAGCGAAAAAAAAGGAAGTGCTTGAGCGATCAATCTGTCTTAAGGAAAATTTGTATTCCTTCTTATGCGTTTCTAGGTTAGAAAAAGCTTTTATTTCTATTCTTTTTTTAAAACAGCACAGCTTTTGTAACTCGAGCCAATAATATTTTAAAGGTGCCTCAAAAGCTGAGTCAAATGATTTGAGATGGAAAGCAGAGTGCTCTCAACTTAATCAGTAAAATTACCATCCTTTATTCTTTTCACTATTTTCACACCACTTGCAAATAAATTACTTTGGAAATATGTGAAAGCACGCCATGCAGTAAAGTCCAAAACGTCTTGCAATATAAAATAAATATGCAATTTCAAGCGTGAAGAAATACTTGAATGCTTCCAGCAATCTTAGGAAAACCTTTAATTTGAAATGTAAATTTAATCTATATCAGGTACAAAACAGATTGCTTTAGTTAAAGCGTCCTACGTGGTTTATTCATTGCTCGGGAATCGGTATAATTCCAGAATATGAAAGCAACTCCAAGATATTTTAAAGATTCAAATCAATACGCCCTTCTAGAAATGTACGACATCTTGTGGCTGCTTCGGCAATTGCCACACTTTGCCGATTTTTGGGCCCGCACTCAGAGCAATTATTAAACACGATGATTACGTCGGCGTTCGGTCTCTGCCAGTACAGAGAACGCGCGTTGCGTAAGAGTTTGATGTTTACTCGGATCCAATCACGCAGTTTGTGCAGCCGAAATGGGGCCTCCCAATACTGCTCGATAGGGTCCTTGAAAAAGGGTCTCTTGTGGATGGTGTCTGACTCGTATACACCAGCGTGAACAGCCGAAGTCAGACTTTTTTTTCTATCCTGCTTAGCACTTTTGAAAGTTGGAAGTAATTTTTTTTTCACTGACTGGTTTCATAAAGACCGCCACATTGTTTACTTCATTGCTCTTTCGCCAGCTGACACATGCAAGTTGTCATTTCTTGGTTTTGTGCTAAGGTTTACGAAAAATTGTCATTTAAGATAGAACAGTATCTGAGATCGTCTTGTTCAAATTTATATGTATTTTTGTAATTTCTTTACCAGCGCTTGAGTGAAAATATTTGCGTCCAGAATTCGTAAACAAACGTTGAAAGTAAAACGGAGGAGGAAAACTATCTAAATTGTGATAAAAAGATAAATACATTACATTCCGATTCTGAATATACTCCGATTTTCTGAAGGAAGGAAAAATTGCACGAGTTTCAGCCAAAACAATGTGGATAACGAAGTATTGCTAGATATTGAACAAGATGTCCCCAAAAAAAACAAAAACAAAAACATTTAAGGGGTTTTTCACCTAAAAAATAAACTACACATCACAGAAACTCATTCTCCGCCCAAATGTAGAGCTAGAGGTACCGACTAGATGCCAATGATTAGGAAAGAATCGTTATGCTACTCAAAATATCTATGTCAGTTTCTGAATTTTTCATTGAGAAAATGGCGGCAAGTATATGGTGTTTAATGGTGTCAGTTACCGAAAACGGGCGAAAACGGGCCTACTTTCCCCATAATTTGTTTTAGGAGGAATCACTTGTAGCTTTTGATTTCAAAAACGGTTGCTTCTTGAGCTGTGGCACCTGGTACAGACAGGTAGCGCTAGAGTTGATAAAAAATGGGCGTTAGGCGATGTGTATGTATTTTTGCAGTAAAACAAACGCTGTTTTTATGTACTTTTTTGGAGGTTGGGGGGGGGGGGGGGAGAAGGGGGCGGGAGGGGGTTTTGTAGTGTCCCGGGAAGCACCCTTCCAGGAGTTATTCGTACCACCTAATTACAGCTATGTAATTCGGGACCAAGGGCATAACACAGAATAGCACAGAACGTGTCGTTCGTGAAGTATGCGTGCGTTATATTTTGCTAACCTTGGTTACAGTGAAACTCCGGGTAGTTTAGAACGCGTTGGACACACGGCACGCTCATGTGCCCACTGGGTTTTTCAGAATAATTAAGACAAGTTTAATTTTTCTTTGGGAGTGGAGCGTGTTACAAGCATGTTCTAATAAGAAGGTCCGCGGATTTCACTCCTTTCGTTGGTGATTGTAGGACATTGGGTCCTTCGTGCTGTCGTGGCGTGAATAAAATGTTATGGAAATTGAAGTAATCACGGGGCAAGAGGTGTATTGTGTCCTCTACGCTATGTGTTGAGCGTTGTCTAAACTTGTGACGTTATAGGCCTACTTCACTATTCCTTGGGCCGTTATTATTCAACCCGATATGTCGGGAGTCTACTTGGGGACCTACGATTGGGCCTTCGGTAGTCAGCTATGTCCGCCGAAGGTTGCCCATGGACTGGGTAGGTTTGACTCAGTATTACTCGCCGCCAACGGGCGCTTGCGGACTAAGTAGGGTGGACAAAGTATGACTCGTAGTCGACGGTCACCGTTGTACGAAATATGCTCGACAAAGGGTCGGTTGCACTAACACCGCTTACTGCAAATTGAAGCTTCCTTCTTAACCTAACCTGAGTTTTGGTTTAGTCCTGTTGCACAAAAATCACTTATCGCTAAATCTAGCACTAGACCATGCCTATTGTGAGCTCTCAACTTTAGGCGCTTTGCTTTTAATTGTGCTTGGATCCCGAAGTGAAAGCATGGCGACTTGTTTGTGGCGGTAAACGCTGTGGACAAAAGTGGTTGTAAAAAGTGCTTTAGGCTCCAGCAGCGTAAGAGTCTTCACATAGTGACTTTCGATAGTGACAAGGATGGAAAACATTGTCGTGTGAAGTGTTTATCGTATCGACCCTCGATTTTAAGCTGACTTTCCACTTGAGTGCGTGTTAGCACTAACTAGGCCAGGTACGCAGCTGTGGCGTTCACATTTGCCTTCTCGTTAGTTTTTTTTTGGCAATGTGCTTATTTGTATGTAGTTATTTTCGCATACCTGTAAGGTATTGCTATATACAAGCTCGTGTATTTTAAATTTCAAAGCACATCCTTTATTCTGATCGGCGTGTTGAATAGCGGTAGTCCATGATCTTGGCGATCTGCTGATTGTCAAATCTTCTGCGGTTCGCATCATATTGCGGCGAACGAATTTTCTAAATAATAAAACAACGAAAATGCAATTTCTTCCGTTTTTAGAACTTTTGGGCAATCTACAGTAAAGTTCCTTTTCTCCCAAGTAGAATTTTAGCTTTCTAAACTGTGTCGTTCTAGAATTGTAACTTTTCTGGTGAGCGCGCGTTGTAGATAAATTTGGCTGTATACCTTCCTTCGTGGCGACGACATATCATAACAACTACGATGCGAGATTCGTTCAGCACTGTATTGGGGCAGACTTCGGCGGTTAGTGCGAAGAGACCACTGTTTTCGTCGGCACGATGTGATGAACTAGTGAAAGTTTTTGTGCTTCGAAGACCGCCGCCGTCTGTTTGTTCACATAGGTACGCACGCAGTGTACTGTGCCATATAGGTCATGCCCTTCTAGGTACACATATTACCAGACGTTGTGTAATATGGTAGGTTCTAAAAATCGTGATATAATCATATCTGTATTTCGATATATTCAATGTCATTATCAGAATTAAATGCAATATTCACTTTTATTTTTGAAGTAGCTCTCTTGCAGTGCACTTGTGTTGTGGGGTGAAGTTAGCATAAAAAAACTAGGATTTTTGTTTTGGGTTGCTCTACACAATTTAGTAATATTTAGGGTGAAATTATTCCTGTCAAACAACTGGGCCCCAGCCCTAGCGTCGTTTCTTGCTTGTTCAAACATTTGTTTATCGAATTTATTAAGAAAATAATTCAGGTACTAACGCAAACATGAAATAATAATAGAGGCTGACTTGGTAATCCGAATTATTTATTTTAAAGGATTGTAGGTAATAAAGATCATAAGCACGATGTGATAATCTCAGTGTTGCTCTTCATAATTTAGATCTGAGACAGAACAGGTGAATCATTAGAAAGTAAACTATGTAAGGGTCTCGGTGTAAAGCACAACTTGTATTCATTCGCTAAACGGCAGAACTAACGTATGGTTAGAAATAGAAACCCTCAACGCCCACGCATTGAAATCAGAATAGCCTAATTCAACCAAAATAATAAAACACACGACTTCCACAAAAAGGTGGAACTTTATCGATATGCGGAAACTTTACTCAACAACACTGAGTAAGTATTTAAAACATGTAAGAAACACAGAGCCTAAAACAGTCCACTTTTTGAACTATCTGATCTAGAATTAACTATACTTTATTCTATGAGCTAGCAGAACCACACTGACTGATCTAGTATACAGATAGTCAGTAGGTTAGGTTAGGAGGTTACATGTAAAGACCTCAAGTTAGCAGTCATGCTGCATATGGAAAGTGTTCCCTTTAGAGCGGAGACGCAAACAGTCTAATATCAAAGCTGACTGATATGTCAGCACAGAAATATAAAATGTGAGCATGAAAATTTAAAGTCAGTGTCAAAATATTCCCCCATAATTATATGTTAAACACGCAATCACATAGTTGAATATATTTCGAGTTTAGTTAAAGCTTTGACACCTGTTTTTGAAAGGCAAGCATGAAAATGATAGAATTGGAGATACTTCCTTCGTTACTCACCGAAGAAACACAGCAAAAAGCAGCCGCCGGCTCCGACTACCGCGGGAAAAAGTTTGTTTACATAGCGTGAATGTTCCTCCCCGCCAATCGTATACGTTCCTCTGAGCGTTCCATATTTCGCTTTGCCTTTTCCTTCTTTATTTATGCAAAACCAGCGTTCCGTTAGGGGCACGTCTGTAAACCCAACTTAATATTGTGGCAAACTGAATTTAAGCCCGTGCTTAGCCGAGCTGTGTTTAGGACGGTAAGTCGACTTTGAGAAGATTTCCTTTTTAAGGAAAGCGACGTTGGTGCAACCGGCCGTATGTCCCATTCGCCGTTTAGGGACGTGTGCTACAGCAGGCGACCATCTGCGGTGAACGATACTTAGTCATCTTTTTGCGCACTATTTATCTTCCTCATGTGGAACGAAGCAAATGCGTCGGAGTCCAGATTTTATGATCCGGGGATCGATTGCCGCTGAGTCCTGTGATGAATCACGCCGGTTGCGATGAATCGTGCATAGTTTTGAGTATGTAGAAATTATTATGACTAAGTATGGCTTCTGTATCCTTGGAATGCTTAGGCACTGCCTTCCATGGACTATATATGTTTTTTATTACCTTGGCTTGCGTGTAAGGCTTTTTTTCACACTCTAGGGCGGTCGCATAAAAAAAAACCAACCCATAAACGCATTTTTTATTAAAAAAAAAGTTCTTTAGCTAACATGGTCTTTCTGTTGTGTTAAAAACGTTGACGTGGCAATGTTGGAAACTTAAGACCACGATAAAAATATAACTCGTTCTCACCAGTTGGCGAACGTGGGGTGATGAGACCGGGCGTGTCGTGCTCCTCCCAAGCCGTCACAATCACGTGATGCGCCACGTGACTTGGAACAGGACAGCGGACCAATAAGGCTCCACCCCGAGTCACCGAACCAGGACCGGGCCACATTCGAAGTTCCCAGTCTTGAGCGACAACTGCGAAAAAACCAGTGCCATTATGAATATTACCCTTCGTCCCATAAGCCGACTCGCTGGTTACGAACAAGTCCGCTTTTTTTTTTTGTTGTTGTTTTTTCTCCCACCAGCTGTTCACACTGCGCGTGCGCAAGATCTCGATACGCCTGAAGGAAATAGCAGCGCCTCCACCATGACGTGAGGTCACAGCCTCGAATTTTAATGTGCCCTCGCACCCTGTATTAAAAGAATGGATCTCGGCGACATCAGGTGTCGGCCCCGCTAGCGCGCGGGAACCAGATTTGCAAGACCTGAAGCGTACGTAGATGAGCTGTGTCATCAACAGCTGTATTACTTCGACACTGGGTCAACGACACGCGTTGGTTCGTTCCCAACTTCAAACAGCTAAATGTAATCGCTTTTGTTTTGTGTTACATTCTAACGCCCCAGTCCGCGGAAGTTTCCGCTGAACATTTCGACACGCGCGAGTTTGCTGTTTTTACAACCCCCTACAGGTGAACGACGAAAAACGGGTGCCGCGCTGCGGTTACTGTAGCAACTGACGCTCACGCGGTGACGTAGCCCTATGACGCACCGCCACGTCACAGAATCAACGGCGGTTGCTATGCAAATCGCCGCGCGACGACGGCATTCGTCGTCCATGTGTTTGGCGCTTAAAAGTAATATTTCTCTGCTGGGTTACGTTGGCGTAGAGTCGCGAATTATTTGCCTCACGACGAATCACAGCGGAGACGACGCGAGGAGCCCACAGGGCTAAGTATTCTATTTTGTTTGTTCTCTGCCTTATAGCGGGGATTCCGTGTTTCGGGCTTCATTATTCGTCATATTCGGAGTCTGTTCCTCGGAGTTTATATTTTGCCGAAAATTTGCAATTTGTAATAGTTCATTTTTGTTTGATTCCCGATTCCCAGAAATTGAGCGCTTAATTTCGCGGTGTTTTCTCTAAAATTAAAAAGATAAAGAAATAATATCCATGAGTTAACGTATGCTAAATAAACCGATGAAGCGCGCTTGTATCAATCAAATTTTATTCCTTTGGACTTGGCAATGGTGCCATTAATATCGGCCATACAATTTGTCCCACTAAAAAGTTTCACGAAAGCGTCGCTTTGATGAACGTTGAAACTGTAAAAGGCCCATGAAACGAATTTTGGGCTGGTATAAATCACTTTAGATTGAAATTTTCCTAATAGCACTTCGTTCAGTGGGCCAAAAGAAAAAAAGGTACAAAGTCAAAAGCCTGACTTTCAGTGCGAAAATCTGAAAACACAACGGACTATTTCGTACCTCCTCCCCTTCGTATGCTCTCTGCCCTTTCACTGTGATGCATCCGCGGTTCCAAAAGCCCGTCACCGGGTCCAAACGCACGTCACACGATACCGGACATCCCTTGTTCCCTTCACCCCTAAGCTGACATTGTGGTGGAAACTAAGCGCTTGCCCGACCAATCAGCCGCCTCCCTTTCATCACCTGACCTCATTCTCTGCGCGAGAGAGCGTGATCACGTGACAAAAGTGTGGCTAGCCCAACGAGTACGTAGCTTCCCCGGCACTGTCAGCTTCGAGGTGAACGGAGTTGGGAAAGCAACTTTTGTGTGAATTTTGAGCGACGGGCTAATCTTCTAGGGGGACAATGGCTCAGTACGGGTATACAAACGAGATTCCAAGCAAAGGGGAACTCCCCTCTTTTCGTCTTCTTGAACTGTTCGCCAGAATGCGCGATTTATGAGTTGAGGAGGAAACCTAACAGGAAAAAGTTGGAAAAGCGTATTTGACCCCTTTAAATTCAATAAACTCCTGGAACGTGTCCTTGGGAAGCTCGCATTCATCTCATCCTATTCTACTAACCTACCCCGCGGCCGCAGGAGGTGGAGTGGCAAAGGATGTAATATAGAAGTTTAAACTGGCACCCTTCCACATTTGATACGATATCTATGGTCCTTAGTTTTCACTCTTACAAGAACACAACCTCTCCTTCAACAAAATCCCAAATAGTATGGCCCAAACTATAAACCAAAACAGACTATTTGTCTGGACTCAAAAGTACAATGACCTGGGCCGGCTTGCTAGAAACTGCGTCTGAGCTAAGACAGGGTGAAAGAAAGCCTGCCAAGCCTGTGGCACACGAGCGCTTGAGACTCGACTTGAGACACCACTCCGCTCGTGCGCTAGGCTTGGCAGTGCTTTTTTTCACCCGGTCTTAGCTAAGACGCTCCTTCTAAAAGGCCGGCCCGTTTGTCCTGAATGGACCTTAACGAAATAAGCGGTAACCCGTATAGAAATCTTATATCTTTGGAATATCTGTCCATATCAAACGTTATATGATTATATACGGCCTATGTACAGCGTTATCTGGCGTATATACAGCCTTATAAATTTTTCAGCATCAATGCTGAACTTTTTTGTTTTTAGAACAAACAATTTTTATAAAGAAGATTGATATTTTTCACATTACAAAATGCATGGGTAAAATTTACTCGAGCACAATTTACATCCGACGTGCTGGGGCCATGTGTTCATTGAGTGATGGCTGCGCTCACTCATCTTGGATGCATGTGCTCAAGCGATAGTATTTTTGAACGTAAACAGCTGAAGTGCTTAGCAGGCACTCACTTAAATGTGCTGAAATTGGTGTCGAACGACGCGCGAAATTTCAGGCTTGGCAATGGTGTCTATGGTGGACTGCAGTCGCGCAGCTGGTTTCTGTTATTCAGGGACACCCGAGCAGTGCTCATTGTTATATAAATCATACACCGAGACAAGTTCTTTCAGTATTTTCTTTTCTTCTTTCACGGTGGCGACTGAAATACGTCAGGTGGCACTCTTGAAGATGGGCATGGCCGAAACAGACTTCGAGAGTTTGAAGGAGCGGATGATACAATTCGCGACGGGTACGACACTCTGACACTGTCCACGGTGGTCTGCAGGCCAATATCACAGCTGATTTAATAACGCTCACACTTTACACAAGAGTTATCATTCGTTGCGTTCAGTCAGTGCTTCACACAAATTGAAGAAAATCCACCAGAATGAGACCCATTCAAAAGTGGGCGCCACCATAGGGAAAAACACAGTCTCCGGCACACGTTGTCTCTAGTTTGGTATCGCTGCAATATTCGAGTACATTCTAACATCACTCGGACAACCCACTTGAGCCTCAACTGATTAACGTCTGTTTACTTGATGTAAGTATGATTCGACGGACGTAAGACCTTTGTCTAGATGAAAACTCAAATTGTCACACCGGGACTTCATTTTTGTCTCGAGGTGAGAGAAACTACAAATGACGCGTCAATAAATAACCATCCGTAGATTAACTCTAAGAGGAGCACTTTTCTGTGCAAATCGGCAGAACAGTTAATCCGTAATATGTGCCACTGCAGAATTCGAAAGTGATACACTTGCCAGCGCGAACGTCGGGTGGGGTTGTGCGGTGAATATTTGGCATCCCATCGTTGTCTTCAAAATCATATCGGTGTTCTAGGTACCGTCGTTCTATTGAACTTGTTTTGTCTCTACCTCAAGATAATCTTCCGTTTTGCCCGTTACACTATCTTCATAGGCTGTAATATATGTTTGTGCATTACAATGCGCATCACGCCCCTTGAGGAATGTTTTACTATACTTTGTTTCATCCTACGATGGAATAAAGGCCAAAGCCATAGGCCGCCAGGTCCAATCACGTTCCACGCTATACTATTACACGCTTAACATTGATTAGGGGTAGACGAATAATGCTCGAATCCAAAAGTACCGCATCATTTCTATAGCTTCGACGCTGCAAAGAGTCTATATGTCGTGGCTTTCTTTGAGATGTGAAATTGTTGAGTCACTCAGTGCTCTTCGATTCGAACTACTGTCCACCCGTCCCCTCATCAGTGATTCGAGACGCGGGCACCGAAACGTGCATCGAAGCGAAGAACCGCACAATTTCTAAGTGGCTCGAATTGGATCTGGCGGTCCGTAGCTTTTGCTTTTAGTCCATCGTAGGGTGAGACGAAGTATAGGCAGGCGATACATAGGAGGCCGTTTTCAGCACACTGTGAACTTACGATATATGGCGAACAAAATGCTTCTTATAGTCATACGGTGTATAAATCTCAGAACAAAGCGATTGAATTGCTTGAGTATATGTTGCTGATGGCTTCCACTTGAGGGACGATATAGTGCGATTCGCCCTTGCCTTGACGATGGTGCATTGTTATTTGATTTGAACTGCTATGCGCATGCCAGTTCATTTTATATATGTGAACGAAAACTCATTTTGACCAGGCATTCCTGCCATGGGGCGCCATGTTGTTGTTCTTTGTTCGTAGCGCTTGCTAAAACTACCCTTTTGCCTCCTGCAAAAAAAAAAAAATATTTTCGATTAGGAAGAATGCGCTACTAGGCATGTTCAAAATTCTTTTCATCTGATCAGACTCATTCTTCTTGGCGGAAGATGAATAGGTTCTAGTTTTCTAGTTATAAGCATGCGCTGGAACAACGACCAATAATATAGCCTCTCGTAAATATTCTCTAGAATTGAAGCTAATGCTTCCACGGCCAGGCACAACCTAAAATATGGATGGACCTGTTCATTAAACGAAACGTGGCCGTGCACCTATTACCGGCAGAAAAGTGGGAAGACTCTAGCTCTGCGATCAATGCAGGTGTCCCCCCCCCCCCCCCCCCCCCCCAAGCCCAAAAATAAATAAATAAAAACGGCCGGGAACGGAAATGATAAGAGTACACGCTAACTCGGGAGCATCTGATTACTTAAATGCTATAGCTTGGGCTAAACGTCTTTGCAATTTTTTCATCTCTGTTTTACCCTCCTCTTGCGTCACTTACGAGTGAAATAAGCATGTTTGATGTCAATTTAACGATATGACCGTCGAATCGATAAACGAGTGAGGCGATCAAGTTTCTTCCTTCGCGTTCCAAAGAGAATTGCATTTACTGATTTCGTAACTGAGAAAGGGAGAACAGGGCGTGTTTTTCGACCCGCCTACGACACGCGCACATAGCCTTTCTCAAAGCTTCGACTGCTCGTGGACGCTCGAGGCGCACAAAGCGTTTTCGGATGTACAAAGTTCACGCTGGAGGCATACATCTATAACACCTTTCTGCCCTTCTCAACCTGTAAATAATTGCGGCACGTTTGCATGGTATTTTGAAACGCAAGAATATTTCCGGGTGATTGCATGAATCAAACATAGCTCCCATTTAAAGAAAACGAAACTTGGAGAAAACGTTAAAAAAGAAGCCTGTTGGTAAATACTTAAACAACCGGAAAGAATAAACACAAATTCGGGACGCAAACAGACGATACAACTTGAGATAATGTTTTTTTTTTTTTTTGCATTCATATTTATGCAGCCGAGTTAAAGATGGGACAGATGCTTTATGCTGTGGGATTTTCATTGCTGCTACCCTCCTCGAAGAATAGCACGGCGGACTAGTTCAATAAAAAGAAGTCATATATTGACTCTTATCGCTGCCCGTTACAAACCCCCTCCACCTCCCTCCCTCCCTCAAAAAAAAAAAAAAAAGAAAGAAAACTTTGCGCATATTTTTGCGTCGACTTTTTATCTGCGGCGGAGCGCCACTCGCGTTGCCGATTGCGCTGTGAAACCCAGCGGGGAAATGTACAGTGACAATTTAACACATCCGGGCACCCTGTTCGAACGCCTTGGAGGAGTCCTGACGGACTCCTCCAAGGCGGTAAATAGTCCTGACGGTGTGACGCAGGAGCGTCACACCGTGAGGACTATTTACGCGTTTATTCACTAGAAATCTAGACAATCGTATTTTATCCTTTCAGAAAATATGTTCCTATATATGAGGCTTAGTTCAACGTGAGCGCGTTGGTGAAGTTAAATAAAACAAAAAGAATAAACATAGGGACGAGCTGTCTTTTTTTTCATGAACACATCATAATCCCTGCACCGGTACATCGCACTCATCAGTAATTACTTAAAATAGGTATCGAATTTGAGTTTGGAGTCAGTGTTAAAAAGGTCGGCTGCGATTAGTGCAAGTATTGCACCTTTATATGGAAACATTTCCCCATTTTCTTAATCATTAAAATAAAGCAAATGCAGTACTGTTCACGGAAAAACTTGAGAACTTCTTTTAAATGGCGCAAACTTGTATCCCTTCCTGAGCGCAGGTGGAATATACGCGCGGGTGTCATGCCGTTGTTGCTTAATTAGTGCATTCCGATACTTAAGCGACTTCCAGAGAGAGAGCAGCAGGGCGTGTCCTTTGAACGTCCTGCCTTGAGCAGGCGCTCCATGCCTTCCGCCGTGCTTTGGTCTCCCGCGTGCACTCGAGATGCACTAGCCGCCCTAGGCTTGTCAAAGGTAGGAAGCGATCAGTGGAGCAGGACACCTGAGGCTCATTCTTGCTGTTCCCACACCGCTAGTGCCCATGGCATTCGAATAAGTAGTTGTGGGAGTTAATGGCGCGTTATGCATGGCAATCTTAACACTGGTATGCCATGTTTCACACTATATCAAAAAGTATAAGATGATGATTTGTTTTATTTATTGACTATTTACCGCGAGTTAGTGACATTTTCAACGGGGGTTTTCCAAACGAAAGCTTTCAAACATTGAAATTACCATTAAAATAAATGTTTGACCAACTTTGAAACGATGATGTAAATTTGCGTTTAACGTACTAGTTTGGAATGTTCACCCTTTATACGAGAATCAAGTGTTTTTTTTAGTAGGATTTGTTTTATGGACTGCTGTACAAATGCTCAGTTGGTGTTGGAAGAGTAATTATTTATTTTTTACGGAGTTTCGTAGGTTTGCAAACCAGACAAACAAGCACCGTAGCTTTCGTGGCCCAGAGCTTTTGGTATTTATTTATCGAATTAATTCGACAATATTATAAGCATTATTCATTTTTTTTTTTTTTTGCTTTTTAGATAGCAGCTTTTACTCGTCCGTTTCCGGCATGAGCGGCGTCGCCGTCGTCGGCGTCGACTTCGGCGGAACCTCGCGGTGCATTATATAACGTTTCCCATAATGACGTCACGCGTGACGTTACGAGGGTTTCCCTCGTGAGGGTTGCTAGGGTTACCCTCGTGAGGGTTACTAGGGTTACCCTCACAGGGATTAGGACGGTTATCCTCACAAAGATCACGAGGGTTACCCTCACGAGGATTACGAGGGTTACCCTCACGAGGGTCACAAGGGTAACCCTCATGACCCTCCTGAGTGTAAAACTCGTGACCCCCATAAGGGTAAACCCTTGTGAGCGTAACCCTCGTACCTTACGAGGGTCTTGAGGGTTCCCCTCACGACCCTCGTAAGGGTGACCCTCCCAACTCTCGTTACGGTAACCCTCACGAGGGTAACCCTCGTGACGTCACGTGTGACGTTATTGAAGGAAACATGTGATGTATGACGTCACGTGCGAAATCACGTGACGTCCCATGCGTCTAACATT
Source organism: Ixodes scapularis (assembly GCF_016920785.2). Taxonomy (NCBI): domain Eukaryota; kingdom Metazoa; phylum Arthropoda; class Arachnida; order Ixodida; family Ixodidae; genus Ixodes; species Ixodes scapularis. The sequence goes on from NW_024609882.1 coordinate 49,968,236, forward strand.
GTCAATATTCCCACTAAATTTAGCGGGAAAAGTTTTTCGCTAAACTTTGCGGAAAAATATTTCCGCTAAATTTACTCTTGTGACGTCACGTGTGACGTCACGATGGCAATATTTTACCTCTAAATATAGATGAAACATTTCCCCTCTAAATTTAGCGGGGAAGAAAGAGGGTCATACCCTCCACTCCTCCTTCTCCGGAGCTTAGCTCTAATTCGGGGTCACAGAAAATTGTAAATGTCTCATTTTTTTTTTGTGGGTAGAATTACCTGGCCTTACATGTTCTCGGAGCGTCACAAACGGTTCACATAGGGCTCTATGTATAACAAAGCACAGTAAGCGATTGCATAGCATTAGGTTGAAATGCCAATGCACGACGACACTGGTTTTCGCAGTGTGTGACATATGTAGCTTTGGAAGTACGAATGTTCGCCAGAGGTACTGAACTATAGTGACTCACGAAAACACTCAAGTGCGCTGCTCATCCGAATCAGGCAGGGTGGTCATTAATCCTGCAGTTTCTGGGTTCTACGTCCAATTGGCACCTTATGCTTATTAACAGGGCTGATGTTAACAATTGTAGAATGCCGGGCTTTTCTGTGTTCATCAACAGCACACTTGAAGCGATAAACAATATGTGTAGGGGTGATTTCAGATAAGATCGACCAAAGGGTGGCTGGTCGACATTTTTAAATCAACTGATGTTTTTATATGACATTGTCTAGTGTCTGGTATAAACAAATCCACACTTAGGTTTGACCAGAAAAAAAATTTGGAGACAAGAAAAATCGTAAGGCAGGGAGAGGTGGACAGTTGCAATAACGCGCACTGATGGAGGGGGCAAGTTTGAAAGTGAATAATTAAAACAATAAAATTAGGAGAATTTTAAAACTTTTTACAAACAAACTTTGGGTACAACTTGCTTGTAATATAAAGTAATAATATTTGTTAAAAATTGATTTAGTTTTCCAAAAATTGCCAAACATGCCTGCTCGAACGACAAATGGCAAACTTTGGAAATCTGTATCTCATGAAATAATTTAATCATTATTACATAACTTGCAGACATTATTTTACTAATATATGGCTATTATTGAAAAATAAATAAGGTATCTGAGTGACACAATAGTTACAATATATTTAGGCAAACATGGGGAAAAAATCAAACAAAAAAATTCCAATGCGAATAAAAAAAAAACACCACCTTCGATTTTTTTTAAATTTGGGTACCCTGTTATACTCTATTTCGGCATTCATTTCTATTAAAACATGTTGCATCATTGCACTGTTAAAGAAGAAACAACTCCCCAAAGTAGGGTCCTTTTTCAAAGCCTACACTTAGCAGTGTCCTATAAAAGAAGTGACTCTGAGTTCCAGTTTCATGAAACTTGCACAAATCTTTTATATACATTTATTCAGAGGAGGTCATTGATAAAAAGAGCGATCGGTCACACAGTAAAAGGGAGGAGAAACTATATACAGCATTTTACATAAGCGTACAAAGTGGTATCATATTAGAGACTAATGATTTGAGAAAAGATGATGCAGTGTGAAGTTGTACCTTCCGGTATATTTTACATCTAGAGTAAAATAAATAACTTTACTTCCACACACAAAAACAAAGATATAATAGTAAGATATTTAGGTTGGCTGTGTATTTACGATTACAAACAATTTCAGGTGACGGATGCCATAGTGCCTAACTGGAGCAGCTTCGATGCTCTCGGTGTATGAATGAATCGTGGCAAGCCGATATATTTTATCCTGCTCGAGGATAACATTTTGGGATTTTTTTTATAGTGATCAGATAAAAATTATTAGTAACCACCAACAAAAACAGTAGGTTAAATACCCCGTGAAGAAAAATGTGATAAATAAGATGTCCCTGCATTCAAAATGAGCAGTCCTTGGGAAATCAAATTCGGCACTTTACGCTAAGGTTTTCCTCGCTGTACCCATTTAATAAAGTTGCTTCCAAGCAGATCCGACTGTCCGTGCAACATATACGTCACAGGTCCCTTCTGTTGATGACTTGCTGAGCCGCCACGCGTGCCAAGACTGAATGCCAGGGAAGGCGCGCACCGTCAGCCACTCTTCTTTTTTTTTGTTCACGATACCGAACAACCTCATTTTCGTCCAGATATACAAGATGCACGCCTTTCAGTTTCTTTGATAGAACGCTCACCATTGTCCTGGCCGTCTGAATTGCGCTTACTGAACGTTCTCTCAGGTTGTTCAGCGTGGCCTGGTGCTTCACGAGTCCGCCAACTCCGTCACATGCATTTTCCCCATGTCCAGATGCAGAAAATAACCACTGGGCTTGTGGGCAATCGTCCTTTGCAAATTGGTGAAGCTGGTAGCGATTCTTGAAATGACTGGCGGCGCCGTCACTTACGTACGTCACGTACGAGTATACCGCAACGTTGTCTTCAACCCACTCCTTCACTTTTTCTAGAGCCAAGCAAGCGTGAGCGGCGTCGTGACACAGGTCCTCACTGATGATGGCAAAGCTGTTTGTAGATTTTCTTGTCGTCACTACACATGTAAATATCGAAACTTGTTTTTTTTTTTTCCAGTGATATGCTTGCACTTCGTCAGGAAGCACGATGGTCCAGTTTTCAGCAAAGTCAAAATGAAAGACAATGCTCCCGCGTTGCATGCACTGTTTTTCATCGTAGATCGCTTTACCTTGCGTTTGCCGGATATGGTTGTGAGGTACCCAACTTCCAACCGTCACTTGGATGACTTTTAGGAAAGTCTCAGGTTCCAAAGTTTTTTTCACAAGGTCGCCGGACTCCCATGTTGCAAGCACAATCTCTTCATCCTCCGGGATATTAAGTTCCTGGAGTGTAAGAAACTGGCCTTTTGGGCAGTGATCACAGTCTCCTTGAAGGCACAGTTCTGTTGCTGGGTCGCACAGAAATGCCGAGTTCATTTCACCAGTGTTGAATGTTGAGCCTGTAACGTTCTCTAGAGCGGCAATACAAAGATAATAATTGGCGCAGCGCACACAAACGCACACTTCCTGGTGTGGAATACATTGAACCCATCTAGGGCGCAACGAATAAAATTTCGTTAGCCCAACGCCGGAATCGGGATGCTTGTCTTTGTATATACGGAAGGCCTCTCGTATTGAGCGTGTCATGAAGCGCTTTGGCACGAACGTTTTCTCTCCGTTGAGCATGACAGAGATGACGTCCTTCTGGTTGGGACTTTGGCGCGAACATTGTAGCTCGTCTTTCGTGAAGTACTCTAGGGCAGCAGACAGGTTCTCAGGGCTCACCTTGCACCTCGTGTAAGGATCCGGCTCATACCACACGCCATGCTTTTCCTTGAGTTTTCGGGATTTACTGATGAGGTACATTGAGGCCTGTGGAATCATCTTTTGAACCTCATTCTTCGTCAGTGTTGACGGCAGGAGTGTAAGCAGTTGACAACGTTCCCGGAGAGAGGTGGCGGTTTCAAAGGCCTGCCGAAAGTTGTCCACCCACTCAGTGCATGTGGAGCATGTTGGTTCGGACGACCCCGATGGTGCGTCCCTGTCGTACGCAATACGTAGCCTTGAGCGTATATTCTTGACAGCAACCTGCTCCAGTTCTGTCTGGTTTCTCTTGACATAGGCAGGCCTGTCCCGACTTCTTACGACGCTTGGTTGTCTCAGCGGCGACACACCTGTAGGTAGTATGCTGCGATTTAGATCTTCAATTGCTTCTTCAGCTGGCACAAATATGTCAGGGCACTGCTCTGAGCTTCGCATCGAGATCTCCTTAGTGATGTGCATGAAGCAATGGTAGCACAGGTAGTCCGTCGCACTCACTTTGCTGGAACAGTCAGGCGGAAGAATTTGCTTCAACGAGTTTAGGTCCGACTCGCCAACACTTCGAAAATTCCGCTGCTTTGGTATAGTCTTTTTGTGTTTGCAAAAGTAATATGCAGAAAACACTCGTTCGGAGCTCCAGGACGTCTTCATAATGTATACATATATAATAGAAATTAACCCCCAACTGATGGCATATAATTGCCAAGTGAAAGAACTACTGGGTGCACAAGTGACAAGTCCGAGGCTGAGGAGCTCACTCACTGCAAACGTACATTTGAAAAGAGAGGTCACAACTGAGGCTGTCGGCAAAGCTTGATCCACGTCAAAGGAAGAAAGAGGGAAAGTCTCCAGACAAAAGATTGTGGTCAGCGGCCTTCGAAAAAGACTTTCCGGAATCGCACTGTCGTCCCTCCACGCGCTGATATGAAAGCACCCGAGCTTCTACCACGTGGTTCATGACACAGCCTGAGCCATGTCGGCGACCGGTTCGCGAGGGGTTGGCGGTGGGGTTACGTTGATGGTCACTCGGATTAGCCCTTGCTGTACTGAGCTACCGCCTGCAGTGCCTTATCGCCGGCTGGTGTCAACAACGAGAACACACACACCCTGTCTACACCAAAACTACAAGCGTTCACCGCACACGCGTCGCCGCCGCTTTTAAGCTTTTGTGAAATTGCTTTCTTTTGCCGCGGAGAACCGCCTTATCTTAACTACGCGCCTGAAATCCTTCCAGGCGGGCGTACACAATATCAAGCGTTTCGAGAAATGCCCGTGGAGTAGAACTATGGGAAAATTCGGAGCCCCCGATGTCGATATCGTCGCCGTTGTGTTAGTACTCCGTCGCGTACTGCAGCCCCCCGTTGGGGGAGGGGGGGGGGGGCGGTCTTACTACGATAACATGGCGACAGCGTTTACACTCTATGTATTTACGCGAGGGTCGAGTATTTGGGGATAATGCTGCCGGTTGGTGTGCCCCTTCGTGCCTGATATTATCGCCCGTGACGCCAGCGAGTGAGATGGCGACAGGCATGACTGCTCCGAAAACAGGCGTCGGCGGCCATGTTTTGCTGGTTGAAGCGAACCCCCTTGTCCTTGACAGCGAGCGGGGAAATGCGAAAAAAAGATTGTATCGGCCGTTTTGCCAGAACTAGCGACGAGTGTCGTCTGCGGTTTCCGGCAACTATTTTGCCATAATCGTGAGCTTAGCGAGGAAATGATTTTTGCTAGCCACAGAACACTACCACGCAGAAAGAGAATGCTTGAACATGTTTTTGTTCTGGATATATATCAGGGATATATATGAGAGAGAGAGAGAGAGATGAAGGTAGAGCGGAAGAGGGAATAGCATATAGTGTCGCAGGAGAATAAAGTAAACAAAGTTCCTAGTGGCCGATGGCTGCATGATCTTTTCTCGGATCACTAGTCCGTAATATGATACCTCTTTGTACACAGTAGTTTCTCCTTAATTTAAGTGTGTGAACGATTTCTTTAGTTATCATTGGCCTCATCTGAATAAAAATATATAAAAGATGTGTGTTGGTTTCATGAAACTGGAACTCAGAGTCAGTTCTTGTATAAAACACTGCTAAGTGTAGGCTTTGAAAAAGGACCCTATTTTGGGGAGTTGTATCTTCTTTCTCAATAAAATGATGCAACATGTTTTTAATGGAAATGAATGCCGAAATAAAGTATAACAGGTTACCTAAATTTTAAAAAAATCGAGGGTGGTGTTTTTTTTTATTCGCATCGGAATTTTTCTTTGTTTGATTTTTTTTCCATGTTTGACTAAATATATCCTAACTATTGTATCACACAGATACCTTAGTTATTTTTTAAATATTAGCTATATATTAGTAGAATAATATCTGCAAATTATATCATAATGATTAAATTATTTCATGAGATACAGACCTCCAAAGTTTGCCATTTGTCGTTCGAGCAGGCATGTTTGTCAATTTTTAGAAAAATAAATATATTTTAAATAAATATGATTACTTTATATTACAAGCAAGCTATATCCATAGTTTGCGCCTAAAACGTATTAGAGTTCTTCTAATGTTATCGCTTTAGTTATTCACTCTCAAACGGGCCCCCTCCATCAGTGCGCGTTAATGCAACTGTCCACCACCTCATGCCTTACGATTTTTCCTGTCCCCAAGTATTTTTTCTAGTCAAAACTAAGTTTGGATTCGTTCATACCAGACACTAGACAATAACATATAAAAACATCAGTTGATTTGAAAATGTCGACTAGCCATCCTTTGGTCGATCTTATCTGAAATCACCCGTAGATACCCTAAGCTTGCAATTCAGGTAGTGACAAGGCAATATCACATGCTGGCGACGACATTTACCTGTAAAACGAGATAACAAAATAAATAAACAAAAAATTTTTTCAACAAATATTTTTATTTCTCGGAACAAAGCTCATGAACAATACAATACAATTTGTCGGACTACACTTTATCGCGCTGTAAAAAAAAAACAGTTGAAAATAACATAATTAAATGTTGAAGTGCCTTTAGCATGAGGTACAGAGCGCGACACTGTTAGCGCGAACAAGCGATCGGCGGTTTTTCCAGTTTTCCCTTGGAAACTAAGAGGTGTGATCCAAGTTATTATTGCTACGGAAAGAGCTCATTTAGTTCTATAATATAGGCGATAAAATTTCGTGCTCGCTAATACTTTTTAGAAGTAAAATGCGAAAACGCACCGATGTCGTGTTCGCGCTAACAGTGTCGCGATGTGTACGTTTTTAACGTAAAATTTCTATTTATGAAGAGTTGCTCAGGCGTAAAAATATACGATACGACTCTTTGGGTGTGAAAAATGTCGACGCCGCATGTCGAGTTTGGATTTCGATCACGGCTGGGGGCGACGTCCTTTGCTAAGATTAATGGAAAATGCAAATGACATCCGAGTTTCCTCGTTAAAAAAAGGATCGAATAAAGGTAGTTATATCTTCCATTTTTTTGTGTGTGTTTCGCACACTTTTGTTTTTCTTCTTTACTATTTTTTTGGGGTGTGGGAAGATCTGTCGAGACAGATTCTGAAAATATATAATGACGAAGTAAAAAGAGTCTGGATTAATTATTTTTTTTATTTAGAAATATTTGTTTATGGTAAGTTCACTTTAAGTCATACCCGGGTGCGACGTATGCAACGCTTTGAAATTAATTTTAAAACCCGAATTATATGAGCGTTTCCAATAAAAGTGTCATATTTGCTCAAACGTAATCTATAACTGATATTTATTTTGCCTTTTTTAATTTTTATTAGGTGCCACGAAGCAAATAAGTGAGATCAACAAAATTTGCCAACTTCTTCAAAATAGCCCACCAACGTTTAAATAAACAATTAACGAAAGTGATATCACTGGTCATTATATATCACAAATACAGAATACAATGCAGCTTTTCTTTTTTCTAGGTTAAGCCATTTGCTTAATTTTGTCAATAGCTTGGCGCATTCGGTGCCTCAAAAACACATTGGTCTGAAGGTTGTGTTGGAAATTAAGCGTCAATGTTTGGTTTTAAAATATGCTGTACGTGTTTGAGTAAATTTATGACGAAATTGGTTGTGCTATACACTTTCAATCGAATACATATTTTTCTGCAATACATTTTAGACGCAAACATCATTCAGCGCGTTATTGGCATTACTGCAGTTAACCGTACACTGCTCCGAAATAAGGAGTTACTTTCATATAGGACAATAAATTCAGTGATGGAATTAACAATCGAGAAATTTCTGATCGGTCAATTGGAAGAGCAAAGCTCTTACTGTTTTTTTTTTTTTTTGTTTAATACAGATAACGTGAACATTGTATGTCTACCTCGCCTTGACTTACTGTACGTGATGGGATTTGTTTGCATCATTAACATCAAGTACTTCACAAAACTTTCGTTGGGCCTTCTCCAAAGCTTCGCGCCTCGATTGATACGTGATATCATAATAAAATTATCAAGGTGAAGCAGCAATCTACAGTTTTCCTGAATTCAAGCGCCGTCAGAAGACTGGGTTAAAAAACAAAACATGCACCCCCCAAAAAAAAATTGTATTATAATAATATGTGAAGTGTGCGTACGTTTTGCGGTGAGGTAAATAAGAAACGCAATACTCATATGTACAATTTATTTCAAATCGTGCAGGAAAAAGTGGTCATGTCTCAAAAATTCAGAATAACCAATGTACTTTTTTGTCATATTGTTATTGTAATATGTCGTCATATTATTTTCGTTTTCGTTCTTATAACTTCTAGAGAACAAAAGACTGACCTTGGGATTAAGGCGATCGTCGCATATCGCGTATTTGGGAGATTCTCCAGGCTCAGATGCCTTCCGCAGAAAAAATCACAAAACATACTGTTGACCTAAGCGTTTTACTAGCTTAAGAGCGAAAAATATTTAAAAAAAACTGTTTTGTCCTTTTTTTATCTTTGTTCATAATTTGGCCCCATGGACAATAATTTAACAGGTTTGAATGACGAAAATGTTTGTAACAATCAATTGTATGACAAATTATTTATCAAATCAGTGCGTGAACAAATGCGTATTTAACAAGCACAATATCGTTAAAAGCGGATAAAGTCTTTTTGGCGAAAAGCGCTATTAGATACAAGAAGAAACACTAAAAGTAAAATTTCAACACCAATTTCTTGAAAGACAAAATTTCGAAATATTGTTCTTTCGTATGAAGAGCCCTACCTATGATCTAAAGTATTTCATAAAATCAAAGGTCTAGTCATATAAATTCGTACCTTCGAAATTGCAAGATATCTAAACGTGTATTTTAAATTACGGAGCTTGGTCATGGCAATTTGTTTGGGCCAAACTGTTTAATATTTTTTGCCACTTAGTCATGGTGCTGGTTTACGTCAACTGAGCAAATTAATATTCACGTTATCTTAATATAAGCAGGTTTTCATACACACGTCTAGCTTGTTTACTTCAAAAATCAAAGAATTCGCTAGTAAAAGGACACTTTTCTAAATTGAGTGAGAAAAATCAAGTGTAGAAATATTACCCAGTTCAAGTCTAATCCGGCAAACTCTGGAACTAGGGACGCAAAAATAAATTTTGTTACTGTTGGACCAAAAGGCGTAGCGCGAAATTTCACCCATTTCCCATTTCCGCTCGCCACGTAGGCAAAGCCTAAAGAGAAGCTGGGCTATTTTAAGCTTTTCTATCTTCGTAATTTTTTTTCTTTTCATCACGGAAAATATATGAAGATCTCTCATAGACAACGACCCGCACGGCACGCGGGCCAGATTTGGACCGAAGACTCGTGTGGCTGCGGTCTTTCCAATGACGCCCTGCTCGAAACCCGCTGCTAAAACGCAAAAAGTAAACGCTCATAAAAAAAAAAAAACAAAAAAAAAACGGGCGCTGCAACACGTTATAAACGCGCAATTGAAGGCACCAGAAAGAATGACAGACCAGTCTAGTGTTGTGCAAATATTCATATTCTTAAAGAATAGCTTCGAATAATACACTATTCGATACTCGCTTCCAGGAGAACCCTGATATTCGCATTTTTTAAGTCGTGACCGCGCCGCGTGCGCCCGGTTTTGTTCGCATCTTACCGAGCACCACTGTACTGCGAAAAAGGCACACCAGCGGAGCTCGCTTTCTTGGGTGGTGCTTTCCGTAAAGCATTGGTGCTCGCTAAGAGGCACAATCAACGGGGCTTTCCGGGCACGATCGAAACTTGGGAAACTACAAATATTTCAGTCACGTTCGTAAGAGAAAAGCCTACTTCCAAAGAGGCATGCTGCACGCGCGCACGTGGTGTATGTTAAAAGAAACAGAAACATTGTCAATGTCGATGTCTACACTACAGCAAAAGTTTCAAAACTACACTGCAGCTACTATGAAGGGGCATCTGCTAGGCTGAGATGTTCTGACAGCCAACGTTCATAATTAACAGTTTTTTTGTCCCATTCTAGATTATAGAAATAATATATGCTTATAACAAGAATGTTTATTAATCTCCTTGATTATGCATAACTGGGCATCTCTATAGATTCAATGTTCTGTCATAAGCATCGTTCTATTGCCATTTCCATTTAGGCAATCGACGTTCTGAGTTCACAGTCCACAAATATAGCTAGAACAAAATTACCTTAACTAAGATATGGACAAGTGGAAGCCTAGGAGCAACCTCTACCAGTCGAAGCGGGTTTTCGTCTAAGCATATTGCAGTAGCCAAAAGCCTGGAAAAACTATTCGATATTCGATTCGAAAGTCTTGGGCCATACCCACTATTCTCTTCGAACTTGCTTCGAAATCAAAGTCCACTTTCTGCACACTCCTAGAAAACTGCATCGAAATGTCGATTCTACCGAAATATTTTTGATTGAACATTGTGATAACCAACATTATTATTCATATCTCTTTGCGTCAGATCTGTGCAGCTAAGAAACAAATTCCTTTGCGTTCTCGGGTGAATCGTGCATAGTGATATGATCTGATCTACCAATGCTATTAGTCTGCTGTCCTATGTGAATATGCCAAAGTTCCAATTTACTCTGATTTACATCGTGTAGGTTCTTGGCGACAATATAATTGTGTAATGTCATATACAGTAAAAATGCACTTAAAAATAAAGCATACGTGCTTGTTCACCTTACATTCCTTTTCGAACTTTTCTTCTAGTTTATATATCTGTATTTAAATGCTTACATAGGCTTTTGTATCGATTGTTTTATTATTTCCTCGTTTATATTGTTTTATCTCATTTCGAACCCTTACGACTGCAATAGGTGCCGAATCCCGCCCCCTAGCCAAAACGTTTGGAGACTCCTTGCACAGGTCATGAGGAAGTACATTATTCCCTAAAATGGACGCCTTTATAAAATCGACAGTTTTGGTCACCTTTTGTGCTCTTCGTGGACCTAACGGTTTAACTACGACGTTTGTTCTGATCCCGGATGACAACCTAGCAGGTGAAGACATTCCAGCTGCTGCAGTGACCAATTTAGGTCTGAATTCGCCGGCAATGGATCAATATTTTTTAACAGAGTGGCGGCGTTAAGTTTGAAGTGCAGAGTACATACAAGTATATAGACTATCTAACAATACAAGTTCACGAGAACCTTTATTGCGACTACAAAACGACGTTAAAATGATTTTAATGTTCCTTCCCTTACCGAAAACTAATACGTTTGAAATATACCACATTCTAATTTGAGTGTACTTGAAGTGCAGTTTATAATTGTAAGTGCACGAAAAATAGACCGAAAATATCCACATCTTTTTGTTTTTACTTAGTACTAAAATATAGTTCTAAATTTTTTTTAAACTACCTGCATTTAAATTACATTTGAAGTTCCTTTTACGCGTTCTGAAATACGTCAATACTAAATTAGTAGGCACAAAATACCTTTCACATTGATTTCTTAAAATATTTATTTATTTCAGGAAAAATATGCTCCAACCCTAATAAAAATACAGTGGTCAGAAATATGTGCAGAATACTCTTAAAATACGTGGAAATCGTAAATACTTTTGTGTTATACTCTAAGTACCTTTTGACTGCAATACTTTGGTAGTTTGACTTACTACCAAAGTATTGTAAAGCTCGCCTTAGAGAAGTTCACTTCAAGCAAATGTGGAGTACACTTAAGTGCTTAAATACAACATTTGATTAGTTTGTCAATTGAGTTGTGCATCATCGCATTGATAAATCAGCCCATTTTATGTTATTGTTCCCTTTTTTTCTATCAAGAGCACACCTGATGAGTTTCTTGCACACCAATTACAAACGGGGTTCGGGAAATATAACCGCAACACTTGCTGATGTTGGAGAGCTTCAGCAATTAAGTGCTGTGAGCAGATATGTTTGGCGAGGTTGTGTTAGCACAATGTTATTTCACTGAATGTGTATACTCACCATTGTACGTGATGCGAGTAGTGACTTTAATATAGTGACGTTAACTACCATATTAAATAGCCAACTAGTAAAGAAAGGCGAAATAACTATTTTAAAGTAAAGAAACTTCCTTTACTCGCTTCTTCCTGTGTGATGCTATGCAGAGAAGAAATAACATCTCTTCTAGGAGACGTTTTTGTAGATACTGTTTTAGCGACTGCGCCGAATTATTATTAGTTGTACCAATGCTTTTAGTAAGAGATATTGTCCACAAACCTCAAAACACTGTGTCCCCTTGAGAAACTCCGGAGGAGAAGATCGAATACTTGGAACCTTAATACGTGCAGAGGTGGTCACCGGGCAAACGATTATCTTCAATATGTAAGCTATATAAGGCTCTAGGGCAGTGTACGGAACTGTGATTCGGGTGGTCAGTGCGTCATGGCGTTTCTGTTTGCGTTCGTTTGTAATGTGTAGTTATCGGTTGTGTTACCTTCAAATACCAGGGACACCTTTTAGTAAAAAAATTCAAAATAAAATAAAATATTTGTGTATCTACTTTTTTATTGATTTTTATGATATATTTTGAATACCTTGGTAGGGTACGTTGTTGGGCTAGTTGGTTCATCTTAGTAAAATATATGTGCTATTTTATATGGTTTACTTTGAATACCTTACGCGCGTATTCCCCCCCCCCCCCAATGTGGACAAAATAATACATAATGAATACAAAGTGAATATTCATATTCAATATATGTCAACTTCAATTAAGTATGGCCTCTTTTTGCTAAGGGTTATTAAGGCTTAGCAACTCGTTTTAACATAAAATTCAGGGGCCATCCTTATCTCGAGTTTTCATCCACAAGTGGAGTTCCGATGCTGTTGACAAAACTAAAAACCTCCTGCTCCTCTCCTTTTTTTGCATCACAAGTGGCGGGTTAGATGTTCTGCATCACTTTCGGAAGAATTATTCCAGGCTTCTGGGGCGACCATTCGAAATAAATCGTCAGCATGTCCAGTCGGTTTAAGTTCTGTAGATCTGCCGCTCCACAAGCATGCTTGGTGGTTGAGTGGCTCCCACATTCGGCGACACGCATCTGGCACTCCCGACATACCCTCACAGCACATAGGGCTCACTAATTTGAAGCTAAGAAAAAGAAACGTAATGCTGTAAGTTTTCTCAAAACCATTTGGTCATGGCTCTTATGAACGAAAGCTGAATACAATGACTGGTGCCATAAAGCTATGTTGAACAAATACCTAACCATTGCGACTAATGTTGTAACCCCGCTTTAACGACGCCTTTCGCTTGCATTAACCGATATCGTGTACTTGCGTTACCAAATATTTTTTGCAACCACATTTTCTATCCCGAAGTCTATGCAAGCTTTCTTTTTGTAAAACAAAATACAAGAAAACAATTGAATACCAGTAGCTTGAACCAAGCCTACATTTACAAGTCTCAGTGTTCGTAGGGGAGCGGGAGTATGCAAAACAAGATCTCTCGTTCTGGGGCTGTCGGCTCATCGAAAATATTTTGTTTCACCCAATTACACCATCTTTCTGCGTAAAAATATTCACGGAAGTGTTCATAAGCTCTTCATTCTCTCTAGCGAATTTGAGGCATTTATGTAATTGCAATTTTATATTTTTTTAAGTTAATATAGTACATATGTTGGAAAAACCTCATATATTAAACATTGGAATCAGTCTCCGCATCCGCTTTATTTTTTTTTATTTTGTGTAAAATCGAAGCTAACGGATACTGTAACAAGTTGCAGATATTTAATTAACTTATATTCCTATAAATGACGGCGACCAAGATAGGATCGTAAAATAGAACTTGAAAGAATTCCTCTGTTTAATGTACGGATCTATACATCCAAACTTTATTGAATATGAAGTTTATGGCTTTTTTAGACCATGCCAAGTGTTTTATGTGTTTTAAAATTTCTGTCATAAAATTTATTTTTCCAAAAGTTATCATCCTCCAAACCTGGTACATTATCGTCAATAGGCCCGGTTCTCGGCTTTTTTTTTATCAATAAAATTAACAAAAAATTTGTTCTGAATATTTTGTGCTTGTATAGTAGTTCAAAAAGCCATGTAAACGTTTATTCGTTGCGTGAAAGGTATCTGAACCCGGAGAAGCTCCTAAATACGCGACGTTTGCTGAAGGCCATAATCCCCATATTGTCTTTGGCCCTTTAGAAGTCGAGGACTCGAAAACTAAAGATATGAGGTAAAAACGGTTTTTAATTTTGCTCCTGTGAAGCAATTTCCATGCATCCATATCTATCTCTTTATATATATATATATATATATATATATATATATATATATATATATTTAAGTTTTTGAGATATGATCCCTTTTTTCTGCGCAATTTGAAATAAAATCGCCCATATGCGAAGCTTGATACTTCTTCAAATTGGCGAATACATTTTTTGTTTAAAGTACGATACAGCATTTGATGCAGCGTTTAGGGCAGTCGTATAAATTCTCCGAAAAGCTATTAAAATTGTTTGGGAGATTGAAGAACAATCTATGTTTTTCTCAATTTCTCTATTAAATTTATCACGGGACCTACATTGGTGTAAATGTAATGGACGCCAACCTACACGATAAATTTTACCAAGGAAGCTGGCTTGGTGTATTGGTCACGTAACGCCTATCTTCCTGTAAGATTCACAAAGAAAACTGGCTTGGTGCATAGGTCGCGCGAGGCCAACTTTGGCATCAGGTCATATGACGTAAATTTCCCGGCTATTTCTTATTTAAAACCTGCATTTATGCTTCGGTCAAAGGGCGTAAATTCCCCCTTTAAATTTAGCGGGGAAAAGTGGGTTAGAGTTTACATCGCGCAACATCAAGTCACGTGCCGTCAATTTAACGCCCTACATTTATTGAAGAAAAGCACGGATGAACGGATAATCGGCCTTTTTTTTTCTGGGGGGGGGGGGGGGGGTGTTAGAAGGTTTCGTTAAGGGGTATTTCCTTCATTAAGTTACTGAGCCACAGACAGCTCAAGAAGGACAGGACGTAAAATATTCTTTTCGCGATTTGTTTTCTTTCTTATTTTGTTCTTCGGATATCTTACTACTTAATGCCGCAATCCTCTTATTGGATGATATAAATGACTCTAGAGACTTACGAAGCCTGGTGTTTTTACCATGTTTAGTGACTGTAGGTTACAGATGTTTAGTGATTGCGAATTTCCAACACCATGTAGACTCTAATTTTTAATATTATTCGATTATATCAGTGTAGCCCTTTAATATTTCTATTACCTTTATCTCCAAGTTGATGTATTTAGTAGTACAAGAAGTTTCCTTGAAACGAGAACTGTGTTTTTTTGTTCGGGTAAATAAACTAAGCATCGCAGAAAGCAAAAAAAAAAAAAAAAAAAAAGAGAATGTGACGCTAGCGGTTCAGATGGAACGTGGGAGTTTGAGAACATGACGTCACGTGGATCAAAAGTTATTGAGAAATACGAAATATTTCTTTGAACCGACGAGCAGATAAGCCTAATGTCGATCATTCAAGAAATGACACTAGGGGCGCCTGCAGTATTTACTTCAGTGAAAATATACTTGTCAGCAAGAAAGAAAACAATAGCCTCTCTCTTGCTGATATTTTGTTTTTCTACTGAAATATGTATTACAGCCGCCCACTGTGTCATTTCTTGTGTTGAAGATATTAAGCTTAGCTGGACGTCGACTCATAGAATTTTTTTTTTCTCAATCACCTTTTCATTAAAGATAAAAGCATGTTTTCAAACTTTCGCGTCCTATCCCAGACGCTGGCAGCACATACAAAATTTGAGCCTTCTGCAATGCTTAGTTCTTTTACCAGAGTCAAGAAAAGCGGTTCTCGTTTCTCTGGAAATCCCTGTACAATGCTTTCGCCTATCGTAATAACATATTTGATCTAGCGTACGGCTTAGTAATTTTCCGCGTATGGTAACCTGTAATATGATTGACATAAGTGATTTATCAAACAAGACAAAAAATATTAGAAAAAGAATGCTTCGTTGGGACCACGTAAATTAAATAAAAAGAAGCTATTAAAGATTTTGCCAAAAAAACACTTTTCACGATGAAAAAAATATTTGTTGCGATGCCCAAGAAATCCGCGTTTTCCGTTCCCTATCTGTGTAACGTGAGAGTCCTAGTGCCCTTATAAGACATCGTCTACAATTGTCACATATATCTTATTATATTTAAATTCATTGCTTTGCAATTAGTTTTAGTCGTTCTTATCGGCGAAGGCCGAAATTTCATTGGACGAGGTGCAATAATATATGCTTTCCACTTGCCATGCCCTGCATCTCTTAAGATATGGGTGATCATACAGAGCGCTTGCGAGGAAAGAGAGCAGTGTTTTTTTGTCCCGCATGACTATACGATGCATCGCAGAATACTCAAACTCCGTTTGAATTCGTCTCTGCCGGTTGGACTAGAACAAGAATGTTTAAGAACATAACGTTATCTTGATCAAAAGATAATTGAGAACGAGCGAATTTATCTTTGAGGCGAAGAGCAGCTTAGTGTAATGTCGTCCAGACAAGAACTCGGGTTCTGATCGCATGTGGGATATATACCACTAAAGAACATGTTGTCAGCAAGGAAGAAAATGTTGCTTTCTTGTTTATAGCATTTTCTGTTTCCACTGATATAAATGTTATAGGAGCCCACACTGTCACTTCTTGTTTTACTTCATTAGGCTGAGGTGGACGAAGGCGGATAGAAAAGTTTTGTCACGCTCACTTATCATTTGATTCAGGTAACGTCATGTTCACAAACTTTCCCCTTCTACCCTAACAACTAGTGTCCCATTCTCACAAAAATTTAATCTCTCTGCTATTCATAGTTTAGTTTCCCGGCCTAAAAACAGGGTTCTCTTTTCTCGGGAACACCCTGCAGTTTGAAATAAATGCGAGAACGAGTGTGCAATAAGGTTAGTGCATTCAAATTCTAGGTATTGAGATATATGCAACCTTATACAGAATAAGGCCCGGACACCTCGATACATGAAAAGGTAGGTTCGTGTGTTTTCGTATGTGTCCTTGCATTTAGTTCATCGCATGAAGTGGAAGGAGGGTTCTTCGGCAAAGGGCGTACCCACGAAACCTTCCCTTTCTTTGCCGTCTTCGTCCTTTTCGGGGTGGTGAAAGGATTGGAAGGGGGGGGGGGGGGGGGCTATAGGAGGGCACGAATCTTTTTGTTATGTGTTTGTTTCCTCTCTTTTGTTTATCGCGCACGACGTGCCCTCATTTGTCGGATACTTCCTTTGCATAAAATTCACCAACTGAACATGCAGAGGTTCATTAGAATAATTTTGAAACTAAGCTCTCGTTTGAATAATAGAGATGAGGCGTAGTGAAACTTCTTTGTACAAGTCGATGAAATGCACTTCAGATTCCGCGACGATATAACTCCGAGTTTGGCTAGACCTTTATTTTTTAATTCTTTTAAAAATAACCAATACTCCATTGTCGCTCATGTTCATGCTTTGTACATTGTATTACCATACATTGTGTAGGCATTTGATAATCATACATGTATTGCTATCATATAACATAAAAAAAACATCCACCTAATCTCTAACGTTATGTTGAATACTCGGTGTCTCCGAGAAACAATAAATGGTTGAAGCGAAACTCGTGGGCAAAGAAACACAGAAAGTATCACGTAGATATGCGATCTGTTAAGTTCTGTGTCTGTGGCGTGTTAATGGGCTGAATAGAAAAATAATTCTGTAAAAAACACATCAAAATTAATATATAGATGACATTCTAGCACACCACTAGAAGAAACCCGTAAATAAAATCAATATGACAAAAAATAAAAGATGTATGAACACGAGAACATTTGCTAGCACGCCATGTTTCTTGTTTGCAGATTAGGGTCGCTTCTGGTAGGCAGACAGGCGGGCTCGCGTGTGGTCGCAAGATATAACCCCAAAAAGATAGGTTGCGAACCGAAGCGCTGCCGCCGCCGCCCCGGATTAGAGAATCGATATTCATCGGAGGTAATGTGTGACTGACACGGCAGGAACCGCGCGATAACGCCCAATCTAGGAGATCAATTCTACGCCTCCATAGGCGCTTGCTTAGGTCCAGCGAGGAACCGGGGATAGCGGAGCCTCACCGTGTGCACTTTCTCATCGTGAATATGCGTCTACATTTCGGCACACCGTGAAGAGGGTCGATCACACCGTGGTCACTCACGAATTCAGAAACGCAAGGCACGCTGAGTCTCCAACATCTTGTTATCAATCCGCTGTGAATGTGATGGCTGCATTGGCCATTGAGACCGATGAAAAACGAATTGGAATGCAAAAAGTTTGAACATACTTAACCACGCCCTGCGTTTCTTAAAAAGAAATATATAACTGATATAAAAAAAAAAAAAAAAAAAAAAAGAACAAACGTCCTTTACAGCGGAGCGGTTGAAAGCCATTTTCCCTAGGATCGTGTCCGACAGCAAATAAATTTCCGCACAACACTCCGGACAGCTACCGCCATCTATGAGCGATGGTGGCAACCAGACAGCCGGCTTCCCGGCTGTCTGGCTGCCGCCGTCGCTCCGAGATGGCGGAAACCTTTCTAGCCTTTGCAGTCTGGCTTGCTGACTTGCGGCCGGCCATTACTTCGTTCACACCATAGTACAGCTTGGTTGGTCTTCCGTCTTCGCAAAAGTAAAAAGGCTGAAATTTCTTTTTTTTCTTTTTTAACAACATACACGCGACCAGTTTTTGTTTCACGAAACACAATTTCTGTTTGCGCAGCATATACGTTGTTAAATCCAATTTAGTTGGATGTCACAACACGCGCTAAGCCTTGTCCACAGATCAGTTGGCTCGCCCATTACTCCTGGATTGGCTTGGTTGCTTGGCAGAACGCGGCAATAATTAAGCCTGGTGTCTCCCTTTCAGGACATCTGTTGCGTCTAGCCTGGCGTCTGATGTAATTTGCTAGTCGCGCGAGGGGATGTGCGTCAGTCTCCTGCATCGTCTGCTCTTCCACCACTGTCTATCGTCGTCTGCTATACCCGTGAGGCGCGGACACGAAATCTGTGCGTCGGCGTCCGTCTTCGTCTCCATCAGTCTGCCATTCCGACCCTGTCTAAAAACTTCTGCAACGCTCACTAGACGCGTCCATAAAAGCGGCGTTCAAGCGTTCCCTCATGCACGAGGCACGGTTACATAAAAGGGGCTATCAGCGGCTATTTGCGTTAAAAACTTCTTAGAGGACAAACATATGCCATTTCAGCTTTTCTATTCTTGTTATTTTGTTCTCATGACATCTGCGAGAAAGGATAGTGTCCGTCATAATGCACAATCAAACCCCTACCAACAAATATTACTCTTTGGCAGGCCAGGTGCACTGCAGAACTTGAGTTACTTAACTTTCGACGCGAAATGACGGGTAAATACTTGGACAAACCCGATGCGTGCGGATTATTTATTTATTTATTTATTTATTTGATACCCACAGCGCCTTTCGGCATTACAGTGGGGGGGGTTATACACAAAAAATCAAGTATGAAGTCACAGGTACTACATTGGAAACATTCATAAAAAGACAACCAATCGAACAAAAAGGATTTCGCGAACATGAAACAACAAAGTCACAATTATCGCGACACACGGAGCAGATTGCAACAAGTTTTACAAAAACATTATTAGAATCATGCTATGAACCTATTCAATCGAATGACGTGACTGTTTCCAGGGCAGCATAAAAAGCATCATTGTCTATAACAGACGCTATGGTTGAAGGCAACCGATTCCATTGGGAAATCGTTTTAGCGAAAAAAGAGCTACTGTATGCTACAGTCTTGCATCTAAGCTCACGCACTTTGTGGGCATGATCCACACGAGCAGATACATAATGTGGTGAAGAAATATAGGTTTCGCATGGAATACCAGATTGTGAATGATATATGCTATGGAAAAGCTTTAAACGAAGCTTTGCTCGACGGTGCTCGAGTGTGTCCCATTTTAATGTTTGTCTTGCAAGCGTCGCGCTAAAATCACCACCCCGTTTTGGTTTTCCTAACACATACCGAGCGGCTAGGTTTTGCACTTTCTCTATTTTCTCTTTGTCGGTGTTTGTCGGAGGGTCCCATACCGTGCAGGCATATTCTAGTATGGAGCGCACATTAGTTTTATACAAGAGTTCTCGGATGTCATGCGGAAACTGTCTAGTGTTGCGCTTTATGAACCCTAAAGATCTGCTAGCTTTTGCAATAGTGAAATCCACATGTCGATGCCAACTCAGCGAGGTTGTGAAGTAGACGCCTAAATACTTATATTCAGACACTGTTTGTAAAATAATATTGTTGACTACATAACGAAAATTAGTTTTAAATTGCTTTCTCGAAAACGTCATGGACACAGTTTTATCTAGATTCAGTTTCATCCCCCATTTTTCGCACCAGGTGTAAATTGCATCTAAATAATTCTGTACTATCTGATTATCACTTTCACAGGTTATTTTTTTATACAGTACGCAATCATCGGCAAACATTCTCATACACGACGTAACGTTTTCATTAATAACATTTATATAAATTAAGAAAAGTAAAGGTCCTAAGACTGATCCCTGTGGCACCCCTGATGTCACATCAGCGATTGTCGATGCTGCACCACTAACTACGACGTACTGACGCCTTTCACGGAGATACTCAGCAATCCAGGAAATAACTTTAGGGTTAATATTAAAATTCGATAATTTTTGCACCAATAATGTATGGGGAACCAAGTCGAATGCTTTCCGAAAGTCTATAAAAACACAGTCTACAGTTGCACGGTTGTCCAGTGCTTGTGCAATATCGTGGGTGAATTCTGTTAACTGTGTCACGCACGACAGCCCTTTCCGGAAGCCGTGTTAGAATGGGTTAAACAAAGAATGACCATCAATGTGCTTTAGAATAGACGTATATAAAATATGTTCCAGAATTTTGCAACAAACGGAAGTTAAAGAAATAGGACGGTAATTTGAAATAACATTACGAGCACCTGATTTGTGAGCGGGAACAACAGACGCTATTTTCCAGTCATTAGGAAGAGCGCATTCATGCAAAGACTTCTCAAAAATCACTTTCAAATATGGAGTAATCGAACGTGCACAGGATTTTAGCAGGGCATTTGGTAAGCCATCCGGGCCTGCAGCCTTTGAAACACTTGATCGCCCCAGTAAAATGTTTATCCCATGTGAATCAAACAATATGTCTTCCATGGGCGCTACTCCACCCCAAACAGGCCTTTCAGTTCGGACATTATCTGCCACAAGTAACGAAAATACGGAGCTGAAATAGCTGTTGAAACATTCCGCTTTATCAATAGGTTTGTTAATGATATTGTCACTATCTAGAAGGGTAGGAACCGATACGTTATCTTTTTTTATTTTTCTTAATGTACTTCCAAAGTTCTTTCGGATTTTCTTTAACTTTACCCTGAAATGATTCAAAGTAAACACATTTCGCTTCGGCTATTTTAGTTTTTAATTCGCTGGATATTGCTTTCAATTTGTTGAGATTAACAGCAATCGGGTTTTTCTTAAATGCACGATAAGTTCTTTGTTTTCGCTGTGTCAACCTTTGAATTGCCTCGATACAAAGGTCTCTGTTAGGACGGCTGACTGGATAAGTTGGTGGGTCATTTTATTTAACGTTACAGCTCAAAAAAAAAAAAAAAAAACTCACGGAAACAGCCACATTAAAAACTACCAGAGTCGCTCTGCGCTGACTCACAACTCTTGGTTATTTATTTATTGATGGAATAAAGGAGAAACCACAGAAATTAACCGGGAGGTATCTCCTGACTGGCTTCTCTGGTAAGGGTGGGGAAACGGGAAAATGTCGTGAAATTAAAGTCACACAAAAAAAACATACACTTATTTTACATTAGAGTTTCTGGATGAGACCTGTCGTGGTCTGGAACTGCAGAAGGGACGTTATTTGTCGCAAGTGTGACGGTGGCTTCGTTTCTCCACGGTGCCAGTATTTGGTCGAGGGTTAGGTCTTTTTGAGGGTACGACTCAATTTACATTCTTAGTTGTGTCCGTTCAGTTTCATAGTTGCCACAATCCAGCACATGTGTGTTAAATCTTCCAAAGTGTTGCAGTTAGCGCAGACTGGCGAATGAACTCTTCCTATAAGGAGCAAGTACTTGTTTGTGTATGCCGTGTTTAGGCGTATTCGATGTAGCACGGCTTGACGCCGACGGGTAAGACCTCGAGATACGTGAAACATGTCCCGGTCGATAATGGGTAGCAGTGTCCCTTGATCGGTAGCGCTGTCCCGTAGTCGTTCGTTCATGGTCATCCCGAGGATTTCACTGTTGCTTTTATATCTTATCTTGTATATGGGACTTGTACTTCGGTGATGAAGTTATGGGCACCTGTTGCTACAGTGTTGGCTAATTTATTTCCTGGGACGGGGACGCAGTGACATGTCGACCACTGGAGGCATCCCGAATGACCGTTGCGTATTCCGTGCCAGTGCAGTTTGATGATGTCCAATAATAGTTGACTGTTTGAGCTCTTCAGATCTGAGAGCTGGAGTGATTCAAGGGATGATATAGAGTCAGTGACTATTGTCCAAGAACGAGAAGAAATTGCCTGAATGTTTCTTAACGCTTTGAAAATAGCTACTAGCTCAGCAGCTGTCGAGTGCATCCTATGAGAAAGTTGA
Organism: Ixodes scapularis; assembly: GCF_016920785.2. Taxonomy (NCBI): domain Eukaryota; kingdom Metazoa; phylum Arthropoda; class Arachnida; order Ixodida; family Ixodidae; genus Ixodes; species Ixodes scapularis. Next base: position 49,990,628 of record NW_024609882.1, read on the forward strand.
TAACCAGTATTAAGTGAGACTACGGGGATCACAATATCGATAGAGACTGGTGAAATGTTCTGGACGCGTCGGTGCATATATGGCACGTAGAGCGGCGCTCATAATGTATTTAAGGTAAGGACAGTTATCGTAGGAATACTTGTGCTGGTTGTCCGACAACTGTTGGTTTCTATTGGCTACCTTTTCCTTCTACTTAGAATAAACAGCTCTTTTTCTCTGCACTAAAAACAAGATGCCAATCCAAAGTTTTAAATATTCAAAAATTACAAAATTTCTTCACAGAAATAATAAAAAAATAAAAGTAAAAACAAAAATGAAAGTTGAAAAATAAAAATTGAAAAATGAAAAAGCAAAAAGAATTTTCACTGTTGCTGCCTGAGAGACCCTTCGGCCAAATATTATAGTCCCTATTTCGAAAGGGTTATATATGAGCTGCTGACCAATGTTGCGGAGTTGCCACATCGGAGTTGGAATGATTCCCGGAATCATTCCGCATTTTCGCGACCTCGGAATGGAATGGGAATGGAATGGCGGCAACGATGAGGGGAATGGAATGGGAATGGAATTAGATGTCATTTGCCCGGAATGGAATGGGCCCGGTCTGTATTAATATTTTTTTTTTATTATTTCTTTGAGGGAAGGGGGGGGGGGGGGGTTACGTTCAGCTAAATGGAGCCAGTCAGGGATTCAGTTGCTCAGAAAAAAAATGTGCGGGAAACTGCTAGCAATACAAAAAAACAAGCATCAGAGCAATGCCCAAATGAGGGAGGGGGGGGGGGGGGGAAGGGGAGGGGGTGGCGGTGGCGGATTTCACGGACGCGCAGACGGCGGGCTTTACTGGTATTACACGAGAGCGAAACGAGAAACCAAGCACCAAGCGAAGAAAGCGGCAAAGAAAGAAGCCGCCATGCGCGGCTCCTCAACGTGCTTCTTGTACTACTTTATTTTTTATTTTTTTTTGCGACGGCATGGAGGATGCACGCGCGCGCACAGACTGAGATCTGGGAGCGGGGGGCGACTCATAACCCGCAGAGGTCTGATAACTCGTTGACTCGCACGCCGCCGCAGAAAGATTATCAGTTATTGTTTTCTTGTAGTTCGAGGAGCGTTGTTTAGCAGGTGGCCAACCTTGCTGCCTTCCACGTTGATTCGCCCGCACTCCTTTGAAGTGCGAAAAAGGCGAGCTTCACTTCTCACTTCTCTTGCGCTTTGCTCCGACGCTTATTTTTTTATACTGCATTTTACGTGTAAGTCTATCTTTTACTTGGTGTTTGTTCCAATGCTTGTTTTCTGTGTTATATGTTTTAGTGGGTTGGGGTTACAAACAAGCTAGCGGATGCCCGCTCATTTCCTTTGAGTTTAGTCTCTGCATACTTTGTTTCACCTGTGATGGACCGCTGCGGACGCTTCGCTCCAGGCCATCCAGCACCGTGAGCCTAGTAAAATTAGTGTTTTTTTTTAAAGCATTTAGCTTTTTTTTTTTCTTTTTGCAATTGTTTATGCTTTATGCCGGAAACATTGCGAAATGTAGCTGTCAAGTCCCAATTTTTACGTTTAGGAATTGGAGGAATGGAATGGAACGATTCAGCCATTTCAGGAGTGGGAATGGGCCCAGTGTCCCCAATCGTAGGAGTTGAAAGGAATTAAATTATCGGAAACTCTAATTCCCGGAATGGAATTTGAATGGAATGCGGGTGCCCATTCCGCAACACTGCTGCTGACACACCTGTCATCCCGTCGTTCAATGCTTGCTGCTTATACAACTACCCTGGTGAGTTCCTTGGGATTCTTGCACAGCAGCATACACTTTTTTAAAAGCGCCAAACAGCCGCAGACTCTACAGTGAACTTCTAAATGTCCCCAGTAGCCATTTACGATGTTGTTGCCATGCTCTCGAAGGCGGTCATTTAGACACCGTCCAGTCTGCCTTATTTACATTTCCCCACAGGAATGTAGGAAGGAATAAATAGCACGTTCTGCACAGGAAACAAATCTCGCTCTGTGCTTCTTGGAACAGCTTACTGCATACTGCATTACTTGAAGGTGAGCTAAGCTTTTTGCACATGCTATAGAGCTTTTTTGGGACTGAAATGGCTTCTCTATTTTGAATTGCCCGTCCCGACAGGCATTTCCTTAAGCACATTTGAGTGGAACCTCAGCCTTCGGCTGAAGCTTCACTCAAAGCTCAGCTTGGTTTGGGCCTCCCTGTCGCCTCCCTGGTTTGAGCTTCCCCACACTATGGGTGAATTAGAAGTTTATACTATGATAGTTTAAGATGCACCCTCACGGCAAAACATGATTAATTTCGGGCAGACACCTTTTGTCAAACTTTGCACGCAGTCTTTACCGTTCTGTAACTATGTGGTTCAACGGGGGTGACATGGGTTCTTTAGCAGCATTATTGATAAATAAAGAATTCGAAGTAAGAGAAACAGCATAAAATGGCACCGAAAAGGAGCACAAGCATAATTTGCCACTCATACTCGCCACGAACTACACCCTCCTCACCTAGCACCTTTCGGGAACAGATGTATTTCTATAAGTATCTGTATCTCTATTGTGGAATACTTTTTCGCTGTTTTTGCAGAAATATCTCAGGAATATCCCTTTACACAAAAGACAAACATATCTCGCTATCTGTATTTTGGGCCTTAAATTACATCTATCTCAGTATTTGTATTCCCAAATACATTTTGGAGTATCTGTAATCAGCCCTGGGTCATACCTACTGATTTCTCAAATTTACTATTTTTGGAAACCGCATAACATTATGGCAGAACGCAATCCGAAGACCTTGTTTCGTCAGGTTCCATCGTCAAGCCCTAATGGTGTCCATTCCTTCACACCCCCATTGTTTACACTATGCTCATTGCGGTGTGAGCCTCCGTCTTGCACACCACTTTTTATGCGATGCGAGCGTTCGTGTTCCACAATAATATACTGCTGTTCGCCCGCTATCAAAATATACGTTCCTAACTACTGTTATAACGTACGTTGCGGCAGTAGCAGCGCGCAGCAGACAATCCTTATCTTTATTGTGCCCCTGGCTGTGATAAGGCGACGCCGGCGCAACGGCGCCAAACCATTGGAAAGCCAAAAAGTGGGCAGGCATTTTCAGTATAAATGAGACTATATTTGTGTGCATAGAAAAAGAGTTGTTTATTGTAAGTGGACGAAGAATATAACCAATACAAACCAAGAGTTTTGAGTCAGCGCTGAGTGACTGTGTAATTTTTTAGTCTGCGTGCATCGGTGAGTTTCTTTGTTTGTTTTTTCGCTTTACCGTTAAATAAACAAATGGCTCGCAAATTCTTACCTGTGTAGTTATTTTCTTGGCATTGAAACCATGGTTGCAATCACGATGGTTTCACACTTCACAGAGCAGAGGGGCCACTTTTACGTGAACCAACCTTTTTATTCAGCATCAACATACGGACAAAAAGAAAATCAAGCCAGGTCGAGCAACAAAGTTGACGTGGGACTCTAGGCTTAGGCCAGTCCCGCTACGAACAAAAACACCCACACAGCACTTCTGAAAACGTCTACGTGCAACAGTTGTTTGTAGCAAACTAGGTCGGTTAAGGATATTTTCCTCTAGACAAATCGGTGAATGCAAAACAACTCTCCATCATGAAAATGGACATGCTTGCAGAGCTGCGCTCAAAGAGCGCTCCGCAGACGCCGGGAGCCATGTTTGTTATTGTTTCACACTAATTCCATAGAGCTAATCGTTTGATACTCTTGAAAACTATAATAACTCTCTAGATTAATTTTTCCCCTAACATATCTTATATTGTAAATAAAAATACTATTGCGGCACGGTGAAAAAAAATACAACGAACAATCCCCACGTTAATCAAGTTACTAAGCAATGAGAGCCGCGAAATGGAGCGTTGTTCACTACGTTCCTGGGCGGCGCCTAGGTCAGGCCCCGCCCAGGGGCCCGATCTAGGCCCCGCCCAGGAATTTTATTTTCTGTTATAAAAATTGTTATTATTAGTTATTTTTTGTTATAAAAATACATGCCGTAAGTAGCCTTTTAAGATTGTCCATTTTAAATCAGTGTTCTTTCAATCTGTAAGACACAACAGAGCACGAAAGAAAGATATATCAAATGTTCTCACGCAAGCAGATCGCACTAAGCTGCAATATTGGTGCGATCTACACGAAATTGTATCCTGGTGTTATCTTGCGCCAAAATCGGTGCAAGTTCGTGCACTACCTTGGTTCAAGATATTGGACCAAGATGGTGCAGTATGTTGCACCATTTTGCACCATTTAATGTGGTACGCGCAGTAAGGATTTAACACCATTTAAAAGTTTGGCTAAGAATCAATTTTAGGTGTCCAGTTCCATTTCTTCGTTCCCTTCATCAATCTCTGATAAGATATTTGCATCTCCTGCAGGAAAGCGGGCGATCAAAGGATCCACAAGGTTTCTTCCCTTGTGATTGTGAATCTTATTTATATATAAGTATATACTTGTAATGGGTATAATAAAAATAAGTCAACTTTATTTAATAATATTAGCCTATTCGGCTCAGGTTTAAGTGCTTTCAATTGCTCGCGGTCGCATGATCAACACACGAAGTGATACGACCGGTTGTCTTTTGTCTAGAGTCAGTGACAGTCTAACAAATGCAGGACGTGGTTCAGCGCGTTCGCTATACTTGCTTTGTGATTTGTCCTTTCGCTTTCTTATAGGCGAATACCGTAATATATTTGGATTCAAAGCTATTATAATATGCTCGAGTCTGGCCATTCTTTTTCGCTGTCGCTTACTATCAGCGTTGTAAAAGTTACCTCAGAAACGTACCTAAGATACAGTTACACTTACTCATGCAAGCGGTACCTGAGGTGCGGATGTAGATGCATGTTGAAGAATGTACTTGAGTACAAATATAGTTGCTGAAATTATGCTTTCTATTTTCAGAAAAACGGCAAATACTTGCGAACGGTAAGAAGACTTTGACCAAAAAAATGTCGTGCGGAAGTTAGTTTGACGGAGATCCCCATGGCCTACAAATTCTAGTTTTGAAGATTGGAAAAAAAAGTCGTCGGTTGACAGAAAACAAAAATTTAGCACATGATTAATCATAGAATTAACCAAAATTAAAACTGGTTTGCAACAGCCGTAATGAAATGTCCAAATATGCTAACAATATATATATATATATATATATATATATATATATATATATATATATATATATATATATATATATATATATATATAAAGAGAGACAGCGAGAAAAAAAAATGTGTCGTTTGGAGGTCAAAGTCACAGTTGAGAGAACTAAAGGCACCACAGTAGAAGAAAAATGGGCGAAGCAGAAAGCCGTACGCTGTGATCGGAAAAAATAACCACCTGACGTGCGGAGCCATATCTATGCATTCCTTCTCTCATAAGTTTGTGAAAAATAAACAAACTGTTAAATATCATAAAACATGCCGTCTCTATATCCAAATGTGTCTTTCCAAATTATGAGAAAAGTGTCGCAATAAGGCCGAATTTTTTTTATGGGGATGCACAACTTCGGAACAACTGCTTTATTGCTTTGTCAGCGACATAAGTAAAAAAAAACGCCGTCATTCATGTACCTTTAGCAGCATGTTACATTTTGTCATTTCGCTGCTCTATTCGTCTTTAAGACCAGTGCCCCCTTTAAGGGTTTGTCTGACATCCTCGATCGCAGCTTATTGGCAACTGTCTCTCCCACGCTTTTCAAACCATGGTAATAAGAAACGGCTGATAGAATTTATCTGTGCACGATCCCAGCGAAGGAAAGATCGCGCCATAGGTTATCACTGTTCTGCTCGGCGTTAGGACGTTTTCTGGCCAAAAATCTTGCAAGAGATTTCCTAAAAGTTAACGATACCTTTCTAACCTGCAAGGCCTCCCTCAACAGAAGAAAACGTGCCCTCAGGAGAGACAAAAAAAAAGAAAAAAGCCTAAGGCGTCGTGAACACACCATTTAGATGGTTATATAGTCTTATACCAGAAACTTAATGTCGAAGTAACGTGCATTTAATTTTATTGTTATCTGTAACGTGTTCCTTTTCATCTGAAGTTACGTAGGGGCGCCAAGATATCACTTTTGTTTGCAAGTAAAGAGGAGAATATTTCGTTAGCTATTTTCGGTAGCGTCTACAACGTAGTGCGCAGTCGACAATCACCATGCCGTCTCATTCTATGAAAATTAATGCGTTTATGTGTAGAACACGGCAAGCAAATAAGACCTTTTGAATTTAATTCGATGTCCGTTTTCTTAGGCCGAATATGCCCTTCGGCTGCATATAGTGCGCTATAATTTCCCTGTTCTTATTTTCTAAAATATTGCAAAAACATTCACTTCAAAAAAAACAAAAAAAAAACATTGACTAAGCTACAAGCCACTCGAAATCGTACCTAAGATACACGTACATATACAAAGTAATAAAGGTACCTAGGTTCAAATACAGATACAGAGTAATAAAAGCAACCTATGTTTGTATCTTAGAAAAAAAGTATCTAATTACCAATTTGCAGTTACTAGTACATAAGTACTCTACAACCCTGGTTACTATAGATAGGGTATAACATCTGACACAGCAGACTGGTAGACGTTAATTTTTGTGATTTAATTCACAGCGTAGGTTATAGTTAATAAATTTAAACCAAATCTTGAAGAAGTATTGATTTGTAAAGAAGCTGCCTTTAGTACAGGACTTAATCTCTTAACGCCACTGGACTCGATGATACCTTTAATTGCGTATATATTTGCTTAGTTATCGAACAGGTAGGTTTTACTGCCCTTGCTGGATGCAGTATGTGCCCTTTCCTATATGCGAAATGACCTCAAAAATAATTGATTACTTACTCACCAACTGTGTTTTTTTTTTTTCAATCCGCCACTACTTCTTTAGGTGTGATCACATTTTTATATAATTCTCTAGATTTTCTGGTGATTTTATATTGAATATGTTGAATTTTTGAGAAAATAATATCTACAATAATTGAATTACGAGATATTTTCAAATTATAAGGTAGTCCTCGTTATATTTTATGGCTTCGTTTTTAATTCGGTAACAAATCACAATGACCAATCACTTTAAAATAAAAAGGGCTTTTCTAACAAAAATATATCTTGAAGAACAAGGTACACATTTTTAAAAGAAAACGAAGGTTTGGCTGGTACACTGCGTCGACAGCTGTTTTGTAATAAAGCCTTCAGAAGACGATCACGATTACTACAGATATTAGAAAGAAACACGCGAAAGACATAACGCGTATACATGCCATTTAATAATTTCCTTAGTTTGAAACAATAATTTTCTGGCAAAGAAACATAAACTTTGTGTTTTACTGTGTGCGAATCTCAAAATCTGCGAGGGATCATACGCGTGTCATTCGCCATACTTGTTTGATTCGGCTTGACAGTACAGGCGAAACTAATTTCGATACAGTCTATTTGTCCGAGCTGGAAATCAGGTAACTGTACAGGAGTTACCTTGTACACAAAGGCATTTAGGAAACATGGCAGATACATTAGTCCCTCCCCGAATCTTTGGAACTTTAGTCATATTAAAAATTATACGGTCATGCGTGCAGAAAGTTTGTAATGTGAGTTTTGTTTCGTTGCAAATGATTTGCACCCACTTTATATATTAAAAGCCTGCAGTGCACTTACATTTGAGCGTTTTTTTTTTTTTTTTTTGACGATACTTGTCTGGGAGTGTGGTGGTCATTTAAAAAAAGACGCATAAATACCAGCGAATGATATCATAAAGTGCCGCGAAGTGTGTGAGCAATCGTGCCGCCAAAGATGTGTCCACTTCTGGGCTCCGAGCCGCAGGGGTTTTCCTAATACTGAACAGGAATATAGTACCTTCATATTTGTGTATGTTGACTCTTTTACGCTGAACGTGGCTATGTGGAAAATTTAACGTTATGTCCTATGTTGTTTTTAACATTAAATCCGCGTCTAGATATATATCTTTAGTGCATATGGGCAAAGTATTGTTAATGCAATTTGTACAACAAATTGGAGGGTAATGATTTGCTTTACTTCAATATTGATTCATGGTACTTCATTAAATACAAGTCTCCGTAACTTGGAATCGGAGACCTCTACATTTTGCAGATCTGCAAAACAATGAAGGTTCCAAATGCTGATTAGAGAATAAAGCAACCTACACATAGCACCTATGTGGAATTGAAGTGAATTGCAATCAGTGACATATTCAGAGAAGCATTTATGGCTACGCCTCTCGCTTTGTGATTCGTCTTCCGGCATTCTTGTTGCCTAAGGCCTCGATCTCGTATGCAGAGGAGTCAAAAATAAGACGCTCAATACTTGTGATGCCCTATGTTTCTCAAATTCTGAATGACTCTAGAGACCTTTCCACCACTTGTTCGGCACACGAAAAACGCCCAGTCACTGTGCGGGGGGCGGAGTCTGACGTTTGGCAGAACCGAGCCTGTGCGCCTGGTCAGAACGCGCTTGACAGCCCAATAGGCAAAGATGGAAGCGCACAAACAAAGCTATTACTGGAACGGTCTGGTGTGGAGATCTGTCCTACCGTTTAGAAACCAAGTCTCACAGATCGGGTAGACACTAAGGGAGAGAAGGAGGCGAGAGCGAACGGGGATGTCCGAGCACCAAGCTTTTGTTGAAATGATTAGTGGACAGTCGCAAAAACTTGCTGTCCTTTTCTCTAATCGCCCCTCCAAAGCTGTCGAACGAGTCACTTCGAGCAGTGACTACGAGACAAAGGCAACCAGCTTTGCGTTAACCCGCTACTCATTCCCGTCAAGGCTTGGCGCTATGACTTATCCACGCGCTTTCATCTCATCCTCCCATTCGATTCCCGTAAAGGTCAGGAAGCACTACGCAATATCTGAAGTTCGCAACGAATTGGAAATCAGACGAAACATTCCATATCGAATTAGAACAAAACATTCCATGAAGTTTTCTTCCAGTGAAATAACCTCCCCCCCCCCCCCCCAACCCCATGTGTTTAATTCCGGTATAAACTAAAAGACCAAAAGCCTTTAAAAAGATTTTAAAATATACGTTTTTTTTTCATAAATTATTTGTTTTCGGGAACAATAGAAAGTGCAGCAATGATTCCTTGCTCCTAAGGTAACCAGCTTAAACAAAAATTAAGAAAAAAGAAAATTCCGAAGAACAAAATAAAGGGAACTTTAATTCTAAGAGATGAGAACCGGGCGTCTGGGAGGGAAACAAAAGAAAATAAAATGAACCAAAAAATATAAAGAAGAAACAAATCTAAAAAAAAAGAAGAAGAAAAAGTAGTGTTCACGGGACAGTGCTCTTGCGCTCGTTTTGGGGCGTCGGAACAAGAATTTCGTTTTGGAAGCCCCGAGAAACGGCGAAACCGGGAAGCGTAATCGATATCCGCGCTTCAGGTTCAAGCCCCGGGCTTTGGAGAATATATATCGGCCCGATTCAAGCCCCGCCCACGCCCTGTTCTGCCTCAAATTTCTCACCGGGAGGGTGTCGCAGCCTTGGGTGCGGTTCCATCGTCCATGTTCCGCGAGAACAAAAACATATCACCCTCGATTTTTTTTCTTTATTTTTACCGCTTCGGTGGACACGGTGGTGTCTAAGTAGACACGTACGTAAAAAAAAAGTAGAATTAATAATGTTAATTCTAACCTCGTGTTACTAATTTGCTGTTGTGTCGACCTCCCATGAAAACAGGGTTTTGTCGTATCTAAGGTGTTTTAAGCTCCGTTTCGGAATGCCAAAAGTTCAGCTCTTGAAGCCGCGAGGCAGTGTGTCACGAGCAAGAAACCTTCGGCGCCTGTTAATAAGCAAAACTCAAAAACACTTTTCTATTAGTTTTTTTTCTGGCGGGGTTCGAATGACAAACATTAAGGAATTTGAAATATGTCCTACTGTTTTTTGAAAGACAGAAAGGAAGGCAAACAGTTCAATTATTCGAGCGTTTAGGACTCCCAGAAAAGTGGAAAGCCATTCTGGTTGATTTAAAACTGAGAAATTTTTCGATATATCATTCCGAGTGCGTCGTTATGAGTGTGTGTTGCCACAGAAAAAGGGAACAAAATAACTTGGGAAGAATATGTTTGTACATTACCAAACTGTTCATAGGGCTGTGCTACTGAAGTTTCGCCGCGCATAAGCAGCGCCAATCTTGCCCCTGGCGAGGCGCGCCCTTAGCGCCCACATTAGGCGTTCATGGAGCAGACGATGCTAGAGCCTCGTTCAGTTGCCGTGTTGGCCTCGCGCTTTCTCAAGTAATGTACCGATGGGAATAGGGCAGGGTATCAGGCATTTCTGGGCAGTCGAAGGCCGCAGCATCGTATTATGCACAAAGGGGAAAATTTTTCTCACGTTATATTTGCTTCCATTGCCGTGATTCAAAAAAGATCTCCAGAAGCATAAATCGCCAGCTGTGCGTTGGACACGGCTAATAATTGTTTCCCTATCTTGCCTTATGATTCAATAGTGAAACAACGCTTACTTGTCACGGTATTCCAAACTTTTCATACTTCCCACGCAAGTGCATGCATAAGTTTTGCCTCGCTTAAAGGGGCCCTGCAATCATATTTAAGCATCTACCTTTTTTGCGGTTTCCACGTCTCTTGAGGTTCGGGCAAGCCAGCGGGCACGGAGAGAGTAACTAAATATCAGTGCGTCATATTTTAACCGGACGGCGCGGAAACCTCCTCCACCGACGAGGGCGACCCACGGTACCGAAAGCGCGCAAAATGTGACGTCTTTGGTCCTGGGCTTGCCACTGGTCAAAGCCGCTAACAGCTTTTTTTTTAGTCGAGATACAAAATGAAAGTGTCGCGAACCGTTTCAATTATGTATGAAAGTAGTTTTTGTTCACTATTTTAGATCAGAAAAGAAACAAATGCAGTTTAGAAAGTACGGAAACGAGAAATGACCCGTCGACATACCCGCCACCAAGCGGCGGAAAAAAACGGCGCATACTAGAAAAGGCTAGTGGGATGAGGCTACGACGAACGAGGAGCGTAGAAAGGTCCCCGATGTACGCGGCGGCGTTGTGGTCGTATACCGGCTCAAGAATCCGACCGGTTCCCAGCGTTCCGAAGGCCTTCGGCGCGGGCCCTGCTGGCGATTTGGCCATTTGGCGGTGCGTCAGCGCGAAGTGGCTCCCTTTTCTGAACTGATCTTTACCCCGTGTTTACTGTCGTTTGCGGCCGATGAAGTGTTATGCCGAATTAGTGATTAGTCGCGCAGCAAATGCAATGCGAGCTGCCCTGGCCGCCCGCTTCATACAGCCTATCCAACACGTGCTTCAGTGGCGCCCTCTCGAGCCGTCGATACGGAGTGCGGCAGCCGTGTGCGGTCGATGAGTTCACTACTCCTCCTCTAGTTCAAGGCCACTTACGCCAGGACCTACGACGTCATGAAGGAGGTTATTTTTTGCTTGTTTTTGTAATTCTAATTTGCCTATAACTTTTAAAATAAAGCGAAATTTGAGAAAAGAAAAGTTGGATTAAGTTACTGCGTTCAGTACGCTCAGGTTCAGTGCAAATTAAAAACCAGTCAAAAAGTCATTGCAGGGCCCCTTTAAGCGAGCTCGTGCCGTCACTTTGAGGGCGACCTGAGCTCGCGCCCTCGGGACCCGCAATCCGCAGCAGACGTTGTAGGGTAGTCTTGTATTAGCTGTGATGGTTCTCCATGGCTGTTCATAAAAGAAGCCCGAATATGCAGTTACCATTTTTCAACAACTTTAAGTATTAAAACCAAGCTCACTTTTGCTTACCTGCCAAATTTCTTCCCCGATGCGCACAAGAGAAACCTAGTAAGCGGGAAATGCATGAAGTAAAATGAGGCAGATAATCTAGCCCGTACTGTGCACTGACCTAAACGCATGGCTGAAAAAAACACAAAAAACTGGCCCTTACGGTTGTACTTTGGTTATTTTGTGAATTATTTAAAGGCTGTAGTTAGCCCGTAAAAGTCATAATTACTTTCCAAGAAAAACTAATAATTATACACTACAACAAAGTACTTTTCTTTGACCTTAACTAACCAGAAAAATGCCAAATCTGGCTATTCTTTCGCGTACCGCACAGTTTTCGTAGTGTCTTACATGAGCGAAAGATGCCTAACAAAACCCGAACAATCAGATGTCAGCATAACTATGGCGCTTGTTTGGAAATTTAGGCTCATAGATTCCAAACTGCGACCGAGCAATTAGATGTAAAGCCCAACTGTGCCATTTGTTCGGGAACTGAGGCCCAAAGACGCCAATCAACAACAGAACCCTTGTATTTGTGTCACTTAAGGTCACAATACCCAGAAACTTGCCAAAGAATATCAAGTTTGGTTTTTTTACGCCTTCTTTGGGCTCTTTGGGCCCTAAATTGCCAGAGCCAGCAAAAGTATGGCCCAAAGAGCTGTGCTCTAGTTGGGCGTGGGCTTGCGCACGACACCCCTCAAGGAATGTCAAGATTCGGCGTCGGCCATTACCACAGACAGCGCCTATCACCTGGAGTCCCGAGCAATCGGCTTTGTTAACGCCATCGACGTAAAAGCGCGCTGCGTCGACCCTGTCGATGACAGACGTCGCCCATCGGAGGACAAGTCGGAAGCAGCAAAAATCGAAGAAAAAGAGGGGGCTTGTGTGCGCGGGAAGTGTTTGAAAAGAGCGCGAAAGTGCGAGAAAGCGCGGTGAAACGTAGAACAAGAAGGCAGAAAAGCGCAGATAAATGTAGGAAAGAAGGGAACTAGAAAGCCCAAGTGGCGTAAAATCAAACTTCGGTTGCCCGGAGGTACTCCTTTTTTGCTGGTCTTTCCATAAGGCTTTGTCATAGAACATCCTTCAAGCGCAGAAATCAATACGTAGTTTCGGGCTGCTCTATGTGACACCACGCGGCTTCAGATGAATACTTTGTTTTTTTGTAAGATCGAAGGATTCAAAACATGCAGTTGGCAAAAAACAATATCCTAAGAAAGTTTTTTCTTAAAAAAAGATTTTGATTAGAAATGTTCATTCACAGCGTAGAGAACGTAATCTAGGGAAAGTGTGCGTAGTAAACAAAAACCTAGTATTTTGAGCGGTTTTATCTTAGAAATTTAGTACGAATGAAGGTATATAAAAAGAATTGGCTTTTGTGAAAGAAGTTAAGACAAGAGTTTTAAAGTAAGCAAGTTACGAAAAAGTCCCGAAATGACAAACCGAGAAATCACATTCTTTGGATGCACGTTCCACGTAAATCTTTTCATTAAAATGTAACGTTGCACAAAACTAGGCGAACACCTAAGCCTAGCTTTTAAGAGAGGAACGCGATAGCGTTATGGGGCCCTGTTTGCTTTGCCTTCTCATTCGCTCCTTTTGCTCTTCCTGCCAGTGAGCAGAAAGCGCCGCGGACATGGCCTAATAAGTAATGTGTCCGATTCGCAACCGACGTGTCGTGGCTTTGAATCCCGCCCAAAATTTGTCAAATCTTTGTTCAGGGCAAATGAACTACTTTATAATGTGGCATACGTCGACCTTGGATTCGCAATACATGTTAAGCTTTTCAATCACTTTCATTCCACACGTTAGGTAGCGTTTCACGTGAGCGTCGTGGGTCGCTTGAAATTCCAGCGCGAGGTCACGTGGCTGTGACGTGATGCCCCTATCAACCAATCAGGATTTTCCCGTCACGACACCGGCTTTTCTGCGACACGAGTTTCTTCACTCTCTCCCTTCAAGGCAGAAAACACGTAGGTTATTGCTGAACTCACCTAAACAAGATATGGCATGAATGGCGAAGTATCATGCTTCTGGTAATAAAACACTGATATCCTTTGCAACATTACAGTAAAAAAAAAAGAAGAGTTGAAGACGAGGTACATGTACGATGAAAAGTTCTGCAAGTTGCTCGACACTCCAGAAAGGTGTCCGAATACGACTGGTCACGGGAAAATCACGGTTTCCCGTGCGTTCGCGCGACGCCATGATTGGCCGATACCCAATAAGATTCGGACAGTTTTCGGACACGTTCAACAAATACGTTGACGTTGTGTTGTTCTTTTTAAAGGGTAACAAACAACCCAGGGACACGGACAGAGTAAAAGACGAGAGGTAAACACGGCGCTGACTTACAAGTGAGCAATAATGGATCTGACAACGAGCATAAGTGCAAAGTTTGGCCGAACTAAACCCAAAGCGAAGACGGGAAACAACACTTAAGAGGGACGACACATGTTCCAAGAGTTACCTGTGCACTTCTGTTCTGCGATCGACCGAGGACAGGGGACTGGAACGCGCGAGAAGTGCGACGTCGAGTCGGTATTCATGTGGTCTTCTTGGCTCCGGCAAACATTCAAGGATGTCCAAGGAAATTACTTCTTGTGTAAGAGAGAAACGAGTGTGCACAATTAAACACCACCAAAACCTGTTCGTGGCATGCGTCGTGGAAGTGGTGTGTCCTCTTCCCCTGTCTGGCGGCCGCAGATACGCGGGGCGGACAGGACGCTGTCTTAATGAGAGTTAAAGAGAGCACCGGTATAATGTGCCACAGGAAATGTCAGGGTAACTGGTGTGCACTTCCGCGACTGTGCTTCAGTCTTTGAAAGATGCACGCTCATCAATAAACAGAAAGATAAGCGCACGCGTGAGATTATGGAAACGCGCGCTATCAGGCAAGAAGGGTCAGAATTTGTTAGAGCCACGTCGCCATGCCCTGTCGGGAAAGCAGCGCATGTTTCTTTGCAGAACGGAGAACAGCAATACCCGCAGATGACTCTAAGAACACGTGTAGTCCTTTTTGAGTGTTCTTTCTCTACTTGAAGTTTGGTTCGGGCAATATTTGCATTTATACTCGCTCTCAGATCCATTGCACTTCAGTTGTAAATGAACGCCGTGTTTGTCTTCCGTCTTCAACTCTGTCCGTGTCCCTGCGCTGTTTGTCACCCGTTAAAATGAACTACCAACCAGCCTATTCGTCAACTGTACTATACTTTCCTGTTCATGTGCCGGGCGCTCTAGAGGCACAAGCAAATCAATTTAACACCGATTCTGAAAATCACGGCAGTTCCTAACGAATGCAGAGATATATAAAAACAGGTAGAATACGCATGTACCGTAGGGAAAAAAATGTCATGTCAATTAGAGCTTGACGTCTGGCGAGATTTAACTCGCACACCGCCGCGTCTGTTTTCTCACTGTAATATCACGGTGCGCGCAGCTAGCCAAGAAGGCAGCGCGGCCGTGGACTCACGGTATTGCGCTATCCCTCCACGCAGAAAGCCAGGGTTCGATTCCTTGCCGTTGATACGCATTTTTGTTGACTCTAATGTGATGTTCTGGTAAATTCGAGAACAGTGTTTCTAATTCCAGGTTAGAATGTTCTAAACGTCGAAGCTTCTACGCTCATTGTCCCAGAAGCCCACGCGTGCACAAAAGGGGCTCCGCGTGGCAAGCCGGAGCCAGTCTCGCCCGAGCGTTCGACTCTGCTTTCACGCCGACTTCGACGCTCGCGACGCTCCGCTTTCTTCTTTTTCCTTTCTTTTTTATTTTTGTTGGCCACAGGTTCGCCCCATTAAACGTTTCAGTTTCCTCAGTTATTCTCTAACTCACCTCGTCATTCGTGACAATATTGATAAGTCCAGTTATCTTGTAGCGTACTAGTTGTACCCTTGAACTACAGCTAGATACAATTCCTGCACCATCTTTTCAGTAAAGGTGCGGCTAAAAATAACCTTAACTTGCACGAAGCATTCCCGGTCCACCGCTCTTAAGGGACACTCTATTCTAAAACAAACACTGCGCTAAGTTCCTTTTTTTTTAGTTTATTTTCTCACGTATCTAATCCGGGCGCATAAAAATACAGTCATTTTATTTTAAATCAATTCTCTATATTTAAAGTGGGTGAAATATAGCTATTTTAATAATGTCGCCACACTCTCGGCAGCGTACCCTTGGCAGGTGCTCCGACGACACTAGTGACAGCGTGAATGAAACGAGTTTTTAATCAGGTTTAAAAATGCGAGACTTGAATCAAATAATATTAAAGAAATAAAATTTCTGAAATTCTTTTAACTCTAATATTAGCTTCTTTCAAAACCGAAATGGCAACGTAACCACGAAAGTCGAAAATTAAGAAGTGAATTTGCTTTTTTTTAGCTAATTAGGCATGTTGCCATGACGCATGATGATCAGTTTATCATGATGTTCGCCGAGCCAAAGAAATGCATTGTCAAAATTTAAAAATGGCAGCAATGTGATTCAAATTAAAATAAAATACCCCGTCATTTTTTTTTAAATTTTATTTGAAAATGGGAGGGGGTGGGAGTTTAACGTTTGTAGGAGCAGTACCACATCATGTTTTAATTTTGGGGGTCGATCTCCAAAACTGACGAATGTTCCATATCGCCCCGTTCTCAGAATGAGTCTCGGAATGTAAAGATTTTTTTTTTTATTATTTTTTTATTCTGAAAAACATTATTCGGTCAAGTACGTATCCAATTGGTCCATGCAATCTTTTGTTTATTTATATTTTTTCTCCTGGGAGGGCGGGGGGGGGGGGAGAGAAGTCTATTTAAGCTTTAATATATGTTTATAAGTTTTATATAATAGTTCATAACCTTAAATACAACGCCAAGAATCCACACTCCCTTCCCGATTTCTTCAGCTTAAGCTCTGTGCAACCCATAAAACAGGTACGTACAAAATACGGTCGTGACATTAGCCGAAACTCTCTGACCTAGCTGCCCCACTCCCTTTCTTTTCCCCAATACTCCCACTACTATCATGTTAGGGGGGAAATGGGGGACAGGCGTGTAAACAAGACCGGCTCGGCCGTCGATTCTTCGAGCCGGAAAAGGCGGCCATGTTCTCCTGGGAGCTCCGCAGACGGCGCTGGTGCTTCTTAGATAATGCCGACACTGTTCCTCCTTCGAGAGGCCGACTGTGAACACTCCTCGAAAGCGCCTTTTGTGTATTTTGATGGCAAAGTAGCTTCCCCTTTCGGTTCTTGGACGAAGGATCTCGTCTTTGGCACAGGGTACGGAGTTGAGCTGCGGTGACGATCGAAGCTCGGTTGGGATGGTACTTCAAAGTCAAGAGCTCCCTTCTCCGTCGTTTTATTTCGTTCGATATTGAAGTTCTTTTGTGAAGGGAAGACGGGATCTGTTTGCTGTTTCGTCTGGGAAGTCGGGGGCATGGCACAGGGCAACAGTTGAAAAGCTTGCATCAGTAGCAGGAAATGCTGTATAGCCAAAGCTGGATTGTGGAATAAATAGGGCGCGTTTTGAAGAGCTAGATTGTGCTGGTTAAGTGTGCGTTATTTTGATTGAAAATTTGGAAGCAAGTAATAAAACACAGGGTAGTAATGTTAGTGAGATTATTTACGAAGCGACTAGAATATCTACAAGACGTTTCCAAGTGCTTGTTCAAAATTCATAAAAAAAAGTTAGACGGATTATTTAGTAAGGAAAAAGACTAGGAAAAAAAAAAGAAAACTAAAACAAAACTCATGCTACATAGAAGCACATCTGTTAAACTTGACTGATATCGGTTTATGAGTGGCAACAATAAAATGTGGGCCAAGGGAAATCTTTGTGGAGAAAACTAACTTGCATTGTGGCTTATACGTCACTTCACCTCCACGCTTTGAGGTCATCGGCATAGGGTATATTTAGCCCTTATACATTTCTCTAAACTCTACAATAACTCCTGCTCAAACATTAGCATATAATATAACTCACGCAAACCGGTCCTACATCATTTCCTATTATCGTAATCAAAATATCAGAGACGCCTCTGTACCACACAAGACAGGCGTACCAACTTGGATTGCGCTTCGTTTTGTCACAACTCCAGAGCGCGGTCAACACCTATAAGACACAGAAAAAAAAGGCAGAGGCAGGTAGCGGTTCATTCTCCGAGCTTAATTCGCCAAACCCGTGATAGCGCACGCAAATAAAGACGCTGAGCGCCATGACGTTGCATTTCCGGCGCTGCCGCATTGGTTCAATGCATTGGCTGTGCCGTGGCTTATGCCAGAACGAAGCATGAGACTGAGTCCTAGTGTAATTCAAGTTTGCTCCAATAACCGGAACAGAACGTTTGTACAACGATGTTGAGCGCAGGATTCTTTCTCCTCGTCTGCCCGCAGAAGCCTTCCCGTCGCCGCATGGGCGGCACATCGACGGCCGAATGCAATACCCAAGAGCCCCTCCCGCCGGAAGACGCAATTCCTGGAAACGAGGACGCCGGAGCAACGGAACACACACGATACACTAAAAGAACTCTCTTGGGACAACCGAGAAGGAAAACGGTCCGACCGCGGTCTCCGATGCCACAAAGCGAAAAAGAAAAAAGAAAACAAGAAAATAAATTGAAGAATTACGCGTATAGAGAAAAGGCCAATCCGGGTCAGACCGTGCCGGTGTTCTAACCCGGAGCATCTACCCTCCTTCATGGTTTACGTGCGCTAGTGTTCGCGTACCGTAGCAGAAGCTAGGCTTCAATGGGATCTGATTGAATGGGGCAGCACGTTCTCTTTCCTAGTAGGTTTTATTTCGCGGAAAGGAAATGCCACCGGTTCATCGGTAGCACTTAGAAAAGCGACTCAGGCCTGGAGAAGCCCAAGTCGCAGTGGCGTCTCTTTATGGTTCGTAATGGGGATTCTCAAAAGGATAGGCGTCGAGTTGAGAGGCTAAGAAGAGGTTCTACAACATATTCCGGGTTCCACTACACAAAGGAACGCTGTAAGAAGCAAGGGAATAATTTTTTGTGTCCCTATCTATCTACTTGTGTTGACCATTCATGGCACAAAATGTTTCGTTTTGAGATCTCGGTGACTTTTAGGAAATTGTACGAAGCAGGTGGCAAGATACTTCTGTAGCGTTTCGGGGATCGATGGTCAAGTGTCCTAGAGCACCTCAGCGCGTACTATGTGGAGCGGAAGCTCGCGCTGCAGAACACTGGGCTAAAGGCCTTTACCAGCCGGATTCGATCTCGATGTGCAACGTACCGTAGTACGGTCGTGTGTGTGTGTGTGCGACTACACCTTGATGCTCGTTGGCGAGCCGAGGCTAGCAGTGTGTGCTGCACTCGATAAAATTTTCATCCGCATTAGAGTCCCCAAATGCTCACTGGGGCTGACTCACTTCCTGCTGCCTAAACAAAGGCACATTGCAATTATCACCTTGGCTATTGTTATCGGGTTAAAGACGTCATGCTTCGCACAGATTGAGAGCGAGTTCCAAGAACGTGGCGTCTTAGGGCTATAGAGAGCTGCAGTTTTCAAGGAACACTGTGTGCGGCCTTGAATCTCGGGAGTTTTGCGTGTATCACGGAGGAGTGATTTTAGAATTTGGTTTTAAATTAGCAATTGGCGATATAAAATGAAAAAACACAGGTTTTCTTTTTTTTAACTCATGTTGGCAGTTTCGTGTTCATTTTTGCCTTGCACACGCTATACAGGTTCTGCGCGTTAAGGTAGGCCACTGTAGTGAGGGCACCTTTTCGAACGACTGTATCAGCAGGCGACACAACTTAAGGGGAGGGAGAGGAAACACAGCAAAAGTCTCACCTTACAAACTTCAGCCTTCTTTTTATGCATTCTCACTGCACGGAAATATTTTTTTTTGTTTCTTGGCGTTCTAATTTTTCAGGCAATTGCGGAGGTTCTTAAAATCCGCGTCGCTAATGAATAACCCCGGGCAGGAAACCTTTAGTTAGTTTACTGATCACTTTGCTTTTATTTATTGCTTCTCTAATATACACCACGAAAGACAACGCGCGTATGTAACTTTTTTTTTCTATAATTATATTATTGAAACACCGTCAAAAGCTCTTACAAATCCACCAGGATTTGTAAGAGCTTTTGACGCACCCTTTAATTTTTTTTTTAGGGTTTCAAATGTCCGTCAAGTTTTCCTGTGGGCCTCATGTCCCCTTCAATAATTGTTTAAAGTGTAAGAGACCCGTCATATTTTTTTAAGAGGCCTGTGGGATTTGTCTCTATTTTTTTTTTCGGGAAGCACGTGAACAATAAAATTAGTTTTAACAGGTCTGTGGGACAGATCACCCGACCCTTGAGGATGCATGCGTCTGAGAAGCCGCTTGGCCTTTTTCGTCTGGGGTTGCCGCAGCGAGTGACGCTCAGTGTCTGCTTTTCGTCCCACGAGTGACATCTTTCTTCTAGAGCAGCTCGCTGTGCGCATAAGAAAGAAGGTCTGTAAGTGGCCTGTTTCTTGCGCCTGGCGATCCGTCCGGATTCACAACCCTATTGGCAAGCGAAAGAGGCGCCGGAAACGACACCGCGACGGCGCCAGTTTCGACACCATGACCATGCTCAGGATTTCGACAATCGCGGCGGACGTTAGTTTCCTGTTCAGGATTTTCGCGAAGCGTGCTACTTATAGTGTGTATTTGTGTCTGGTGCATCTGCTAGGTTATTTTTGTTGAAATATCGCACATCTCAATTATTTGCCCATATAACGTTTTTGTGTATGTACATCGAAATATTCCTTTTCGTCTACAGCAGCTTGCGCCCGCGTTTAATACATATTGGTTCTTATTGTATGTTTAAGTTACAACATGCATGTAAAACTTAATTCGTGAAACAAACATCTAATAACACTTTAAACTAAGTTTTGGTTCATGGTTTGGAGCCCTAAGGGCGGTTCAAATTCAAATATTTAAGTGTTTTCTTCCCAACCAACATCCAATGGGACAAGCACGTCAACTTTAATTGTTCTCGCGCTCTTTAAAAATTAGGCTATATTAAACCTACTCTTATGCGCTCTACTAAAGAGGTTAAACTATGGACCTATATACCCTTGTTAGGCCAATCTTAGAGTACGCATCTGTTGTTTAGGATACTTATCTTAAGAAAGACATTAATCTCATTGAATCTGTTCAGGTCATGGCTGTAATGTTTGTTTTCAATATGTATGACCGTAATTTATCTCCCTCCTCGGCCTTTTCATCTCTGCGGCTGGAGCATTTTCCTCGAGGCGAACAAGCGATAGAAATAAAATGCTACACAGAATTATTAATGAGGACTGTGAAATTGAACGAAGTAAATATAATTCCTCCTCTACTAGTACACGCACCAGACGATCTCATTCATTAAATGTTGTTCCGTTTCAGACTCATACTAACTGCTTTGAATATTCGTTTTTTCCACGTAGTATTCAAATTTGAAATAATTTTGATCGGCAAATACGTACCATTCCCTATCGTGATTTTATAAGCGCGGTTTTGCCTATGTATTTTCACTAATACTTGACGTAATCATTTTTAATTTCTGTTATGTTCAACTGAATATTGCATTGTTCGACTGTTATTTTCTGTCTGTATTTATGCCACTTCTACAATGACCTCATAGAAGTCGCACTATCAGTAATTAAATAAACACAAATTTTTAAATTGTTGAAGCGGTAAGGGTTTGAAAGGCTGAAAGGTGTGAAGGGCTAAAGGGGTTTGAAGGGATGAGGGGGTTTGAAGTGCTGAACCGGTTTGATAGACTGGGCGGTTTCATGAGCTGATGATGTTTGAAGGGCTGAGAACTTCCCGTGACACATCAGGTCTGGTAGGTTATTATCAATAGGGTGTATACGCTTCTTCCTGGGACTCTAATTTCCGGGAAGTAATTGGTTTCTTTGCTTTAAAAAACGTGGTGCACCTACTTTTACGATAACACTTTAGATAGTCAAAATTTAAAATCTATGGGAGGCGCTGGGCGAACGACGAAGGTGAATATATGTATATACCTAAAATACCAGTTGCGCTGTGTCGCTGAGTATGAGCTGCGTACTCAAAACCTATTGCGCTCTGTAACAACGCAGACAGCCAGATTTAGTCTAAACTTATTGTCAGCTTCGTCACTTGAGGTTGTAGTCCCTACGCAAACTGCTTCGATTAGCTTCTTGATGCGCTACGCAGAAAATTAGATGCACTGATTTCCTAGTAGTGCAGCATTATTATGCTATGCTCCCGTACTTCCAACTCTGTGCAAGTATTAGTAGCTTTACAAAATAGTAGATAGTTTTCTTAATAAAAAAGCGCATCGATATGTGCGTAATAGCATGCTAAGTAATTAAGGTAGCTTTTAATTTCATTTTCTCAGCTATCGTATGTTCTTATTCTTTGCTTTTCAATAAGGACTCTCAAAATCCATTCATAACCGTTCATTTTTGTACAGCATATCCGACGCTCCCAACATCCACTATAATGCATAGCGACCATCCAAATACGCCCTTAACAATAAAGAGAGCACGCATGGCGCAGGGGCCAAAGTTTCCACAGACGCACGAATCCTTTCATGCACTTTTTTCGTAATAATCGTGTTCAGAAAAAAAAAAAGAGCTCAATGCACTTCGAAAATAATTTCTCGCTATTCAGCCATATTCAAAACTCGTTGAAACGTCATTATATAGCCATTCTTTCGAATGTAAGTAGGGGGCGCCCATTTTCTTCAAATTTTGATGAGATATCATTTGTTCCCATACAAAAAATACAAACAAATTTAAGCATGCAGAGAATTTAATTTAATCTCTGCAGCCATGCCAAAAAAAAAAGATGTCGGCATGTAAAGAAAAAAAAAAGAAACAAATTGCATGGTGTGCAGCGAAGTTATTGCCAATATATTCGTGCCAGAGAACCCTTTCTTGCTGCAGAGTCTCATAAACGAAGCCCCCGTCGGCCTCCAGTTACGCGTTAAACCGCCACATTCAACTTTCTTTATTAGCTGCCCGGAAACGCCGATTGGCTCGCTTCGGCGCTCCGCCCGCAGTAACGGCGGCAGCAGAATCCTCGAACGCTTTCATCGAGGTACTCCCATAAAGGGAAAACCGTGGACATTTGAGAGGCTTCCGAAAAAAAGAAAAATAAAGCGTGGAAAGGCAAGAAAAGCACGGGGCGTAAAACGCGAGCTAGGAACCACCTATTTGGGCTCACACTAAGATGCGGCAGGCAGCCGCGTCTCTTTTCTTATTTTCACGAGTGAACGGCCGAAGGGAAAATTAAAAGAAGAGACAACCGAGGAAGCCTCGGCACCTTTGAAATTTCCCACAGAATGCCAGGCAACGCGTACAGACGCACACAGCTACGCCTTTATCGTCCAACATCTTTCCTGTCTTGTTTGTTTTTTCTTTAATAGAAATAACAAACAATAAAACTATCAATGAAAGTACGAGGAGCGACACTCACAAAACAAGGCAGAAACAGGAACGCGAACAGGCCACCTGCCGTATACTCCGTTGCACTTTACCATAGACCGCCGGGAACGCCATGAGCCTTCCAAGTCAATCCAGCGCTGTAAACGTGTCACGTGCTTACACGGCAAGGGTGTCGCGACGTTCCTCCGGGAGGTCACGCGACACTTGCACACACCCAAACAAAATAAATAAATAAAAAAAAAGAAAAACGTTTCGACCGATTGGGCGCAGCGTTGCCAACGTCTTCAACTGTGTCTGGTGCCATCACTTGGACCACTACAACTGCTAGTATCAAATCCGAGCCAATTACAGAGAAAGGGTATGTAGCCCAACCTCCCTCACAATCTAAGTAACGACACAGGGCGTGGACGATCACGTGACTCGCATAGGCTGTTTCACTGGCCAGTGGTCCAGAGTAGAGTTCGCCGCGGTTCGCTTCGAGTGTGTACTCGCTGCGTTTGGGTGGGGGGGGAACCTAGTGTATCGTTAAACCTAAAGCCATGAAGCGCCTCCCTCGCGTTCGGTAACTTGGGAGTGGAAACCTGATTGAATTGCCCAACTGAACGACGCCGAAGCGGGCTCCTGTTGGGAAGGGAGCAAGGCTCGGCGTCGCCTGCTCAAGTGCCCTTCACGGATATAAAGGATCCATGCGCTGCCATCCATGAGGGTGGACCGTAGAAGGCGGAATCATAGATGTCCTTTCCCTCCCTCTTTTCGCCTATGGTGGCCATAAAAGCGAGCATAAGAATGCCGTAAAACGGGTTCGGAACGCTGTCGATGTAACGGTGGAATGCGATATACAAAAAGCAGCGGGAAACACACGACCCGCATGGCGCTCTCTTTACGAAGCTTCGCTGCTAGGGGCTGCTGACGGTTTTGGTGAGACCTAATTTATTTTATTTTCGTTTTTGCTTTCAAGAGAAGGATGATGTCTTACAGCAGCGACGAGCATGGAGTTTCTAAAAAAAAAACTGGAAAGCGGTGGCGTCTTTGGTGTTTGTGTACCATTCGGAACTCCAAATAATGCACCGCACCCGTGCTTCCGCCTATCCAAGAGCGCAGTGAAACTTGGCGCGGTTCGCCATTCGAAGGACGATGCACAAGAGAAGGGATCGACTGCACACCGTGTGGGTTATAAATTGAAGGTTGTTTGAAATTTCCCCGGGAGACACTACTCTGATAATATTTAGTAGGGGTCATTGGTGTAAACAAACACATAGGGAGCACTGTAGGTGATAATAAATTATATTCGATCAATTTTAAATATAACTGATTAACTAAAATTAGTATCTGGTCCTATGACGTGATCACAAAAAGTAGCGATGTGGTTTTAGAGCTTATACTTTTCTTTTGAGAAAAATTCAACAATACAACAGAATAAACCGGAGTTTTGACAACCCAACCAATAACTAGTGTTTCCGAGGGTAAAAGCGCTAAAAACAGTGGACAAGTAAAAGAAACGAGCAACACAAAGCGCTCTGTGTTGTTCGCCTTTTTTACTTGTCCGTTGTTTTTGACGCTTTTACCCTCGGAAATATGTATCACCAACAAGCCCAAGTGCATACTTTACAGTAAATAATGTACTGTGAAATAGTTTTACAGTAAATAGTGTACTGTGAGCTATTCGTAATTTACTTTCTTTATAAGGCCGTTTTGCGTTGGTGGGTTCATAAATCGTTGCAACTCTCTTGCGCACACCCAGGTGTGCGTGTGCGAGCGTAGGGAGGGGGGGGGGGGAGGCGGGGGGGGGGGGGTCCATTTTTTAACGAAACGCCTTTCTCTTTTTGCGAGACGCATGGCCTGCGAAAAGGAACAAACAAAAGTTCTCCGCAGCTGCAATGTTTCCCACTAGCATCTATGTACACCCATAGGCAGCAAACCCAAAACTTAAACAATTTCGTGACCACAGGTAGAGTTGTCCCGACCACGTCATCAACATGTGGATGGAAAAATGCCTAACAAAGCAAAATCAATCTCATAGTCAAAAGGTAAATTCCAGCACAGACGCGATTTGAACAAATCTAGGATTTGTTATTTAAATATTACGAAAAACAAGACACGTTATGTTGTAAAAAAAAAAAAGGAAAGAAGAGAATGTGATCAATCTGACCGAAATCCATCGCTGACATTGTGATGCTGGCGATAGCTTCATCGAAGCAGGATAAGGACAGCACATGAACTTTTGTTGACTGAAAGAACAGAAAGACACATGTGTTTTGAACAAAGTAAAATGCGCGTTATAAAGTAGACAACGATAGTCAAGATAAAATAATTTTTGTCAATATGGTATAAATACGCGTATTTCAGGAGTTGCATTCAAAAATTCAGAAGGTGTTTCATATATTTATATTTAAATAAACGTATAAATAGCGTCATTCTTTTAAACTTCCAGTTAAAGGCTCTATCTTTTTTCGAATGTTCGTTCAATTAATATTTAAATTTTTCTAAAAGTTATAAAGATGCCATTGGCGCCTTGAGAGCGCTCGTAGGGGAAAGGAACAGGACGACCCAGCTCTGGTGAATGGTTTACTTCAACTTCCTTCTATCCCTCTATCCGCTCCATGCCCGCGCGCGAGAATGAATCGTTTTAATCTTAATTTTCAATATCCCCCTACCCCCCCCCCCCCCCCCCCCCCCACTAAAAAAAAAAAAAATTAGCAAGCCGCTCATTGAATCACCAGGTCTCAGGTGGGTAGAGCGGCTGCATGGGTCTTAGTGTGGATTTACCCGAGGACAACCTGATGGCGCATGCTCGTACGTGCCTGTCTCTACAAAGAAAAACCTCGGTGACGCAGACGGTTCTCCACAGGTGACGTGGGGTGCGGTGATCGCGCAGTAAAACCACGTCCCTAACTTTCGGTGGGCAGCTGCCAGCGGTTCGGGCGAGATGTGCTGAGCGAAGCTCTTGGAGATCTTGCTTCCAACGTCTGCAGAATTGTTCCACGAGGCGCTGCGGCTACTTCCAGCGCCGGGAAAGGGTTTGTTGAGACGACGCCTGAGCGGCTTGACTTCGGACAGTGTGGTCAGTCTTCTCCCGATAAGCATTTGTGCTGGCGTTAAGACTGCTGGCTCGCAGCATCTGCTTCACGGTATGTCGAGGGCCGCGAGTTTACTGTAGTCCTCACCATCAATCAAGGTAGTCGTGAGCTCCTCGAACGATAGGCTCTCTCGTCCAAGTATTGTTTGGAGGCAGACCTTTACCGAAGGCACCAGTCGTTCCCAACATGCCGTTCTCTCCACGATGAACTTCCACGTGATTATTGGAGCGCTGCAGTTATCCTGCGACGCTCGACTGCACATTATTTCCCATAGAGTCCTCAAGTCTCTCGCAGCCGTCTTGAATGTAAGGACATTATCCTCGTAAATCATGCTTTAGATTCCTCTACGAGCCACAAAACCTCGAAGGGCCAGAAGAGAGGGCGTTGTGGCTATGGAAGAGACAAGTTCTTGGTCTACAGCTCGAGTGGTTGGGCAAGTGAAGAGGGCAATGTACGCCTTTACGTCGCCACCGTCGGTCTTGACGAACTAAGGTCCCGCAAAATCGACTGATACGACTTGGAAGGTGTGGCCCTCGTGGACTTTGTTCTGCGGTGGCGGTGCGACTAGTGCAGTGGCTAGCTGCGCAGAAAAGCGTTGGCATACCCTGCACCCTCCGATCCCCGCCTTTACCGTCCTCCGGACGCTGGGTAGCCAAAGCATCTCACGTAACTCCGTCATCATCGCTTGAACGCCTCCATGCAAGGTGCGCTGATGGGCCGAGGCGGCAACCAGATTGCTCAGGTGATGATCTTTCGGTAGAATAATAGGATGCCCCGCACCCTCCGGAAGCAAGGCATGCTGCAGTCGGCCACGGATCCGCATAAAACCAGCTTCGTCAATGAAAGGTTGCATACCCATTATCGTTGATCTCGCCGAGATGTCTTCACTTCGGGACAGAGCCCGAATCTCGGCGTCAAAGCATTTATACTGGGCATGTCTGACCCCCATGTGCTCTGCCTCTCGAATTTCCGCTGCCGACAAGGAGAGCTCCGTTAGCCCTCTCGGTGGCCGACAATTTTGAACGAAGGGCAGGGCCCAAGCCGTGACCCACAGCGTCTTCGTGTAGCTTCCGAATTTCTCCAAAGTCAGAAGCACGGTTGGCATATTTGCATCGTTGAGCAAGACATTCAGATTGCGCCGTCTTTCCGCTTCGATACCGCTGGACAGTCCATTGGCTGGAGGAGCCGCAGGGGGCCAGTCTATCCTGTCACGCGTAAGCCAATCTTGTCCCAACCAGCATTCATCGCCAGCACTTACCTGCCTCGCGGTCTTTCCTGTAGTCATCAAGTCAGGTGGATTCATGTAACCAGGGCAGTGGTGCCACCTGGAGGGATCAGCCTTGGCTTGAATTTTCATAACCCGGTTGTATACTAATGGTTTGCAATCGGTCGCAGATCCCGTGGTCCGACCCAGCGCTATCATGGAGTCCGACCACTACCATACTTCGATGCCAGTGTAAAATACGTTTGTTCGCAAGAATACATCAAGTCGTGCTCCCACTCGTGCTCCCCTCAATTCGAGGTGCAGCAGGGATAGCGTCTTGAGAGGAGCAACTATGGCTTTAGCAATAATTAAAGTCAGACCTGCTGGCAAGAGTTTCGTCTTCATCTTCGGGTCCGTTTCAGGGTGGTCGTTCAGGGATCCAGTGTTTTGCCCGTGAGCTGCGGCGTCGAAGACGACTCGAAGCTTCGTTATCGCTGACTCCGCAAGAACCACCGCTCGATAGGGCAGGTAGCAGACTGGTCCGCTGCTCTGGGAGTTCTCCTCGACTCCTTCTGCTTGCCCATCATCCATATAGCGCGGGACTGCCTCGTTCGACACTGCGACGGCGCTATCCCACTTCAGTCGTCTGATCAGGATGTTAGTCTTGTGTGCGCTACATCACAGTTGTTTCAAAGGATTGATGAGGTGTCCTTCCAAGGGAGACCCACTTGATAGCGCCCTCTTTTCATCGGGATGTTTTCGTTGAAGTGTCCCATTACGCTCTTATGATGCTGCAGTGTAGTTCTTGGCTCATCCATGATCCCAAGGCTGTCTAAATCCCAAAATTTTCGCAAAGCGGTGGAGTCGTCTTCGTGATTATCCTTAACGCTGAGAACACACACAACCGCATTCATGGAATATGATAGCGCCTGCGCAGCACTGGTAGGCCCTTGGAAAGTCCGTCCCAGCAGAGTTGAAATGGCCACCAGCTCAGTGGCGATTTCAGCGCGTCAACTCTCCCATGAGAAGTCGCCACATCTGGTCAGCGCCTATCAGAAGGCTTATACCAGCTTCTGGTTTCACTGAGGGGAACATCAACTCGTCCGCGAGCTCAACTGAGATGGTTCGTATGAACGAGTGATCGACCGGCGTTTCTGTAAGCTTCTTACATATGAACGGGACAATTACGGCATCCAACATATAGCTCGCCGTAGCGTACTGGCTTCGCAGATGGAGACGCACGACCTTTAATCTTTGGCTGGGATTGTTTGTTTCTGTGCTTGAGAAGGTGTTAAATTTCAGGTCAAGGTACCCTATAGTGCCCAGTTTAAGCCTTTTTGCCCCATCCTCACGGATGAACGTTTTCTGGCTTCCACCGTCTACGATGGCGCGAATGTAAGCAGATTTCTTGTCAGTCACAATCCAGCCCCTGAAAGTCGGCAGGAGAACGCTGTTGCCTCCAGGTGAAGATGTGGAACCCGCCGTTAAGACGTCGGCAGTTTCTCGACTTTCGGCCAGAGGTCTACGAAGAAGTGATTGTAGCCGCCACTCTGGGTTGCACATAGAGACGGCATGTCTCCCGCTACAGGTGCTACATCGAGCCTTGCTGTGACAGTCCTTTGAGCGATGGCCTCTTTTTGTGCATCGGAAACATCGGCTATACTGTGCAAGCCGCCTTTTCTTTTCATCTATTGAGCTCCCGAAAGAGCATGTGCTGGCACCATGATCCTCTTTTCCACAGAAGAAGCAAGCTTCATCTAGACGACTTGAGGTTTGCAGCCCCCTTGTTGAAGGAATTGAGATAGTCTGTCGAGGTCTGAAAGCCAATGGGGACACACTCGCCGATGGACGCTCGTCACGTGAGGATTCCTCGCGGCTCTCGATTTCCACCCGTAGAATTTGCAGCAGCTTATCCAGCTCTTCTCCGGTATTCGTCAATGTATCAACCATATCCCCACAACGTGTCCCACCACTGGAAGTGGCTGTAGTCTGTTCGGTGAGAGTATGAGAAGCCAGTTGTGGCATGTAGCTCTTGATGCGGTAGTACTCCACTACGATATTTGGTGTCAAGCTGGACAGAAGTATATCAACCAGCATAGTTGCGTATGTAGCACACGAAATACGTCATGAACGCAAGCCACGGAGTTTTGTTTGCACGTGGTCGTAAACGTTCCGCAGTCCCTGTACGTCGTGCTCAAATTTCACGGCTGGTAGCTTACGCAGTCTTCCCAGATATTCACGTTCGATTCGGTGTTTATCACCGAAGAGCTCGGTCAGCATCTCTACTGCATATTGGTAACATGATGCGGTGGCTCGTAATCCAGAGATCATACGGGCTGCTGGTCCAACGAGAACAGAGCGCAAGTACTGGAACTTTTCCGGCTCAGAAAGACTTGTGCTGCGGTGTACCGCGACGTCGAATTGTTCCCAAAAGGGTTGCCATGGTGTAAGTTCACTTTGCAACTGCAGCAGTTGTAGTTTCGGGAGATTCACTCCAGTCATGTGAGAGCTGCTGCCATTGTTGCCTCCCTAGCGTGGCGGTTGCGGTGTCGTCTGGGCTCGCACCTCGCCGACGATCCTTGCAACCTCGTTCTCGAAGTCAGCCATGGTGTTGTAGTCCTCCTCCAAGTTGTTTTCATCGACGAGGGACTTTTTCTCCTCATTGACTTTCCGAAGCTCGTCGTTGCTAGCAAGCAGTCTGTCACGCAACATGTCAAGTCCCTTGGTGTCCATGAGGTCGGACGGTAGCGCAGCTCGCATCTCATTTACGAGCTTGGTGTTCCGGCTTCGTCGAACCGTTCGTTTCTTTTTTAGTCGATCCATATTCACCAATGCGGCGTCCAATTTCGTTATATTCCCGGGTTTCAGCACCAAATGTTGCGCCTTGAAAGCGCTCGTAGGGAAAGGGAACAGGACGACCCAGCTCCGGTGAATGGTTTACTTCGACTTCCTCCTTTTCTCTCTATCCGCTCCCATCCCGCGCGCGAGGAAGGATCGTTTTAATCTTAATTTTCAACACAGGCTCTATTCTTTTTTCTCTAAAACGCCCAAATGACGTAGTCACATTAATATGGATGTTTAAAGGAATGATGGTATTATTCTTTTTCAGATTAGAAAGGAGGCTGGCGAGACGTCTCTTCATGACTGCTGAACCGGTGATCTGACGATACACTCAGAAATCCCGATTTTGTTGCATCATATATTAGCTGTTTTACCCGCATGACAAACTTGTAAAGCACTCGATGGTGCGGATATATAACGTTTGCAACTTATCTATCTGAGATTTTTTTTACTTGTGTAATTATCTTGTTTTTGAATAATTAATACGTCGTAGCGTATTCATAAGCGCATAAAATAAACAAATGAAAGAATAACAATATCTAGAACTTGCTTGACCTGTTTTTTCTTTTTTCTTTTATCGAGGAGAACACGAGAGCCTAAGTGTAACAGTGAAGGTACCGCTGTGTCTTCTATAACATATCAGCTAGTGACTGGGGGGGGGGGGGGGGGGGGGGGCAGGAATTTCACAAGCCGCTTCGTGCAAAGTTTTCTCCTGTTCCCTGCGCGCATTTAGAGCATACATAAGCACCCTTCTTTTATTACCTAAACCATCTGAGTTTTGGGGGAATCAACATACTTTCCGCTATTTTCTTTTACAAAAAAAAAAAAGCTGAGAAGAACAAAGAGTATCCGAGAATTACAATGAGACTAAATATAAAGCACCCAATCCAGATGGAAGAGGATAAGTTTGATAACGATGAAAACGGGTGCATGTGTTTGCCCGTACATCTGCTCCACACCAATTTTCATTGGCGCGGTTATAAGGCGTCATCTCAAACATGAAGAAATTATTTATTTTGCATTTGCCTATACTACTAAAAATATTTTAAAACAATCTCGGTCAGCATATTGATCGTACATGTGTGCACTTTGCAAGTATGTAATGTACCGTATATATATATATATATATATATATATATATATATATATATATATATGTATATATATATGCACACATCTGGAGGGTATTATCCTATGTCATGCCATCGCCTAATTGCTTGAAGTGAGCGCCAAAACAACGAGGACACAAGGAGTGAAGCAGACAGGACGAGGCGCCTAACTCCTTTTTTTTTACTTTGCAGGAGTACAGAAAAATTGTACAAAGTTCCCTCGGTCGTCATTCTGAAGAAGACAGCCCTCCTCTCGACACGTCAATAAACCTTTTCTTGTGTTTGTTCAGTTCATGGATCTTTCTTGTATGTGTGTATATATATATATATATATATATATATATATATATATATATATATATATATATATATATATATATATATATATATATATATATATATATATATATATATATGTGTGTGTGTGTGTGTGTGTAAAATTAAATTACTTTTTTGATAATCTAATTCATTTTCTCCGTTCATAATGAAGAGCAATGCTTTGACAGCAAAATCGCTTAGTTTTTTTTTTCTCCCTTTAAATGGGTTAGATACCTGAAATAATGTCCATTAGTACTGCCTTATATTTTAGGTCGATTGATGTATTTTAGGTAACAGAGAAACTAGAGAAATAATATTTTTTTATTGAATTATTTGGATAAGCCATTTTGTAAAGATAAATTGAAGTTAAACGAACAAAAATGCAAGAAGTATTCAAGGTTCAAAAATGATGCTAATTTTTTTGTGTTCAATATTTTGAACCTCGTCACATTAGTCTAAGATTACGCTGACCATGTAAAACAAAATAAGCTTTAAGGGATTAAATTATATTAGCGTGATTATTGCTTGTTCTGAACAAAACACTACTTGCGGCGCATAAGAAGGCCATTATATGTCCATATAACTCTTTACACAATGTAAACATAGCAATTAAATTAATACGCGAGGCACGTTTACTTATTTAAAAAATATATGCCATTTAATGCATCAGCAGGAATCTATACGTAATCTCCACTTGAAGAAGTATCTAAATTGTCAGTAAGTCTTAATATAGCAGACAACCATTGAGAAAGAGAAACAAAAAAAACAAAAAAAAAAAACACGAGGACTTAACATTTTAAACTTGTACGAAATTCCGACCATAAAACATCACGTCGGACACTCGTATCTTAGCATTGAAAGAGCTGCATCGGATTACGAGGCACATTTATTTATCTTCTTGTTTTCTTTTTTTTACTTTCGCGCACTCAATTTCATACATCCTAGCGGAAACACACATAATTACACAAAGGAGAGCGGCACCTTTCGAGTCGGCAATATGGAGAAACTCGTTCTCCTTCGGTGCAGCGTACCGCATGATAATAAAGCTCCCGCGCACTCACATTCACTTTTTGTTTATTTATATAACTAGGAACCTCGACCCCGCATCGCGCACGAAGTTGCCCCGCGCACGGAGCCTGAACATCTCCTTTTCTGTGCAGTCATTCTACGCTTGGGCGGCAATTCCAGCGGTCGTAATTTAATTTGCATAAGCGGCGCACCACCCACCCGCAGGCCGTTTGCAAACGCGTCTATTTCCTTATCTGTCCGGGGGCGGCGTGTGGGTTTCCTCCCGGTTACGTCGACTTCATCTCAGTTTCAAAGTGGACCCCTGTGGAAGCTACGAGAGATCCGAACCACTTGAAATTAGAGCTGCTTGGCACGTGACCTCAGACTCTCAGCGTTGCAAATACACTCCAAGCGCTGAATGTTTAAGAAACGCAGTGCGAGGTGAGCCTCGACAAACTTATTACGCCAATAGCAAAGAAAAAAAAACGAACAAGTGTACCGAGCCGGGCTTGTTGGTTTTCCCAAAGCACGAATTACGAAAAAAGAAGAGTGAAGATAATAAGTCATACGCTGTGTTTCTTAAAAACTCTCCGTGACCGCAAACCGAGGTGCCGCTGTCTTTCTGAAATTACGTACTATTAGGTAATATTCTAACCTTTTTTTTTCGTAATTAACGTATATATGTCGACCAAGGATTTCATTGGGGGTTAAACCTATCGGGTAATCCGGGTGCTCAAAACAATAGTGTTTCGTAGAGGTCTTGTTCAATGGCAACTTCACGATTTGAAAGTATTCTTATCAAATGCGAAACAGAAAGAAATGGCTGATGTACCTATGTCCAACGCATGGATTTCCAAAGTTAATATGACTAGAAACCATGTCTTTATTCCATGGGCATGGTTGGGTTTGTTGTCATCTAGTTTGGTTGAATAGTTAATTACATTCGCCAGGCTGCATCTTGATCTAATTTGAAACGTAGGGGGAAAAACGTTTCAATAAAACAACTCTGACGTCAAAACGCACAAAAAGGAAAGACAGCCGGGCGCAGCGCTTCGAGAGCCGCCGCAATGTCGCGCTTCAAACAGTGACGCCAGAAGAACGGACGTTGGGCAAACTCTATACATATAGCAATCCGGAAAGGATGTGAACGAACATGTTGAATCTGCTTGGGAGATAATTAATAGGAAATTGCTTTCGCAGTCCTCCGAGCTCTCACTCTCCTTCCTCTCCTTCCCAGCCCCTCTATCGTCCTGGGCTCAGTCCGGGCAAAAATGGTCTCTCGAATTGCAGGGTTTGAGGGCACCGAACGCGCCGTTGATGTCCCTTTTGTTTGAACAGTTGTGAAAAAGGGCCTATGTTTATACAGAAGCTGCTTGAGGTGCTCTTAAAGTGACGGCCATGAGAGTTTTGGTTATTACTTTATGCGGCCCAATAAAGTGTTCGTACTGTCGTTGTAACGCTTCGCTTTTTCTTGATTATTTTGGAATTTTTTTACGAGATTAATTTTGTTCAGCTCTTTCGGGTACAACATTCTTAGGATTGGCGTTATGGAATCTAGTTTTTAATTCAGTACTCTTTATTATTTTTAAATAACTTCTTCAGCATAGCACGAATGATCTTAAACAATACAGTGACACGTAGTGTTTTTTCGTAGGAGTCTTGCGGACTCTCGTTTGAAGCTGTGGTATGGTGTTGATCGTATGAGGGAATGGGTTCTGAAACATTTAAGGTCGAGGAGAAGGTAGTCTAGAATCTGGCACTTTGCCTAGGAATTGCTCATTGTGCTTCTCTGAAATTGCAAATATTCTAATCATTTTATGCTTGTTTTGTTTTTATCTTTTTGTAAGCGAATTGGTCTTCTTCATATTATTGGGATAGTTTTTGTTTAAAAATGTATTGTTTTTTAATGTCTTCCGTGAATTGTTTTGTTATATTAAATTTATATATAAAACTTTAGACCCATGTTCTTGTAAAGAACACAATCTCCAAACTCCGGTCTAAAAACATGCTTTTCGTGTAATGCTTTTCAAATTATGAGGCGCTCGAGAAGGAAAACCAGCGTTCTGCGTTAAGTCCTTATTTCGAACTCTCTTTGTTTGCGTTCCGCACATTGAAAAGCATGTGGGAAGGGCCTCAGCATGCACGTCATAGCTCGACGAGCTTTACAGGGAAAGCGTGTTTTTTTCTTAGCCATGGCGCGCTTTTTTTTTTTTTTTTATACGTAAATATGAAACTGCCTAAAAGTTTTGCTTAAACAGAACCACTTGGCTTATCCTTGTCGCATCAAGCTTGTTTACTTTTATTTGAAGGCTGAGGTATCGCGGTGGTCATGTGTTTGAAAAGGAAACCTTTTGGTTTATATTTTAATATAAAGTAGAACATAGTTTAAAGGGGTGGTGCAATGATTTTCGGACTTTGGCCACTGAACTGGGGAATTAGTCTGCGTCACCTATGGAACGATGAACAGAAAACGGGGTTTGTTACGCGCTCTGGTTTTAGAGCGCAGCTCTTAGGCGCCTGTTTCCGGCTTGAGCGGCGTCGCCGTCGCCCTCGCCGTCGCCGTCGCCATCGGCGTAACCGCGCGGTGCATTAGGGGAATTGTCCCATAATGCAAATCTCGGGACTCGTGCCGTCACACGTGACGTCACGAGGGTCCCGCGTGGTGCCTTATAGGGCATTTCCCATGATGCAACGCGCGAGGAGGAGGAGGAGGGACAACGAGGACGAGGGGTGTGAAGTAGGAGGGAGAGGAGGAGGGGAGGGGGAGGAGGAGGAAGGAGGACGAAGGGGAGGGAAGTGGGAGGGGGGAGGAGAGAAGGGGATGAGGAGGGAGGAGGGAGAAGGAGGAGGGGGAGGGGATGAGCAGGGAGGGGAGGGGGATGAGGAGGGAGGAGGAGGGGAGGAGGAAGAGGAGGGAGGGGAGGAGGAGTAGCAGGGAGGATGTACCCCTCCCTCCTCCTCCTCAAGAGCTGCGCTCTAATTCAGCGTTACAGCGTACACGTTTTTCATTTTTAAAACAAAAAATGAAAGAAATCGAAGGTCAAAGTGCCCCTCAACTCTCACGTCGCCTTTGGAGTGACGTGCTTTGAGAGAAAACCTGGTTTCCCGTTGGGTTTTGTCTATCCCACACCAGCTTCCTCCGCGATTGTCGACTTTTCACGGATTAGTGTCGACCAAATTCGCGCCGAGCGATCGACACAAAGGACGGTTTGCCAGGGCACTGACGGCGAATGTAGCGCCGGAGGTGGACAGGTTTTGTTGGCTTCCGCGTGTCCCCTAGAGACGTTTCGCCGCAGTCCCCGAAACACTGCTGGAGATTTTGCAGAAAATTAGATTTTTCATTCGCGATTTTGCAGCAGAATATCAGTATTGGGGGACCAAGTTGGCGCGTTTTTTTTTGTTTTTTTTTCTCACGTGGGCCTAAATAAACGATATAAAAATACTAACAGCAAATTGATTTCCCATTAAAAATACCTCCGCCTCCCCTTTAAGAACTGACGCTTTCCCTTTCAATTGTTTTCGCGTTTTTGGGAAAATCAGTACTTACAACTGGTACTCACGGGAAATTAATTGAAACAAGAATAGGCATATAAAGGTTAATCTGGCGACTGCTTTAGTTTTATTGGAAGCACTTTGACAATAATAACTCTATGGGGAAATAAGACTCGCTGCAAATTAACACACATTTAATACAACCGACTGTACAATGTGTCTTGGTTGTTTGGAATCCTGTGCCTAACACTGATATTAATAAACTAGAGCGTGCACAGAGGTAGGCAGCACGCGTTTGACACATGAGTATACAAGAACTTTCGATGTTATGAAAATTTCGCGTATTTGCGACTTAGAATCATCGGTGATTAGAATAAAAAAACGCGGCTTAAATTATTTTTCCATTCATTGCAAATAACTAAGGATAAAGCCTACATTCATTTTTATATTGTAAACAACAAATAAGCCAAGTTAAATTAAATTACAATCTTGGCGAACTACCAACAGAAATAAACGATGCATGACCGGCCGGAAGAACGGTCTGTGTATTTTGCGATTAAATGTCTTTTAATTTCACGCGATTCATTTTCGGCATATCTGGCACGACAAAACCAAAAAGAAAATGTGAGCCCGAAGCTCCGAGCCGGATTATCTTATCGGGCTCGCAAAGCAATTGTTGCATTTACTGTCTTCGCGACAACCTGTGACCACAATTGCCGTGTTTCAATACATTTTCTTATAATAAATGTATTTAACAAGCTTTTAGAAGGTACTGTTTGCCGTACTGACGTGTCAACATTCAGATATCATTTGATCGTTATCATGACTAAAAGGGAAAAAATACTACGCGTGTTTTCGGCGAAAGACTACGTGTGTTGTATTCTGCCGCGTGACTCCCGCGATGGTGAGCATGAGTTTTTCCGTGCATTTTCCTTTAAGCGCAGAGTGGGAGTTTCTAAAATACATTTCTTGCCGGATTTCTGTCTCTCCCTTTTTGAAGTTTCAAAGTGATGCACGCCTGGAAGTTCCCTCGTTACTCTCCTTCATATCTCCTTTACTTTTTCTACGTCCTTCCTTCTTTCCTTCTTGCACGCTGTCTTTGGTCGCCTTTGGCACTTCTTCCGTTTTATTTAAGAATGATTTTCTTCACTGATAATTCGTATTTGAAGCTGTAAAAAGTATATTTATGCGATAAACATTTTTTTCCTGTTAGGATCAACGGGCCGGCAGTATCACTGATAAAAAATATATAAAGAAAAGCTTTATGGAAAGGCTAATACATACATGTCTGGTATTTGGCCGGAGAGGACGTAAAAGAGGGCGCATATTCAATGCCGCTCCGCATATGGCAAGGCTCTATACACTCCAGGTCGAAGACGCGTTCGCCAGAAGTCATGCGGGTAGAAACCGAGGGGGAGGAGGAGACGAGGCAGCAGGGGGACGCCAGAGCGTCCAACTCCGACTGGATCGATTAGTGGATAGAACTAAAAGGCTAGCCACCTTATGTTTACTCACTTTTCGATCGCGTTCTATTCGCCTTCGAACGTGTTCGGAGATTGAGAATAGAGAGACAGGGGCAGCTAGGTTGGCCTCTGCACCCAACCATTCTAACAGAAGCTCGGTGTTCTTGTGCCCCCGCGTACTTTCGTCTTTTTCTATCAGAGTTGCTTCTCGTATGGTCACTGTCACTATGAGAAGGGCAGGGTTTCTCTTTCCGATGCCCGGCCTGCAGCACGCGTGATCATAAAATTCACACGTCCCTTGACGGCGCAGACGCCGAAGAGTAATCGAAGGTATACGAAGCTTACGATGACCTTCCGTTTCAATCTTTTCAGGGACTATTTTACGTGTTCTTTTGACATCTCATCTGGAAGGCAGCCTTCGTATTCGTGCCGAGTGTCCCGTATTTACCCATAGCGAATATGTGTAGCTCTTTCTAAAGGCGCGGTTGTTGTTTTAGAGCGCAGCTCTTAGGCGCCCCTTTACGGCTTGAGCGGCGTCGGCGTAACCGCGCGGCGCATTCTGGGACGTTTCCCATAATGACGTCATACGCGACGTCACGTGTGACTTCACTAGGGTCACAACTGACGTCATAGATGACGTCACAGCGCGTTGCATTATGGGTATATTTTCCCGTTAAATTTAGCGGGGAACATTTCCCCGCTAAGCTTAGCACCAAATTTTCGCCACTAAATTTAGTGGAAAAATTGCCCGCTAAACTTAGCGGAAAAAATTTCTGCACTAAAGTTGTCGAAAAAAACTTCCCGCTAAATTTATTGCAAAAAATTTCCCCGCTGAATTTAGCGGCAGAAACTCCGCCAAATTTAGAGCGAAAGCTTTCCCCTAGATGGGAGGCAAGCAGGAGGGGAGGACCGGCATAACCTCCTCTCCGTACGTTCCCCTCCTACTCCTCAAGAGGTGCGCCTTAATTCGGCGTTACAGGGGATCGTAAACATCTTTCATTTTTTGTGTGACCTCTCCTCTCAACTAACAACAAAATGTACATCATGCCGTGGAGTAATGCTTACAAAACATTGATGATATGTTTTTCGTTGCTTTAACAAAATCCATATAAAAACAAAAACAAGTGTTATTTTTTTAAAGCGGAATTACACATTTAAAGAAATATTAAATTATTTTTAAATTAGCACATTTAAAAAACCTCGGCTAAAGACCAAAGCTTGAGAAACCTAATTTTTATAGACAGGCAATCGACATTTTTCGAAATAATTTGCACCACTTAACACTGACATATTCATAATGTCACAATTATGTAGGCCCTAATTTTTAATCGCCACAAATAAATCTGAGACTGAACATCAACGTCTTAGGCGGTCCTAGATTTCTTAGTGCATTTTGGAAGAGAGGGGCGATGCGATTATTGTAAAGAGTGGTGTTTGATTCTTCACAGTTTACATCACCGGCTAAAACTAACTATATTACCAGCCATCTTCACTTAATTAAAATTGAGATTTTCAGTTTGCTAAATTTTGATTGGATATTTTAATTACATTAATCATTATTTCTTGATTCTCGAAACAATAACAACTCTTAATGTCGTCTAAATAAACTTGCATTGCTCCTAAATAAAACTGTACTAGTGGTTGCCTTGTATCGTGTTCTCCAGATTTAAATATATCTAATATATACTTGTATTTAAAAAAAATCTGGCAAATATTGTTATTATGTGTTTGGTGAACTTCACGGCCACCTCTTGTTGATGAAGGGCGTCGCGACGACAGCACCTGTATCTCAGTCTCATGATCCGATAGGAAACACCCAACGTTTCGATGCTACCTAGTGTTTTTTGTTTGTTTTTTTGCTTCAGAGATTTGGTTATAAAATTGTTGAAGGTCAATAGGAATCAACCCATCAAAAATTTGGTAGCATTGGTTCTTTCTCAGCCCCTTTTTA
The DNA here is from genome assembly GCF_016920785.2 of Ixodes scapularis. NCBI lineage: Eukaryota > Metazoa > Arthropoda > Arachnida > Ixodida > Ixodidae > Ixodes > Ixodes scapularis. The sequence continues at coordinate 50,030,219 of NW_024609882.1, forward strand.
CCCCTTCTCATTCGTTTAGGGCCACTTGCCATTCGTTTATCAAGGCTTCTCTGTCGTTTATTACCTCTACCCATTTGTTTATGACGCCTTTGGAATCGTGCATAACCAGTTTTCAATCTTTTTTACATCCCCTGTATCAGTCATGAAAAGCAACTGAGCTGGGCAGCATTCCAAAGCGGTGGGGCGCTTGCTCGTCTCTGGCTCCGCGTCAGCTGTGTGACGCTCGTATTGGTTGAAAGCGCTGACGTCAGACAGCGTCTCTCTTTTTCTCTCTCCCCTCCGTCATGGTGAGGCATTGAATCTGGAAACACGCCCTTCGCACCACCCTCCTCACGTCACGACATAATGCATGGCGATAATAAACGTACGCACGAACTGACACAGACGAGTTTTCTTAAAAACGATATTTTTAATGCTAATAAATTGAAACGCCGTGAAATCTACACTAATGCGGTTTGTGTAGGTGAGTTATAAGGCCTGGGGACGTAATGCTGACGGGATATTTGTCACGATCTGTCGAATAATTAAATAAAGCATGCTAATTAGCTTTATAATTTGTGAATATAAACATATGGTTAGTATTGGAAATTTGCAGTGCGTCATCGCAAAAGACTAAATCAGCAAATTTTCAAGGATTTGAAAAAACGTGAGAAACACGGTGGACCGCCAAATTTACAGCTCGTGCAGCAGGTAGACGGCTACCGGTGCTATAACGTGCCCAAGCGTTTTTTTTTTTTTCCGCTTTTGTTTTTAGTTAGTATTTTGCGCTTGTACGAGTGCTAACTTTAGCGCATGAGTGTGCGCTTCCCAGACGCTCGAAGCCTATCTAAAGATTACTGATTTCGTGGTTTTCTATTACGCTCAGCAAGTTCGTAACTGAAACTATCGCTTCATCTGCACTAATTAAGAAGTTGATTAGCAAATGTTTGCTGGTTATTTGGCTTATCGTGACGATTAGCCCCTTTTATTAAGTCCCCCTGGCCGTATAATTTGCTTCCACAGACCTCATTAGTGCGGATTCCACGGCTTTTTAAAGAAAAGAATTTAAATGATTAGAAACAATCTGTATGGCAGAGAAAAATATAGAAACAAATCTTTTTTTTTTCAGCGTTCCGTATAACTTTGTTGAAAACTAATCGCTTAAAACTTTGGTTCTAAGACTCCGTATCGAAGCGTCTGCGTTACTGAGCTCTGGTAAATGGGAATTTAGGTGCCGTTTCGCTGCTACAGACGGTTAGAGACAACGACGCCTTTGCTCCATGAAAGAGTTAATGCTTTCGCATTAAAATGTACTCCCAATCGCATTATTATCGCTCCACAGGTCTTTAGATTGCTGTGTTACCCAATAAAAAGGCCCCTGAAAAAATACAAGCAGCGCGAGGGTATTAAGCCACGGTCTGCTTATATAGAGGGGCGCTGGTATTCGTTTATGCTGGAATAAATGAATTTAGATTGGGATTTGACTAATGCGAAGCGCAAGTTCGTCCACTTTTTTGCAGGGGTTGTGGTGACGCCAGAACGCCAAGATCTGATTGGTTATGATTGAAGGACAGTGCGTTGACCTCAAGGCAGCGTGCTTTGATGTCTACCAACTATCTTCAATCAGAGCAAATCAAACCTCGGTGTTCTGATGTCACCACAACCCCTGCAAAAGAAGCAGACGAACTTGCGTTTCGCATAGTATATAATTTAGTAGATCCGAAGAAAGAAGGGAAATGTGAAAACCTAGCGTACTATTCCGTACCTTCTTTCCTTCGAAAGTTCCCTGCCTTTTGGCAGTGATACGTCTGCCGGATCCAAGCACGTCAGTCAGACACAGCTCACACATTGTATAGGACGCGACCAAAGGGCCCTAGTACTGCTCTGTTCACCCCTAAGCTGACAGTGCGGTGAAAGCTACGTGCTTGGCGGACCAATCAACTGCCTCCCTTTTATCACCTGACCCCATCCTCTGTATTAAGGTGGCGATGCAAGCGAGTTGGTTCATGACTTCTGAAATTGGAACACAGCGCGCAAAAAGACGAAGACGACGAGAGAAGAGCACATGACAAGCGCTGACTATCAACTGAAATTCGTCTTTTTGCGCGCTGTTTTCCAATTTCAGAACCCATCCTCCGCGTGTGGATATGCGCGAGGGAGCGTAATCACGTGGGAAAAGATAAAAGTGGGTCTTTATCCTTCAGCTTAGGGGTGAACGGAGGATGGTTGCGCCCAGTACTGCGGAAGTCACAACGCTTAAGTCCGAATTTCGATCTACGGGCTAATCGTCTAGGGTAAGAATGGCAACGTCCGGGTACACACACGAGGGTCCGAGCCAGAGGGGAGTGTCTCCTTTCGCCCCTCTAGTAACGCTGCGTCATTTGCCAGTTGAGGAGGAAAGCTAAAAAAGAATGTTTAAAATCTGTGCATGGCCCCTGTAAGCGGACTATAAATAACAAAGTAGAAGTACTTGATTCTTTACGTCACTTATTGGAGGCCATCGAGAGACACAGCACGGACACAGGTGCTATGCCCGTGCTTGAATCCGGTAGGTATACCATAACAAACAATAAGCACTATGGCTGTGCTAAAGTCACTCAAAGCTTAGGAAAGGCTGGTCGCGACGATTGCCGAGTATCTTATCATCGCCCCGCAGGAAATGAGGACGAATCATCAGCCTATAAGAACACCAAATAACGGATCACAAACCAAGAAGCACCAACACTACATTTCATAAACTGTATGCGACTACAAACCATGGGGGTAGGAAGCTCCTTAAGGCGGTATGACACCCCCAGAGGTGAAACCAGAAGTGTGAAGGAACACGCCCCAACGATGACCAAAATGAAGAGGCGCTATTGGACCAATATGAGAGCCCCCTCCTTTTCGTCCAACAGCGTCCCTTGGTTTTAATCGTCGTTGAGGGCGTGTCTCTCACATCTGGTGGCGTTCGTCGCCTTCAGAAGCTTCCTACTTTAAGGCTACAATCGGTTTCGGCAGGAAGTGAAACGACGGCACCATCTTAATCGGTACTTTCAGTTCTCCTACGAAAGCAAAGCAGCAATTAAACTACTCGGCAGATATGGGTTAACAGGGCCCTATACTTCGTTTCAGATTAAGTGCAGACGCAGCCGATGCTACGAAATAATGGGACTAATCAAGCGGCGTGAAAAGCGCCAGTCACTAGGTCTTCTGTTTATGATTGGTTCGGCGATGATATAACACGTACAAAAACTAGACGAACACCGGGATTGCGCGCTTTGCACGCTGTTTGATGTTTTTTATCAGCTGGTAGTGTCGGTTGCGTCTTGATGTAAGGTGAAACGAAATATAAATGAAGGACTACAGTCAGTGACCACCTAAGATACGAAGGGCGGGAATTGTTATGCTCGCGCTCTTGCTTGCGGATTCTTTCGTCGGCGTTCTTATCTGCTAGTGCCGATATCTCATTGGGGTCTTAGCGATAATATAAGGTGCTCGGAGTTCACCTCACGTTAAGTTTCTTAAGATTTCAGTGACTGTAGTGGACTTATGAATTCAAAATCTGGCTCACGTTCTTGTTTACATGTCGTACCTTCTTCGTTACTCTTGTAGACGCTGCGAGGAGAGCGATAATAACGTTTTGTGCCTTGCTTTGGACCATCTGTAGTCCCTGTGTGGCTTCCCTGCAGACCCCGTAGGGAACTCCTTGTAGACCTTGTATGGGTTCTCTGCAGGCAACCTACAGACACCATATAGATCATGTGTTGACACCCTATAGAGTGCGTATGGGCTCTATGGGGTGTCTTAGTGTAGAGAGGGTACAGGATGACCTTGCATCGGGCCACTAGAGTAGGATGTCCATTGAGCGTTCGTTGGCCCATAGTCTATAGGGCGGCCATAGGACGACTTCAGGAAGGCGACATTCGTGGTCTGCCTATAGATGCCTTATGTTATTCCTATAGGACGCTGCTCTATCGAACGTCACCGGAGTGTTCATACATATTTTTGTAAGTGGAGGATTATTTTTGTTTTACCCAGACGTCGTGATCTTAAGATCGTGAGGTTCTGACCTCTCAGGCTCTCTTTGATGATTTCGTCCGTTGCGTCCAGCGGGATGCCGTGCACCACTCCTCTCGTGTTTTCTGTAGGGTTCACCAAGTATGCACATATGTCGTGGGTGGTTTTCAGTATTGGGATTTGTTGCGTCGCCAGGACATTCTCTGTTACCGTGTCTCTGTAGGTATCCGCGACGAGGAGATTCTGCGGCGCTTGGAGCTTGAAGTACGTGTCTGTGGATCCTTGTTTGGTCAGGGCCACTGCCATTTTCAATTTTTAGGGCGTTGGTTAGGGCGACTAAGCCTAGCGCGGCGACGTGCTCGTTGTAAGCGAGTTTCAGCACGACTGTCGTCGCCTTGTTTTGTTTCGGTGACGGAGTGGCCCGTTTCCATTCGGGGGTTAGAGAGGTTGAAGGTTCTTGCGTGTCCGTGACTTAAAGACGAGCATTATCGGTGGCTTGGGATGTGCTGCTGCACACCTGCGAAGCCGTTAGGCTTAGGTGGGTGCCGCGACGTGGTCTGTTAGCCGGGTTTATTTTGCATACAAAAATATTCGTTGGCCAGGAATATTAACTTCCTGGTAACCGACGATGTTCGATGACCTCCTTGCTGCTTTTCTGTAGATTCCTGGGGTCCGAATAGGGAATATTGGGCTTCAAATCGGGAGCTCGATGTGGTTCCACCTAATCCGCACCACTTCGTCGTCTCTCAATGAGCCGATCTTTGAGCGTATTTACGGTGCGCACTTTTAGTTATCGTGCCAGTACGTTAATAATGCAGAATTACATTCTAACGGCAGCTAACTATGATTATATGCTCGGGCGTCGCGTGGTGGCACGGGACCTGATGTCACGGACGTATGGTCAAGCGAAATCACGAGGCCAACGGCTTTATTAAATATGGTAACGTTATCTGTCAAGTTTTCGCGTAAACAGACATTAGTGGAATCACCAGGTCGCGTGATGTCAGGTCACGCGACGTCATTGCGTTACGTCACACTGCGCCACATGACATAACGTAACTTGATACTATATCTTGTGACTATGACACCACGTAATTGATAGCAATGCGTGATAAAAAAATTAAATAAAAAAAAAACTTGAGAACCGAACATTTCTTATACATTGCGATTCTGCGTATGCCGGTTTGATCGATAAATTGAAAACCAGTTGGCAATCTCTTTTTCTACCACAATTGACGGTGAGCGAGCTCCATAAATCAAAGTGACAGGACGTCCGCCTCCTGGACAAACAAGTAAACGTGCATAGAAACCTTTCAGTGCATAGTCACCAACCAACGCAAAATGAAATCAAACGGCTGTGGCATCATATCCGGGAGACTGATTATACACCCCCCGTTCAAACAACCACTTGTAATTCAGTGAGATACCATGCAAAGCCGATACAGCGCCGTGCAACGAGCACTTAGGCACACCAATCGTTAAAAAAAAAAAAAAACGTCCTCATTAGTGCAAAAGCCTCCGGGCAGTTTCAGCAGCAGTTAGGCAACGCTAGATATAGCACAATGGAAGCAGGATGAACGACGACGACTGCATTTGAATCTCGTTAACGAGGAGTGCCACTGGGAAGCTCCGATTGTTCGCAGTGGTCGGAACTGAGCATCTTTTTAACGAAGCCCGGTAGAATATTGTGCCCCGCGGGACCAGCGTCTGTCTTGGGCTGCATGACACTGCGAGGAATTCTCCGGTTGTTCGTAGTTCTGGATGTCGCACGGGCAATAATAATGGGTCTTAAATTATTTCATTACTTCGTGAGTCAGTCGAGCATAAGGTTGGAAATAAATAGCAATGCTGAAATAGGAAACCCCACTACCGTCTTTTCCACACTCTAATCTGCACCAGGAGTGCGCAGGGTCAAATTTCGCTATCTATAAAGTTGTTCCTTATATACATATACCGTAGCCAGTTTATATACCGTATATACCTGATATGTAGTCGACCTATGGCGCCTTCCACCACGTAGTAGATTCTGATACGCCTTGTCAAATGCCTGCATTATTAGCTCACATACAAGCATGTATTACAGATAAATCATTATTAACGTGCCATTTCATTCCCAAAATCGGTTCATTCACAAAATCTTGTAATTACTAAATATGTGAAATAAATCGAAGCCTTCTAGATAGTATGCATCGTCTAAAATTACTACTTTTAAGCTTGGGTTGTCCGTGACTAATACTCTGGAACATATATGGTATTAGCAATTAAAAGTAGGGAAAGCTTAGAGAGATGGAAGAGTGCAATATATATTCTAATGAATGCCGTAAGATATAACAGGCGTGCGATAATTAAATAAATGTAATAATGTTTTAAATGGTGTATTAATTGTGATTACAATCATTATTTTTTCAATAAAAGCAGGTGGGATGCAGAGGACACCTAGGTTTTTTGGGCACTAACTAAACACGTTCTAGTTCTTTCTTCAATTTGTAATCAAATCTATGTTCGATTCCATATTAAACGATTGTCCGAATTGCAACTTACGTGGTCAAAAAAATATTGATTGCGTGGTAATCTTCATTGCGTAATATTGTGCAATTAATTCATTCTGCGATTAAATATGCATTTCTTGTCTGGAAACTTGCTTCAGCTTAAACCACTTACCTGACTATCCCAATTACTGATTTAGTAAATTCCATTAAATAGTGCACTGAATGAGTTACATTGTATATAGCCCACACGCCATGTGTATTAACGTCATCTCAATATTTGCATTAAATAACAGTTTTTCGCAAGAAAACCTGACTAATTATATTTTCAGATGACTGCTCGGGCAAGTGGTACAATAGGCTATTTCGATCGTCCACCTTGTTCCACGAAGCGCGGTCACACACAAATAACTCACAGTCAGCACGCGTGCACCGGCAACCATGAAAAAAAAATAATAAAAAAAAAGTTTACATTAATGCTCACTTGTTCTGGTCAGTGTCAAAAGGGGCTAACATCCTTTCTTTGTGAGGAGTCCATCAGCTTTTGCTAATCACGTGGAATATGAACGAGAAAATATCTTCCATCGTAATTCGAAAAACTTTGTATAACACCAAACACTAGAACTTAATTTCGGCAAATGTGCGCGATGTAGAGAACTAGGGAGGTTACATATTATTCTATATACTCACGAACAACCCACAAAGGCAATGTTTATGATCTACTCCTATCATCTCAATTTCGCAAGGTAGCCAATAGGATGGCCACATCGCTAGATGACAAACATAACGTCGAAGTTTCAAATAGATTAACGTCGTCATGTCTGTAGCATTATCTGTTGTTTATAGAATATTAGCGCATCTGTCCTGATGCGAAAACACATTCCTTGGCTGATCACTAAAAAGGAGGTTTAGCAAAAATTAATGGCAGCCCGGAATAACAAATATCACGCAATAAATCATCTCGACAACGTATCTCTAATAACCGCAATTCCTTCATACCTCAGATTCTGCTAAAGCTTGCGGTGATGAATTTTGAATTTTGTAGATTAACTTATTTGCCTCACATATGATCAATCGACCTTTCGCCGCTTATGGTCTCTAGCGCTGCTTCATCACAGTTTGCAATTCCTAAAATTTGACAGGGACACTAAGAGGGCACTCCTGTATAACGTATCTTCACCTTCGAAAGACACGTTCTATAGTATGCTGCCTCCTCTAAATTGCTCATACTTCACACAACACACACAACGAAACACTAAAATAAATCAAATTGGAAGGCCCACGTGCCTCATGTAACCAGAAGTGTTATCGTACGCTAAAGGAACAGAACTCATACAGGGATAAAACTCTCGATTCCCAGAACCGACGCATATATCACCACGGACCATTCACTGCCTTCCTTAACCGAAGGGGCGTCGCGAAAGTAAACCGACCGTAGCAATCGCGCACGGAAAAGCGCTCTTCAATGAAACTGGCAGCAATGAGAAAAGTGCTTGGGGAACTATCGGTCATTCCCTAATGAGACCCTCTCCAAGGAATGCGCCATCCCGCTTCGGTCCCGAATCCATTGATTCCTTAAAAGCTGCAATTAGGGGCACTCCCTTCCCCTCTTGCCCTTCGGGCTTTTCTTCCTCCTTCGATCCCTTTTTATGGTATATATTCCCAGAGGGCGCTACCCTCAGCCGCAGGGAAAAGGGAAGGAACGTCGCCCTGACCCTTGTATCTGTCTTTCCGTATACGCACCGTCTTAGGGACTATATCGTACTTGTGTGTGTGCGAATCTTATAGCGGGTGCGCAGTGCAGCTGCTACGGTTTTGGGGACTAACTTTCCCTAGTCCCTCGTCATTGTACAGCAATACCGCCAAGTGTTACACGCAACGAAGAGGGGAAATAGGAAACGAATGTAGAATAGGAGGATCTGGGGGAGGGGGAGGATGGTTCTAGTGTAAGGAGAAAAGGGTAATTTAGCAGATTCTTTTTGAGGGGCGTTTGGTGGTTTTATAGCTGTTTGAGTTAACGCTTCGCCTAGGTTTTATGTCTCTACCGTCGGCGCCGTAAGTGTGTGCGTGACTTTTAATTCCGTTTCCCGAAAAAGGGAAGCGATAAGTGTCTCCAAATGTTCCCGCGTATTACGCGCGAGCCGCGATTCGAGCTGTCTTCCTAATTGTGACGAATGGGGAGCGTATCTATGTTTTTACGGCCTTCTCTGGTCCTCCCGATTCTCCAAACGGGTGGCCATAGCCCCGGGAATCTTCTCTATCTATCCGTTTCCAGACGTTCCGAGTCCTCGACATTCCTCGGCTTTTTTAACTTTTTCATTCCGTTTTTCCGGTGCGGTTGCAGTCGTGTTTGAACCTTAATTTTTTCCTTCGATTAAATCGGTATGAATATAAAGACGCTGTCCTCGAGAGCGGATATCTGCAGTAAGCTCTGCTAAATAATCGGAAGAAGAAACACCGTTCATCAAAACTTGGAAATAAAGAGCTACTTGAATTTTAGTAAATGCCTTCGGCAGTATGCGACGATTAATTTATTCCAGCGTAATTGGAAAACTAATTATTAGAAGTTGGGAAACGAACTGCATCCAAAACCAAAGCACTCTAGAAAAAAGTTCTAATAATTAAACTTATTATTTATGTTAAAAAAATGCATAGCCTTTTTATCTGGATTACCTTCAGGTCTGCCACTAACTTAAACTTCTCCGAGTACACAACGTACTACAATATTAAAGCGAGGACGTGATGATTTCTCAACATAAGCAATCAGCTTGTCTCGTGAACTATTTCTGTGTTTCCCATAGATTTCATACTTCGCAATTTAAACTGATGTCTTGAAGAGGAACAACATATATTATTGACGCACAATCACCCTTAAGACAATCTACTAGAAAATGTGAAACAATTGAAAAATGCAAGTCACATGCACACAAACAAACAAAAGAACACTGCCATTACCTTGAAAAGAAGGTAATTTTACTGCTTTTATTGGGAAGGACTCATGTATTTTCATTGAACACAAAACGGGGGAATCGGTCATCTTATTCGTGAATGTCACGCCGATTCAGTACCGTATATATACACCAATGACGCCAATATTTGTTGTACACTTCGTGAGACCCACCTATATATATATCTTACTAAGTTTGGTGAACATTTGAGTCAGCTAAAAAATTTCGATCCTCAGATTAAATCGGCACAGCCGGAGAGTACTATGGCGTCGTCAATACACTTTTTGCGAAGCGTGCACTGCCGCCCGTCTTGTCTAAAGAAATGCCGGGAATGCGAAGTAACACCGGTTCCAGCAGACGACAAAGGGGACAGAGCTTGGAGGCCACTGCGAGCGGCCGGACCTGGAAGGGCAACTGCGCTACATTTTGCCCTGTTCTCTATCACGTGGTATATGCTGGAGGGACATGGAGTAGCGTATAGGAAAGACTTTGCGGGTAAACTTCGGAGATTTTCTAAAAAAAAAAAAAACATTTTTAGCTGACCGACAATAATGAGATCCAAATTGTGTAACATAGCACGGCTGCGTTCGCACGTGTCACATCGGTGATCACGAGCAGTGGCGCTGGGCACTAGGCGGATGCTTCGCTGGCCTGGCTGGCTACTCAATGTTCGATTAGCAGAGCTACTTTTCGAGCGAAAATAAATCGGCGGGATGAGATCACTATGACGCAAATCTGACATATGATGGCTTTCTTTGGATGTGATAAATGTTCTGCTTTCAACTGCCCTGTTGCCGGCCATGAGGATTTCACACTGAGACCCGCATAATAGAATATAAATGATGATTCCTGTTTAGCACATATTGCCCTTCGAACTTGTCGGCAATTCATTGGCTAGTGTTCCTGAGTGTTTCTTCCTTTTCAATTAACGTGGGAGACATAACTTTAGATTTCGATCATACAGCCTAACTTTTGTCGTCCGTCCTCTAACAAATCGTGCAAACGTTCTCCTAAAATATAGTGCGCGAAAAGAAAAATTAGATACTTGGCAAACTGAACAAATAACAAAAAAGCTATTAAGGTCATGAACGCGCACACTGTTTCTCAGTAAGGTTGCTTTCCTTAATTGTTTATGAAAGGCGTATGTGCTGCTTAGTTATGCAGGCGTAAAAGGAGTCACCAAATACGTTACTCGCTGCTTGGAAAATAAAGGAGCGCGTTACCTACCTACGTTACCTCAAGATAAAATTAATACTTTACCGTTACAAGTACCTCCGTATAAGAATCATCGCAGGTTACTTTTTGTTACTTTTAATGCGTTAGCGTTGCAATGCTCGCTTTGACGAAAGCCCGCTTGTGTCTTTCGATTGTAAGCTATCGGGAGAGAGGGAAAAGAGGGAGAGAATGACGCGTGTGACGCTCGAATTGCTCCGAAGCGCTGAAGTCGGCATGCGTCAACGTCTCCCCCTCCTCCTCCCACTCTCCTCGTAGCTGACGAACTGAGAGACACCGCCGGATTATCTTTATAACGTGCCCTTTGGTTTTCGTTAAAGTTACGCGTACAGCAGGTGCGGAGCCAGATAAGAGGAGGCGCTGCGCAAGAACCCATAGATAACAAAGCCTTAGTGCTGAATGAGATCGCGTTATCAGAGGAGGCCAACGCTGGACACAGGTTGGAAACGACTGCCGCGTCAGCGCTTGGCATCGAGTTAAGTTCGAAGTTTGAGCCAAACGTCGACGTAATCGTCGTGTCCAAAACTGGGCCCAGTGTTGACCTTCTCTGCTGAAACCATCTCATTCAGCACTTTGGTATCCAGGAGGTGTTCCGCCGCGGCGCGGTCAACTAGGGTTACGCTAGGCGGTCGCCCGTCGCGACCCCTAACCCCCTCCCCCTCTCCTGATCCCCGCCGCTCAGGGGGGCGCAGCTGGGCCTTTCACTGCAGAGCTGGACCCCCATATGCCCTGCACCCGGGGTGGTGCTCTCCCACCTCCCTTCCCGCCCCTCTCCTTTGAGACGCGACTGTGCGTGCGTTCAGGTTGCCGCCCTGCCGTCGCCGGTTTTTCGTTTGTCTGGGTTTCCGTAGTATAGGTGCTTGGGCTGCAACGAGGTAGAGGGGCTTAGAGCGATAAACTGCAGCTGAAAGCGGCCCCCACCCGCCGGCCACCCCCATGATGCACATTTTTGACCCCTAGACATGTGACCTTATAGTTTTACGCTAGATTTTAACAAAGTATCGCGCACAGATAATTGCTTATTGATCTTCAATTACAGTACCCATGTGATATGTTATGTTTCGTATGTTTTATGCCGAAACTGTAATGTTACAACATAAACCCCGGCAGCTTCGCAATGCCTCCGCTATGCATGTGCCGTCAGCCGCGGTGCTGCATTTTGGCTTTTATTGGAGCTAGACGCTAATCTCTGGGACTGACAGTATTGAAAAATAATTTAGCATGTTTTTTTACAGCGATCGCAATAAAAATCTTGACTCAGTTGTGCGCAAAAGCCTCAGGATTTGGTACGGTCACGTGTCTAGTGGTCAAAATTACACAACATGGCGGCAGCCAGGGAGTGTGTGTGTGTGTGGGGGGGGGGGGGGGGGAGGGAGGGCACTTTTGCCTAGTAAACGGGATACCAGTTTATCGTTCCAAGCCTCTTACCTCGTTGGTGGGATGTGATGTGCGTGTGTGTGTAGTTAAAACGGTGGATGTGGTTCCCCCACGAGGGATATGGATGCGGTTCTTTCCACGAGAGGTGTGGATGTGGTTATTTCCAAGCGTGAAATGGATGACCGTATCCAAGGGTGTCAATTTACTTTGGCGGGCAGAGAGTGCAGAAAGGTAATGAACAAATTACAGGAAAATCCAATGGTGGCTTCTCAGAGAATCTGTAAGCATGACTTTTGGGATACGCCACATAGATCCTCTTTTGGGAGACGCTAACACCGACCCCGTAACCAGGCCAGAAAGAGGCAGCAAAAAATAGAGGAAGCAAAGGAGAAGGCGAAAAGAAACGAAGTGAAGGGATCAGCGTTACTGTTTCCCAAAGAGGGACTTGTGTGGCATTTCCAAGGGTCATGCAAACGCATTCCTTACAAATCAACCAATGTGTCTTCCTGTATTTTCTTTTTTTTAACTGGACGGCAACAGCGTTGTTTTTTTTTTTGTCTTTTTTTAGTGACAGCACTGACCTACACTGGGACAAACGTGTGTGCGTTGTTTTTTTGTTTTTTTTTCTAAAGTGAAACTCTTCGTGTGGGAAAAAGGCCGGCACAATTTTATAGGTATGTGGATTGAGTACAATAGTGAATGACTTAGCGCAGATAACTCATTTCAAATTCAGTCCAGACGCAGCCGACGCTAAAAGGTTATTGTGGCCAATCAACCAGCGCCAAAAGCGCAACTCACAGGGCTTTTTTTGTTTATGATTGGTTCAGCGATGACAGAACAGCATGATGGTGCCCTTTTGACTTTGTCTGATTGTTCCCGTCAGCTCGTAGCATCGGCTGCGTCTGGACTTAAGGTAAACAAAGAATAAAAGCACCAAAAATGTAAGTGTCAGGTTTCGGGAAGAAGGTGTAATAAGTAACATAAATAAGTTACCTGTTATTTAAAACATGTACCGTGAGTTACTGAAAAAAATTAACACGTTACTCTTTTAACGACGTCACTAGACACGCGTTACAGCCAACAGTGGTCATGCGGCACTCTCGGATGGTGGCTATCGTGCCCGGACCTCACGCGGCAGTGCCGGGTTTGAATCCCGGCAGCATACACTTTTATTCTTTTGTTAGTTTCTAGAAGGATAAAGAAAGAACTCCCAAGTTTCTTTTATTTTACGCTTGTGCATATTGTTATTCTAGTGTTTTTTGTTTTTTTTTGGAGGTTCGCGATGTACGCTTCCCATGCCATAAAAGAGCCTGCCCATGGCTGTATTGGCGCAGTTTTTTGCCAGCGCCAAATCCAGCTGGCACGCCGCCTATATGATGTCCACGATGCATGTACCCCTGGCTTTGTTGTAGGCACAAGTGTGCCCCAGTAAACGCTTAGTCTTTTACTGCATTAGCAGTCTCCCCAAGTGTCATTCGTGACAATACACTATTTAGTATTTTACAACGAAGCTGTTTATGGCTAAAGTTCCATGGATTTTTCGTGTGCATCACCAAATCTCCACGCTCGCACCGCCGCACGCGCAGTCTTTGCCCGTAAAAAAAGATTTGAACTAAAGATCCAAAATAGCGCGTTGACGAACGCGCTGGGATGATGGCATTTGCTTTAGCATAGCCTCATCTTACTCACAAAGCCTCACAGTTCGACGAAGGAGCCATGGAGTGAACGGCACCAGATTTGTAGCGCGAAGATCTGGTAGCACAACGCATCAAAGAGCCATTTCGCGGGGAATCTGGTCGTCATCGCACAGCTTTTGTAGCAGTGAAGACCCGAAACACACTTGTTCGCTCAGGAGAAGTGTGTATCGGCGTCTCATCGCAGAGGAGCGCCAGTCACGTGGCTCTCCTCTCATCCCTTGTCCGCCGCTCCACCTTTTCCATTTCGGCGGCCGCTTCTCGTGGCGATCTGCCAGGCTGTGTCAGTATATAGAAGGCTATGTTTTTAGGCTTTTGCTTTAGAGCAGTTACTGCTGCAGACGCCGCACGCGTACACCTTCCCCGTATAAAACATTTAAGTAAAAACCCCAAAAAAAGCTTTTACGAACGCGCGTGAAAGATGCCTCTTGTTTTAGGCTTTTGCTTTACAACAGTTACTGCTGCAGACGCCGGCCCGTTCAACACTTGGAACTTCATTACCTGCATTCTCCTCGATGCTTGGGTAATTTAGCAATAGGTCTATTCAGTAGATTAGTTATCAATAGGCACCATTTTCCGGATCAGTAGACTCTCAGGTAGATGAAGGTTTTTTAAAGATTTGCCGCTGTGCGACCCGTGTCGGCCATGTCTATGCTCGAACCGTCCTCTCTTTGTCGTCGTTCAAAGTGCTTGCGTGCCTAGTTTCCTTTCCTTCCGCTCTCCCAGGTCGGCGGTCCCGTCGCGCTTGTCTATTTTCCTCCGGCTCCTCGGGGCGGGTCTGTGCCGTCTGCTAAACAGCTTGGCTGGTCATTCACCTTCACAGAGTGAAATGGTTCCTGATTATTTTGTTAATCAATACCGATCCCCCGTTTCGAGTTTTACAGGGTGAGGGTTATACGAAATTATACAAAGCGTCCACATTAACAGGAATCAACGTTCTTTGCAAATTCACAAAACACAATCAACAGTACGCATAAACCAGCGCAGCCAAACAGCAAATGCCAAGGAAAATCAAGATGCATGAAATATAAATGGTTACTCATTTAAATGGAGTTCTGTGAAAAATTTTTTTTTATCAAAAGGACGCTCCGTCAGGCGCGAAAGATATATGAATGTCTTTAATAAGAACTATTATATAATGAATTACATTTGAAACAATGTCATGGCGGCTTGCCTTATTTTCATTCCGCCGTATGTAAAAACAGTCTACTAAGACCTTCATAAACTTTTTAGCGTCATCCCTAACGTAAGCGCTGTTGCCCCATAAATCACCCTCTGTTAATTAGAAACAGATACATATGCGGCGGTTGGTTTAACGCGGGAGTTCTTATTGCGAACAACTAGAGCTGAAAGAGTCCTTCGCGCTGTGTTCAAATTAAGAAATGGAACGCGAAGTCAGGCGCCCATATTTCGAAAATTCTGATAAATTTAGAGATAATAGAGTTTGTGTTGACCATGGACGCAGAAAAAGATTGGATTGAGCGTTTAATTTTATAGTGTTCCCGACGTTGCGCTGACGCAAATTCAAGCTTATAATCTCTTTCACTTTAAAGGTATGGTGCAGCGACCATCTCAGTGTCAATAATAAGCGACACACTATCTTTTTTTGATGACTAAGTAGCCCCTGGTGCGTGCGAGCCCATGAATTATCCTCATCATATCTATTATTCACGCTTAATAAGCTCGAATGGGGAATATGACAACGTCGATTTCGTTGCGTGTGCTCGCGCACGCCGGCGGCTGCTGACTCATGGAAAGATATTGCGCCGCTTATTATAGACACTAAAATGTTAGATTCACCATCCCTTTAAGTGCGACAACAGCCGACGTTGCAATACTGGGGAACCAATCAACAGCAGCGCCAAAATCGCATCGTCATGCTCATCGCTCATAGTTGATGTGCGGTTGCTTTCATTAACTAAGCCAATCGCAAAAAATAAATACGCCGCCATCCTACGCTTTCTTTTTAGTGCCTGATTAGTTTAGCCATTTTTATATAAAATACGAACTACGTGACGATGAAAATTTTGGTGCCGGGGTGACTGGCATCATTGCATCACGGTGTCGGCTGCGGGATGACAAACTTAAACGGAGTGTAGTAAAAATTTTGCAATTTGAATTCTTTAAGAAAAATTAGCACTAAACTGCGGATGACACGGCAAATGTAAAAAAAAAAGTCACAATAACGGGGGTAAAAAATTTCGCCGAGGACAATGCCAAATGTAGACATTTTGAGAGTTGCACCTCTATGACCGTCAATATACTCTCAAATAGTCTGTACAAACCCGGTTTTTATAAATACGCCTTTGACCCAACGAAAATGAACTCACAGATAAACGCACGGGCATAGGAACAAACCGGTACGACCCATTATTTCGCCATTTGAAACCACTGAGGATAAAAACGTCCCTTGGGCATTCCATTTTGGTTAGTGAGTGTATGGCCACGGTGAAAGTTATGCTTTGCGGCTGTAATTAAGACAAATTAGTCACACCAGACACCCGCGCCGCGTTCGTACACAGTGCAACGCTTTACAAATTAGTTTAATTAGGAAAATAGTCGGCTAACAAACCGGAGCGTGAGGGTGTTGCATCGATTTTCTTTTTCCGTTGGTTTTGCTGCAGCGGTCTTTGCGCAGTTAGCAGAGGCCAACAAGTAAAGCGCAATTCAGAGAGGGAGAGATCGCAGCGGCAGGGTAATGTTGTTTAGGTGCTCCCAGGCCTTGTACGCAATTTCGTTTGGATAATGCATCTCAACGACGCTCTTGATCTTTATTTAAACATCTCGTCTGTGTTTACTGAGGACGAAAAATCAATAGTTTCTCTCGCCACGTAGCGTGTCTGTTGCCGCGTTCGTCCATGTTGTTGTTGGTTTTTTTTTTTTCTTTTTTTTTTCTGCTGGCAAACATCCACATTTGAATTATTTGACACCTTCAGCCCTCGTGAAAGGTGCTCGCAAAACATGTAAAATATTCATCAGTGGCGAGAAAAAACATAGGGAGTGTAAGTGAGCAAAGTTTTGCTGGTGTTGTGTAGTTTGGAAACTATGGATATAAATAAACGCTGCCCAGCTTAAATTGTTAAAGGTGTAATATATTTATAGGGTCATTAAACGATCCCATATCGCCTCTTTTAGTACACGCACTCGATTTTAATGTGTAGCTCATTTATGTCTGAATGCGATGAAAAGGAGGTAATGCAGTTACTGCATGTACACAGCAGGTCTCTTTTAAGGAAAAGCTGGGCCACTGCCATACATATATGTGTACACAGCACAAGTAAGACGCTCTTAAGGAAACACATTTAAGAAGCATAGGAAGTTCTTTTAGAAATACACGAACAGTTGACCGAACTCGCCTTTAATTCTTTCTCATCCTTAAGTCCCCCCTCCCCCTCCCCCCCCCCCCCGCCCACACACACACACACACATACCAAAACACTTGTTTCGTTCAAAAATTAAGTTGTAACTTGCCGAACGCTCATTTTTCTCTGAAATGTAGAATCATTTGTTCTAATAAGATTCCAAATGTTCTGAACTGACCACTTTCTCATTCCGCAATTATGAATGTTTTTTTTTAAAACAAAATTTTTGGATTTGATTTCGTATTTGATTTGTAAACTAACTATTCCACCTTTTTTGAACATAGGACATACAACGAATATTCAAAGTAACCGAATATGCGAGAATGAATTCTCAAGCACTAGCTTTTATTTTGGTTTTCGTGAGGAAGGCTAATTAGCGGCGACATAGCTGCATGGCAAGTCCGTGCCTAGCACGTCCAATGGCCGATGCGGTAGCGGTAATGTGATACTCTGGTTAGAGCTTCGCCTTAAATATTTAACCTCTGATTTAACCGATGTAACTTCTATGCAATTGTGAGTCCGAATTTTTCGACTTTGTCCACTCGAATACTTGGCAATATACTTCAAATACTTGGCAATATCCGCCACTTCAGTAGCAAGTGAGAGACGGTACTTGCTTAGCCTATTTCTCTTGGCTGCAGTTGTTTTTGCCCAAAGCGAATGCCTCCAACCGGTTCATGTGCAACGGTTGGTTTTCTCCATGACGTCTTGTAATGTTTTCCGGGTAATCAGTCCTGTGTTTTATATGCTAGTCGTATATTCTTTTTTTTATTTTCGTCAATGCAGGTATAGTGTTCTAACTTTTGAAAACAAAAATGCTGTAGCAAATAAATACATCTGCCTTTTACTATTGATTTTGAAATTCAATATTTAAGACATAAAATGTTAATCCAATATGTATTCGAACAATTCAATATTCTCACACACATACTGAGAAAGAAAGCAGGGTCAGCGTTCGGTTAGAACTTATTAGTGATACAGCACTCCTTTACAATCCCTTCCTACCCCAACCTGCCCCGCTCTGTCCATCGATACACGGCACAGAAAAGCGTGCAGCACTGCAACGTTGTGCGGGAGGGCTTTCGAAACCCGAACTTGCGCCACGAGTACATTTTTTTTTTTTTTTCAGAGCGACTCGCTAAGCCCTCCACCTGATCCGCAGCCGTCGACGTCCACTTAATCCTCACTGGTGGCGTCAGGTTGCAGCATAGCACCTACTCGTATTTGAGGTCAGAAGGCAATCGGCCAAGTCGAGAGCGTCGTCGTCGCTGAAAGCCGATTGAAGTCGGTAAGCCTTCGTGCGCGTTCTATCTCCCCCTCCAGTCTAAGCTTCACCTTCATCTGCAGACCGCGGGGAGAGGTCACAGTCTGGTCTTGAACACTCCTTCCGCAAGACCAACCAATCAGAAGTCGCTGACGCGAT
The DNA here is from genome assembly GCF_016920785.2 of Ixodes scapularis. Taxonomy (NCBI): domain Eukaryota; kingdom Metazoa; phylum Arthropoda; class Arachnida; order Ixodida; family Ixodidae; genus Ixodes; species Ixodes scapularis. The sequence continues at coordinate 50,048,720 of NW_024609882.1, forward strand.
GTGGCGCTCCGATATGTATCTGTTTGGACCAATCAAATGAAAAAAAGAACTGTCTCGTCATGTTGCCTGTTGTACGCGCTTGAAAGTGAAGCGTGTTTTTCGCTTTGGTTCATTTGAGGCTTGGGGTGGTCATATTCGTAATTGTGCGTTTCTTTTCCGGTTCCAGTTCGAGAAAAAGCTTGCTTACAAATGATTGCTTGGTGGCGCTTGCTCGCCTTTTCGTGGAAAAGGATAATATCTTCTTTTTTTTCTTTCATTTTTTGTTTTGCTATCCACGAAATTGTTTCTGTAATTTACGATCGCATTTTTTTATACATCCTTAGTGACTAAATTAATATTTATTTAGTAACAATATTGTTTGAATTATTCGTTTCGTATAGCAGTAATCGGAATTCGGTTGGGAATATTTTTTTTTGGCTCTGGGGAACTATTTTAATTGGTTAAATTATAATCACAATAGCTAATTATGCCTACGGTGATTTCCTTTCGAAAAGTTGGTTACCATATTGTAATTTTTCCTCTCAGCATAATTGTTAAATGTCGTATTTTTTCTCATTCGCATGTTAAAATCTTTGCTAGCAAAACAAAACAAAAACGTATTCACCCTAATGTCGTCAATGCACTGCGTCATTGCAGACCTTGCAACACTTAAGTAACTCCGGCGTCGGATGCACTCTACACTTCCCAAATCGGCTATGCCTGTTCGCTCTTGCTGGCTAGACTTCCGGAAACAAAAATACCGAGGCACGCTGCGACGCGATTCACCGCACGTCACGCGCGCTGGAGCAAATAAGAAAAGCGGGCAAGGAGCCAACCGAAATAATCTAAACGCGTCTGCCGGTTTTCTGGTACGCTATGAGCGTAACGCGGCCAACGTGCGGGCGACTAACCCAGGGGGGGCACAAACGCACTTACATGATCCGAGCCTTATCACGCTCACGCGTTCGCGGGAGGCCGGCCCCCAATGGGTGAGCGCCATCTAGCGCCGCACTATCAAAACAATATGCGCGCGGTGCCGCGGGTGCGGATTAGGCGACGCAGTGTTCGGGGCCGTGGTTCGAATCGCAAAGTAGGTTCGCAGCCGGGCACAAAATATGGATTCCTTGCACCACTAAAAAACGAACAAAGAAAAAAACGGAAAAAAAAGTAAAATAGGACGGTACGTGCCTAGCCTAAACGGGTGCGGCTGAACTCTTTTTTTGCCTTACTCGCAGCTTGACTTCTCACCTCTTGCGGCGGCCATCTTTGACAAGCTTTCTTGCGTACGCCAATCGTCGAAATTGGAATATATATATTTTTTTTACTGAACCTTTTTTTTTTTTTTTATCATTTCAACCGGAACACACAGGAGATGTTCAAGAGGCGGTAAGTGCGTGTGTCGATTCTGTTGCGTGGTGATCATGTTTTTTTCTGTTTTTTTTTCATTCTTACGTTATTTTTGTTTGTTTCTTAACGTGACGTCCCTCTTTGCGTCGCCTTGGGAGTTCGTGCCGACCGTGCTGTTTGGTATTGGTCGCTGGAGCGGAGCAAGTTCGGTAGAGTTAGTGGTATAGAGTTTCTCGTTGTTTTATTTTCTTGGTTGTTTGCGGACTATTGCATTTGTAAGCTTTTCCTCACCGATGTTTGTTTGTAAGAACCGACAGGGGGAGAGAGAGAAACGTGGAGGGCCATAAGGCGGGAAGGTTTACGTCGGTCGTTCTTAGTTCGAAATTAGAACATTCTGCGGTGTTCTGGTGGCAGCTTTCGCCCAAATGAGTTTCTCTTCTTTTTTGTTAGACTCCCTTAAAGTTTTGCTGGTGAATCAGTGTACTACATTGAATTGGCCCCCCTTATGGACACATTGTCCCCGGTTATTTTATTTCTGCCACAGATGCATATTTGTATAATTGTTTTTTTCTTTTGCGTTAGAATATCATCTAACTTGTCCCGAGTTCTTTTCTATTTGTCTCACCTTGTATTTTTGGCGCTATTTTTTTTTCCGACGGCACACATTTTTTACCAAATTTGTAGATAAGTAAAAATGAATTTTGTCAAAAATGTATTCCGTCGAAAAAATATGAAATTGATTCCCCGAGAATAATTTACACAAAACTTTAATATTGTCTTGGTCATTGAGCGCAATCTTCGTTAGTCGAGAAGTGTTTTTAACCGTCCTGTGAGCACCTTTGCTATCCGTGATTGCAGCAGTGAAATTGTTTTCACGGTGTCAGCATCAATAAAGATCATAGGATAATGACGGCCCTAAAAATCTCAACGTTACAGAAAAAAAAAAATCATATGCACCTATACGACCGACATCCCGTACAAATATGCAACATACCTAGATACTAAATATTGTCGAAATATGCTTCACGTCAGTTTATCTAGTTAAAGTATCACTAATAGTAAAAATAATTCAAGAAAATTACACCATGTATACGCCAGCTCACAGGTAAAATGTTGTTGCCCACTATAACAAGTGTTTTTGATATGCGTTTTTCGTTGCGAAAAATGCATGTATGACTTCAAATGTTTCTTTCAAATCGTAATATGTAATATGAATGCACATGCGTTCTTTTCAAATTTATTTGTTTAATAGGGAAAGGATAAAAATGCCGAAACTAAACACAAAAGGCACAACAGCCATTATTTGTTATTGACAAATTCAAGAGCCAAACTGCTGCCTAAACCTTCACAACATCCAATATGATTTTGAGAGCCAACGGTTACTAAGACGATTCCTAGCTTCGGCAACGTATTCAATTATATGACAAATATTCCTCATAAACAGCGCGCTTTTTCATTCGGACACAATGAATAGGGCCTCGATAAATCCGCTTCTTCGCCTTGTTCTACGTTCGACAAAGATAAAGCTGTCTGCGTTGCCCCGAACCCGAATTCTCCAATTTCTCAGAACTGCTTTGCCTCTTATTTGTACGCATGCCCTAGAGCCGTGGAACGTTAGGTGCTACAAACGTAACATTAAGAAGAAAAAAATTAAATAAAACTATATGCAAGAACAAACTCGAGGCCCGCCAAAAAATTTATCTCCAACGGCAAAAATTTTACAATAGCATCGCGGCACGAAACATAAATCAAGCCCGGAGTCGCCACGACAACCGATCCAGGTTTAACAATGGCCGATATATGAATGGGAGGGAGGAATCTCGAAGAATCTCTATGCGCCCGCATCCTCTCTAAAGGGAGCAACGGCAGCGAAGCTTGCATCTCTTAGAAGGTGCGCACTTCGGAGGAGAACTCCTGGCGAGGCAAGATAAATCGGTCTCTATAAACTTCGCCGCACCCGTACAATATAAAAAAAAAAAGAAGCTGCAGATTTTTTTGTTAAAACTTTGAGAACCACTATATTTCGAGTCACCTTATGATGGAGCGCATAGAAGGCTACATAATATCCAAGCCAATCCAATTGCGCGTAAGTTTCACGTGACTTCCGTGGGGGGCGCAGCGAACGCGAGCCGCCTCAAATGTTCAAAGCGGTGATTGGTTCCGATGTACTCTAGCGTCCGCTGCGGTCGATCCTTAGGTTAAACGCAGCATAGTCCAGATCCTTAGCATCGAAGTCGCTCCCGTTCAGACTAAGCGGCCGCTGGAAAGTGAGACTGACGGAGGGTAAAATCACCGGAGAGTACTGAAGGGCCGCATCGGATTAGGCTAACGAACGGCGTCGAGTTGATTAGATTAGTCGACTGAAGTTGTACCTCCATTTTTTTTTTTGTCAGATATTTGCGGGATCAGCGCTTCGTGTCTTACGTCACCTTGACTAATTTAGTATATAGTGCGAAGGATGATTTCATTTTCTTTTTTTTTTCTTTCTTTTTTTGCTGAAAGGGGTTTTGCGAAATAACGGGGAAAGACGAAGGGTGACGGTATACCGTCCGCGTTTATGTTGAAGAGCGTTATTTGGTAAACTCGGCGATTAGAAAAGAGCGGCAGCGTGCAACGGCGGCGTCAGAAAGTGCCGAAAAGTGGCGGAAATGTTGAAACAACGCATGGGACCATGTCACGCCACGCTTCGCGGCACAAATTATGTCCGCCAAGAACTGCTTAGAGAGCAACATATTTACGATATCTTACCGATGTTGTTCTTCTTTGTGTGTGCTTTTGTTTGCCTCGGTACAACGTTCGTACACGCGCATGTAATTTGCTAGCAGCAATTTTCACCGTTAATGGGCAGAAAACTCATGGTGCGAGTGCATCGGTTTCGTTTCTTTTGTTTATTTTCTGTATGAGTCACTTTGTTTTCGGGCAGATCAGACTAAACGCACGAGTAAAAGTTTTTGAGAGAGGTGCGTGAAAACGGTTCACGTAGAACGGTCGTGTGCCATTTGTAGAAACTTCAGTAAAACACAACCGACATGGCGTTTTCCGCAGTTATTTCCGCGCTTGCTGAAAATCACAGATAATTAGATTTTAACAAAAACGGTATTATGCCTTCACTGCTTCTTACGCAAACCCCAGTTTATTCATTATGCAGGTATACAGCTAATAACCAAACAAGATAATTCGCTATATTATTATTTTTAACAAAACCGATGGCGCTGCTGGAATATATTGAACACGCTATTCAGATACCTCCTGTGTTACTAATGTGTATACAGGTCCAGAAGCCCAATTGTGCTGCGTCGTTTATGAATTGTCCAGTATACACAGTGGTTCATGAGAAGCAATGTACCGCTTTTACGATTGGTTCCGAAGAATATGTAGTCCATCTTAGCTTTAGCAACTGTATATTCACTAAGAGCGTATGAAACGCAGGGTGCGGCTTATTGTGTTAAAGGATCCCCATTCGTGGTTCGTTCTTAGACATCCTTATCGGCCTAATATTCAATCGAATTGGCTGCGGAGCGAGAAACGTGATGCTGCGGAAATCGACACATCAACATTTCTTAAACTGTCAGCGACTAAAGTGATGCAGCTCAATAGGCTTCTAGGCAACCAATAAACATGTCCAAATACTGGCTCGTTCTGAACAGTGCGTCATCGTTCTGCACTTCCACAGGGTATTGCGTCGTAAAACTAGGTTACTTTAAGTATACTTTACGGTCTTTTAAGATACTCATTCTCAAGAAGTATACTAAAATTGTCCTTAAAGGATGCTAGCCAGAAGTAGGCTTGTACTATTAGTGTCCTTTCTTAGTATGCTTGAAGTAAGTACTGTAATAGTATACTTTTAGTAAACTAGCTAAGACCTAAGTAGCTTCTAAGTTCACGCGAAGCGTCTTACTAGTAGCCTGTCCTGGGTATCTTTTAGTGCACTAGAAGAACGTTATGGAAGTAAGCTGGAAGGATCTTGTAAGTATTCGTGCAGTGACTTATCAGTTGCCTCTCTAAGGTTTCTTTTAGTGAACGAAAAGTTTACTATGGAAGTGCGCTGAAAGGATAATCAGAGCATGCACCGAGTATGCTTAGCTGCGCTCACCATGAAATGAGGACAACATTGTGCTTCGTCGCTGTGTCTGTGTCATGAAATGGCGTCAGCAGCTCGCGTTGTTTCGAGCGCTGTGGCGTTTCAGTGCTGTACGTGAGCCCCCTGATCAAGTTCTCAGCGTTCCGGTGGCAGGCGTGACCGACTACGTCTGCGATTGCACCGTCCCAGAATGAGTGTAGTGACCATTATAAGTTGCGCACACGCTGTGGACGCGTAGCTTCCCGGCGTGGCGATCAAGAAATGAGCCGCCTGGAAACGACAACAATAGTTGCGTTGACGCAGTGGTTACCCCTCACAAGAGCGCAAGAAAAACTGTGAAAGGTACGTTTAGTTGATATCTTCAGGAATATGAAAGGTAGCCGCTGCAGTCTCAGCGTAGTTGTTGTCGTTTCCAGTTCGTTCTGGTTACACGGACGCGGTGAGCAGCCTGCAACAGCGAGTGAGATACGCTATTACCGTTTGATCCACCAGCTTCGGGAGGCTGATATCACATCGCAACCCGCAAAAGTCAGGCGCTTGGCGGATGAATCCGAACACCGCGTACAAAGAAAGTGATTGCTTGGTGACAATCAACAAATATGCGAGCATGACCGACTACGTCTGTGATTCCATCGTTTAATCATCAGTGCTACGTGTTATTTGCCCCACCAACATCGACGAGCAATCTTCTGTCGTCGATAGTTCTCAGTCGGATTATAAAGCAGTGCAGTTTGTGTAGTGGTGCACCGGGTCGCGAAATCGATGCTCCTGAGTTTCGTCGACGCAGAAAAAACAAGCTTCATCGTGTCTGCGTCTGAGAGCTCCGCGTGGTTTCATTGCAGTGTTAAAATTCGAATGATTTGGGGTCTGTTGCTGTCGTGACGCGTTTGAGTTCTTGGTATTTCTATCAGTCGCGAGCGTGACCGACCACGTTTGCAAATACGTCGCTTTTTAGACTTAAGCTAGGTGGCGCAAGCTACCGCCCGTTACAAAGTGCGTTGCAAGGTGCCGCAGTAGTATCCATACCCATACAATCATCCAGATGGTGCCGGATTGATCAGCCGTCAGTTTTGTTGTCTTTAAATAAACCAGTTTTTTTTATGAACGTTCGATGATGTTACTTCGAAAACTTTAGCATTCCGAAGTGGGATTACCGCTGAGCCTCCCCGGAACAGTGGTGGCTGCGACAGCCACGTTCACGCCGACGAACGTGAGTCTTCTTCGCGGGCGGTGGTGCGCGTCCATTGTTTCCGCCACCGACGAGAGGCCGTTCAGTGTTCCCGTTGACTCGACGAGAAAGCACAGCCATGGCCGCGGACCGTGAGCTCGTACGGACCCTAGCGTCGCAACGGGGCTTCGCATCGGTGACCGCGATGCCAGACTTGACGGCGTCCATTCCCGCCTTCTCTGACTCGTCGTCGGCAGCGAGCGCCATGAAGTGCGCGGGACTGGGAGGCGCATATCAACACGGTGGCGGCGCAACGCAGTCCGGGTGGAGCGATGAAATAACGCTCGCTGTTGCTTCATCGAAGGTGAGCGGGACGGCTTGAGTGGCATCCAACGACCGGGAAGCGACTGGAAACTTGGTCGAAATGGGCTGAAGAACTACAGATGGTGTTCCCCGATGATGACGATTCGCACTCTACGAGATGATGCTCCGGCGGACACAGACCGGGTGAGTCCGTCGCTGATTATTTTTTCGACAAGAGCTTCTTCTGCAAAATGGTGGATACTTGGGCTAGTTATGTATATTAATATATTACATAATTATATATATAATATATAATTACTATACATAATTATATATATAATATATAATTATGTATAGCTTCTTCTGCTCGAAGTGTGACGTCAAGGAAATGAGTTTACAATGGCGCAGCTTATAATCGCGGAACTTCGGAACATGAACCACGCTGTGATCCTGCGGCTTCAACAGCGACGTTCGCAACGTCTTTCGAAATTTTGCAAAAACTTGCTGATTTTTTTTTCTTGAAATCACTCGTTGCAGAACAAGCAGCCCACAAGAAAAAAAAAAAGACACTGTGGAGGACAAGCTTCTCAAAAAGCTTCGCCAGGAGCTGAAAGGTCACAGGGTATGTATAACAACATTTTTGTTAGAAAGTGTTAGCTTTATGGAGAGCGCATCAGATTTATATAATGTTGCCATTTTGGTGCTTGGTTAGATATATTTTAATCAATGTCATTATTGCTTTTTCAAGTGTACTTATCAATTATTCATTCATGCAAACTGCAAGCTGTTCAGAATGCTGAAGTAATTGGAGACTAGATATACTGTTTCAGTAACCTTTGCACTGTGAGGGCAGATGACATATGATGTTATTTTCCTCAGCATTAGAAAAAGTTGGTGGCAACGGGAATGCAGCTTTGCGGGTCAGTCAGAGGTCACTTCTGGGAAGCAGTTGCTTAGGACTTCCAATGTTATACTTTGTTGTACAACTCTGATAATCTATCATTACTGCTTATATTTTCTGTTTATAGCTCCGTGCATCTTCTGGGGATCCTGAGGACGTTGCATCACAAGCTCGAGGACCTGTCTTCGCTGTACCTGCCCTGGCCTCTGCTGAAGAGGCCTCTGCTAGGTCCAAGGAGTCCCGGATAAAGGAGGGCGAGACCTGGGCCAACAATGTCGAGACCAGGGCCAGTGAGCCTCAGACCGGGGCCGAAGCCAGGGCTAATAAGGTCAAAGCCTGGGCCAACGAGGCCGAAACCAGGGCAGGGCCACCGAGGCTGAAGCCAGCATGGAGCAGGTTGAGACCAGGACCGACCTGACTGGGGGACGCTGAGGCTAGGGCGGCCGAGGCCAGAGCACAGGAGGTCGAGGTTGTAACATAGCGTCCTCTGCATCCGGATGTAAGGTGAAACAGTATAACCTATTTGTCCAGGCCTAACTGCTCGATGTCGCAAATTTGCAACCTAAAAGATTTTTTGCTTAGAAGTTCATTTGCACCAAAAATAACTTTAGTGATCGATTACATATACACATTTGCAGGTACGTCCCCTGGGCGCCGCCATCTTCCTAGCTGGAGAGCGCGTGAGCTGCGCCATAACCTAATTACGATGCCTTGAGAAGAAGACGTAGTCAGATAATGGCGCGGCCCACAGTGTACCTAAGTACCCCCCAGTAAGCAAGATGGCGGCGCCCATAGGCCATACTTACAAAGATGTATACAAAGCAAAAAAATAAAGTTTAAAACATTTTTCTTATCTACACTTTGCTTTAATTCCCTGCGTTAAATGGTCAACAAGCTTCTTCATATCCCAAAATGAGTACTACTGCTGCTACCATTCTTTGTGATTCTGTAAGTTTTTTTTGTTAAACTGAATGCTGATACAGGAGAGACTTTTTCAAAATCAGGGTAGGCAATATCTGTGATGGTAAAGCACTGAATCGTGATGCGAGAGCTGACCCTGCTTGGGTTTGGAGTTTGACTGTCTCTATGTTTACACACAGTGTCAATTTTCATGCCTCAATTTGCTGTTCTCCTTACAGGAATAGCTTGTGCATTTCTCTTTAAAGTTGCAGCTGTACATAGGTGAAAATGGGGCCACTCATAGTATGATATAGAGTGGCAGCAGCATTCTTACTCGATTTGGGAGCGGTTTGTGAAGCGGCGTGTTGACAGTGAGTGCCCGTGTCGAAAGCAGTGAAATATGCACAAAAATACTGAATGTGCACTAGGAGAGAAATTTTGAAAATAAAAGTGACAGCCACTGAACTGAGCTGACTAAGATCAGGGAATGAGATTTGAGGGGTATTGGGGTGGCGAAGCAGTCTGAAGGGAGAGCAATATTTCTAGTGCAAGTTAAAGGGCTCGGATAATTTCACAAATGGTTTCTTTATGGTGAGTATACACATGTCCAGCATGGGATTTCAGGCTTGGATTTCACAGCTTCATGCTTTCCCACCATTCATATTAAAAGTTTGAAGTCTAGGAGCAAGTTTGGTGCAGTGTTTGCTTTAATCGTGTGCACTTTTAATTTTCCTTAATGTTAAACCAGGTGTCACATGTGTGTAACTTCAAAGCGCCTGTGATTTCAGTGTTGACTGTTGAACCAGTAATTTTCTTATAATTTGATGCTTCCTACCGGCAGGTGTGCCACCCCTTGTTGCGGCTATGGAGACTCGTGGAGTGGCAGGCCCTGTGGTTCAAGAGGATATTGTGTAGAATATGGTATGTAACAATTTTTTTTCTTCACATCGCAGTTAAAGGTGTGAATCTTTTATCTTGTCTTTTTCCTAACCGTAATGGCTCATTCACACGTAATTTTGACGCTGGGCGTCAAAATTTGATCAGATTATTTTGATGCTCGAACCACAATCGCAGACTTTTGACGCTGGGTGTCAGAACTCTGTGGAATATCCTGTGGCAAGCGGATCGATCAAAGACCTTTTTGATCTTTTTTTTTCTTTTTTGCTGGAGAAAACTTTTTAATTAGAACAAAAGGCAGGAATTCTATTGCCATATGTCACACCAGGGAATGTCAGCTTATGTGCAGCAAGAAAATGAATTTCGGCGGCGCGAGGATGTCTCGTGCAAGGCTCTGTCACATGCCTCCTCAGCTTGCAATGGCCTTGCCGCTTGCCTTCCTTGTCTTGCTCGGCCTTTTCTGTCCTCAGCTACAGTTGGTTTGCGACAGCACACTGCCTTTTGGTGCCAGGGTAGGTAGATGCAGCTTTTAAAAAAGGTCTATTGCATCCTTTGTGATATAGCAGACGTTCACAAATCATTTTAAATCTCGTTTAGCAGACGATACATCAATGTCTTTTTTGTTCTGTTTTCGTCGGTGATTGACACTTCATGGCAGGCGAAACCGACACAATTTAGACGAACTTGAGGTTTTAGCACCGATTTTCCATGTTACCTAAAAGGAGTCAGTGTGAAGCGCGGATTGAACACGAGTGTCATGTCAGCCTTGACTGCCCATTCGGTGAGAACACGATTCGCACCTGATTGATGATGCTTCACTAATTATTAATCTTAAATCTGTGCTCTGCTCGGTCCCCCTTTTGGTCACAGAAAATCCAGTGCGTTGACTTCCCAAACTCTTCTTTTTCTCGCACTTACAGGCAACATATTTGCAAACAGTCTTTTAGCTCCTTCACTCTCGCCAAGACGAAAATCAGACCCCGTGCTGTGGACAGCTTTCGTTCGGTGCTCGCATATTTCTTGGTTGTCACTGAGCAATGAGCATAGGTAACCTACTCAAAGTAATGCATGGTGTTTGTCAAAAGTTGACCTCCTAACTTCCTCCGCCGACGCACACTGGCACGGCAGGGTTGTACTAAGGAAACTGATTTCCCAGATACATCATATCGGAACGGCAGGGAGTAGTAAGCCTCAACATTATAACTTACAGTGCGACTAGGACAAAGACAGACAGAGGAGAAAACACAGGACAAGCGCTGAACTGGCAACTGATTCTATTGAAAAGAAAATACATATGATGCTGCTGCTGCTCAGGCAGGCATGCCCCTCCGTGGCCCTGGCGCTTCTTCTTTTACTCAACACGATACCAGCCGAGTTATCCGAGATCCGAAAAGCCGATCTCGCTCTTCATCAAAGTCACTGTGGGCTGGCTCACACACAGAGATCCGTTTTGTGTTATGTAGTATGTCTCCATCATTTCTCGGGGTAGTTTTTGGTTGTGTCGGAACATCACTGTCGTGTTGTTAAAAAAGGGTTGGCATCCGCAATCCCGGCAATGCATCGCGAGATGTGTGTGAGCGGTTCCTTTTGTAGAACTGTGGTGTTCTTGTAGTCTTATCTTGAGGCGACGCCCAGTTTGTCCTATGTAGGCACGCCCGCAGGAAAACGGGATCTTATAGACCACACCTTTTATGCAGGCGACAAACTGCATTCCGTGTTTGATGCTGCTGCGGCTGAGATGTCGGATCGTCATTTCTCTCACGTTTGTTGACTGTGGAGCACACAGAGCCGAGATTGTGACAGGCGGAAAAATCAACATTCACATTGTATCTCGAGGCAGCTTTCTTGAGTCCGTGGGAAAGGCGGTGGATGTATGGTATGACTGAAGTTTTCCTTTTCTCTTTCTGCTCGAGGTCACATTGTTCGATCTCTGGATCTGTTTTAAGGTATTTCACGATTTTTTCGCAAGTTGAAGTAATGACCGAATTAAGATACCCCAAATCCTTGAGCCGTTGAATTTTGGAAATGAAGTGGGAACTCAATTTGTGGATGCATGTGCTTGTTAAAGCTGTCCTCAGACAGGGAAATGCGATGCCTTGTTTGACGAGTTTAGAGTGGGCTGACTGAAAGTTTAGAAGAGCCTTTGCTGTTCTGGGACTGTAACACCAGCAAACATGATCATCCCCCTCTTTGATGCGGAGATCCAGGAACTCAATAAGGTTCTTTTTTGGGGCTTCATAGGTGAATCGAAGTCCTTGCCTTTTTTTCGTGAAGATCTTCAGCACATCGTCAAGCTTCTGATGGAAATTAGCCCTCTCAACGAAGACCAAATAATCGTGTACGTACCTAAACACTTTTTTGGTGTTTTTCTCCAAGCAAGGTTCCAGATCCCGATGGATCTTGCCTAGGAAGATGTTACTGAGCACAGAGGCTACCCTCGACCCTATGCATACTCCGGACTTCTGTAGGTACACCTTGTCCTGCCATCCGATGAATGTGGACTTCAGCCCACTCCAAACTCGTCACACAAGGCATCGCATTTTCCTGTCTGAGGACAGATTTAACAAGCACATGCATCCACAAATTGAGTTCCAGCTTCATGTCCCAAATTCAACGGTTCAAGGATTTGGGGTATCCTAATTCGGTCATTACTTCAGCTTGCGAAAAAATCATGAAATACCTTAAAACAGATCCAGAGATCGAGCAATGTGACCTCGAGCAGAAAGAGAAAAGGAAAACTTCAGTCATACCGTACATCCACCGTCTTTCCCACGGACTCAAGAAAGCTGCCACGAGATACAATGTGAATGTTGTTTTTTCCGCCCGCCACAAGCTTAGATCTGTGTGCTCCACAGTCAACAAACGTGCGAGAAATGACGATCCTACATCTCACAGCCGCTGCAGCATCAAACACGGAATGCAGTTTGTCGCCTGCATAAAAGGTGTGGTCTACAAGATCCCGTTTTCCTGCGGGCGTGCCTACACAGGACAAACTGGGAGTTGCCTCAACATAAGACTACGAAAACATCACAGTTCTATGAAAGGAACCGCTCACACACATCTCACAATGCATTGCCGGGATTGCGGATGCCAACCCCTTTTGAACAACACGACAGTGATGTTCCGACACAACCAGAAACTACCCCGAGAAATGATGCAGACGTACTACATAACACAAAACGGATCCTTGTGTGTGAGCCAGCCCACAGTGACTTTGATAAAGAGCGAGATCGGCTTTTTGTATCTCGGATAATTCGGCTGGTATCGTGTTAAGTGAAAGAAAAAGCGCCAGGACCACGGAGGGGCATGCCTGGACGAGCAGCAGCATCATCATATGTATTTCCTTTTCAATCGAATCAGTTGCTCGTTAAGCGCTTGGCCTGTGTTTTCTCCTCTGTCTCTCTTTGTCCTAGTCGCACTGTAAGTTATAATGATCTCTACCGTAAACTCGCCCAATTGTCCATTCTGCTAAGCCTGAACAGTTCGGTCTTTTTTTGGTGACCAAATTCGGTCGGCAGCAAGACTGCTTTTTAAAAGTGTGAACGAACCATATGTTCTAGCAAAAAATGTGCCTATTAGAGAGGTTCAACTATTAGAACCATAGCTATACTTACTGACCTTTTAATGTGAGGCCTAAGTTTCCACATTCCACCAGGATGTGCGAAGAGGTAAGCATTGGAATCTATGGAAGAAGCTTAGCAATGTTGAGGCATAGAAAGGTAATGGTTCTTCAAACAGTGCTAACCGCATTGTTGGTTTCATTTCTGAATTGTTTTGTGTTGTCTCTGTTTCTGTCGTGTCCTTAAATCTCAGTGATTTGCTTTGTTCGTGGTTTGCAAGGTTTCAGCAGACCCGTCCTCTTTTTTAAAAGGTTCTTTTTTTTAATTAGATGCTGTATATGGGGTGTCTGTTCATGCAGGCTTAGGCCATCCCAACAATGTCAGGACTGCTTTCTGCTGATCATTTTCATAACCTAAATATAATTCAGTTAGAACCCAGGGAACAATTTTTGCAACAGATATATCCCTCATTGCCTCTACGCACGCCTTCTAAATTCTGGGAACTGGATGGAAATAGTGTATTAGGTTCACTATCTTTCGATGATTTTCCGAGTGATGCTGCCACACTCCACGAATGCGGCCAGCGGAAGTTCTCATTCAGCCACTGTAGGGCGCGCAGCATTCAATCGGTTGAGGCGTTTTCAAAGCTGGAGGATATAGTGGTGCCTCGATTATGTGACTTTCAGGAGACTGCGCGACAACATTGGATAATCCAAAAAACAACAGTTACGGGTCAAAGACATACAGAACTTCCAAACAGCCTTTAAGCTGATAATCTGCTGGAATCTGAAGAAGCTAGAACCCTCATGCAACTATGAATGTAACCTAGAAATTGTGTAATAGAGGTGCCAATCAATCTTTATTATCACATTGGAACTTCAAAAGAAATCAGTGAGTTTCTGCTGACTCGTCCAGTTGTGCATAAACCGGGGACGCATAATTGGGGTTTTACTGTATCCACTGTGGGACACATTTCATTCTCGATCGCATAATGTGTAGAAGTTTCTTAAATATTTCTGGGCGTTGCCTTTAAGGACTAGCATTTTCAAAATAAAAAAAAAACAATCAGAAAACTGCTTTAATAAACGACGCAGATCAAGCCTGGAATGTGCTCGACAGCGGATGTTTTCTTCAGCTTCGATAACACTTCCCCAGTCGACTGCTGCATGCTGCAAGATTGCCAATTCAGAACTTCCGGAGGCTGCAATCACAGAGTGAAGCGTAATTACAGTTGGAGGCACTTACTACAGTCCATGTGCATGTTCTCTTAAAGGGACACTTGCATGGCTGTTAGGAATATAGCTAATAATAATCAATAATATTGATTACTATTAGCCTTGGCACACTCGCAACTGTTGTTTATTTGGAAAGACAATTTACTATGTAGGCCTCTTCGGCCAGCCTAGTCATCATCACTTCGCGCGAAGCATTTTTGTTTAATAGTGCAATTGATGCCCCACTTACACACTCTTTTCCTTTTTCCTAAATATCATATTCCTCATGCAGTTCTCTGCTTGTTTTGGCATTGTATCTGGCAAGAATCTTAACATCGTGCAACACCAAGGAACAGGGGCATTTGCTGCAGTGAATGGCGAGGTGGCCAGACAGGCTAGCTCACGTGGCAGCCACGTGCTCATGGGCACGTTCATTCATGCATCCACAAATTTATTATTGTGTTTTATGCTGCAAGGCTCAGACGGCTGCTCTATGATGTTGATTCTGTGGCAGAGCCGAGCCATCTTATTGGATGCCAAGGACACCACGGGAATGCGGTGGCGCTGACCGACTTTCCTTAATTGTGTGAAACTGAGGGTTTGGTATCACAGCTGGTCTTACATTGGACCTCTCACGAGTGGGTTTGTTTATCCAGAAGCAAGCTACCTGCAGATGTGTATAATTCAGGTCGCCAAAAGCTTGTTAAATAAAGTTGAGGCATAAACAAGCCTGCTCGTGAGAGGCCCAATGTGAGACCAGATGTGGTACCATACTTACACTCATACCTGCCAACTCTTCCGAATTTTTCGTAAAATGTACAAATTGGGACTAATTTTACGATTTTACGAATCTTGCTTCAAATCTTACAAAAAAATTTTTTTATTTTTTTTGTTGTTTTTGTAACTCCGTTGTTGGTGGTATCTTGTATTGCCACAAGAGGGCGATAGGTACCGTCCACAGCAGCGTCGTGGTTTTTACTATCCGTCTATCCGGTGGCCACGAATCGAAAACCAATCCAAAGCTCAAAGCCTTTGTTCGTGTGTTCGGCGGTGCAGAGGTGCAAGTTGGTTCGGCGTGTTCAGACGTTGCTGGGGCCTCGTTGTTTCGGCCAGTTTCGAGGCAAAAAGTATGGCGTCTGTGTTTGTTGCGCGTGTAACTGTAGCATTCTCCTTGTCACTGTGGCTTCGCGGCGCAATGCCGAACTCGAAACCTCAAAAGAGGTACTTTCAGGTGTTCCTGAAGTCCTACACGTCGAAATTTCCGTGCTTCATGCCGCCCAAAAAGCAAGAGAAGTTTGGATTGTGTAGCACGTACACGTGTGATGTAAGCGTTTCGCACGCTGGCCAGGCTGACATTAAGCTGCACATCGCTTCGCGTAACCCCCCCCCCCCCCCCCCCCCCCGGCCGCATCCGCGCGACTTTTATGAATTTGAAATTCCACAGGTTGGCAGGTATGTACACTCAGTGTCACACAATTCAAGGAAGTCGGTCAGCGGTACCGCACTACTGTGATGTCTTCGGCACACAATAGGATGGCTTGGCTCTGCCACAGAATCTACAGGCCCAAGCCCCGCCGTCTTAGCCTTGCAGCATAAAACACAAGGATAAAATTGCTGGGTGTGTTTTGGGCGTTGTGTATCAGATACCAATATTGTGAGGGGCAGTGTATATGGGCCAGATGTGGGAATGACCCTGCCCGTGAGCATGTGGCTGCCACGCCAGCCAGCCTGTCTGGCCACCTCGCCATTCACTGCAGCAGATGCCTCTGTTCCCCGGTATTGCATTATGTTAAGATTCTCGCAAATACAATGACAGAACAAGCAGAGCACTGCATGAAGCATATGAAATTTGGGAAAAAGGAAAAAAGCGTGTGAGTGAGGCATCAATCGCCCTATTAAACAAAAATGCTTTGCGCCAATGTGATGGTGACTAGCCTGACCAGTGGACTTTATATAGTAAATGTTCAAACTAGCCTTATTACCCTCTTTACTATTAGCTAGCTCTCTTCATCAAACACTTCCTTACCACCAGCATGTCACGGCCATTCGTGCACATGCGCTCATCTAAAAGGCATTCATATGGATGTAATGACCGTATTTGGTTCTATTTTTATGTTTCAGATAACCTTTGGAGACATTGCGCTTCCTGAAGCGCAGTTGAAGCATGTCGACACGAAGCAGCCATCCATTTACGTTCAGGAACTCGCGGTCATGGTATTTGAAACTGAGGCCCTGACAAACTGCTGCCTTACGGGGTCGGCAATGAAGGGAAAGCTTCCTAAAAAGGGAGTTAAGGACTTGATAGGGGAGTAAATTGCCATAAAGAGGAAATGGCAAGGCACTATTGCAATCAAACTTAACAGGAACAAATACTAAGTTTACTCTTGACATATATTGGACTTAAATCTTGGACAAAAGCTCACCAGACAGAAGCTCAACGGTCAAAAGCTCACCACGTGAAAATTTCATGTTGGTCTTAACACGAGTGCAGACAACTTAGGTGCATGCGTGTGACACTAAAACACAACAATGAATTAAATCTGATAGGCACATGGTTTGTTGATTAGACTGGAAACAAGTTTTTCGATTGGTTAGAAGGAAATGCAGTCCCGTACAGGCTGTTTCCAGCAGTCTTGGTAGATCTCGGTGTACCTGGAGCCCCTTGCAAATATTTTCCAGACGGTTGTGGCATACCTTGAGTCAACCCAGATTGATCTTATCAGCTTCA
Source organism: Ixodes scapularis (assembly GCF_016920785.2). Lineage (NCBI taxonomy): Eukaryota > Metazoa > Arthropoda > Arachnida > Ixodida > Ixodidae > Ixodes > Ixodes scapularis. The sequence continues at coordinate 50,065,798 of NW_024609882.1, forward strand.
GCTCCACTCATTTTGGTGACCTAAATTTTTGTCCCAAATCGTTGCTTCTGTGCCTGTTATGGCTTACCTGTCGACACCGTTGCATGAGATGGGGTACCACTTCTTCTTAAAATAGTGCAATGTCCATTGCGTCCGCACTTTGGCCCAGCTCGTGACTCACCGGGTAGCAAAAAAAAAGGGGGTGAGCTATTGTGTGGGTCTAAGAAAAAAACGGGTGAGCTTCTGTCCGGTGAGCTTTTGTCTGGTCACCATTGGACTTGTGTCTCGGTACTCATGGATGGTTGTTTCTTTTTGGCTTATGTTGGGGGAGGTATTTGTCTTTTTGTGTCATTACGTCTTGCGCTACACCTCTGGTTTGCAATAATGTGCCCCAGTTCTAGCATACTTTAATTTTTGCCTAGATTATAATTCACTCTGATGTTCCTTCTGCTTAATTTTGATCGTCGATTTATATCAGCGATTAAACTTAACGAAACTTCAGTATTGTTTACTTTTGTGTACAATTTTCTGAAGATAGCTGACTGTTTACCCCAGCTTTAGGCTGCTGAATCTTTCAAAAACTTTCAGCTTGTTCAGTTGTTTTTAAAGTAATTGTTTGGTACAGTATGGCCTCAGTTGGTTTTATATCAGTAAACCCTGAATTATAATATAAAATAGATGTCAGAATCAAAATTAAAAAAATGTGGTCATCTGTGTGTTTAAAATTATTGTCTAGCTACGCTATCTCTGACTTTCTAGCCAAATATCCTGAGGCACTGGTTCTCGAACAGGGTTCCTAGTACAGTATACTGAGGGTTCTTTCAGCACCTGAACTTCCTCAATCGTTCCTATACCATTGTCATACACTCAATTGCAACAATGCCAAGAGTGGAAGGGGCTCCTCGGCTAACAATAACATTAGTAAATTTTTGTTCGCTGATGTCGGAAAGTTTGAGAGTCCCTGTCACAAAGAATGTTATGTTTGCAGGCTTTTAAAGGGGTTATGAAATAGTCCTCAGACTTCGGCCAAGTAAGTGTGGCAGTATCTCACCATCGCATGTGCAGTGAAGATCAGAAAACAATTTTTTCCAAGGTGCACTAGTTTTATTAAAAAAATTAAATAGACTTAAGCTTGGGGGGCCCCTCAACCTTTAGAGTCCTTTCCAGGTCACGTGCGTGTGACATGAATTGGGGGCCAAATGAGTGAATGACAACTTTTATAAAAACCTTAGCTTCAAATTGGGCAGATACCTGCTCAACCCGCAAACTCAACCACTATTGGCGCCAAGCCAGTAGTTCCTGTGGCCACCATAAGCTGCATGATGAAAAATGGACCCTTTTTTCCTTTCTGATTACGCAGTGCACTCGCGACATTTTGAGGGATCACGGTGTGTTTTCTCGTACTTGTGATAAGGTAAAAGAAATAAAAGTAACGAGCTCCAGACTGTTTCCACAGTAAACTTGTTTCATGATCCCTTTAATGCATTGCAAATTGACGAAATGCCTTGTTTTACATTATTTCACAGCAGCAATATTTCACAGTTGCCAATAAACATAGTCATTGGTCCCCGTGCTCAATATATTTAGATGATTAACTTTTTGTTGTTGGTTTCTTTTTGTGAAATTTTCTAAAATTATGTGGACCTGAAGTATAATTTTAAGTAGTATTAAGTAAATATGGAGTCTTAAGGCAAGTTCCTTAATTGTCTATTGTCTTCTCTTTTCAGCTTTTGTTACTGCCAATTCCCTGGAGAAACTCGGAAGTCCGTGAAAGAATACCTGTAAAGGAAGTGCAGCAATGCTTCCTACACTCAAAACAAAGCCTCCAACACACAAAAGAAAACTGCAGAATGAAAAAAAAAAAAATTAGCTTTAATTTTTCTTTATTTTGCGCATTGGCTTTTTTTTTCTCTTAAATCTGATTAGCGATTAATTTAGATTTTATTTAACAAGTGCATTAACTTTTTTCATTCATTTTACTTCAGTCATGTAGGTGATGTTACTTCAGTCATGGTAGATGATAAATATTGTAGGTTTTATATTAACAGGTGCAATACTATTTTTGCTCGTTTTTCTTCATCATGATAGTTTGTAATTATTTTTTTCTTCTAATAAGAGCTTGTTTATAAAGCTTTAAGTGCATCTGTGATATTTGTAAGCCACTAAAAGTATTACGTTTTTTGTTCCATCGTAAGTGTTTGTTTTAGGCAACATGTGTTCATTATATTGAAAAAAATATTTGTTTAATAAAAAGTTCTTTAATTTGTCATCACTTTGAACTCGTCTACATTAAAGCCTGTAACATAATGCATTTCAGTTTCGATAACTGCAAACCACTGCAATTGCTAAATCAATATAATTTTCTACTTTTCTTATCTGGAATTGGTCACGAATAAATTGGTGAAATGCTTTAAAAGTTCTATTAAGTGTACCCCCGATTATATTTGAAAGCCTGCTTCCAAATTTAATCCGGGGTACAATTTATAGTACTAAAGGCCTGCATAAAAGCATACTAAAATTCTGCTCAGAAGTGTACTAGAAGAAGTATCCTAAAAGGATGGCGAAATGTTACTTCTAAAGTGCGTAAGAAGTGTACCAAAATGCCTCTTACAGGCATACTTAGAAGTATCCTAAAAGTATAGCGAAATGTTACTTTTGAAGTGCGTAAGAAGTATACTAAAATGCCTCTTACAGGTATGCTTGGAAGTATACTAAAAGTATGGCGAAATGCTACTTTGAAGTGCGTCAGAAGTATACTAAAAACCGGCCAATTTAGAGCAACAAGCATACTTCTGGAAGTGCAAATAAAGTATACTCTAAGAGCCCCGGTTTTTCGCTAAGGGACGCTAGACAGTATGGACAACCCGGTGCTATTCTATGTGGGCCTCCGTTCCCACAACTTAGAACTTTATTTCACATTAAGGGGGTATTTCCTAAAAAAAACTTGCCGTAACGCAAGCACACACGTAGCGACGATGGGCGTGATGTCAGGGCGCACTGGACTAAGCTAGCGACGGAAGGTATACACGCCCGAAAAGAGTGCAAAACACCTCGCAATTTCGGATATGAAGTCGCCTGCACTGCCTAAACTTTCCTTCTACCTCCTTTCGTTAATAGACACAATTATATATTCGCAGGCAAGGTGCGCACGGCAGGACGTCACTTTTGAAGGTTCAGCCTCATGGACCCACTCGTTGCATTTGATCAGGCATTGGATGCACGCTTGCCCGCTCGAGGACCACGAGGTGCCGAAGTGCAATGGAAGGCAGGACGCTCGCGTCGGAAGGGAGAGAACTGAAACTCCTCCCCGCTGGTCTCATTCCGTTGACGCATTTTCATCGAGAAAGAAAGTTTCCTCTTTTACTTTATTTTACTGGTGTCCGCCACCATCCGCTTCCTAAAACCCGCACCACCACACAGTCGGCGCTTCAACGAATGTTGTGAATTATTAGACGCACGATGAAGATATTTTATCTAGAGTCGCCGAGAGCTTAACAACGGCAGGCAGTGACGAGCATAGAGCTTCTTATAATTATCCACGCACCCAATGATATTGCTGCATCAGCCGATAAGAGCGTCAAAGAACGAATCATAAGACCCGAAGCGGTATCTAAATTGTCACTGTCCCGTGTTTCTAAAGCTGTAACTGACTATGGTCATCCAGTAATAACCAGGTGGCACCGTTACTTTCTCTCCAACAGTACATTCTCCCGCCACGCTTTTGCACTCTTTGGGCAGTAGCCAACCCACCGACTTTCGGCGCCCTCAGCTCCATAAATGCATCTTGACAAAATTTCGTTAGCGGGTTGCAAGCTATAGGGCCATCTCTCTAAATCTGTTTGCACTATTGGGGTCGTCGCTAAATTGCCGCATCTTGGTGTGGCTTGTGCCTCTGAAATTAAGTACTGGTAGCGCACAACCTTGTTTTAACCTAGCTATGAGCGCAGTTGACGCTACGATTTAATGGAGCAAACTATGCAGTTCTAAAAAGTGCATCGTCACGGTGTGTGTCAACTTCGTGCTTTGCTATCACAAGTTATTCCATACACGAACAGAAGGGAAAAAAAAAAAAAAGATGACAGCCGTTCACTCTCCATGGTTGACTTAGCCGGTGACACCAGACAGCCCAAAACGACGAGCGCAGTGATATCTACTTTCTGTGCTGCTGGATTCGCCCCTTCTGATCGCAGCGTAGGCTTAGCTTGGACTCTATGTGAACAGGAGTATATGAGTAACGAGCAACCATGTTCGCTTCGTAGCACCGCTTAGGCGCAGACTCGATGTGCAAAGAGGAATCCAACCAGAAGTTACGATGACTCACCCGCCGTGACTTGGACGATCGTACTGAGGATGGTGCCACGCGCGCTGTGCGCCTTGCACCTGAAGGCAGCCCTGTGCACGTCTGCCTTGAACTGGTGGTCCCGGAAGGGCGCGAAGCTCAGTTGCTCGTCGTTGGCGCTCACCAGTTGCGCTCTGGCCGCCGGCAGAGTGGTGACGTTGGCGCCGTCGGATGACGTCACCCACCAGACCTCGGGTCGGGGCTCTCCTTCGGCGGAGCAGCGAACAGTGGCCCCGGTCCAGTTGGAGAAGAGCAGCCTCGCCGGCGGCTCGGTCACCCACCGTGGTCCCTCGATTGCCTCGGATCTCCCCAGGGTACCTAAAAGGAAGCAGCTAAATTCAAGCCCCTGCGTATTTTCATGAACTCGCGTCTAAGCACCGCCATAAAGTCAACCATGCGTGTCAATGAACCTCTTTCTCAAATAATTTTGTGCATGCACGAACTCTTTGCTCACTAGCAGTCACTGACAGCATTAGAAACGCTGCGCGTGCCGGGTCCCTACCATCCCATTATTGCTGTGCAGCTAATGAGATTGCTGCGTTAGCCAAGAAAGATCCCCGAACGGCGAATAACCCACGAAGGAGCGCAGATAATCATATCAGTCCGTGCCATGAGCTTGTTAAGCTTTCACTGACCAGATCATATATATTGGCTATTATTTCTTTGGGAACCGTAACAGCCGTTATCATGGCGCTACCAGTGATTTCGTGGTTTGCGACCAGCATGACACGTTTCTAGAAGCAACCGCGAGGGTCAACCGATAGAGAATTACTCTTTTTCCGCGTCTCATGCCTAGCAATTTGCTCAACAGGGCTACACTCAGTAAGAAGGGGACAAAGGGGATTTCAAGGGTACGTGACCAGTTCCGTAGGGAGAAATGCTGAGCCAATCCGACAAGCCTAAAAAAGCGTACGCGCAAATTTCTAATAAAAAAGTGTGCTAAGTTGCATTGACGACGGTCCCTCTATCTGCTCGGTGGCAGGTTCGGGGGAAATTCTTCCCACCATTTCTCCACTTTAGACGAGTGAACTGTGGAGAGGTGGCAATCACCTCGCCGTCGCTCGCTCTCATGAAGTGGAAATAGAGGGGTGGGGAATTCACCTGAACTCTTAACCAGTCACCTACTATAGGTCTTCCAACTGTTTGTCTGTATAGTCATAGAGCTGGTCACGTGATTGCCCCATAAAGTCAGTTCGTAAACCCTACTTTACGTGATGTTTGTATGTAGAAAAGTCCTACGTGTTTCTTAATTGTGATGAGTGTATAAACCGTGTATGCAGCATATGTAAAGGTGTGAGGTCTGAAAGAATTTAACGTCTATCTCCATGCCCTAATATCTCAAACTCACACACACACAAGCACACACGCACACAGGCACGCGAGCACGTGCGTGTGAGTACACGCCAACTAAAGCGTCCACAAATACGCATAATCAAACACAATTAAACAGAAAAACAATATGTACACCAGGGAAACGAGGAGCAGGAAAACAAGATTACCGCATGTCATGAGCCTCTATATAAAGAGAACAGGCGAAATGATGCTCGTGGAGTACACCCTTTCGCATCCTAAAACATTCAGGCAAATTACAAATATTTAAAGGCAAGAGTTAGACACAATGTCCTCTAAAACATAACAGGAACTCGAAAAAAAAAAAGAACAAAAGAGTAGTTTGTTTATACAAAAAATTGCGGTGTGGCTGTTATTTCGTAAGTTAAAAAGGGTGTATTTGCACAACCTTCGCCCCATAAATTATCACCAGCATTGCAAATGGCGGTTAAGCCTTGAAGATGTATTTGGCCTGCATAAGGAAATGTAATAAAAAGGTTGTGACACGAGGGTCTGGCGTCACGCCGATACAGTGGCGCGCTGCTGTACGCATTGAGCAAGAGCACAGGCTTCACCTCACTCGAAACTGGTTTCTGCTCACCTGCAGTGGCCCACTATATAGTGTAGGCACACACGGCATTGTTTGTAAGCGTATCGTCCACCTATATAATTTATGTTTTTATCGTGCTCTATAAACATGTGTATTCGTCTCTCTCATTTACTGCTTCTAGCACGCAAATGCATGACGTCGCAAGCTTTATGTCAGAAAAATACGAGGCAACCTTTTAGTGCTGTGCCAGGAACGCGTCTCCGACTGGTGTTTTTGCAGCGTCTTTCTTTGCCCGTGCATCGAAAGGGGTCCCGAAGTGACAACAAATGACGTCAGAAAAGCCGGGGTGCAATATGTTGTCGCATGTCGCGATCCTGGCGGCCGGTCGTAGAAATGCTGCGAAATGCACGTGCAAACGTGAGTGTCGCTGCTGTCACGGCGTTCGAACAGTGAAGCTAGATTGAAGGGAGGGATCATCTCAAACCACGGGGAGCGTATGCAAGTTAATGGCGCACACCACCCGAGGCGATCGGTCGCATGTACGCATGCGCTGCGTTTTGGCGTTGCAAGCAGGACAGCAGGAGGAAAGGCGGAGGCGTTTGCAGACGATGAACGCTTTCGTCACATTTTCGCAGAGTGTATCGCAAATTTGGACTATAATTCACGTGACCACGATCTGCGGTTCAAAAAACACCCTTGAAATGTAGGTTCCCCACGTTCCAAATACTGGCTGCCGGAGCTTCCGTAGAATGTATAGTTAAATAGAGACCCGCTGCAGAACAGGCGTATCCCACATCCACCACTGCTGCTGTAACACCGCCAGGGTCGCGGCCGGCGACAGCATTGAAACCTCAGTGACGTCATCAGGTGAATATCGAGGTACCACTTTTTAGAGCGCAGATCTTAGGGGCCCGTTCCCGGCTTGAGCGGTGTCGGCGTCGCCATCGGCGTCGGCGTCGGCGTCGGCGTAACCAAGGTCATCCCAAGATCATGTGGCCCCCAAGGTCATCCCAAGGTCACGTGACCCCCAAGGTCACCCCAAGGTCACGTGACACCCATAGTCACGTGACCCCCTGAAGTCACGTGACTCCCCGAGGTCACGTGACCCCCCCCCGAAGTCACGTTACACCCCCCAGGTCACGTGACCACCCCCAGGGTCACGTGACCCCCGTCGAGGTCACGTGACCTCCCCGATGACGTCTTCGATGACGTCACCGGCATCCGCATCGTCATCGTCATCATCACTGATGACGTCATCAGTGACGTCACTGATGACGTCATCAGTGATGATGACGATGACGATGCGGATGCCGGTGACGTCACTGATGACGTCATCAGTAATGATGACGATGACGATGCGGATGCCGGTAACTTCATCAGTGACGTCACAGATGACGTCATCAGTGATGACGATGACGATGCGGATGCCGGTGAGGTCATCAATTACGTCATCGATGACGTCATCAGTGATGATGACGATGCGGATGCCGGTGACGTCATCAGTGACGATGACGTCATCGGGGAGGTCACGTGACCTCGGCGGGGGTCACGTGACCTGGGGGTGTCACGTGACTTCGGGGGGCATCCGCATCGTCATCGTCATCATCACAGATGACGTCATCAGTGACGTCACTGATGACGTCACCGACATCCGCATCGTCATCGTCATCATCGCTGATGACGTCATCGGAGTCCGCATCGTCATCGTCACTGATGACGTCATCAGTGACGTCACTGATGACATCATCGGCATGGTCACGTGACTCCCCAAGGTCACGTGACCCCCCCCCCCAGGTCACTTCACCCCCCAGTACCCTTCCCTCCCCCTCCTCAAGAGCTAAGCTCTAATTCGGTGTTACAGGGAGTTGTAAACGGCTTTCACTTTTTTTTTGGACGCGTGAAACACGCCGGTAGGAGTCGCCTTCCAGGCACGGTAGTTTTACTGTACAGTCACAACGCACGTTCTTAAGTCATTTTTTCACGGTTAATATTACCCTAGTGATATCAGTGGTTCATATGGGAAACCAAAAGCTCAAATTATTATAAGCTAGGGTGACCGTTAAAATGATCATAAAATGATTTTTCAACTTCTTCCTCGTTAGAGTTTCTCCTCAACTCATAGGCGAAATGAGAAAGCACGTGATCGTGACGTAATATTTTACCGGAACCGTAAATTGTTCCAGCCGTCTGAGAGGCAGCGGGGTTAGCCGTCCGTGTTTCTTGGGCCTGATTAAATCGCCAATGCATGTCGAGCTACAGACACCGCCCTCTTAGTCTTCGTGCCGATATCCTTAGATTACCACAACTGAACAGTTCGATTATTTTGCCAAATACTTTACTAGGGGAATGCAGGACGCTCTCCTCATTTGCATCACACGAAACGACGGCCGCGCCATTAACCACCCCTGGTGGAGTGGTTTATTTCGCGACGCCTCCCTCCGCCAAGCCACTCGCCGCCACTGCACGCGAAGGCGACACCTCCGGATGCTGTGCGGTTCACGGGGTCGCTGATGCAATGACTGTTCCACTGTTGCCGTAACGCGTGTTTCTGCAGACCTTTCGTAATTGTCCTTTTTTATGTATCCTCTACGGGTATCTTGCGTTTTTCTAACAAAGTCTTTGAATTGGCTTTCAATGATGTAAATAAGTTTTATGTCGCTTTGTCAACGTTGATGGTGTTGGTTTCGGAATGCGATAATTCCCAAGTTTACGCCGTGCTTTTTTAGCACACAATCGAACTAGTCACTCGCAAGTGATGGTATGTCCTCTCACGGCACCGATTGCAGAAGATCGCAAATCCGAACATTGGTCGACCTATTGATTGTTGGCGAGCGCGTAAGTCCGAGTGACTTAGTGATCGTTTTCAATACGTAAGCGGGGCTCGGCATAATGCCCTTGGGTACCGTTGGTGTATTACAGTGAAAACACGGATTGGTTTCGAAGGAAAAGAGATAAGAAATTATCCGGTATATTTTTAAAATATCGCACTCAAAAGCAGGCTTTGCGATCTCCACCCTCATTTGCTAGTATTCGTTTAAAGGGAAATTGAAACTGTTCTGAATTAAAAAAAAAAAAAAAAAAAAAAAAAACTAAATTGTTTTAATTTGGCCTTCAGGATCACGAACACGGAGATTATCTTCGAATGTGGCGCTCGGAGGCTGCAGTTTATTTTTTTGTTTTTTTTTTTTTGTTTTGAATACCAATAAAGCCCGCCCCCCCCCCCCCCCCCTCCCCCGTGTCATCTATTGCGAAAGAAAGAACGCTGTAGAATCTTCAATAGTCTATGGGGTGCTTGTTTCTTCTTCGTATTTATGTCAATTAAGTCAGATTGTGGCCAACGCTACGATCTGAGGGAGCATATAAAATGGCACCAAAAGTATATCGTCATAGCTCTTCCTCTATTTGTGCGTTTTCTGTCACCATTTCAACCAATGACGAACAGCGAATATGGCGTGATCCAGCGGTCTCTTGTGTGCCTGCTTGGTTCTGCCGCTAATATCAAAACGCAGAATGAAGACGAGCGACGTGACGATGCGTCCTTGGCGCAGCTTGAATGACTGATTGGATAGTAACATTTGACTAAAGCCCCGTGAATGGTATGAAAAGGGACGGACAAACACAGTCTCACACACAGTTTAAATTTATTCGACAACAAAGGGGCCTTATATAACCATCAAATCCTACAAAAACACTAGAGACGAGAGAAAGACAGAGAGAGAGACAGAGAAATGGGAAATCCCATGCCACAATCAGTACAGCAAAGCAACCTTTACAATAGAGCTAAGAAGCAGTGACCTCTATTATACGCTCAAAACAAAAGACGATTTTGTTTCAATATTGTTCATTCCGGCAGTGCACCCACGGGACCCTCTATTTCTCTCTTTTTCGCTCTCTCTGCAAACTATTTTTCTATGCGTCCTCTTCTCTCTTCTGAGAAGTGTTGCGTAGACGGGGACTCGAACCAGGTGGCGTGCCAGGAGTGGAGTCAGTGCATCTTCTGCCGCAGGTCCTTAGGTGAGGATTTCTTGAGTCATTGTTTGCTGGCATCCAAAGCCCGCTGCTAACCGTCTCTCTTGCCTTAGCGTACAGAGTACACCCAACCGGCAAAGCTGAGTCACATTCCATTGCAGCACCAGTTTGGCGGTGGTCGACTTGAAACAGTAGGAAGACTCACGCTGTGAAGTTCAACACATATTCGAATGCATCTGCGGCTGCGCCCGCAACATTGCATGGCTCAAGGGTACGTCATCAGCCGACGTGAACGTGACCCGCTGCTCTGGTGATCCGAAACCCAGAAGGAGGCCAGAAGTGGCCTCGCTGTGCCATCCCATACTACGTACTCCCGCGACTCGTCTCGAGACTGCTGTTTCTCGGACAGCTCGTACTTGTGCCTGCGATATCAGCTCGCAATCCACGAGGTCTCTGTTTAGATAATGTTAGGCAAAACTTGAGGACTACAATCCGTGCGTCGGTGGCGGAGGGTAGGTAGTAAGGAACGTAAGAACAGGGATACTACCGTACCTTTTTTTCAACCGTAACCGAAGATAAAACATGTATTCCAAGATGCTTCAGGTGGTCCACTATTCTAAAAAATTCCAAATGACACTGCATTCACGATCTTCAGCGAGGTAACCTACAACGGAAGTACGTATTGTCCTTTCATACAGCAGCGTGGTAAGGTTTCATGTTAAAGGCCACAACTACAGATAAAGTATACTAGTTTACTCCACCGTGACATCATCTGATCAATGCTGACAGGATTCCCTCGTCAGACAGACAGGATGTCATAGAAGGGACCGCGGTCAGCCCTTGATGGAACGTTCTTTTGGGCCCATTGAAGACTCCTTGTCGTCCGAAACCACTATCTTCAAGGCAAAGTGCCAAGCCTGCAGGAAAGTAATGCTGGGATCCAAGACATCCACTTCAAACTTCAAGCTTCAGCTCAGTTGGCGTCTCAAAAAAATTTGGAAAATGTATTGCACTATCAGTATTTCCGTATTTGTATTTCTGCCCTCCCTAAAATGTATTCCTGTATTTGTATTTCCAAATACTTTTTGCCTCTTTTTAAAATGTATTTCCGATACGTATCGCGATACATTTTTACAGATGTATCTTAGTATCAGTATTTTGGCTATTATTTTAATGTATCCCAGTATTTGTATTTCCAAATACATTTTTGAGTATTCCTGCCCAACCCTGGCTCTACTGACGTCTAACTCCGGGCCAGCCCAGTTGGCAGAGTGATCTACTCGACCTGGAGAGGTCCCTGGTTCGAGACCAAAACCAGGCGGATTGTTTCGGTCGCGCACCGGTCACCTAGCAGTGTTTGAAGATTTGGGTTTATCCTTTGTCCCCCTTGCTTCCTTTCTCCAGTTATTATTTTCGTTACTCTTGCCCAACTCGCTTGGAGCTTTGCATTTAATTGCATATTCATTGTGTTCGGGACTTTCTGTTTGTCCTTCCCTTCTCGTCCCAATTTCGGGGTTATTAGTCAAATGTTTAATCACATCAGCTGGTTTGTGCCCTAACCTTTAGTTCACTGGATAGTAACGTGTGCTGCGCGCGGTCCTACTTTCTATGAAACGGTGAACTGTAAATTATCTTGTTTATTTGACATGAATCTTCTTCATGAAGAAACCCATTCATCGACAGCTATCTATTTGTTTTGACTCCTCTCTCTATCAGATGATCATTTCTACTATATTCGTGGGGTTTCTTAACATTTCCCTCTGAATGTCTTCCCTCTCAAAGACATTCGATAATAGGCAATAATCTTCAGATCCTCACGGCTCGCACACCTTGTTTGCTAGAGTCACTGAGAGCTTGAGGAGCCCAGGATATGGCTTATTATGTTTGTGCTCCTTCGTGGCTCTTTCGTCGGCGTTGTTGTTTGCGAATTTCTCATTAACATTGGGTGGTGAGCGAAAATAGGGTGTGTCAAACGGTCTTTCCGCAGTAAACCGAGCTGACCAAAATCTAAGCCTAGCTGTTGCTTTTTATTTTTCCGTTTAATTTTCTTCCTGTGGGTACAAACTTACCAATAGGCAGAGCAGGGGTCCCCTTAGGGCAAGATAATTCGGTGTTGGAGGGGCGGGGGCGGCAAATTTTGGAGGCTGGCTCCAGACAATTATATGATTCTGATATATGAAACTCCAACACGGACCACAGAAAGAACCAGATAACCAATGAGACACTGACCAATGACGACTGAGAGAAATTGACGTGACCAGGCGACTTCAAGATAAGAATAGTCGACGTCATCCTGATTTACTTTTGCATTCCTCTGGCCGCAGGTAGGGTGCTAGCTGTCAAACAATCCTCTTAGTGCTTGAAACGCATACGAAATTACTTTGTCAATTATATCTGAACTTCTGCAGTTGTAGTTGATCGACGGTGTCGTAGACAATTGCAACTTTGATCTCATACAAGCTGTTACGAAAATGGCTTTGCTAAGCACCTAGAAATATCCCCAGAACAGCTGTGGAGAAATGTTTGCGCTTGCATGTTTGTATAACCACAGGGGGAGAGGGGGTGACGACATTTTAAAGATTGCTTAGTGTTTCAAAATGATAAGTTCGCCCTCTGCCTATTTAAAAAAAAATGAGACAATTAGCACAACTTGTGCTTCTGGTCTAGCAGTTACACAATTTTATAAAAATCAAAATAAATATTGGTGCTGAATTTATGCGAAACCTTTTAAGGTCAAGGAGAGCGCCACCAGCGCAATTCATGCACCACACTACCTGCAGAAATTAAATATTGGAGGCTATATCTGTAGAAACTGTCCCTTAGCACATGAGGGCAATAAAATGTATCATTCATGGAGGTTACGGTGAGATAAATAAAATAACTAAAATAAAGGCGAATTTCTACAAAGCAGAGCATCCACTTGCTGACCAGGAAACATCTCAGAAGATGGTGTTGCTTATGATTCCCAAGCAGCATTTTAAGACCCTCCCTATGAGTATTTAGGCTCGTCGTAAACACAGAGCTCAGAAGAATGGTATTAGTGCCGCTCTTATGACTGCATGCAAGGCGACTCCTCGATTGGCACAAGTGGTGAAACACGCCAATGCCTTACCAGATCCACATTCACAGGGAATTTCGCTTCGACCAGTTCAAGCAACATATTTTAGCCAGAATGCCGGAAAGGGCAGTGTTCAGCCCTATGGCTAAACTTAAAATCAGGAAAACTGCAGATAATATCGCCCTTCTGTGGGGTGGATATTTCTATGTGTGGCTCTTGCTGTACATACAGCAATTTAAGCATACAAAATTGAAGAGTATTCTTGAGAGGGCGTTGAATCAAGCCTTAATTCATATGATGATCACAACATTCAGCTGTTCAAGGAGAGTCTGAAACCACCAGCACGAGGACGAATTTATTAGCCCTGACTTACATTATTTTGGAAATATTCTCCATGATGTTGTGTGAAAAAGCAAGCCTTTTTCTCCAAGGAAAAAAACACACTCCTGGGAACTTATCACGTTGAACATCTGCATTAAAAACAATTTCTTGAGCACAATGGTGTCATCCACTCAGCTGGCCACAGTGCACGAACGCTTTAGATGAACAGTTGATGTCCCAACATTTTCTGCAGATTAATACAGTAGTAGCCCCTTATAACGCACATAAGTTCGCCATATTCTACTGATGGTCACTCCATAGGAGTGCGTGCGAAGTCAACCGCACAAATGACACCTTGAAATGGCTTGGTTGTGTGAAATCATTTTACTTTATATCCAAGTAAATTTTATGTTTGTGACGGTGAAAGAAGGCATAATTTCCTATGCACGAAAGAGATACATCTGGTGGATACTTTGAGTTGATTATCGGGCAGACTGTCAATTTATGAACACGCAGATGTTGCCCAGAAACGAGTTTAGTTGTTTTATTTCTGCTGATAGAGAGCAACAAGAAGCTCGTTCGCCAGAGATAATGGGCATATTTGAAGTTCACTAATGGTAATGCAGTTTTCTATCTAAGTTGAACAATTAGAAGGATGCGATCTTCGGGGTACGAAATCCTCCACTAGTTCATAAAATCATGACGACGAGAACGTTCGTCACTTCGTGCCGCCCGCCACAGCCTGCCCCGATACATTGCTGAACGAATCTCGCATCCTAGTCGTTATGATTTGTAGTCGCCACAAAGAAAAACGTATCAAGTCAAATATCTCTTCCGGTCGCGATCACCAGAAAAGTTCCGATGGTAGAACGACCGTTTCCTGAGGATAAGTGTCCCCTCGCGAGACCAGAAAACTTCACTAGAAATTTTCCCAAAGCACAAAATTAAAATAAATGAAATTGTCACTCTTTTTTTTTTTTGTGTTTAAACGAGTTGTTTGCCGCAATCTGGTGCGAACGGCATAAGTGTCGAACATAAGTAACTCGGCGAGAACACGCGCTGCAGCTATACAACGCATCGATATTACTTAGTGTATGTGGTGAAAGTAAATACAAACACGTTTTCGCATGTCAATATGTTACTTATATGTGCAAATGAATACCTATACAAATAAGCACGCTGATATAAAAACAAACGGGAAGACTGATGTGAGCCTTACGATAGCGTATCTTCCGCGGTTAGGGCTGACACGTACTCAGATTAGAGAGCTAACTTCAAAATTTAGGTCGATGATCGCTTAACACGGAAATATTTTGCATCTTTGTGACTATCGAAGATCCTCTGCTTGGGACTTCCAAACTGTTGTAGCCTAAAACATTTTAGATAACAAACTTTTGTTCACCGTGTCGACCGCCACAAATCAGTCGTCATGTTTTAAATCAGAGATCAGAAAATCACGAAAAGCAGACCGTGAAATTTTTCGCACTTAAAGAGGAACTGAATTATTTTTTTTTTTAAAAGTCCTTTTTGATCTTAGATTGTTCAAAATGTGTTAATTACCGCATACACCAAGTCTTGTGTTACAAAACCGCCTATTCATCACAGGGCAAGAGAAAAAAACCTGTGGATTTTTTTTCGCAGGCTCCATTGTGTGAACTAATGAAAGCCCTGCACTACGCGCAAATTACGAATGATTTTATTGTCACTCGGGGGGATCGGTGGCCGAGTGGCCTAGCGCACACCAGCTCGGAACACGTGGAGCGAAAGTACGCGCTGCAGAGCCCGGGATCTTGGGTTCAATCCCCGCCCCTGCCCGTTTCGATTTGGATGAGCATCGTACCGGCGTGCGGCCGTGTATCGCTACTGCGTGGTGCAAGTTAAAGACCCTAGGCTATTGGTTGTACTGCACTGGCTAAATTGCTCATCTACAGCTGGGAGACTCGTCGCCCGTTGAGGCAGACCAAGTTTTAGGCTGTATAAACATACACACAACCCCAATCTTATTATAACTCGTTTCTAAGAGAGTGCGATAGATACGCATTCGGATAAGATTCCTCTTTTTCACCGCGATCGGAGCCATCGCTTGCAACTCGCCGACAAGCGCCCTACGTCGACACCTCACTCGGAAGAACATTTTTACCAAAGAGGGCGTGTCGCGATCGTTGAACATGATTTTAACGAGTAAATAAGCTACACACGGTTGTGATTTCGGTTTTGTTGGGACGCTTAGAGCACCTTGATTAAGATATCATCACAAAAGGACCATCTCAGAATCGACTTCAGTGCCCCTTTAAGATGTCGTATTGGTTTAGCGATCCGAGATCTTGGTGCAACAGAACCAAATCAAAACTCGCCTTAGGCTTTTGGCTAAGCACCGATTTGCGCTAAGAGGCGTTGGTGCAACCGGCCCTTATCAGCTTGTTAACCTGAGCTCGTTCTGGGCAGGCGCTCTAAACAGCGCTGTCAGATAAGGTGCCCAGTGAATACGCCTATACGAGAGTGTTCGTGTCTGTGTGCGTGTGTTGTCAGTCTCTGCGTACGCCTGCGTGTCTGCATTTGTATGTACTATCTGTACATAGTCAGTGAAGAAACCTTGTCGTCGTCTCAACCAATAAGCAAGATCAAGAGGTACAAAACTAACTGTACAGTATCTTAAAGTATACCATTTTTCCCTAATTTTATACTCGATAAAAGCCCGCTGTCAAAACACAAGCTCCTTCCCAAACGAGTAGATTCACTGCCTCCCGTTTTTCTTTTCTTTTTTGTTGATCGACTTCCAAATAAAAATTTCGTTTTCGGTCATATTACGCCTTATTCATTTATTTTTATTCGTTTTAAACTTGTTATACCCTTTGGCGGTGCAGGTGGAGAGACAAAGGCTATAATTACTCATTTTATCTCTCGTGTAGAAATTGTCTAAATTGTATGTACATGAATGCGCTTCTGCATGTGTGTTTTTGTGCGTGCATGGGCATATGCGTGACTGTTTGTGACTACGTCTGTCCATGCATATGGCTTCTTGTGCATATGTATATGTGTAATTGTGCTAGTACGTGTGCACGACCACATGCGTGTGTGCGCGGGCGTGCGTATTTGTGTGCGTGTTTTATCGTCTATACTTCAGAACTACGGATCAATGAATCGATGCCATCGACTATCTGGCGACCCCGGTCCATCTTTATGCGTGTCTGTTCGCTTTCTGACAGAAGAATGCATTAGGCAAGTGCTTACGTCGAAGATGCAATTTGAACCCTCTCTTCCGTCATTACTTTTATTTTCACGAATTTTTCAAATAATCTGTTGAAGTGCATACGTAGAATTACGCATATTTGATAGCCGAATTCTCCACCGTCCATTCATGAACGGAAGCACGAAAGCTAAAAGAGACCAGAAACATTAGTGCTACAAGAACCATCCGCTCATTGTGCTTGGACCACATGCATGTATCGAACGATGAAAGAGCCATTAGCCCAGCAGATAAGAAGGTAAGCCTCAGTCGAACATTGCCTCTTATAGACCAATCCCACAGCCAATTTTTTTACGAAACCGCTGCTACCATGTATCGCGGGAACTGTAGTCTTTCTGCACGAACGATAACCCGGCTGTTGGTCTGCGCGAGCAGAAGAGGAAGCGGCCCGAGTTCTCTCGTGAACTTGCACCTGCCTTCTATGAATTATAAGTATGACGAAGCCACGCATGCGTGGAACGCTTACTGAGATTGGTCTATTGAATTTCAGTCTGCTGATATATAGCGACAAAAAGACGATAAAACGCCACACATTCAACACCTTTTCGTAGGTCGAGAATATAGACATACAAAAACAAATTTCATGGTATTGTTCCCCTAAGTGATTCCTTCGCAACATGGCACGGCGCAGCAAACAAACCATTGGTAGGGCCGTTGTTTTAGAAAAATGCACGGGGTCTCGACGTAAGTTCAGATATAGTTTGACAAAAAAGTAACACTTTTTTTTAAGCATTCTGTTTTTTTATTAATTTATCGTGAAGACTACTTTCTACTGTCTCAGTACTATTAAGCCATGACAAAATCCCGTAATAAGGTTTCACAGCCGGTGTTGCTTTGCTAGAAGACGACATGGTGGTTTCCCGGGTTCAGTGGCTCTTTCTGAGGGAGCACGTGACTACGTTAAGTTAAGAAGTTAACGAGCGACAAAAATTTGATTCTCAAGCTCAACGTTCTGTGGGGTTTCTGAAGCGAAGAGTGCCCGTGTAGAGCTTTGATGGACGCTCGAGTCGCACTAGTGGGTGAACGTTTGCCCCTAGTGCTGGCTTCTTCATTATGTGAGAAGGTGACGACACCGTGACGCCAAATCACGTAGACGCACGACGACGACGTGAATTGTCTCAGTGTCCGATTTCAAGCCAGCGCACGTTTCAAGGAGTTCTAACGACCTAGACGTTGATTCAGTGTACACTTTTGCGATCAAACAATCTGTCGATAACAGATATATAACTTAGTCGATGTTATTATCGAGTTACTTGACTGTTTTGGTGTTTTACTGAAAACTGAAGAATCTGCAGGAATATTTTCTGAGTGTGATGATTAGAAGCAGGTATTCGAAACACCATATTGCGACCCTCAAAAACGACGTTTGGTGCCTCGAACCGTCCATGTTAGAGTCACCGTAATTGCTACATCATTACAATGCACATCAACCGCAAAATAAAAAAAGAGGAACTTACGCTCCTTTGATGCCATGTCTTAAACAGATGCATCCTTTCTCTATTTTTAGTAGATCTCCATACATGTGATGGTTGTCGTCAAAGAGTATACCGTACCGCACGCGACTACAATTCGTTTTGATTAACCTGGTCAGTTTTCTTAGACCTCCCATGTTCCCAAATAATACACGATCAAGTTCGTATTCTTATGCAAACAATTTCAACTGTTGCAGGCGACATAATTCAGTCATTCCCTGTGAGTTCTTCATGCGTACGTCATATGCAGCAGGTATCTCGATAGAAAAGCCTTGCCGATAATTCCGCGTTTGGGAACATTTCCTAAACAGTCGGTATATGAAATTCAATGCACGTTCTTTTATTGCCTGCCTTGTTTCAGTCGACAAATTCGACACTTAACAAAATGAACGCGTTTTAATAGAGGCTCTTTAACGAGACGCTTGGCACGCATTAAAAGACATTAGGTATCAATTCGTCGAATACGTCAGGAACATTTTGTTAATATTCTACGGCTTCTTATTCACATGCTCAATTTGATCTTTTTCTTGGGGGGGGGGGGGGGGGGGTATGGAAATTATAGTTAGCGATAGCTTCAGAAACGCCAGAAATAGAATGACTAGTACAAAACATTTCGTTCTCGCGTTGCTGCCAAATAGTGTTAGAGGCGTTACCGAGAATAATGTAACGAAATACATTGCTCCTTACTTGAAAATAAAAGTCGACGCGTTACCGACCTACGTTACCTTAAAATAAAAGTAACGCTATACCGTTGCGGTTACCAATAAAAAGTAACGCGCGTTATTTTTGTTACTGAATTAAGACGTTTTACTGTTTTGGCAGTGCCCCTATGCATAAGCCCCATAATTCAGGAACGTTTTAAGTTCATGCGGAAACTGACCATAGTTACTTTATCTCTTTGTTACGGATACTTCTAAAAACTGACGCCTAAAAACGAAAAGAAACACACATAATGCTCAAAGTCTCACACCGCTTGTCGCCTAAGAGCACAGAAAAAAGAAGAGATCGATGCCATTTTTTTTTTGTTTGGGAAGAAGTGACAAGTAACTTAATTACGTTACCCGTTACTTGAAATAAGTGACATATGTACGTTAGCCGTTACGGTTTTATAAAAGTAACGGGTATGCTACTACGTTATCGATAAAATGTAACGTGTTACCGATAACGACGTTAGTTCTAACTCATTACCGCAACACTGCTTCCGGTGAATTCCTTAATATGGTCAGTGAGTAGACAAGTCGTGACTTAATCTGGCCTGCTACGAGAGCACACGCAGGCATCGCTCACGGAAATGTGAAATGTGCCGTTTTGTTAAATATCTCACGCTTCACCCTGAAGCCCGCGAGAGTAGAAGATAAAATATTATAGCGAGATTACCTGTGTCTTTCTTTATTTACATGGCACCGGCACTTATGTATCACGCAGTATTATTGTTCGCGTTATCCTCTGTCTCTGTACGCTGTATTCCTCCCAGATAGTGGTGTTGCGCTTAATATACTGCGCAAAACGGAAGATAGAAACGTCTTCATAGAAATGTTTTTTTTTTTCCTGAAAAGTAATCAAAGTGAAGTAGCATCCTTGAAAGTCATCCTTCAACATTATTTTATGCTTAGGAAGTCAGCTATTAGATACAAAACGTTTTTGTTCTGATAGAGAGAATGTCGTAGCAGTAGCCTAATAAACTTTATAATATGTAAACATGACTTCTTCAAAAATCACGTTGCAAAAATGCAGTTTTCCTGCGTCATTGCTTGGTTAAACACGGGTCTACTTGAATAAAATCGGAATAGAAAAGGTACAAGAAAGATTATATAGGTGATCTATTGTCGTCTAAGACAAAATGGGGCTTTAATATCAGCAGTGCATATTCATTTTAAGAACAAAATGTTAAATAAATATTTATTAACAATGGTCTTAACTACTGAATAACAACGTACGTCAGCGTATTCCAGGGAATTTATTTATTTCGAGTAAACATTAATCACAAGGAAACAATAACTACCTCTCGAAGAACCGTGATGCCACTTTGACGTAAATTATTTTCGATGTCCCTAAATATAGAGGAGAAAAAACTCCATCGCTCAAACACATCCTCCAATTAACGTCTCGACACGCATACGTCGAGAATGCAACCTGGCTTGGTCAAACAAATATAAAAAATCTACGTTTCTACCTCTTTTTTTTTTAATTACGCTAATTTATGCGCATTGCTGGCTTATTATTTTTTTTTTTTTTAAGAAACAGGTTTCCTTCGCTGAATGTTTAATATTTTGCGCCTCGGATCAAATTGGCCCACTGCTCATTCTATCTCCACCATTCTAAAATCCAATCACTTTTCCGCGGACCATCTCACAGCTCCTAAGGAGTAAGAGACAAATCAAAATATTCTTCGCCCTAGCTGGGGCGCAGAAGAAGAGCACAGCGTTAGAATGGATAGCGCCAGTACCGCCCGATAATTGCGAAATTCAGATCCTCATGCAAATTTTAAATAAAATACGGCAACAGATGAACAACGCCTTGCAGCAAAATCACAAAGAACAAATTAAACAGAAAAAAAAAAAAAAAAAACATGCGTGGGATACTTGAATCGAAATTCGAGGAAAATTACGATTGCACATAAATTTAGATACATCAAACCCAGGAGAGCGGAAAGCTAATATGAATTCAGCTGTGTTCTCCTTTATCTAAAAAAACGGCGAGCTTACAAGGCATGTTGCGATTTCAATAATCTGAATATAAAAGAAAGAAAGCATGCTTATTTTTAAAATATTACATTATAGGTGACCCGCCAGAGCAAATATAATCTTGAGATATTCTTCTGCAGACTTAACCAACGTGTTGGCAAATAATATCACTGCATGTACAAATTAATGACCGAATAAGACATGCTTTCGTATCCCTGGGCACTTCCGGCGCACCTCAAGAAACCGAAGGACAGGCAAAGTTAAGCACGCGGTCGGACTCGGAAAATATTTAGTAACTTGGCAACTGAACACTAAATTTGTTTCGTATTTGCATCTGTGTAAGTCGCGTTTTGTGTTAAAATTTTCTTGGTGCGTCTTCTTCAACGGTGCGAACTACATGAGCCTTTTCAATGTGTCGTGGGGATTATATCTCACCGTCGATTCGTAGATGAGGATGGGAGAAAGTGCTTCCATTTGTGCATATATCGAGATCACGACACGGATAGCCAGGCTTATGAATGCTCTTTCGCCGCGCTGGCCATACAAATATATAGGTGCGACTTTTAAACTGCACATTTTGACATTATCTTATAGGGTGGTGCGACTGATAGACCAGGAAACAACAGTGGCACTACGAGATCCGGAGCATAATACGAGCGAATAAAATGTCGCCAATGGTTTTCAGCAACTTCCGGCAATATCGCCTTTACCGACTCCTTCCCTCGCCGGTTCAGAATATATCCATAAGATCATCTAGTCACCATCACGGGTAAAACTAAAAACACAAAAAAACTTCTTCCTTCCCCCCAAAAAAGTAAAACTGTTGTATTGTAAGGAGCGCAGCAGCAGCAATAGAGCACAATAAACAACGGCGCGTCAACCCCGAGGTGTCTCGAAGACATAGCTTTCCGAATGGCCCGACAAAAGCTAAAACAGACGACAGGGTCCAGAATGCCGTGTTGGAACATCGCCGTGACACTGTGCAAGCACCTAAAACTCGGCTACAAACTAGGTTGCTCTTCGCTGGCAGCTCAACCCCCTCGGGAGGGTCGGTGGACACCCAGGGTCCTGCGCGCAAGAATTGTTCGTTCGCCCGCTACCCGCGTCTGTATGTTCATTTCTCTGCACCGCGCCCTGTCCCAAAGATAAATGGAGCAGTCCGTTCTCGGACCTCTGCTACGCCGCGTCCCTTTCCCTAGTACCCCATCCCCTAGCCTACCGCGATGCTTGGCTTCCCGAAATGTGTTCAACATCCCTCATCCTCTCTCCTGCTCTGAGAGGCTGGCTGCAGAATGGTCGTGCCTTCTGAGCTTTCGGTTACGCGGATGCCCTGTTCGACCTCCCCAAATGTGCGTCTGTGCGTACACCGAGTCCCGAATGTTTTCCTCCATCAAGAAGGCGGGATTGTGCACACCGCCCCGGTCCCCCTCCCTACTTCCATCCTTTTCTTTCCCTACTCCAAAACAGACTGACAAGCAAACTAACAAACCCACGGTGCAAAGCTATAGCGAAATGGCGATATTTCATTTTCAGCTTTCCCCTTCCCTATTTTCTTTTTCTATGGGGGGGGGGGGGGGGGGGCTCTTTTTTACTGGGATTTTTCTTACCCTATGTTGATTTCTTCTACATTTCCTGCCTCGACTGCTCCTTGTTTGTTTTACAATCCCTACAGTCATCTTTGTTTCCTATTTCCTTCTCAGCCACCGAATTGTCGGTCGTCGTCTTCTTTTCCCTTTGTTTTAGATGCGTCCTTGTTGCCGGTTTACCCTTCATTGGAGTCTAGGACTGGGGAAAACAATAACCAGGCGATTTCTGGGGGACTTTGGGAGAGACAAACAAAAAAAGGAATATCAGCTTTAGGACCACGGGAAGGAGGAGGTAAAGAATGGGGGAGGGGGTGAGCCACACGGAGTAGGCGACTTACATAAAAAAAAAAAAAGAACAAAGAAACACACATATGGAAGAAGGCGGTCGAATGGCCTTTTTGTCGGCCGGGCCTATGGGGTCATTTGTTTGGACGTATGTGTTTTGTCGATTGTCTCTTTTGGTCGTCAGTTGTGACCCCCCCTTCTCCCCCCCCCCCTTTCCCCTCCTCTTTTTGTCTGTGGCAACCATCGCGTTTTGTTTCATAGTGACCGGCTTTGGCGGTGGATATAGCGCTTCGCTGCTGTTGTATGAGTCCGCGCGGGGGGTATCCCGCGTGTTCCTGTCATGCACTTTGGATTTTCTTTTGGTTCCTGAATGTTTTATGTGTTCTTCTTTTGCATTATATTGGCCCATACTTGTCGTCTTCAAGCTTGTGCTCCGATTTTACATGGTGTCGTCGGCTTGTTGCGTTGGATTTTAGCAGCCCACTGTTTCTTCTTTTTTTTTGTATTGCTTACCAGTTGTCGTACGTATATCGCGCCATATGTCGTCTTTTGTTATACGTTGTCTGTCGTTATTTTATTTTCCCACTATGTCGTACAGCAAGTCGTCTTTTCGTTGTGGGGGTGTTCGCGCAAATACGCGGTCGCGTTATCCTTTTTTTTTTCTTGTATTTCCACGAAGCGGTTTTTTTTGACGCTAGCTTCCTTTGAGCAACGATAATTGCGCTACTTTTTCTTCTAGTCGTCAGTCATTTAGTACTTTTGTACTGAGCTCGTTCTTTCGTGCGGCAGCACGCTCCACTTAAAAACCGTCTCGCT
Organism: Ixodes scapularis; assembly: GCF_016920785.2. Lineage (NCBI taxonomy): Eukaryota > Metazoa > Arthropoda > Arachnida > Ixodida > Ixodidae > Ixodes > Ixodes scapularis. The sequence continues at coordinate 50,089,433 of NW_024609882.1, forward strand.
GACGCGGGTATAAAAATTTGTGAGTGATTTCGTGTTTCTATTTTTTTATATTCCTTAAGTGTTTGGAGATCCTTCTACAGGTCTTAATGAGGGCGATGAAACCACTCAGCACTTCAAGAAAATGAATGACTCTAAAAAGGAACCAACACTCAAATTATAATAGGGTTTTTCTTTAGCCCGAGTTTTAAAATTTGCAACGTCAACCCTGTATAGCGATTGTCGTTCTACTTTGTTTGAAAGAAGCATATATTGCGCGTGTTGTTAATGGTGCTACACAAGGAAGAACACTTCAAACTTAAAGTGCTGACGTTTAAGAAATGGCACGTTACACGCCCAACTTGTTCTCAATGCCCGTACGTGCGTTTGTATGGTTGCTTGCTCGATGCAGAAAATAATTTTGAAGTTTGCTTACTGGAAAACAGAAACACCATTAGTACCGGAGTTTAATTGGCGAGATGCGAGCAACAAGATGAATTGAGGTTGCAGGATTTGTAATACGATTATTTAGACAACTCGATTTTTGTTTCTGCAGATTGGGTACACCCGTACGGCGAAAATTATTCGTATAATGAATAGGCTGTTTGGTTAAGCCCCTCTTCATTTTATAAATATTATTTATCAGATGCAGCGACTAGAGCCCAAACTAAACAGTCAAGAACAAATGGGTGCGTTTCTTACCGTAATTAAAAATACTATATATTCGAATGAAAATATCGACTCTTCGTTTGATGCTGCCTTAAGAGAAGGTGTTGCTTATGTTCGGCGATAACTACTATAATTCTCCTCACGAACGCCCAAGTCTCATGACGGGAAAATGGATAAAAATGTTGGTGTCCGACTCGGGATCCTATTCACAACTCCAGACCGTCGCTTGGCTCCCTCAGGACGAAAGAAGAACCAAAGGAGCGGGGGGCGGAGGCGGGAACCGTCGGGTACGATGTTGCCGTTCTCGTATAGTTTTATCGGTAAAACTCAGTGGAGTTCCCCTAGGAATTCAAGTGATGCGCTCGGCAACTGCGTTGCACAAAAAGACCGGGGTGGATCATTCCAAACGTAAACACTTCCGTCGCCTGCGATCTGCCCTTATCCTCGCTGAGTAACGTTTTGAGACAGATAAATTAATTGAAGCACACGTACCAACATGAGCGAACGGGCGCCCATGTAATTCGCCCTCGTCACATACGCCGCCGCTCAACAAACAGCTCGTCATCCATAGGGGATTGGAGTTTGGAATGGGAAGCTCTGCTTGACATGACTCCCCTCCTATCCGTGCATTAGTTTTACGCGCCATATCCAGGGTGGCTTTTAATAAACAAAACTTGGTTGTTGCTGTTGTTATTGTTGTTTTATCGCAAACATAGAGGTTTCGCCAAGTGCTCAGTATTTGCTCAAATGTAGCAGCAGTGGTCCAAACCCAATAAAAAAAGCGTTATCCTATTCAAAAAATATAAGCGGTTTTCAAAAATTTTCAATTAAAATATAGGGGCCGACGAAGCCTACAGATACGTAAATTGACTCACCTTCCAGAAACGAGCGACATTTTTGAATTGAAAAGGTGTGAGGTGAGTATCTCTTGCACTTTTTTAATAATATAACGGTAAACTTCTGAAACTTTATTATCTGGTTCGAGTGGCCAGCGCTACATTTGGAAAGAGACTGAGAGTGCGGTGACGTGTTTTTTTATATTGCTGGTGACAAAGGAAAAAAACAACAACCGATTTTTATTTCATCAGTTCCAGCATTTTATTACATTTACTGTGATATCTTAAAAGCTGGGAGTTCATATCTCTTATTGCTTTTTAAGCCATCATCTCACAACATCAAATTCTGTTGGAGCTCAGACCGCCCATCGAATCTTTGAGTTTTTAGAGTAAAGTAGTACGTACACCAGAATCAATGATCTTAAAGAAATAGAAATACAATCTCTACCGTTTTAAGTAAAAGTACTTTTTAACACAATCTTTCCTGGCCTTTTAAACTGGTAAACAATGCACCAGTGGTAATCCAAGATGTATCGGTTATTTTTGTAACTTGCGGCAAATATTGGATAAAGTGTAGTGGTCACAAATCAGTTATATTCGGGAAATGGCGCAAAATTCAAAAGTTCCCACGACTTTAGAATTTGGCGCCGCTTGCAGATTAGGGGGCTAAACGTACTAGGAGAGAGGTCATTACGTTAATCCCGTATCTTTCACAAGCGACAGTCTCGTGGAGGAGTGGCCTCTTTTAATAATTTTCAATTTCCTCGCTTTCGCTGACCAAATGAAAAGTAGTGACGGTTTGAAAAACTGCGGGAAAGCCACCCCCAGTGCGAACGGAGTACTGCGTTGTCTGCTCGCGTCTTTGATGAGAATAGAATAGGCCTTCCCATATTTCTTCAGAGTTAACACAATGTACGTTAAAGCCTGGAGCTGTACTCCCCTCGGAAAGTATAAGAAAAACTTACTTTAAGTAAAGTACAATTACATGCCCAGATAATGTGTTTCAAGTAAAGTGAAAGAATCCTAAACCTGATTGAAGTAGTACATTAAGTACTATGCACTTAAAAGTACTTCAGTAACCTCGTAGAGTCAATTCCTGCAACTTACAGAGGGAACTCGGCGAATAAGAATGCCGAAATATGTTTAGGTTTAAAGAAATATCAGTTTGTGCTTTGGCAGGTTAAACGCTACACTGAGTGTAGCATCGCAGGCTGTTTCTTTAGATCTCAAACATATTTTCAGCAATGTGATTTTTCTACCGTAAAATCCCGTAAGGACGCCCACCCAAAATGAAGAGATAAATGGTGAAAAACGTGGGGTGGGCTATCTTTTAGGATGCCACAGCAAACCTTTATCAAAAATTAATGATAAGCGCCGGGGCACCCGCTACAAACCACGTGACGCGGGAACTGATACCGCAGATCGCGGACACGGCAAATTCGCGTTTCACGATGCGATAAACACGCGGGAATTCGCTACGAACTCCTGGATTACGGGAAAGGATACCGCAAGTGGCCGACGCAGCAGATTCGCGTTTCACGCGGTGCGAAGGACTCGCGGAAACCCCTCGAGGACTCGCATCTCACGGGAACGGATACCGCAGATCGCGGACGCAGCAGACTCAAGTTTCATGGCGCAATAAAGACGCGGAACCCGCTACAATCTTGCTTGTCACGGAAACCGATATCGCGCGCGCAGATCGCGGACAAAAACACGGGAATACGCCACAAACTGTACGTCACAGACACAAATACCGCAGATTGCGGACGCAACAGAATCACATTTCACGATGCAACATACGCGTGGGAACAACTAGCCTGTTACGCGAGCCGATATCATGCGGAGATCGCAGACAGAAACGCGGGAACCCGCTATGAACTCGCTTCTCGGACACAACGGATCGCGCCGTTGATGCGCGATTCCCGTCGGACATCGCTTGACGTCCAACGGGAATCGGGGGGTGGGCGATGTGTCGGAATTTTTATGGTACAGATATTTAGCCAGAAAAACGGGATGGGCGATCTCTCGGGGGAGGGCGCCTTTACAGGATTTTACGGTAGCTCTTAGATTACAGCGACTGGTTCTAAAAAGGCAATCGTGAGGAAGTTAACGCATCAGATCTCTTACAGAATATTACACCATAAACAGAGTTTTTTGTGCGTTTTGTTTCCGACATCAAAATCTAACAGGTAATTATTTTCATGTTTAATATTTCTATAATGCTCGGCCACCATAGTAAAAAAAGGCTAGGAAACAATAACAATCGATATATTTAATAGGGTTGCGCTGACGTACGTCGCGAATTATAAGCTTTGGGTCTTTTAGGTTCAAACATGTTCCGCTGACTGGGAGACTTTCCGCTTCCCTGGACCCAAGTACCAAAATAGGCTTACTGCGGATCCGCCGAGACTCAACAGGGCAAAGCTATTGAATCATTAGATTACTCACGTACAAGGGCTCCGAAAATCAGCTTCGATCGCAGCTGGAAAGAAATCGAAGTAAATAAAAAAAAAACGAAACCTATCTCGGCTCTTGAGCGTGTACCGTACAGCACGGACCAGCGATTCCATCTCAACTATCATTCTTGCAAAAATCGTTACGTCATTTTGCGTTTGTTTTATTTTTCTTACTCGCTCTCACCTAATACCGTTATTAGCCGAGCACGGCCGGGTATAAGTGAAACGTATGGACGATATCGGCTGCTCGCGGACGCCATTTTTCCTTATTAAAGAATCCCTTTGGGAGGGGGGGGGGGGGGGAGGGGGCAGATTCTGATAGCGTCTCAATGTGTATGTGTGTGTGTGTATGCCCGCCGCGCGGGGGCGTGAAAAATCCACTTTCCAATAGGCAGGGAGGTACCTTTTTATGCATGGGCTAGCTTTTACGCCTGAGGTATTGTAGAGCAGCTATAGTCAAAGACAACGTAAGAAACCCTGGGCGTAGCGAGCACCGAGGTTCATATTCTAGCTCGGCAGCTAATGAGTTCGCGCTATATTATCTGAAAAGAACACAAAAAAAAAAAAATAATCACGAAGTGAGAAGCGTCAACATATCAGGCCACTACCGAAGTGTCTTAAAGCTGTTATTTTCTAGAGAAGTGCACGGGATAGCCGTTTAGGGGCGGCCCGTCTCTTTTCATCTGAAACGTTACACAACGTGTAACGCTGAATAACGTGTAACGGCCCCGGCCCTCATATATAAAAAAAGTGTTACAGTGTTTTTGTTGTTTTTTGCCACAAGTAAAAGAAAACTAAAGAAGGCGTCGCCGTACGCACTTTATTGGCAAAATGTAGCGCTAGCGGAGTAAACCAGGTGCCAATGTATGAAAACTTACCTTTATCTCAGTCAGAAGATACAGAAGATTTTTTCAAAATTTCAATAGAAAGATGGGGCCGCCGTTTTGTTCATTTTCGGCAACTGGCGCCCTTTAGGTTCACGTATTCTAGAATACAATCGGGCGCCATTTTCCCGCAAAAAAAAAAAAAATTTGAGGAAATCGGTAATAAATTTATTACCGATTAATAAGTTGTCATCAAGTTCAAAAAGTTAGCGCTACATTAGAGCAGAGATTGAGTGTCCGTCGGTACGTAGCTTATTTCTGCGGTTAAAAACAACGACAAAAGAACGTTACCCTGTAAACATTTTTGAGGCACCCTGTCAGGGAGGTAAAAGAACTTTAAAACGAACTGCTTTCAAGAATCGTCAAACTTAGCTCGCGACCTAGACATTTCCCGCGCTAAACGGCCTGCGCTAATTCGCCGATTTTTAAAATAAGCTTAGTCTGAAACACCTTCCACGTGCCCGTAAAGCAGGGATATGCACAATGTTACTCCCTTCCACCTTACGATGAATCTTAGAGGATGCTACGAGCCATCCAAGACGATCCAATGACATCCGTCGTTCACGTGACCTTTGGGAGCTGCACAACATTTCTCGGGTCGGGTAATCACGCGATGTTCAGAGCGCTGTGTTGGCTCCAATGTTTTCCGACCATCCACTGCGGATGATTTCAAGGTAAAATGGAGCATAGTCGGAAAAATATTTCACTGAATTAACCTCAATGTTGGTCCCATATACACACCCTGAAAATGCAAAGCAATCGTGAGTGCGTTCTCGGAAAGTTCGTAATAAAGCAAGATAATTCTGTCGACCCCTTAAGTGGAAACCTGCATAAAATAGCTTTAAGTTTTCCTAAACAAATATTGCACGTTATAGCGCAACGTAATATTTCGTTGTCAATAGCATAGAAATGAAGCTTATGCAAGGATTTCTCTTTTTAGCCGAACATCTTTTTAGATAGAGGCAGTCATGTATACACGTTACCCCAAAAAAGAGCAACTAAACACAGTTATTGGGTACTCACTCCAAAAAGTAATTAAATACGTTACTCGTTACTGATTCCCAAAAGGAACTTATTTTTACCTCAAAAGTAGTGAGTTACTTTACTTATTACTTTGACGACCAAATACGTCACTGATTTTGTTTCTTGGTTCATTCTTTTCTTTTCAGTAGTCGATGCACTTAAGCCGTAGCTGCCGCTCAAAGTCTTCAACCGTTATATTTCACCGCTTCATTGAGAATACATCTTCGCCGACGTTGAAGAGTCGTTCTACTGTCGCTCTCGAAGGAACGGCAGTGCTGCGCTTCAGGAAGAGCTCGGGAATCTGGGATTCACATCTCTCTTTTCTTCTCTCTTTTTCTAAAGTGCCAAGTTGACAATCACGCATTCTTGGAAGTTCAACCAACTGACCTTACTGAATTCTCCGCGTGAAGATATTCCCCTCTGTAGAGTTCGACTGACGTGTTCAGTGACAAACGTTGCTGTACTGTCGTAGTGTTCAGTTGTTTTTCGGGTTGCTCATTTGTCTTTCTCACAATCGAGACATGCTCATGTAAGAGTTAATTTATAAATGTGAGCATTGAGGCCAATATTTGATATTATAAACGTGACGCTCTATAGCCGAAGCCCGATTTCGACAAGTTTCGTGTTCAGATATACGGCGATTTTATTCTTCCGGGTGTAGAGCCTTCATTACATATTTTGAACAATAGCAATACATTAACATCTAGAATGGCTTGTTTTGTTGTCTCTTATTAATTTGAGTTTTCTTGAACAACTAATTTGAATACCGAACAGCGTAGGTAGTATCTTAGATCTCGTTCTTTTAAATGTCCCCATTCTAAGCTTAAGTCTGGCTTCCCGTCCTTTGGTACAAGTTCATAAACTTCATCCTGCTTCAATCGTCCATATAAATATATTGAAACTTTCAACTGGTCTAATGTTCCGGCTACGTAATATGTCGATCGCACAAATGGCACTCTAACAACAAATGTAAAAGATGACATCGACACTTTTGTGCCGAAACGTTCATCACAGTCATCTAAATATCTTGATTGGTTTTCCTGGGATAATAAAAAATAATTTCCACCGTCTTTACAAAAAAGACAGCCTTTCTCGTATTTATACTATATTCAAATTATATCGCGCATTGGCGAAGAAACTGCTCAAGCGCGATAAACGGATACATCTTGATAGCGTGGAAAATAGCTTGTTTCGCTTATTTCGACGCCCGATGACGTTCTGAAAGTTCGCGAATCAAAATACACTTGACGATAGTCCAGTCATCTGTTTACGTGACTGTTCACATGGCGCCCCGGGTTTGGTTTCATCATCTCGTAAAGTTGAAGAAGCCATCGCGGACTATTTTAGTGTTTCTGTGATAACCAGTAATCTGTTCAGATGGTGGATAAGGAGTTGATTGTTTAATAATGTGTTTAGCTCTTTATGAGTGGACTCTCTTGATATTGCGGAGGCGGTAAGAAACTCAAAACCCAAATGTTCATCTGGTGACGATGGTGTACCAGGCTTTGTTATCGAAGGCTGCGGTGAGCTGTTCTGTACTATTCTAAAATACATTTCTACTCCGTCTCTTAGTTCAGGCTTTTCTCCATCACTCTGAAAAAGAAAAAGAAAAGCAATTGTGCTTCAAATATTAAAAAGTGGTAACGCTTCTATTCTGGCTAAGTACCGTCCAGTTTTCTTGCTTTGTAGCTTTTCCAAGGTTTTTGAGATTGTTGTGCGTAGCAGGATGATATTGTATTTCCGTGAAAAATTAACGTTTTCGCAGCACAGTTTTATAAATGGTAGGTTTGCGAAACAAATTTATGCCACTTTTTAGATCACTGTGTGCCGTTTGTTTTTAAAAAAAGATCAAGTAGATGCAATATATTTTATTTGTCAAAAACGTTTGACAAAATCAGTTGCGTGTTGCTTTGGCGCAAATTATGTATTTATGGTGTCTGTCCTGAATTATGTAACGGGTTCAAGTGTTCTCTGTATTTTCAATCAAATAGTCTTCGGGTCGCTAAAAGTTATTCTCGAGTTTTTTTTAATTATTATTATCAGGTATAACCCAGGAATCAATACTGAGTCTTTTGTTTTAATTTTTTATAAGTGACATGACGTCATGTGTAAAAAATTCTGAACTGCTTTTATTTGCTGATGACATTAAATTGTTCAAGAGCCTTCATTTCATTTTTGGTTGTCATTGAATGCAACTAGATGTGTCTAATATTGCACAGTGGTCTAAACAAAAGCCCTTGTTTCTTAGTACTAATTCAAAAGCGATGTCTTTGTGCAGACACTCTGCAATCATTAGTAGCTCCGATCATCTCAATAAAATATCGATTGAACGAGTTTCACTCGTTCAATCGATATGACTGACGATATAGTCGTTATTTTATTCATATTTTCCGTATCACAAGAGAAACATTGTGAATAATAAATAACCTTTGGTTATTTATTATTCATGTTGACCGGGAGCGTCAAAGTAGGCTTGGTAAATATAACGATCACATTTTATTTTTATAATAACCATTCCACCAATAATGATTTATGATTTTTATGGCACACATATATACTGCCACCAAATACAAAAGTACAACTAGAATAGCGAATGCAAAAGAAACAAGACTATAATGCTAATACAGGATGTGACTTGGAACACTTAGATAAGTATCATCAGCTCACGGATATATGAATCAAGGCTTTGAAACAACTTAATATGAGGGTTAACTGTAATAAGTTATTATTGGCAATTGCAGGCTTAATTCACGAGCCATGATATTCCTCCGGAACCTTACCGAATTAACTCCCGGTTATTCGCGTCATACAGCACACCCAGATATCAAGACATAACATGAACATGAGAGTCGTTTCTGCGACTTCCTTATGCAGAAACACAAAATTGTCGCACTAATAAATATGATATGCAGAATATATAATACATATCACAAGACTCAACCTGTTTTATTTTTAAGTACCACTATAGCTGTCGTATTCTCCAAGCAGCTTTGTAACAAACAAGAATTTCTGCAAGAAACTTTCAAAACTCCCAAAAGTTAGGGTGATTAAAAAAAAAAAGAAACTCTTCACGGGAAAAACCGCCGGACATGGCAGTTTGTTCCCGTGCTAATTTGCTAAATATTAAATTTAATTTACTACTCAACTTTTTAATTTGCGTGGACAAACATATACCGTAAAATCCCGTAAGGACGCCCACCCAAAATGAAGAGATAAATGGTGAAAAACGTGGGGTGGGCTATCTTTTAGGATGCCACAGCAAACCTTTATCAAAAATTAATGATAAGCGCCGGGGCACCCGCTACAAACCACGTGACGCGGGAACTGATACCGCAGATCGCGGACACGGCAAATTCGCGTTTCACGATGCGATAAACACGCGGGAATTCGCTACAAACTCCTGGATTACGGGAAAGGATACCGCAAGTGGCCGACGCAGCAGATTCGCGTTTCACGCGGTGCGAAGGACTCGCGGAAACCCCTCGAGGACTCGCATCTCACGGGAACGGATACCGCAGATCGCGGACGCAGCAGACTCAAGTTTCATGGCGCAATAAAGACGCGGGAACCCGCTACAATCTTGCTTGTCACGGAAACCGATATCGCGCGCGCAGATCGCGGACAAAAACACGGGAATACGCCACAAACTCGTACGTCACAGACACAAATACCGCAGATTGCGGACGCAACAGAATCACATTTCACGATGCAACATACGCGTGGGAACAACTAGCCTGTTACGCGAGCCGATATCACGCGGAGATCGCAGACAGAAACGCGGGAACCCGCTATGAACTCGCTTCTCGGACACAACGGATCGCGCCGTTGATGCGCGATTCCCGTCGGACATCGCTTGACGTCCAACGGGAATCGGGGGGTGGGCGATGTGTCGGAATTTTTATGGTACAGATATTTAGCCAGAAAAACGGGATGGGCGATCTCTCGGGGGAGGGCGCCTTTACAGGATTTTACGGTAGTTTAAATTCAAAACTTTCTTAGCATCATTGAAAACCAAAAATGCCCCCATTTTAGAAAGATATGAGGCACGTAGTGCATTTTACTGCGTTCCGAAAAGACGCTCGATTGATCATTAATAAAAGCCCATCGAGCAACATTGGCGGTCGCTATTGCTTGGACACAAAGCTTGTGATAGGATCCGAGCCGTCGCCGAGCGTTGATACAACACGTGTTCTCAACACGAGCTAAGCAGATTTCACGCCGAACGCTGACGTAGCCATCCTGTCCAATACAGCCAAGAGTACGTGATCGAACAATGGCGGACCAGCGATGGCGCGGAGTTTTAAAAATGGTATATTGGGACGTGTTTCTATGTTTCAGCTTTCTATCCCCGCTCATTCTCGCGCCAGCGGCCCTGCGCCTAGGTGGCCAACGCGCGCAGCTACACTCTAAAGAAAAAGGGTATCACCTTACAACCTTTTGTCCTATATAATGCACCCCAAATCTTTAGTTCGACGTGCGGTGCACTACAATCGAACAGACGGCCCCAAATTTTACGAGGGACATGATAACGGTGCGATATATTATTTATTAAATAGCTAGAGTATGTATCAAAGACCTACAGAAAGAAAACAATGAGGTTTTTCAGTAAAGCCAAAAAAAAACTATTATACATTTTTTTGTAGTCAGTAACACGTACAATAACTATTTTAATAATCTGTAGCACACGGCTAACAAGCATCTCCTGAAATTTAGTACCGTCAGATCGACGTCAGTGCGCTGGACGTGGAACCGAAGTTTTGGGGTGTATTATACGGGACAAAGGGTGTAATAATACACCCGTTTTTTTAGAGTGTACTGCCCCAGATCTCTCAGAGGATGAAAGCGCGGCGTACGGGCGTTGCGTTGCAGCGGTCCTGCTACCAGGGGCAGGACCGCTGGCGCAAAGATGCGCTCCGATGAAAAACCGGAACCTGGAAACACGCCCAAGTTGAGCGTTTTGTCAAAATTACATAAAATGCTCAGTGTCTTATATCTTTCGAATATGTGTTTATTTAGTGGTTTTCGATTATTGCAAGCAAGTTTCTAATTGAAATGAAGTATGGTGTAAGGCGCGACGACAGCGGACACATGGAAGAAGACTCGCAGACCATGCGCCACTCACAACTATATTTCAAAAGCGCAGAAAATAAAGAAATATATATATTTGTCAAAAAATCTTATCTCCTCATTATACAGGGCAATATATGTTTTACTGATGCAGTGCTAGACCCTTCCCTGATAAAGTATGCTTCCATTTCCTCACGCGCTTTCTGGACCTTACCCAGAATCGTTGTCTCAAAAAGGCGCACCACTTGCATTTCCTGCAGTGTTCTGGCAAATGTGCCCTATCAATCACCTTTACATTTTTTGCGTGCTCCCTTTGTCGGTCATTAGCGCATCTTCACGTCTGTTCTGTGAAGGAATATCCACGCGTAAGAATGATTTCGTATATAACCTCCGTGACGCATTTAACCTAAGACCTGACCTGCTTTCTGGTGCAACCTCGCCTTAAACCACACGCATCGGTATTGCGAAAGCAGAGTTGACCGAGTTTGCTCGAAGCTGGAAATACGAGCAGTACCCCGAAGCTGTTCGCCACATTCTTGAGGTGATGCGACATTTTGTGCACATATGGTGCGACCTCAGGCCTTATTTTATTCAATGCTCTTTGCGTCATTCTCGTATTGATGTGTCCATTTCCTTTTTGAAGGGTGCCTTCAATTACATTTGTTACGACCGTCTTAGGGAAGCCCGCGGACAATAGTCTGGTCACCTGTTTCTTAGAGCTTCTCTACATCCGGTGGGCACAAGACTTCCTGAGGGCAATTTCTAGGCAGAGTGGCGATTCCTCTTTTTCATTACCTTAGAATGCGCGAAATCATAGGCAGGAGTTCCTTTTGAGACCTTGCAGAATGCATCCAACATGCGTGTTCTTCTTGGACCTTACAACTAAAACCTAAAAACAGTAGGTTAGCCTGCTTTGGCAGTTCCTGGTTGAAAACAATGGAATATATTATAATATATCCCATTGTTTTCAAAAGCAACCAACGCAAAATTTACCTCCTTAAGGTATGTCGAAAACCTACATTCATTGAAACCAAGAAACAATCATCTACGTAGCTAAAAAGTTTTAAAACTTTAAAATCACTAAAAAATTTGTAAACGTCCGATCGGTGGTTGCATAAAAAATGTTACACAGTATGGGGGCCACACATGACCCAATACAGATGCCTCTTATAAAAAAAAGCTGGTTTAAACAAACTTGTCGTCAAGGTACGTTTCTAGTAGGGTTTGAAAGTTGTCAACTATTACTCCTACCTTATTCTAGAAAGGAATGACGCCACTGTCATCCCGCATGACCGTACAGTGTCAAACGATTCAAAATGTGCCACTGAATAAAACATATCTTCAATTTAAACGGAAAAGTGTACCTTATGCATTGGTTGCCCCTGAAATCGTTTTTTTTTTATTTTAAATTTTTGTTTTCGTTGAGGAAAAGGTTTGTCACTTGCAATCTTTTCAAAGATTTCAACGATACCGAATTACATTCTAGATGCCAACTGCCATTTTCACTCATAGTTCGTGGGAGAATGGACTTGATAAAGGTGACAAAAGATATGCTTTTTGTTTTAATTTCTGCACTTTTCAAATATAGTTGCGAGTGGCGCCTGGGTATGTGTCTCCTTCCTTGTGTCGGTTATTTTTTGACCCTTACACCATGCTTCATAACCTTCACCAACTAGACCAGATGCGTGTTCTTCTTGTTGAAACCATATATTTATGCGTGCTAATTACATAGTTACTTGGTAAATTTCAGTTCAATATTCAGATCATTAGCATGTTTTTGTAATCCCTCATATGGCTGGCAGGTTGTTCCCGTCAAAAGGTGCTCTATCAGCCACGCTATGTTTAATTACCTTTTTTAATTCTTCGCTAATAAACCGAGACATAAAAACACAAAGAAATATGTAATTATGAAGTATGTTGACGTTCCCGAAACGATAATGTAATTGCCAATCATTGCGTTCTAAGGAGAAACCTCGGTTTATGGCAGGCTGATATCGTAGGTTTGAACGTAAAAAACAAACAAAAAAAAACAGTTGCTCCTTTAAAACTGAACATAGCTAATTGTGATGCTGAGTACCGCAACCTGTACGGTTTTTCCGGGGCCTAAACAAATTATAAGTCTTGTCATTCGGCGAGAGCACTTCAAACAAACCTTGAAACATGGGAGGAAGAATCTTTCCACAAAATTGATATCGGAGACAGTAAAATTACAGTGAGGGATTGAGCGAGCTGGTGGAAGCTTATCTTGACGATTATAGAACGAGGTTGACGCAGAAGGAGGAAGATTTTTTACTCTCTTCCACTGTAAACAAAAAATGTCCGCCTTTGGCTCAAATTATTACTTAAAATAACCGTTGTATATTAGAGCTATCATCACACCGCTAGTATTCATTTACATTTTGTTGTATATGTTGTTTGAGAATGTTGTTTAATATCTATCGCTCCAACGTTTGACTTAAACGTCAAATATTCCTTAGTCCCTGGAACATTTTCAGAAGAGACAATCGTGATTTTAAAGTCGGCATAGCTTATTGCGAAACGTAAGCATTCATTGACGTTTTCATACCAAGAACATCATGCAACTGAAATGAACAATTTTTCAGCACCTCTGGTGACTGTACCACCCACTGATTTATTTACGGAGGTTGTAAATAATCATCTTTGCTGACATCATGCCAAAGTGGCTGTATTAAACAAATGTGTTTACTTTGCAGTTTTAGAGTGCAGCTTTTTAGCGTGTAAGTTTTTTTACTTTAGGCCTATGATCGTAAAATACCTTCATATAACAATTAAAAAAGAGGGTACCATTATTATAATCATATTTTTTACGCGTCAGAGATACATAATTTTGATGCATCAAATTGATTTAGTAAGCCAGTTACATCGTCGTCGCATCTTGGCGGGGTCATCTGCCAGATAAGCGTTGCTCTTGTGAATCGGGTAACACACTAGAGAATCGTTATCCAGAAAATATTGCGTTAGTTTGTTTCTCCATGCTCTGAACGACTTTGTGAATTCATACTTATTGAACACGACACATATACTTCTCACTGACAGGTCAGGAAAGACACGGTGTGGCTTGCTATGTTAATGCTTTTCTTCGGGATTCGTACTTTTCCGTTCTTATCGGTTCATACCGCAATCTCATTGGGTACGCAGCAATAAAAATATGCTCGAATTTACGATTGTGAAAAGATATACTCACGCACATGAAATCGGGGCGGATAAAAAAATTAGCATCCAAGGAAAGGAACAGAAGACTGCGTCCCACTTGTTAATAGATTTCATCAACGCCATTATGGTTAGCATTAAAGTTTGGTCTCAGTGAGAGAAGACAAACTGCAAAGGTTTTTAATCCCCGAGTTTACGAGAGAAGTTCAAGATGCATGTCTTTAGAGATGTGTCAATTTTTGTGGGTAAATATCGATACACTTTCTTATAGCAAAGCTGACAATTATCGACATTTCTCTCATTGCCAAGCAATCTTGTTCTGTTGAATTATTAAAACAATGACCACCATTGTACTAAATACTAAGTATTTTTTACTCCATACCTTGCTGTGTTCACATGAGAAAATCAAATCAGTGTTATGAGCACCAGCTTGCTCACTATCATCGAAAAAACACCAAATCAACAAATTGCAGAACGATAGAAAGCACGCGAAGTATTTTACAGCTTTCTTAAAAACCACACAAAATCGACGGGGTTTTAAGTTTCGGTTTCCTATCGGAGCGCATCTCAGCCCCGGTGGTACCGCGCCCCAAGGAGAGATAGTGCAACCAACCTCTGCTGCGCTGTCATCGAGCGACGCAGCAGAGGCTGGTTGCACTATCTCTCCATGGAGCGCGGTGACGCCGGGGCTAATATATATATTTATATATATGGGTGATTTCTTCTCAACTCAGGCTTGAACTTTGGGTCGAATTTTTAAATTTTTTGTCAAAAACACATGTTCTCGGGCAATTCCTATAATAAAAGAACACGCAAACGGTAATTTCGTCAAATTTTGGTTCTCAAGTTATGGACCGTTGAAGCGGCCAAGGTGGAAACTGATCTTTTTCCAGCTTATCGGGGGTGCCATAGTTCACTCCATCCCTTTTGCCTACTTTTTACGCTACATCAATATAACGTTTGGAACACTCTCTAGATATGCTTTTTATATGCTAATTAAGCGTCGAGGTCATAAGATCCTTACTTTTTTTTTGTTTTTCTTTAGTTGTCAAAACGCCTTTCTGCGACGATATTTGACGAAGTTCAGCAAGCTGTGCTTTGTGACCTAATCAACATATCTTTGTGATCTTTACATTGCCGTAAAGATTCAATTAAGCTCTTTATAATTATATTATAATTTGAATATTTTGTGTCAGTTATAGAATGCGTAACACGTATCTAAAAAACGAATATTTCGAAAAACTAGCAAGTTTGGAGTCGATTTTCTAAAAAAAATCTACCTTTTATTCATTTTATTTTTTATTCACAGTTAACTACCAACTACCAACAGAAACTACCAACAGAAATTGTAATATATTGTTTGTATGGCCGCTATTAAGTCTCGAATCTCGTGCTATGACCGTTTTGAACGGGACTTCGCACAGGCGCTCTGCTCAGCAGAAATTTCACCTACCTAAAGTTTTTTGGTTATGGTTAGCAGTTATCTCAATATCCAATCATAACCATCAAGGAAATTTGGAGTAGTACACTTAAAAAAAGTTTAGAAGTTCGTAACCACAAATACGGGCACAGCGCTTACTTCCTCCCGATTCGGGAAAACAGATCGTGAGAGAATTCCTCTAGGGCCTTTTGCTTTCGGCTTTGAGTTTGAAATACCGAACTTGATATGTAATTGTCATATTGTCTTATGGCAGACAAATATTTAGTGCATATACGTATGTACAATTTAGTATCTAACGCTTTGAAAGTACGATTTATTTCGTGCACATACGGACTCTTTCGCAAAATAACGAGCATTTCGTAGCGTGTAAGTTTTCAAATGTGTTAGTGATGTGTTTAGGTTTCATTCCTATTTTCAGTGATTAATGCCGGGTTACTTACACTTTTCCTTGACTTAAGTTTGTCCGGGAGTCTAGATGTTATGTATCTTCACCGTCAATACATTAGCGATGCACACACAACTTGCAAATCACCCCAGTGACAAGTAAATAAATATTGTTTGGATAAATATTGTTGCTTCTATTACATTTACTCTCAGATATTGAGGTAAGTACAAACATTAAATAGAAAAACTTACATTGGTCAAAATTCTGCTCAGCTGAGCGCCTATCCGAAGTCCGCTTAAAAATCTCATAGCACGAGATTTGAGTCCTAATAGCGGCCATATAAACAATATATTACGATTTATGTTGGTAGTTCCTGATAGACTACTATACTGCCTAACTGTGAAGAAAAAACTAAAAAATAACAGGTGTTTTTTTATAAAATTGACTTCAAAATTGCAAGTTTTTCTAAATATTCGTTTTTCAGGCAAATGTTTAGTGTTATATGTTAACTCAAAATATTCAAATTATACTTAGAAGAAACAGCTTAATTGGAGCTTTACAGTGATATAAAGATCATTAAAATATATTGATTAGGTCACACAGCACAGCTTGCTGAACTTCGTCAAATATTGTTGCGGAGATGCAGTGTGACAATTAAAGGACAAACACTGAAGATATATCTAGACGCTTCTTCTTTTATTGAAGGAATTTACAGGTAGCTACTAAAGATTTCAGAGGAGCTAATTATGAATTACTCTATTTTTGTGAGTCACTTATATTAGTGGGCGACAAGTGAACAGAAACAAAATGGGACCATTTATAGCCGTCTTGCAAACAAAAACAGTGCATTTCCTGTTTTTTTTTTCTTCACTTTATTAAGTTCTGCAATAGGTAGCTAGAGAAAAACAGTTAGCAAAATAGATGGTAAGCTTTTCAGAAAATTGACCCCCAAGTTGCAAAAATTTTCAAAGAGTCCTTGCTTTATAAGAAAATGCTGCCCTTTTTCTTTTACACACAACACCAATTATTTTTATCGTTAAAAGGAGTATACTCTAAGCTTTCTGAAAAAAAAAAAACAGCTAAATATGTGGAGACACCTCGTATACGTCACACAGAAGAGCTGGTAAACTTTGACAAATATCGTCCAAATACAAATTGGCAAATTTTCTCAAATATAGTTAATACAAATAATGGCGATAAAATTATTTATTAGAGAATAAGTGTGTTCACAGGTATCTATTAAAAAAATAAGAGGCGCCAATTTCGAATTAGTGTATTTTGGCGAGTTAGTTGATTGACTGACAAAACAGTCAAACAAAATCAGACTTCAAGCCTTTATAGCTGCCATACAAACAAAATATTACATTTTCTATTTTTATCACCTTATAAAATACTGCAATAGCTGGCTAGAAAAAAAAAGACAGCCAAATAAAAATTTTTTTTTAAATTCAGCCCCAATTTTTAAAATATTTTTTAATAGTCTTTGCTTTACTACAATACACTGCCCTTTCTTTTTATAAACAACATCAAATTTGTTATCAATAAAAAGAGTATACTATCAGCTTTCTGAAAATACTAAATATGTCATGATATATTAAATAGGTTTCACGGAATAGCTGGTCAAACGTAAACAAATATTGTCCAAGGGACACACTTTGACAATATTTAAAACAAAATTGAAGATAAACAATCAAAATAAATATATTGACCAAAAATAATCGCTATTCTGAGAGCGGCCGAAAAAAGTCACATTGCACTACCAAAAAAATAAAAGGCAAAAAGTTGAAAGGAGAGAAACATGACATCTCCGACACCCAGGAGAAAGGCCAGTTTGCGCATCGGCTGCTTAAAATATCCATAACTAGAGAACAAAAAATCGCCCGAAATTGCGGTTTGCGCTGCCTGTCATGGAAGGGTTTGCCCAAAAACATTTTTTTTCGTCAAAATAAAAAACTTCTACTCCGAATCCGTGCCTGAGTTGAGGTGAAACCACCCATAATATACGCAGCGGTTTCTCCATGTGAGCATTTATTTTGTTTTTGTGCTGCGCTAAATTTAGATTATTCTCTGTTATATTTCAAAGCCGAAGTAGATTATCCCAACCAGCAAATATAAAGGTTATACTTTTTTTAATATTTAGAAATATGTCAATAAAAACAATCATTTAGAACTATTTTCATCTCCAAAATGTTGCGAGTGGCCATCGTAATTAAGTATGTTAAAAACTGCCCATCTAAAATTCGCCAGCTGGGTAGAAATCGTTTTGTCAAAGGCAGCAGCTTTTATTCGGATAATTAATGAAAGAAATCCGTTCAAGAGGAAAAAAAAAGTAAATATCCAATTCTAATAAAAAGAAAGGTCACTTCGCACTTTCAAACTCAGTCAATACTTTGATTCGAAGGATGGTATCATCAGTATATATCTGAGTGAAAGAGGGTATATCGAATCGAATTTGCATTCAAAGCTTTCCAGAACTACCATTCCCATTTGCGCCATCCCTGTAAAATTCACGCCAACACAGGGATTTATCCGGTTACACGTTTATCCTCGTAATCCACGCGTGAACTGGGTCCTACGAATCAAATGTTGTCAACTGTCGGAATGTAAGAGAATTGAATTCATAATATCACCAGTCGTGGCCTGAAGCGCACATGGCCATTTCTGGGACAGGAATAGACACTATTCCTGTGTCTTGTTTTCTTCTCCCTTTCACGTCTTATAGGACAACAGAATTATATTATAATAAAGATATAGTTCAAGCGGATTATGTTTTTGTCTATTTGTTTTCGACGCATACAACCATGTACTTTAGCTTAGTATACCGTGAACTTTCTTATATATATATATTGATATGGATATGGATATCAGCATCAAAACGACAAGTAGCCCATACCGTAAAGGCCCGCGGCGCCGCGTCCAACGATGGCGAGATGGTATTGCACACATGAATTGAAAGTCAGTTTCCTCATATCTCTGGTTCAACAAAGCAGAATGTAGTCGCTGGCAAACCGAGACACCGATTCATAATAAAAAAACACACAATCCTCCAAATTGATATCAAATAAAATCAAGATTCCTTGCTATACCAGGGAATTTGTTTCACAATTTATTATGCTGCCTACAGAAACAGAAATATCGATATATACTACAGGGCATTTCAGCTACTTTTGGCATAAATTACAAAACGCTGGTGCACGGTACGCGAGCCGAATAAGAAAAGCATTGTTCCTGCTGAGTGAATCAAAGATATTTTTTTGCAATGTGCCAAGCAGGAAAATCTAACAAAAATAAAGCACCTAATTTATTTAAACATTCATTTGCGGGACAAGTTTCAATACAGAAGTTGCTGAGCGTGTTTAAAAACATATCCCACCATGTCGATTCCAGGAACGTAGTCTTTGGGTGTCTAATTATTTTTTAGCTATAATGAAAATTAAAAAAAAAAAAAAAATATTGCACGAGATTTGGAGTAAAACGACTTCTACTAGAGAGTTCGTTTCAAACGCACTGGTACCGTTCGAGTTCTCTCCCAGAATGCATCGCAGTCGCGGAGTGTCGCACGGAAAACTGGCCTCAAACAAACTTGCCAAATGCACCGAGTGCATAAGACTGATGCTGTCGCCATCTATGTTGTACGAAGAGTACAGACTTCAAACCGAAACTAGCGTCTTTCTGTTTGACGTGATGGGTGGGAATGCGAGAGTGCATTCGCTGCCAACGTTTATACAAAAACGTTGGTCGCTGCAACCTGTAGTTTATATATACGATGACTTCAGGCACCTCGGCTGTCATAGAGATATTTACAGACGGCGTAAATTTCTTTGACCATCTGACTACAAAGCAGCTGGTTGCAATCTTTCAATTCTTATAACTGTTTATACTGGAGAAAACTGATGATGCTGTCCGCGCAGAAGCTTGATCCGTTTGAGCATGGCATTATACGTGAACCACTGAAAGGGTACGGCTTAAAACTAGTGTGTGGGAATATCCAGCAAAACGTTGGTGGGACATTCGACTTCAATCGTCGTTACAAGTCAACCAGATTTGAGCCTTGGTGAGGGCACCGAGAACGAAAGCTTTCTCAAACAAAATACGAGGGATCAATATAGCTGACGCAGGTAAATGTTAAACATGATGATGCCGCCCAAGCATCGGGTAAAGTCACTATGTTTAGGTTTCTGGGATGCTGATTGGGCAGGCACAGGTTTCTGCTGAAGTAGCTTTGGCGAAATTTTTTCAATTGTTTACCCGCAGATGGATGTTGATAAAAATATCGGGGGCCGCTTATGCGTTTGTTCTGAGCATTTCTTTGCACACCGGTATATTTCAGCGTCTGTACGGCAACAGAGCAACTAATAACTTGCAAATATAGCACGGGTTGTCGATTGCTTCCTTCATAAAAACACCAGGCGCTCATAATTCAAGCTCGCGTTTGATTCCGTTGCCCGCGGGACACGATTTTTTGCGGAAAATCTACTTTTTTTTTCCCTTTCGGTTCCGCTGTACGAATGACACATCATAGCAGACGACCCCTTGTCGTCTGCTCCCACTCCTCGCTGAAGCGGGGCATGACGGGATTGCATTTGTGCGCACCCTCGATTTTCTCGCTGTAGAAAGTGCATGCACGCCTGGGGTGTCGGTGCTGAACGAACTCTGAGACTGCAACAACTCGTGGAGTGCCGGCCGAAACGAACTCGCTCCGCACTGAGAGTGGGCACGCGTGGGCACGAGTGCCGTGAAACGAACTGGCTATAAGTGAATACACGATGGCGAACTGCAATGTTAATTACCCTAATGAAGGGTTATCTTTTTATCTCACGCGATTTTTTAGGGCTCAAGACTTTAGACTCTCGATGCCAATCTTCATGAAAACGACACGGCGAAATTTTTCTCAACACGTTCTACAACTTTTATATTGAAGGGTTTGCACACAGTTCATTATATAAATATACTCAATACGTAAACAAATTGTCTATATAGGCAACAGCTTAGAAGGATGGGGTAGAAGGCGAAGAGTATCGAATCCCTATTCTAATTAATCTATCTTAATTAGCCAGCAGGGCCCATCGCAAAAAAATTGTTTACTTGCCCTACAGAATTGTTAATAATACGGTGTAATTCGGACAAAGGTAGCCCTCAGCAGCTTTTCGCAAACCTTGGCACAAGTTATCTGAATCTCAATATGTATGTATGTCGCTGCATCAAGATATCCGTTGAAAACAAGGGTAGCCATTGGTATGAAAGTCCCATTTGCGGGGTTGTTATAGAGCGCGGCCGGGTAACGTGCTAACGCAGACGTGCCGAGCCACGCAGACCCAGTTCGCTCCACCGCTGGCTCCCGTAAGCCCGGCCTGGCGTGGATTAGGCTGGGAACGGGGCCTCTTTGGACTCGCTCCATTGCCCGCGGGAATCTTTCTTTTTCGCTCTAGCGAGGAAACGGGCCCACCGCGACTACACTGCCCCCTCCCCCGTTCCATTCGTACGGTCGGATGAAATACGAGCCCACTCCGCAGCGTAGAGCTATAAAAAAAGAAGGACTCACCAGGGCTGCAAGTACCACCCTTGCGAACGTGCGCTTGTTTCGCACTTATTTTGTCGTTGCCTGTGCAGTCGACTAGCCACGGCCGTGAAGTCGATATTTGTGCCGAAGGTTGCCTGTATCTTCGTCGCGTCTTTATTTATGTGTTTTCAAAGTGTGAGGGTCTAGGTTGGCATCACCTTTCCTTTAGTAGTGTTAATAAAATCTACTTTTTAACCAAGCGGTATAATTTAGTTTAGCAATGCAATGGTATAATTAGAAATATAAAAAGCGCAAGCGTTTAGGCTGTAGTTCTTGGTGGTGTGTGTACGTTTAAACAGCATGCAGTTAGCCCGCCTCATTGGGCGACATTGTATCTCAGCTATAGATGATAAATTTAGACATTGCAGTACAACCGCTTGCTTGGGTCTTTAACGTGAACCACAGGGTAGTGATACACGACCGCACACCGATAAGATTCCCATCGTAGCGATATATATGTATATTGTTATTCAGATAATTTGTACCAAGGTCTACAAAAAGCTGGTGAGGGCTGCACGTGTCGAAATAACACCGCAATGTTAACAGTCCTATTGTGCAATTAATGTTTTTTTTTGGTTGCGATGGGCTATGCTGGCTAATTAAGACGGACTAATTAGAATAGTGTTGCAACATTATACACATTTTACGCCATCCTCCTAAATATTTGCCTAAATAGATCACTTTAATTTTCTTTAATCTATTGGGTGCATATATATATTTATATAATAAAATTTGCGTCACTCCTTCGATACAGAGGTGATAGAGCACATTGAGAAACATTCCGCCGTGTCGTTTTCATCCAAGCAGCATTCGAGTGTCTAAAGTTTCTGAACTCTAAAAAAAGCGCACGCGAAATTAAAAAAAAAAAAAGAATATCTTATTTGATATATCTTACTGACATCTCAGTTCACTATAGGGTAGTTACGTACGAGCCGTTTTACTCTAAATCTCGAGTGAGATTTTCGAATTTTCTTAAGAGGTGAAAATAATTATACCCACACAGTCTACTTTCCATGAAACGACAAAATGGATATGTTTCCCAACCCCCTCTCCAACTTCCGTATTTAAGCCTTTTTTTGCAAAGGAATGCGTATATAATATAGGCAATTCATTTATGTTAATTACCCTGCTTGGAACATTGCCAATTCACATTTCATTCACTCAGCGGGAGTGTGAAAAATACTGATCTTGTTCGACATGCGCAGACATGTACAAGTTACTCAAAAATAGTAATTTAATTAAGTTACTGATTATTGACGTCAAAAGGTATTTGGGTAGAGTAGAAATTACTAAAATAGAAAGTAATTGAGAAAATTCCTAATTACTGTAAAAAGGAGCGAATTACGTTTTAAGTTACTTTGTAAGTTACTTTTATATGTTTTTTATTGTAAAAATAAAGTACAGACGTTTCGATCCGTTAACGAAATTGTGCTAACCAAAATTAAATCGGCTTGTTTTATTTTTTTTTAATGCTTTAATGGCTTGTTCTGCTTCTGCGTGCCCAGTTGTTTTGTACTTTCTTTTTTGTTTGGTCAATTATATACTGCGAATATGTCATTTCTATCTTGAGGTTTAGCACTGTCTGAGCTTGATTTTTTAGACAATGTCTGCTTGTTTACAGTGTTGCGTAAAGTATATCTAAAAAGTACTTGAAGCAAAGTACGAAGTAAATGAGAGGTTATGTACTTCAAATAAAGTAGTAAGCACACCGGGTACAATGTACTTCAAGTAATGTATATAAATACAATATAGCTCAACGTAAAGTACAAGCACTTTTAACACCATATTTCAAGACGCCCTTTCATTCCCTATACAGTGTTTTTTTGCAACTGGTATGTGCTCCAGGGCTAACCGTAGGTGCATCAGCTTTTTACGGAAATGGCAGCAAAAATTGTTGTATAAGGTCAAGTCGCCGCAGAGTAGTTGTTTTACCCTCGCTGACGATCTATTTGACACAATCAAATTATAAGGCACTTATTTCCATCGGTCTTACAGCCGCCATTACTTCACCCAGAAAAATGACCAGATGACGTCTCAAAAGAGGGCGTTTCAACACGACGATACCGCCATTTGTTGTTTTCGAATTCGGGGAATGTACTCTGAAGTCGGGAGTTTTACTTTCCTCGTAAAATACAAGTACATGTTAAGAGAATTTACTTCAAGTAAAGTACAATATTTCTAAACAGTAGTACTTTAAGTACCACGTACCTAGAGTACTTGCCAACGCTGCTTGTTTATTTTGATTTTTTTTTATATAAAATCGGTGGGGGAATTACTGCAGGTTTCTCGAACGATTTGTGAATCTTTGAAGAACTCAATAGTCTGAGTTTTGGAAGAAAAGACAACGCAAAAAGATAATCTTTGCGTTGCCCTTTAGCACGCGATTCTTCGAGTACAGCACAAACTATGGGAGCACCAGATGAGGTTCAGAGCAGGTGCTGCATTTTGTTGCCTGCTTTGAGTGAGGATGCAGTGTGTGCACCTCCTGTAGTGGGCGAGAGTTTCCACGTCGGGGAGAAGCGGGGACCAGCCTTTTCTTCAAATGAGTCAAGTCTCCTTCAGCTTCGGGACACAGAAAAACGCCAGTCTGCGGCGCAAATCCCGCAGTTTCTCGGCCTCTCTTGCGTCGTGTCTGTTCGCTCCCCGCGCCTCGTAGCAGTGTTGTCTCAATGGGGGGGTGGGAGTCTGTCAAAATTTTTGGGGGGTTTCGGACTCCCCAAACCATTTTCTCCCGCCCCCCCCCCCCCCCCTTCCTACGCCACATGCTTCCCCCTCTTTGGAAATATCAGCTTATCTTCCAACATCATATCTCCTTTGTGGAGGAATGTTTGTTGGCAGGCAAAACAACTAAAATCCGAAAGTAATTTGTAACTTGAGTAGAAGTTACTAATAAAAGTAATTCAAGTAAACTACTAATTACCCAAATAAAAATGTAATCGAAAGTTACTAAACTACTCAGAGAAGTAGTTAGACTTCAGTGACTTGAGTAGAGTAGTTGAACTACGTACAAGTCTGGGCATGCGTGTCATGCACCAGCGTTCTGTAATTCTTGGTACAACTAGCTGAAACACCCTGTGGTATTCATGAAACACCCTGTAGGCAGGTTAATGAACCATGAAATAGTTTTTTTTTAAAATCAAGATGTCTAGTTTCTATTGGGGGTTTTGAGAATTCCGCTGTTTTTTACTTTAACTAATCGATGCCTGGGTCCTCCCGCGACTACGCTCTTCTTGCTTAAACCAAACAAAAAGAAATGGCTGACATTTAATTTATCTATACGATACCATCCCACGTTGGACGCCGCGCCGCTGGCCTTCAGCGTAAGGGCCACTTGCCTTTCTGCGGCGGCGCAGCTCTCCTGAGTCGAAATAAATATTCAAGTCAATATAATAAACAATAGAACTTAAGGGAAACTATTGAAACATACATGGTACTATGCTTCAAAAACGAAACAAAAAAAGACACGAACATAATCCGTGAAAACTATATTTTTTAGTTATAATACAATTCAGTTATCCCATGAATCGTTATCGCAGAGAAGGAGACGAAAACAAGACCAAAATACAGTGTCTATTAATATCCCAGAAAGGACTATGTGCACTTCAGACCTCGACTGGTGAAGTTATGAATTTTAATTCTCTTTCCCCCAAACGTTGGCTACGCTTGATCGGCAGGACGCAGTTCACGCAAGGATTATAAGTATAAATATGTTATCCGTATAAATCCCTGAGTCGGCGTGAATTTTATGGGGAATGGCGTGAATGGGAATGGAAATTCTGGAAACCTTCGAATGCAAATTCAATCAAACATATCATCTTTAGCTTCTATATATTGATGAGACCATCTTTCTACTAAGATGATTCTCTGAGTTTGAGGGGTCAATTGACATTTTTTTTATTAGAATCGGGTAATTTTTTCTTCTCCACAAAGTTCTTTGATTAATTGTTCGAATTAAACGAATGCTGCCCTTAAGAAAGCTATTTCAATCTCGGGAATTTCAGATGAGTAGATTTAGCTTAATTAATTGCGATGGCTACTCGCAATATTTCGCAGATAAAAATAGTTCTTGAAAGTAAACATCTTCGACAGAAATCTGTCTGGTTTGGGGAACAATTCGAAAAAAAGAAAACTCAAACCAAAAGTTTAGAAACAACAGTTCCCAACGTTTCGGGGTCGACTTGACTCCTTCTTCAGGGGTGACTAAAAATGGAATGGGACAGCGCGAGCTTCGACCTCTCCTTCTTCTTCTACCGAGGTGATGTTTTCTGAACGTGACGCAGGCCATGGACGTAAATAGATGGTAAGGCCCCGAGGGACCTGTTAATGTTCCCCGGTGTATTCTGGATGTGCCGCGACTCCAAGAACATGCGTCTTCGAATATGTGGCTCCGTGTCTATCACGTGTGCTTTTCCGAAGTCGATCCGATGATCAAACACCTCACAATGTTCGCGACGGCGCTACGCTCGCGATCGAAATTGCGCACATCGTTCTGGTGCTGGCGCATGCGTTCGGGAAAAGATTTAGTTTCACCGATGTAGGCGGCGGGGCACTCCGCACACGGTATCTTATAGACCACGCCCTGTGCTTTCTCTTTTGGGAGGCGATCTTTCGGCCTTGGCATGAGCCGTCCTAATGTTGACACTGGCTTGTGCGCCACTTGGATCCCTTCTTTTCGGAGCACGCGCGCCAGTGTCTCGCTCGTCCCTTTTACATAGGGGACGCTGATGCGCGCGATGGGGCGGCGGGGCTGTGTGTCACCCGACGATCCATGGTTATTGCGCGTGCAGCACTGTCGACGGGCGACGCGTTGGACAAAACTCCTTGATTAGCCGTTTTTTTGGAGGTCAGCAAGTATGGTCTGATTCTCCTTTCTTCTGTCTCTTTCCGACGAGCAGATGGTCGTTGCTCTAGACAAGAGAGTAGAGACCACCGACGTCTTGTGACTCGTTGGGTGGTTCGAGTCATAATCGAGGTAGCGTCCGGTCTGTGTTAGCTTCCTGTAGACCGTGAACCCCAGCTTGTCTCCTTGCCTTTTCACCAGAGCATCGAGGAACGGCAAAACTCCATCTCTCTCGTATTCTACAGTGAACTGGATGGCCGGTTCTATGGAATTCAGGAGTGCGAGGAAGTGGTTCACCTCTGAATTCTTCACAATGCAAAAGCAATCATCTACATAGCGCATGAACTCTTTTGGCCTGTTGGCGAAAGTGCTAAGCGCTTTCTGTTCAACCACTTCCATTGTGAGGTTTGCCGTCGTGGCCGAAATAGAGGCGCCCATTGCCGTTCCGCTAACTTGTTTGAAAAGCTCACCCTTGAAGCTGAAGTACGTACTGCCAAGGCAGAACTCGAGAAGGCGGCATAGCTCATCGACACTGAGGCTGGTTCTTGAGCCCAATGTTTCGTCTTTTTCGAGAACCTCTCTGGCTGCAGCAACTGCTAAAGGCCCTGTCACACTCAGGCAACAGTTGGACAACTCTATCCGGCAACACGGGGAAGTCGTGTTGCCGGCGACCCTGTCACATCGAGGCAACCACAACAGTCGGGCAACACGTTGCTGCCGCCCGGCAACCGTGTTGCCCGATCTGTTGTCCGACAACCCTGTCACACGGCGCTGACGGCGGGGGCAACACGGGGAGCACTCCGCCATCTTGATTTTTTACCTTCGTTCGTGTGCGGCGAGGAATCGCTGCAAATGTGACTCTACAAAGTGCTAGTGCGTTCGAAGGACCGGGAATTACCACGGTACGACTTCAACCAGTGACTGTTATTAGAAAACTTGACACGGGGAGTATGTTCCGCTCTTTATCTTATCGAAATGTTCTTCATTCGCTGACAAAGCAGAGATAGCCCTAACCGAGGAAAGTGACATCGCTGATATATGTTCGGGATTTACGCCACCGTATGAAGTGTTTCTGTCCGGTTCTTTCATGCAATTCCTATTTCTACTGTAAAATTGAGTTAGTAGCGGCAGTACCCCAAAGCGTCTTTTGCAGCGTGGTGTCGAGCTGAAATGACAGTGCTTCAAAACTGCGACACCGACACGATCGGCCTTCATAACAATCGGTGGAATAAATATTTTTCAACGCTGTCTACTTGCCTACCGCCTGCTATATGATCGCTTTATTCTCCCAAAACGTCCTGGGTACTTTGAAAACAAATCAGGTGTGTGGTAGCGGCTGTTTCCAAGTTCCAAGAATCAACAATCAAGATCAGAGTGGTCGTTTTATGCTTCGATTTTTTAATCTTTGGTTTTCTGGATTTTTTTATTATACTTTATTAGCGGGTGAGTAGGCATGCCATTTTATTTCACTCTCAGTAATGTGAGCTGGTCTCTCGGCAGTTCTAGTTTCAAAACCAGTATTACGTTCACGACCGTAGCTGTGACCATTTCGAAAATCGCTTTACGTAACCACGCAGCAAAAACATTAAAATATTTTAGCTGCACGCCAGCCCTAATTATTGTTAAATAACGTTTTCCAAGCCTTTATTTGAGTAAGACTTTATTGATAGGGGACTAGCTCTACCATCGAAGCTATCTATGTTGTCGTGTTGCCGGCCCGAAATTCGATCAGGGCAACACACGTTGTCCAACACAAGTTGCTGCTGTTTTTGTTGCCCAAAGCTGTCATACTGAGGCAACATTTTAGTTGTCGTCCATGTTGTCGTGCTGTTGCCGCAATGTGTCAGGTTTGTCGGACAACACGGGGAGCGAGCAACAAGTTGCCCGACTGTTGGGCAACGTGTTTTGTTGATGTTGCTGTCGTGTTGCCTCAGTGTGACAGGGCCTTAAGGGAACTGTCACGCTGGTAAAGAGCGAAACAACGTCGAAAGACACAATCGTGTCATCATCGCTGAGTCTCACTTGCGAGGCACGTTCCGCGAAGTGGCCGGTGTTCAGTACATGTGTCGGCGTATTTCCAACAAGGGGAGCTATAGTCCGGTGTAGGTAATTTGACAGCGCTCGGAGCGGTGAGGTCGTAAAGTCCACGATAGGTCTCAAAGGGACGTTAGGTTTGTGGGTCTTGGGTAGTCCGTAGAAGCTTGGCGCAGAGCCATTCCTGCAGATGAGATGCAAGTAAACGGCTTTCGACTCTGGATATTGCTTGAAAATGTCAGACAACATCTTGTTCATGTTCCGCTGAATTTGGGACGTTGGATCTTTCTTAAGCTTTTCATAGGCCGGACTTTCCAGAAGATCCCGTGCCTTCTGTTCGTACTCCTCCCGGTCCAGAACGACGGTAGATTTCCCTTTATCTGCCAGCAGTAGCACAATCTCTGTATCTTCGCGGAGCTTCCGAAGCGCAGCAGTTTCATCGCGAGATAGATTGTGGCGTTGCCTCGGCGGAGGTTTTGAAAGGATGCCTATCGCTTTAAGTCGTACACCTTCTCGGATGCTAGGGTCTAGACGCGCAATGCCGTCTTCCACAGCGGCATATCATTTTTGGTAGAGGGGGCCGGGTCGTGGTCATGTTGAAGCCGTGGCATTTTGCCAAGACTTTAATCTCGCAGGGGGAGAGTTGTCTTGAAGACAGGTTCGTGACAAAACTGGCGGTGTCAGCGCCTCCCCTTTCCAGGTCTTTTTTCCTTAGCTTAGAAAGCTTCTTTTCTTGAGATGCCTGTCGTTTTTCTCTAGTAGCGGAGGCCATGCTGAAAGCGAACGACTGCAACGATGGAAGCACACCGGGGATGCGATGTTCGAGCTGCCGACGCGTGGAGTACAGGTCCAGTTCTTTTCTCCTTAGAATGGAGTGGCACTCGTGAATCCTGGCGCTTACCAGCCTGTGCTCCGCCTGTGCCAAGATCTTGTTTCCCTCCTGGGTGTGTACGAGGCGCTTGAGACGGAGGCTTTTGGGAATCACGTGCAAGTCCTGGCAGGCCCTCGTGAAGTCAATATGCGTCTCGTAGGTAGCGATGCTGCGGGTGATGTTAACAAACCGCTTCGCTAGCTGGGCTGTCTCCGGTCCAACGTCAATAGATAATGACTTGAAAGTAAACATCTTCGACAGAAATCTGTCTGGTTTGGGGAACAATTCGAAAAAAAAGAAAACTCAAACCAAAAGTTTAGAAACAACAGTTCCCAACGTTTCGGGGTCGACTTAACTCCTTCTTCAGGGGTGACTAAAAATGGAATGGGACAGCGCGAGCTTCGACCTTTTCTTCTTCTTCTACCGAGGTCATGTTTTCTGAACGTGACGCAGGCCATGGACGTAAATAGATAGTAAGGCCCCGAGGGACCTGTTAATGTTCCCCGGTGTATTCAGGATGTGCCACGACTCCAAGAACAGGCGTCTTCGAATATGTGGCTCCGTGTCTATTACGTGTGCTTTTCCGAAGTCGATCCGATGATCAAACACCTCACGATGTTCCGCGACGGCACTACGCTCGCGATCGAAATTGCGCACATCGTTCTGGTGCTGGCGCATGCGTTCGGGAAAAGATTTAGTTTCACCGATGTAGGCGGCGGGGCACTCCGCACACGGTATTTTATAGACCACGCCCTGTGCTTTCTCTTTTGGGAGGCGATCTTTCGGCGTTGGCATAAGCCGTCCTAATGTTGACACTGGCTTGTGCGCCACTTGGATTCCTTCTTTTCGGAGCACGCGCGCCAGTGTCTCGCTCGTACCTTTTACATAGGGGACGCTGATGCGCGCGATGGGGCGGGGCTGTGTGTCACCCGACGATCCATGGTTATTGCGCGTGCAGCACTGTCGACGGGCGACGCGTTGGACAAAACTCCTTGAATAGCCGATTTTTTGGAGGTCAGCAAGTATGGTCTGATTCTCCTTTCTTCTGTCTCTTTCCGACGAGCAGATGGTCGTTGCTCTAGACAAGAGAGTAGAGACCACCGACGTCTTGTGACTCGTTGGGTGGTTCGAGTCATAATCAAGGTAGCGTCCGGTGTGTGTTGGCTTCCTGTAGACCGTGAACCCCAGCTTGTCTCCTTGCCTTTTCACCAGAGCATCGAGGAACGGCAAGACTCCATCTCTCTCGTATTCTACTGTGAACTGGATGGCCGGTTCTATGGAATTCAGGTGTGCGAGGAAGTCGTTCACCTCTGATTTCTTCACGATGCAAAAGCAATCATCTACATAGCGCATGAACTCTTTTGGCCTGTTGGCGAAAGTGCTAAGCGCTTTCTGTTCAACCACTTCCATTGTGAGGTTTGCCGTCGTGACCGAAATAGAGGCGCCCATTGCTGTTCCGCTAACTTGTTTGAAAAGCTCACCCTTGAAGCTGAAGTACGTACTGCCAAGGCAGAACTCGAGAAGGCGGCATAGCTCATCGACACTGAGGCTGGTTCTTGAGCCCAATGTTTCGTCTTTCTCGAGAGCCTCTCTGGCTGCAGCAACTGCTAAGGGAACTGGCACGCTGGTAAAGAGCGAAACAACGTCGAAAGACACAATCGTGTCATCATCGGTGAGTCTCACTTGCGAGGCACGTTCCACGAAGTGGCCGGTGTTCAGCACATGTGTCGGCGCATTTCCAACAACGGGAGCTATAGTCCGGTGTGGCGCCAAGCTTCTACGGACTACCCAAGACCCACAAACTTAACGTCCCCTTGAGACCTATCGTGGACTTTGCGACCTCACCGCTCCGAGCGCTGTCAAACTACCTACACCGGACTATAGCTCCCCTTGTTGGAAATGCGCCGACACATGTGCTGAACACTGGCCACTTCGTGGAACCTGCCTCGCAAGTGAGACTCAGCGATGATGACACGATTGTGTCTTTCGACGTTGTTTCACTCTTTACCAGCGTGCCAGTTCCCTTAGCAGTTGCTGCAGCCAGAGAGGTTCTCGAGAAAGACGAAACATTGGGCTCAAGAACCAGCCTCAGTGTCGATGAGTTATGCCGCCTTCTCCAGTTCTGCCTTGGCAGTACGTACTTCAGCTTTAAGGGTGAGCTTTTCAAACAAGTTAGCGGAACGGCAATGGGCGCCTCTATTTCGGTCACGACGGCAAACCTCATAATGGAAGTGGTTGAACAGAAAGCGCTTAGCACTTTCGCCAACAGGCCAAAAGAGTTCATGCGCTATGTAGATGATTGCTTTTGCATCGCGAAGAAATCAGAGGTGAACGACTTCCTCGCACACCTGAATTTCATAGAAGCGGCCATCCAGTTCACTGTAGAATACGAGAGAGATGGAGTCTTGCCGTTCCTCGATGCTCTGGTGAAAAGGCAAGGAGACAAGCTGGGGTTCACGGTCTACAGGAAGCCAACACACACCGGACGCTACCTTGATTATGACTCCAACCACCCAACGAGTCACAAGACGTCGGTGGTCTCTACTCTCTTGTCTAGAGCAACGACCATCTGCTCGTCGGAAAGAGACAGAAGAAAGGAGAATCAGACCATACTTGCTGACCTCCAAAAAACGGCTATTCAAGGAGTTTTGCCAACGCGTCGCCCGTCGACAGTGCTGCACGCGCAATAACCATGGATCGTCGGGTGACACACAGCCCCGCCCCATCGCGCGCATCAGCGTCCCCTATGTAAAAGGGACGAGCGAGACACTGGCGCGTGTGCTACGAAAAGAAGGGATCCAAGTGGCGCACAAGCCAGTGTCAACATTAGGACGGCTCATGCCAAGGCCGAAAGATCGCCTCCCAAAAGAGAAAGCACAGGGCGTGGTCTATAAGATACCGTGTGCGGAGTGCCCCGCCGCCTACATCGGTGAAACTAAATCTTTTCCCGAACGCATGCGCCAGCACCAGAACGATGTGCGCAATTTCGATCGCGAGCGTAGCGCCGTCGCGGAACATTGTGAGGTGTTTGATCATCGGATCGACTTCGGAAAAGCACACGTGATGGACTCGGAGCCACATATTCGAAGACGCCTGTCCTTGGAGTTGTGGCACATCCAGAATACACCGCGGAACATTAACAGGTCCCTCGGGGCCTTATCATCTATTTACGTCCATGGCCTGCGTCACGTTCAGAAAGCATCACCTCGGTAGAAGAAAAAGGAGAGGTCGAATCTCGCGGTGTCCCATTCCTTTTTTAGTCACCCCTGAAGAAGGAGTCAAGTCGACCCCGAAACGTTGGGAACTGTTGTTTCTAAACTTTTGGTTTGAGTTTTCTTTTTTTCGATAAATAGTTCTAAATGATTGTTCTGAGAGACGTAATCCTAAATATATAAAAAAGGCTATAATCTTTATTTTTAAGATTGCGATAATATACTCCGACTTAAAAACACATAACTGAATATTCTAAATTGTCCGCAGCATAAAAACAAAACAAACAAAAAGAAACACTCACCTATGAGTAAGCGAAAGGCAGTGCTCATTTCTCTAATTTTTATTTTGTCTTATGAGCGCAGGAACGTATACTGGTAAAAATACCTTGTATATAATACGACTCATTTGTTTAGTTTAATATTAAAATATAACCCGATTTCTCGGCGATGCGTTAAATGTCGATAATTCATAGCTTTGCTAAGAAGTGTATCGATATTTACCTATCAAAATATACACATCTCTAAAAAATGCCGTCGGCATCTTGTACTTCTCTCACAGGCTCAAGGAAAGTTTATTTTTCCTCACTGAGACCAAACTGCAAGGTCAACCATAATCATACCTCGGCAAACCTCACTCATGAGGGCCCTCACTCACACTCACTCACCCTCATCTTCACAGGTGAGGTGAGGGTGAGTGAGTTTCTGAACCCGGAAAATTCATGAGTGTGAGGGTGAATAAGGGCCGTGAGGGTTGTGAGGGCCGTGAGGGCGGTGAGGGCCGTGAGGGCGGTGAGGGCCGTGAGGGCCGTGAGGGCGGTGAGGGCCGTGAGGGCCATGAGGGCCATGAGTTGCGGTGAGGGCAATAAGGGTTATGAGGGCCCTGAGTGTGTGAGGGGCGTGAGGGCTGTGAGTGGCGTGAGGGCCATGAGTGCGTGAGTGGTGTGAGGGCGGTGAGTGCGTGAGGGGTGTGAGGGCCACGAGTGCGTGAGGGCAGTGAGTGGCATGAGAGGCGTGAGGGCCGTGAAGGCGGTGAGTGCATGAGGTGGTGAGGACCATGAGTGCGTGAGGCCCCCTTCAGATCGAGCATCTTTTTCAGCAATTTTGGTGTTAATGGCGGGTTGTTTTCTAGCTTTCCCTAGATCGACACGAATTGCTGAGATCGGGTCCGGCTCGAAATAAGCAAGCAACTCGGAGAAATTCGAATGTGTTTGAAGCGGCTGCATCTAATCAGAGACGCAAAATTTTCACGTGATACCTCGTGCCGGTGATGATGACACCGAAAGACTTGGTTCTGGTTTGAAATCGATCATTTTTTTGGAAATAAACTGTTTCAGAAGGGTGCATTAGTATTCTTAACGAGATTTAAATGCATAAAAACACATTTATAACGCGTAATTGTGTCTAAATAGTGCAAGAAAAATAAAATTTTATGATGATGATGGCAAATTGCAGCAATTGGTTGCTGCGTGTGATCGCGGGCGGCCCGTGTTGCTGGTGTTGCGACGTAAAGTTTCTGGGCGAAATTGCCCCATCATAAGCTGGCCTGAGTGGCGTGAGGGCCATCAGTGCGTGAGGGGCGTGAGGGGTGTGAGGGCCGGAAGGGCGGTGAGGGCCGCAAGGGCGGTGAGGCCCGTGAGGGCGGTGAGGGCCGTGAGCGCGGTGAGTGGCGTGAGGGCTATGAGTGCGTGAGGGCCGTGAGGGCGGTGAGGGCCGTGAGGGCCGTGAGGGCGGTGAGGGCCGTGAGGGCGGTGAGTGGCGTGAGGGCGGTGAGTGGCGTGAGGGCCATGAGTGAGTGAGGGGCGTGAGGGCCATGAGGGCGGTGAGGAGCGTGAGGGGCGTGAGGGGCGTGAGGGGCGTGAGGGGCGTGAGGGCCGTGAGGGCGGTGAGTGCGTGAGGGCCGTGAGGTTCAGTGAGGGTGAGCGAAGGGCTGAAGGTGAGTGTGACTGTGAGGGTGAGGGTGAGTGAGGGGCTGAAGGTGAGTGTAGCTGTGAGGGTGAGGGTGAGTGAGGGGCTTAGGCGAGCGTGGCTGTGAGGGTGAGGGTGAGTGAGGGCGACCTAAAATGACGACCTCTGACCATAATGGCGTTGATGAAATCCATTAATTAGTGCGATGCAGTCTTCTGTTTGAAATCACGTCTTCGGATGTTAATTTTTTTTTAACCGCGCCGATTTTACATGCTTCAGAATATCTATTCCCAATCGTGAATTTGCCTTTCGAGGATATTATTATTGCTCTGTACGCAATGAGATTGTTGTATGAACCGATGAGAACGAGAAAGTACGAATCACGAAAAAAGCATGAACATAGCAAGCCACACCCTCTTTTTCTTTACCTGTCAGTGACAAGTCTCTATGCGATGTTCGAAAAGTACGAATTCACAAACTAGTTCACAGCACGGAGAAACAAATTAACATGTTATTTTTGTGATAACGATTGTCTAGATGGCTACCAGGTTCACAAGAACAAAGCCTATCGGGCCAATTAATCTGCCATGATTGAAAGATGTAGGCGGATTGCTGAAGCAGTTTTATGAATTCTAACGGAACCGTATTCTTTATTTATTAACTTTAATATCTTGTGCGACAATAGGCCTGAAGTTAAAGTCCACACACTAGATGAAGTTGATGTTAAATATACAAAGTAAACGAATTTATTATAATATAATCGCTTCGGCACGATGTTAACGAAGGTGATTATTTACCACCCCGTAAATCAATCAGTGGGTGGTATAGTAACCAGAGGTGCTGGACGGTGGTTCATATCAGCTGTATGATGCTCTCGATAGGAAGGAGTCAGGTAATGCCGACGTTTCACAATAAGGTATGCCGACTTTAAAATCGCGATTGACTCTTCTGGAAATGCAGCAGGTGATAAGGAATTGTTGATTTCTTAGTGAAGCGTTAGAATAACCAATGTTGTATAACATTCTTTAAAAAAACAAAAAAAACCTACTCTACAAAACGGAAAGATATAATTTTTTTTTTTTTCAAACAAGGGATACTAGAGGTGTGATTATAGTTTTATTATACAACGTTTGTTTTAACCCAAAACTGGAGAAAAAGAAGGGCGCATTGCTTAACGGTGGGAAGAATGGGCAAATAGAAGAATTCAATCATCTTAAAGACACTGTTACAAAACTTCAGGCGAGTCATTCTACGATTCAGCAGGAGGTCACTCAGCTTACAGAGCAGCAAAAGCAGTACGAAGCGACCGTTTCGGCCCTTGAGGAACGCGTAGACCAGCTCTCGAGTGAACTGAATTCCCGGAAAGAAACAGGTGATTGCGATACACCTACTGCACCTCACCTTACGGAGGCTTTAAACGAGCTGTCTAAATTAAAAGCGCGCTGCGACGACGCGGAGGGCAGATCTCGCCGTTCTAATCTAATATTTTTCGGAATCGCTGACACTGACAAAGAAACTTGGGCTCAATCTGAGGGTTTGATCACAAGCGTGTGTTCCGAGAAACTCGGTATCGAAGTTTTATCTTCCGGAATTGAAAGAGCTCACCGTTTAGGAGCATTCCATCAGCAGAAAATTCGTCCCATCATTGTCAAGTTTTCATCGTTCAAAGAAAAAGAGGGCATTCTTGGTTCTGCGCACAAGCTCAAGGGCTCACGCGTTGCAATTAGTGAAGATTTTCCACTTTCTGTAAGGCTCGCACGACGTCGTCTTCTTGATTTTGCCAGACCAAAGGGAACGCCTTTTCGGCTGCGTCACGATAAACTGTTCATAGATGGCAAGTGTTTTGTGTTCGACGACGCTATCGGCTCGGTTGTTGAAAAATGTACGTAGCAATGCCAGCGTTCTTCGCGTTTGCCCACTCACAATCAAACTGCCAAACCCCACGTTATCAATAAGATATCTTCTATTCATTCTATTTTGTTTACTAACATTAGAATCCTAATCCCAAAGAGAGATGATGTGGATTCCTTGATTCAAACATGCAACGCCGACTTTATTGTTCTTACTAAGACGTGGTTGAATCCCGACATATCAGATGCTGAATTGTTTCCTTCTTATCCAAACTTTCGTGTGTACAGGTGCGACAGAATTACTAGAAAGGGGGGAGGCGTACTTTTGGGTATTAATAATCAAATCACGTCTCGGCTCATTCCACTTTCTACCACACTAGAAGTCGTATGGGTTTACCTCCCTACGGCGCCCTCTGTTGTACTGGGCGTATGTTATAGGCCACCTGATAGTAATAAGGAATTCACCTTTGAGCTTAATAAGTGTCTTTCTGAACTCGCTACTCAATATCCTAACGCTTCTGTTGTACTTCTTGGGGATTTTAATTACCCGAATATTAATTGGTCTACCTTCACATCCACTTGCACTTCCTCTCAAGAATTTATAGATCTTTGCCTAGATTATAACCTAACAAATATTATCACACAGCCTACTAGAATTGCCGACTCCTGCAGCAATATACTCGACTTGTGCTTAAGTCAGGAGCCTTCTCTTTTTAGCAACGTTACCTACTTAACAGGAATCAGCGATCATCTTGTCATCGACATAACACTCTCTCTCACTGTTCCTCGGAAATCATATTATTGCAAATACATTCGCGACTATGCGAGGGCCGACTATGTGTCTATCAACTCATGCCTCGAAGACTTTTACCAATCATTCTCTGTTAATCTCGAGGAAAGAACCGTCGATGAAAATTGGACGCTCTATAAAAATAAGCTATCCCAGTTATGAAGCAATGGTGAGGGTGCAGGCTAGCTGGTGTAAATTGAGCATAGTTGTAACCCGAGACTGGGGATACGGACAAGGGACAAAACACAGAACGACAGGGACGAAGTCTCAGACTTCGTCCCTGTCGTTCTGTGTTTTGTCCCTTGTCCGTATCCCCAGTCTCGGGTTACAACTATGCTCAATCCCAGTTAGTTGAGCGCTTCATCCCATTGACCCGCATCATATCAGATAACTGTCACCCATGGTATAACAAAACGGTCCATAGTCATGCTAACAAGAAAAAGCGACTTTATAAACGAGCGAAATCTGTCAACAATTCAGCCTCGTGGGATGCATATCATGCGTGTGCTAGAACATACAAAACCGCCATTGCTGATGCTAAAATTAAGTTTTATACTCACGACCTTCCCAACATTTTAACAATTAAACCCAAGAAGTTCTGGAAAGTGGTCAACCCAGCTCTGTCTCTTCCATTGCAGTTCATAAACGACAACGGCATCCCACTTTCAGACGAAGATAGCGCTCTTTCCCTTAACAATTTCTTCACATCAATCTTTACTAAAGAAGACTTGCTAAACGTTCCCGACTCATGCCCATTAACTCACGCCCAGATGAATCCTATCATAATTGACCACGCAGGTGTATTGAAAGCAATAGAAAACCTAAAGGTTTCTTCGAGCTCTGGAGACGACCAAATTAATTCGAAGGTATTAATAAATACTAAACACATTTCCTCTGTTTTTCTCTGTGACATATTCTCACAATCGCTCACGCTCTCCATAGTTCCACGTGACTGGAAAATAGCTAGCGTAATACCTGTTCACAAAACTGGTGATCGCCAACTAATAAGTAATTACCGTCCCATCTCTCTCACCAGTGTTCCATCTAAGCTCATGGAGCATATACTTTACTCAAATATAATAAACTTTCTTGACTCTCATAACCTTCTTTTTGAACATCAGCACGGATTTCGTAAATCTTACTCTTGTGAAACCCAGCTAACCGCCTTCCTTACTGATATCTACTCAAGCTTTGATTCAAATATTCAGACCGACGCCATTTTCATTGACTTCTCCAAAGCATTCGATAAAGTACCCCACCAACGTCTTTTAACAAAGCTTAACGATATTAATATTCATCCCTCTGTTGTTAAGTGGATTTCTGAATTCCTAATTAACCGTAAGCAATATTCCTCCGCTAACAACGTAAAATCTCCCACCTCTACCGTAACGTCAGGTGTCCCCCAGGGAACCGTACTGGGCCCCCTTCTGTTCCTAATCTATATTAACGATCTCCACCTTAATATCGCTTCTTCTGTGCGCCTGTTCGCCGACGATTGTGTCATTTACCGACCCATTCTTTCATACCATGATCATCATGCTCTCCAGGAAGACCTAGAGTCTGTAATCCATTGGTGTGAAAA
The DNA here is from genome assembly GCF_016920785.2 of Ixodes scapularis. NCBI lineage: Eukaryota > Metazoa > Arthropoda > Arachnida > Ixodida > Ixodidae > Ixodes > Ixodes scapularis. The sequence continues at coordinate 50,127,985 of NW_024609882.1, forward strand.
ATGGCAGATGACATTAAACTTCAATAAATGTAGATCCCTATCATTTTCCTGCAGTTCGCGTGCCACACCATTTTCGTATTACCTCTCTAACACTCAAGTAATAGCATGCTCATCTTATAAGTACCTGGGTGTTCATCTCACCTCTAACCATGGACTACTCACATAACTTCTGTTATTTCTGATTCTAACCGTTCTCTCGGATACTTGCGCCGTAACCTTAAACTTGCTACACCCTCCGTAAAACGACTAGCGTATACTACTCTTATAAGATCGAAATTAGAATACGCCTCATCTATATGGTCCCCATGGCAGTCCTACCTTGCAAATAATCTAGAATCCGTCCAAAACAGAGCCCTTCGTTTTATTTATAACAACTACTCACCATATACCAGCGTATCAGGATTACGCCAATCAGCTAACCTTCATTCACTTTCCCTTCGCCGCCGAGTATCACGCCTTTCTCTCCTCCATCGAATTTTTTATCACAATAGCCACCTCAAAGAATCACTGCTATCACCTCCCCATCGTATTTTCCCGCGTCTAGATCACCTATGTAAATTACGTCCAATTCGATCATCAACTGTTTCTCACCAGACTTCCACACTACCATTAGCCGTCGAGGATTGGAATTCACTACCTCATAACATCGTTTCTATTAATGATACTACTAAATTTGTTGAAGCCATTACCCTCTCTTTATCTAACCTACCTAGCTAGCTTACAGTGTTATAATTGTGTTTACTGTTCTATTTGTTTTTGTTCTATTGCCACCCCTTGTATAATGCCCCACGGGCCCTCAAGGAAAATAAATGATGAAAATGATGATCCCAGGATCCCTAGGTTTGGAGCTTGGAGGACGCGAGCTTTCGCTTCACGTCCTCCAAGCTGGCGCGTGCTAGCCCACTCGGCAACCAATTTCACTTAGTTCTTTTTTTTGCTTGCTTGTCTGGTTTCGTGTTAGGCTACAGTCTGTCACTCATGACAACTGTTTCTTGATGTCGGTATTTTTTTTTTTTTTCATTTTTTTGCAGCCTGGTATACCGAAGACTCGAGTGGGCTGAGGTCTGTGCGAACTATTACTTTAACGAGTTTTAACCACAAAAGGAGTTTATCAAAATGAAAGACTAAAGGAAAACCTCAAGGTACACACAACAGAAAAGACAAAACTTACAGAAAACTGTATTTTATATCTAACTGTGAGGAGAAAACAAGCAGGTTTGATTACCGGTGGCAATCGCATTTCAGATCTGAAAGCGATCGCATTTTTTGCGTACATCACCACCTAGAACGGAGGTCTGAAACTCATGTGAGTGTGTGGGCCTTATAGCCTACACACGAAAGGTCGATGGCCACCGTAAGATTAGGGGGGAGGGGGTCGAAAAAATTTGAAAGAAAAAATACTACGTGCTCTTTGGTTTTTGTTAAGTCACAGTTTAGCCAGTGACATCTTGAGGTTTCACATGTTTATATGACAACTTTGGGACCTAACTTGATGTGATAGCAACAATTTAAATGACACCATCCCGCACTAGGGCCGGTATTTTTAATCAAGCAAGAGAGCAGGTACACTGTCTCGTTTCCGTTGGTCGATTCCCTCAGGAATATTCCTAGCTCAACATGTATCTGAAACCAATATGTCATTTGACAGTTCCCGCTTTCCTGGTAATTTTTATCACAACACTAAACACATCCTTGCCTTTCAATCCTGACATTTTTTGAAGGCGCGAATCCCGATATCGTAGCTTTATCTTTGTCAGTTGGTCCTGCTAGTCAAGTTCGCGCAGCCGAGATGCATCATTTAACGAATAGCTCGCGCTTGCAGTCTTGGAATTGTTTTAAATTAGAAAAAGCCGGGAAGCAAAGAAATAAAGGGAAACAAGGGGCGAATGGACACAGATAAGTGTAAAATATGTGAATAGGTGAAAAGAGCGGAGCTACTTTCCGAACGTAAATGAATCGACAAGATGATATCCCTATGGCGGATGCCATTTCTCGCGCTCGAAACATGGGAGTCGGGACTCGAATTCAATTGCCTGCGGGCCGCGTCCCAGCAAGTCACGGGCCACATGCGTCCCGTGAACCGTGCGTTTCAGACCTTAAACCTAGAACAACACCGCTAATGAATTGTCAGATCCCTCGACTTGGCTGCTGGCTCGGGCTCTGCGTGTTAGCTGTAGGCGAAATAAATTGTCTCTAATGAAATGTTCCTTTTGTTTTGACGAGTTGCAACTGAAAAAAATATATATATTAAAAACAACCGCACATACTTTTTTGTAATTCCCATTAGAATCGCCAGTTCCAGAAATTGTTAGATAGTTGTTATCAAGCCTGATATAAACTATGACGACTCTGTCAAATCAAATCAAAGCCCTGGATATGTGTAATCTCTTAAGTGTTCCAGTCGTTAATAAAATACGTGGAAGTTAGAGTTTCGCCAAAATACTGTAGATTTCCCCTAGACAATGTGAAGGGTCCACACTTTAAGAAAAGCCCGTGCGTGTACTTTCCCGCACAACACTCGGAGAGCCAATCACCGCAACTTACAGAGGTACGTCAAATGGCGATGCCGAAACATATTTTGACCACAAAAAGCAGTCTGAGTTGTGAAATAAAGCAAAGCAAAACGTCACGTCCGCCTTGCTTAATGTCACAACTTAGACTACGTTTTTGTTTGTTTGTAAACATATGTTTCAGCATCGTCATTCGCTGAGCTGCTCCGTAAGTTGCGGTGATTGGCTCTCCGAGTGTTGTGCGGGAAAATACACATATAGGCTTTTTTTAGAGTGCGCCGTGAAATAACATAGGCGCGAGACTCCTTCAAATAGTACCAGAACATGTTTGAACCCGGGAAACTTGTCAGTTGTTGATTGGCCTTTATTTTTAATATTTTTTATTATTATTACATGTTTTGAATTTTACTAAATAAACGCCACTGAAAGGCACAGCCACCGTGTATTGTCATTCAGAGTTTCAGAAATGCATAGAGTGGCGTGCTCAGAGAATCTCATCGTCGTTCCGTTGCTAAAGAGGTTGCAGCGTTAGCCGATATGCTCGCCTAAATACGAATCACGAGAGAAACAAACAAAAACAAAAAACGTACAGGTTATAATTAACGTCCTGTGCCGCTGGCACAGGACACTGCCTCCTTAACTGTCAGTGATCAAATTAGTCTCCCCCCCCCCCCCCCCCCCTTTGCCTGAATTTCTCAAATAAAGAGAACTATGTCAGCCTACATTCCTGCAGAAAACGGAGCCCAACTACGGCGAACATTGAAAATATGCCAGTGAGTGTCGAAGCACAAAACACGATTGGATCAAAGCATGCGATGTCGCAGAGAGGTGGATCAAGTTAAACGCCATGTCCAATGCGTCTCTGGGAATATTGCTTTTTTTTTTCTGCTCGAATTTTGAGTTCTGTGATTCTCGAAGACCCTTTTACTTACTGGCGTGATTTGATGTATTTTTCACTCTGGAGAAAAGTGGAGTCGCAACCTTTTTTTCTAGCGTGTAGTTACAGCTTACAACCCTGTTCCGTTGATTGGAATGACACTAACACGCGATCATAAACTTATCATACAGTGCTTAATATTTTGTTTCTCCTTATAAATCCAATCACAACACTTTCCCCATTCTGGAAAACCACTATTCCATTTCAAGCGGGAAAAGCGTAAGCAGGTTCCGGTACCTATTCTACTTCCATCTCTTACACACGCAGGGAGACTCCCTTCAGTGTAAATTACGGTCCTCTGAAAACGCCGTCCTCAATTTCGTTTTTCGCGCAACGGCCGAAACATGGGCACCATTTGGTATTCGAAGACCCAATTTGGGGACGCGTGCGCGTAGACAATTGCGCGAAAGGGGGAAGACCCTTAATCTCCGCCTGGGGAATGCGCCGACGACTCGAACAGAGGGGCTCTCGTAACTCAGTGGAAGGCAGTCTAGGGGGAGACAGGGAAGACGATGGGAAGAGACTGGAGGCGGTAAAGGGAAATGGGTGAGGACTAGGACGATTGTGGAAAGGTTAGGGTGGAAGAAATACGTGCCTTCTCTCTTTTTCCGCTTTTCTCCTCGCCCTAAATCGATTCGTTAATCGACTCCATTATACACCACCGGATCAATGGAAAATCTCGCCCACACCTCTGGCTCGCACGTACTTCAGCTGACTTTTTCGTTTCTTCTGTTGCGCCAGACCTCTTTCTGCTACCTTTTCATATATCTATTTGCTGTGGGCATGTTTACTACCCTCTCTTTTAAAGGCCTCAGTTTTTTTTTTCTTTCATGGCTTTGTATTTCGTCTTTTTATGTCCTTGAGGTTTAAATTTTATCGATTGTGGTCGCCAGTTAATGACATGCAATAACCGACACCAGGCTTGAGCCGTATGATAGATTTTTTCATGTATTTCCCGTTGCGTGCGCTTCAATCTTTTCCGTTACTGCGCGATAGCCGTTTTAGGAGACGGGGTATATAGAATCACTAATATTTTCACAAACCCGCAGCACGGTAAGTCTTAACCATATTCTCATCATAATGATCAAGCCTGGTGTCGGTTATTGCACACCACTACACCCCGCATGCTCTAGGAGTCTGATATATTTTGTTCACCGTAGCATGTGTGATGTCATTTTTTTTAATGCTTTATGCAGGAACTATGAAACTTTTTTTTTTAAAGATAGCGATACAAAAATTTTTGTTTTGCAGTCTGTAGAAATTATTAGTTAGAAATATCAAACAAGAAAAACCGAAATTACATTGTTCGACAGTCTTTATGTTTATGAGTGTTGCTATGTTAACTTATTTAGACAATGATTTATTTCAAAGCAGACCTTAAGATGTCAGTTTCTTTCTACTTGCGGTAGAAACTTGTTATTCAGTTGTTGTTTATTTCTCTGGTATAAAATATTAGAAATATTCCTATTTTTTTTTTAATTTTCTCCCTACGTGTAATTTATCTCCCTACGTTTGCTCCTTTGTTACCCTTGAGGTTTTTACTGTAAGATAAATTAAAGGTGTTACTTAAAACTAGGAAACAACGGATCAGTAGAAAAGTAAGTGTAGTTCGGTTCAAGTATGATAGCGATCACTATTTTATATCATCTACAGAATAGACCAGTTTTTAAAAGAGTCGTCTACCTCAAATAGGAAAATCATTTTGATTTGTATTTTGTAAGTCTCTGAAATGAAGTGCAGGGTCAAATACATGGTGCTCAAATAAGTTTCAAATAAATTGTAAAAAAGAAGAGAGATGTTACGATTGTGTAACAATTGATACATACAAAAGAGGTGACGAAATCCTGATGGATTCGCACCTATTTTTCTAAAAAGATTACAAAAACATCAACTTCCAATTCTTCCTCTTAATACCCAAATGTTTGTAATCACTCAAAATTAACTGTATTATTTTCTCAATTTTTAAGTCTTACTTTTCGGGAAAAACTTTTACATCTTTCTGCGCTTTAAATTTGCACATTTTTCTAAACACATTAAACGATTTTTACCTCTTTTTTTCTAAGCATTCTTGACTTCCTCCAATTTTGGCCTCACTGATTGTAAAAGCAAACTAAAACAAAACTAGAAATTACTTCAAAAAGGTCATCAAATAAAATAAGCGCAAGAGAAAATCTGCATTGCCTCGGAAGGGTACGCTTCAAAGCAAGGACTGGTGTTCGGAAGTTCTTTACCCGTGAAAATTACGCGCTGTATTCGCATAAATTTTTTCGCAGTTCGGTTCCTCGGACATGCTTGATTTTCGGTGTGAGCTCGTTCCGCCTGCTTCTTTTCCAATTTTAAGAATAATTTATAGAAAAAGAAGTGCACGCTGCTGTATTAGATTTCTGACTTCCGTCCACTTTCAAAAGAAAAATTATTAGTTTCCTTTACATTCCGCGCGTAAGAGGTAAAGATTAGGGAAAAAAATAATAGTAAGAGACTAAGCAAAAAACGGAAAACCTAATTTTAAGTGGTTTGAGCCTCGATCGAGCGAAACCATCAAATTAGCTCCAAAAAACAAAACATATTCAAATAGAAACTGCAAAAAATAATGTATGAGTAATATTCAGACAAATTCCAACACAGACGCCCACAGGCTAGTACGCATGAATAATACATAAAACTTTAACTCCATCGGATGTACAACGAACACGAACTTAATGTTATAATCAAACAATCTACAACAAGAGGAGCCGAACATAATATATTTGCCTTTGAGACCTTTTTCGGCGTTCTCCGGTTCCATTAGAGAAAGAATTCGAATTCTGGAGTGCCTAGTTTAAACTATAAAACAATAAATGTTGTTGTACATGGAATCGCTAATATTTTAACAAACCCAGAGTATGGTGAGTCTTAACTATCTTATTATCATGAGATCGGGGCATAGTCTACATGAACTGCGAAGAGCGAATCACAAAGCAAAAAAATTGGACCACACTAAGCAACGACCGGCTCTTAAGTAACCATGCTCTTAAGTTATCATTTTCTTTAGTTGGGAAGAGACATGCATATATAAATAACATACGTAAGACATAAATGCGCATTCCAAGAGTAACCCGTAACTACTTATACAATTCCCAATAATAACGAAATCACAGGGTGGTAAGGAACCTAAGTTCTATGATACTTACAAAACGACATAATTACTGGATGAATGTATCACGTTAATTGAGTTCGCGTGTTTGTGGACAGTCTATATAGCTTAGTGTTTAACGTTTTTTCGGACAACTGCAAGAACTTTTATTTAAGTTTGAAATTATCCTTCGTTTACTCGAATAATTTGCGCAGTGTGAATGAATAATTCCCGCATGTGCAGTTTGTTTCCAATCGGAAGCCTCAGTTGAAAACATTTCAAATATGAATGTGCGAATATTGCTCTTTGAAACTCTAAAAAACGTTACTGAAACAGAAGACATCATAAGCCTTATAAACGACACCGCCCATTCTGTTTACCCCATTTGTTAGGAAACACTGTGAGCTTAAAAAGTAAACACGCGTGCAATATTGATTAGACATAAGAGAATACACCACAAAATGCCGTAGATGTAAACTTGACTAAACACCACAATGAGTTTAAAATAAAAATGGATGCTGCAGACATCTCAACCTACTAAATCATAATTTAAAAGGCAACCGCAATGAAATGACTTACAGTTTTATGTGAAAGGCTACAATATACGCAAATGTCTCTATTTACCTACCCCTTGTGCAAGCGTTGTCGTCCTACCAATGAACATCATCACGCAACAACACGCAAAAACGCGTTACATCTGGAATGTCACTTAAGGAACATAAAACCATTCACGTTATTTTTCTACTCTATCAGAGTAAATCTCCTAAACACTTGCTAATGAATGCGGTGCTACCCCCCTTACGACGAAAACGGTGAAGTTCGCCCGCTAGTTGCCATGGAAACAGCAAACTCAAAGGTACAAGCTGAGCAAACAGCTTTAAGCGAATTTCTGTTTACACGGGCGCTAATGCGACAGCAGTACGTCCAAAGGAAAGCGTTCTGCCGATTACAACATTTCGAGCGGCGGCATTGCTGGCGCAGATTATCAAGGGACAGTAAGGGAGCTGTGTTGCACGATGTAGACTTAATATCTCTAACATAGGCGGCATTCAAGTGGACGTCATTTGTGTGTCGTAACATACAGTGCGTGATCAAAACAAACTACCATTTATCATCAGCCGAGAACGGAGATATTGATGGGGTGGAATGCACGTTGAGCGTGCTTAATCGTGAAACTTATATTTGAGAAAAAAAAATAGTTTAGTCTGGTTTTAACCATCGTCACAACCAACACCAAAACTATTTTTTTCCGTATGGAAATCTTACATATAGGGTATATCTGGCCATATCAAACATTACAAAATTATATACGGCCTATATACAGCCTTATCTGGAGTATATACAGCCTTATCTGGTGAATATAAAGCCTTATCTGGAATATATACAGCCTACTCTGGCGTATATACACACTTATCCGGGATATATCCAGCCTTATTTTAGGTATATACTTCGTTAGCTGGCGTATAAACAGCTTTATCTGGCGGCCAGTTTTCAATATATAAAAGAAGTAAAAAAAAGTTAAAAAAGTGCTTTCTTAGCAAACTGTGAATAAGTCATTGTTCGCGAGCAAAATATTAGCATAAACAATTTGTCCTAATTTTCACGAGGATTTGAATGTGGCTGAATTATATCAAAGCGTTAACATTACGCCCGAATAGACAATTTGCTAAATCCCCCAAGCGCCTCGGCCCGTACTCGAGGAATCCCGGGGACGGTGTTTCTTCAGCTGCCTAGTGATCGAAAATTTCAACCAATTTATGGTTACACAGTTTTTGAGTGTAATTCAGAGCTACCCTAAACAAGTGTCCTGTAGAACCCCCAAGTACCTGTCATATCACTTCTATAATTTCTCGCCAATGTCAGTACTGTGCATTCTGTCCAACCTTCAACCTGGATGGGCTGCAGACATATCTCTTACAGCTTCAAAGACACTGATATTAAGTTAGAAACGCTAAAAATGCTATAAACAGCTCCTCTGAATCCGAGCTAAATCCCGGTTTTGGTTGTTGTGATTCTCGGCTTTTAAGTAATTCCTGCTAAAACAACAATCACGAGAATGATAACATTGTAAGAGATTTCTGCGGCCCAGCCAGGTTGAAAGGTGGGTCGGATGCACAGTACCATAAACACTGCAATTGACGAAAGATTTGAAAAGTAATATGACAGGTCCTTGAGCCTTATGGGACGCTTGTTCAGGGTGATTATGAATTACACTCGAAACTCTGTAACCATGGAACCGGTCAAAATTAGCGATCATTAGGGAGCTGAAGAATCACCGTTCACATTATTCGTTGAGTGCCGGCCGGGGCAGTTGCGAGAATTGTTGGCAATAAAAAGATATGAAGTACTGATTTAAGGCTTGTGACCTTTTGCATGCCTGGCCAGATCTGGAATTTCTATACTTAGCCAGATCTGGGATTTCCATACCTGGCCAGGTATATCAGACTATATCTGGCATTATGACGTTATATCTGGCAGATATACTAAATCAGGTTATATGTGGAAAATTTTCGATACGGACCATATCTGAAATCTTCTAGTCTGGCCAGATATACTTTTTTGCAAGGGCATGCTCTGCGAAGAACAGATGGGAAAAATGGCGTTCCGTCAATAACATTTTTCTTTATGCTCCAACAAACGCAGTGCTCACAATACAAGGTAAACAAGCGACTAACAAACAGCTCGACTGGTCCAAACACCCGCCCCCCCCTCCACAAAGAAAAAGAATTCAGCAGCAATGTAGCACGCTTTAAAACGAAATACTTATGCATGTAGAAAGAACACACACACAAAAAACAAGCAAGCATAAGCAACATTAAAAACCATATCAATTGAGAGACAGCTTAGGAAACGGAGAGCGTGGCGATTGCCTATCATGTTATTATCACTTCGCAGCCTATTATGCTGTGACATTAGCCGATGAGCGCCGGATAACGAATCGGAAAGCAAGAATTGCGGTCTTCGTGATCCACGCCTTGCGATTCTTAAAGTCTCAGTGGGTGTTACAATATTGTTTACTTTGCTAAAATAAGCATCCTTCATAAACCAATCCGGCTGGTTCACTTTTCCGCGAACCATGTGGCGAGCCAATGATAGTAACCTGCATAAAATAAAAACAACTTATTTTTTTTCAGGCGCTTTACAATGGTGGAGGAGACTACTCTATCAATATTTTGCTACAGAGTCACGTATATTTCTAATATTGCAAAAAAAAAAAAAAAAATTCGACAGCTCGAAGCCGCAACTTGAGCACAAAAGCTCATTGACGGATGTGACGTAGCCACATCCGGCCATGTTCGATGTTCCGCTCGATGTTCTGCGCTTGGAGATCAATTGGTCGGTACCGCAGACCACAATTCCATAGTCGCGGCCTCACGTCTGTCGCAAAGCTGGTCCGTCATGCACCTCCATCGTGTCGTCCGGCCCGCGTTATGTTGCCATATGGTGAAGGACGTATATATGCACTTCCTATGATCTATGCAGCCTGTTTTTCAATGAATATATTTTCAGCTGTTTTTAGGCCAAAAAAATGGGGCTCATATTATTTTCTATTTTTAATAACGTATACGTCCCTTAGATGACCCTCGGCTTTGAATATATTTCTTACACATAGTTTGAACGCCACGTGACCATACAAAAGAGAGTGAGCGCGAATAGAACCGGTCAATTCTCGACAGACTCTTTTGGCGGCGGAACGAAAACGAATTTCTAGCCGCAAATTGTGTTCTGTATACTTGGGCTCTTATCGGTCCCCGCGACTTAGTCCCCGAAGGGAGCAAGTGCGTTGCCACTACCATTAGTCTCCTCGGGGACTAACGGGAAGGGGAGTAACAGTTGCGCCCCTCCATTGCTCTCTCGCACTTGCACCGTTGGGACTAACTGTTACACCGTTTCAATTGCACCTCGAGGACCAACTCTTAGGCCCTTGCACTTGGTGCCCTGGGACGAACTGTTACACCGTTTCAATTGAGCCCCGAGGACGAACTGTTAGGCCCTTGCACTTGGACCCCTGGGACTAACTGTTACACCATTTCAAATGAATCCCGAGGACCATCTGTCAGGCCCTCTCACTTGGACTCCTGTATCTAAACATTGCGCCCTTGGATTTAGACCCCTGGGACTAAAGGTTTATCCTTTGCATTTGATCCCGAGCCACAAATCTCCAAAACGAAATTGTGCAGTTCACGTTAAATGTAGCTTTATTGCCCCGTAGATACACATCGCATTTAAGGATGAATGAAGTCGAAGTTCCTGACATACTCCACGATAAGGCCAAATTCCGAAGAGTGAACTTGCGCCGACGATGGTTTGAACACTGGGACGGCTGTCCAAACCGGTCGTGGTCCGAGCACCGTTTGTTGGGGCACCTGCAGCTTCTTGCCTGTTTGCGAGGAATTTGGGTTATTAGCAACAGGGGAAGCGTGAAATACCCGATCGCTCAACAAAAGTATGAGATATAACACACACATATTAAAATAACAAATAGGCTACAAAAGTGCTACAATGGTTCACATCTAACATGCGATCTGTTGACAGCAGACCAGTGCAATATTATATTTTTAGTAGACCTTTCGCTGCGAATTACAGACCCAGCGTGTGCGTGCTCAAAATTCTTCAAAGTGACGGAACGAGCTCCCGCCATCAACGCGAAAGTCTGCACAATCGAATAAATGTCTCCATTAAAGCCGGTTCTCACAAGCAGTGAAGCGCTGAAGTAGCGCTGCTCACGCGTCGTGAGCTGCTCTTTTCGTCTGCCATGAGCAACCGTTTTGACGGTGCGATACAAAGCTGGTGAAAGCTCCCGTCAGCACGCGCTTAGCGCTCGGTCAGCACTATGCTCTTAGCTCTCGGCTGCATGTGTGAGCAGGCCTTTATAGTAAAGCGATCCTGCGAGGGTCTGCGAAACACAAAAAATGAGCCATCGGTAAAACTGGCGTTTCGCTCGATACGATGGATATCAGGTCTCTGTGCTGCGTAACAAAATAAGCAACCATGGTGCCAAAAAGAATAGAGCATGGCGCGTGCTTTGGAAGCTAGAGAACGCGCTCAAAATAAAACACTTTCTGAAGCCGCAGTTAATGAATATGCCATAAAGAGATGTACTTTGACATACCTTAATCGAGTTCCCTTGTCTTGTGACTTCAGAACAGATGAAGTGCAGTGTTGCAGCACCGCGAATCGAAACCGGATCCCGCAATGATCGGAGACGACCAACTTCTAAGACCTGACGAAGGCTGTACTAAGAGCAGGTTCTTATCAAACAAAGACCCCTTCCCATTTTCCCGACGGACCCTCTCTGCCCATCTACCCTACCCCCCGCGTGAGCGAGGAATGCGGGGTAGGGGGTTGGTGGGAGGGGGAAGAGAAATCTCTTTTCCCCGAAAATCTCTTTGCCCCCTTTCACTACACAGGACACACGGACAAACCGATGCCCGAAGGACGGGAGAAAGTCGAAGGTTGCCATTTTCAACACGCCGGTCAAGTGACGTACAAGCAAACACGTTTTCTTTCTCTCTTTTCAGTTTTCTCGGGAGCCTTTTTTTTAGTTCGCATATGTTTTGTATTACCAGGGTGTTGCCACTGATGACGTCCGGGCGCTTTTCGTTCTTCGTCGTTCATCAGGAATGTTATCTGAAACATCGACGACGATGGCATGAAGGCGTCTGAATACTGCCCCTGAATGTGCTTTTCGAGTGGAAGGTGCCGTGCATCAAGTATGTCGTTGCGGATTTTAAGTTCGACATTGGACTACCAAGAAAGGTTGGTTACGGGGAGACGCAGAGACGAGGCTCGACCTGTTCTCAGTAACTCAGTTTTAGCGATTGAAGTGACCATTTATTTTGACTGCGAGACTCCGGTGTTGAAAGCGCGTCTTCTGCAAACTCCTAAGTTTCATTTAAGAGACAAAAGCGTTAGTATTTGGAGGTGTTGCGTTTGGATTAATGGTCATTTTTTGCGCGAAGGCAAATTACGTGAATGGGACTGGTGAAATGTCAACAGATCATTTTTGACGAGATAGCTGGGTGAAGTAGAGTCGACACATTCGTTAACTCGCATTCGCACAACGCGCGAAGCTCTACCATGCAATGTCTGAACGTTCGTGGCACATTAAACAAATTTGCCAGTTTCGTCCGAGTTTTGTCAGCACTTTCAGCCGTGCTGGTCAGAGTCTCGCCAATCCCCAAGACAAGCGAATTATCATCCGTCCTCCTGACGAACATTCCGTTTGCCTTCGGGGACTAAATCCTACTGAAGCATCCTGTCTGAGGGCCCCTCAGACATGATGCTTCTGTAGGATGCATCTGCAGGATGCTTCTGTGCGCGACCAAAAGCAGCCATTAGACCCCCTGAGTGAGGAGGACTAATGGCTCTTTTTGCTCGCGCACGCCTATCGGTTAGTTCCAGTCGAGCGCAGTTAGTCCCCAGCTTTTGCGCACGGTACCTAGCTTGAACCAGATGGTCCTCACGGGGAGCAACTGGAAGTTCAGAGGACCAAATGCTGCCGTTAGTACCGTGAGGCCAACGTTTTTCTTAGGGTGTATGAAGACCTCGGCGAACACAAACACCCTTTACTATCCCTTTTAGGTCGGTGTTAGCGTCCTTCTACAACTCTGCTATCTGCGCTCATCTTATTTTTCCGAATAAACGTTTCCTTTATGTCATTCTTCACACTTTTACGTAAAACGCTTTGAATGGCTACGTGTGCTCTGCTGCAAAGTATATATCCGAACCTTGGCCTTAAGCAATACATCTGCTATCCGAGTAATTAAGGTATTAGTAAAAAAAGCGCTCTGTTGAGCGCAATTCGATTTTGAGTTGGCAAATATAAGTGGATACCGGTGGAGAATGTTGATTACACACGCCATTCAATATATTTCTGCGTCTGCAGCCCCCAAAAGCTCCATTATTTTTGGAGAAAGGTGTTACCCTACCAACATGCAAAAGTACAGTCGGCCGCAAAATTTTGCGGGACATGGGAGCGCCAGCCAAACTGCATCGCCGCGCCGTCTCGTGGCCTGCTGCCTGGTGTCAAGACCAGCGCTATGCGCATGCGCGGCCTTTCATACTAGGAGGATTGTCCTGTTCACTGGCTTCCGTCCGACGCGCTCCCGATTACTGCGACCGGCGCAAGATGCCGCTTCGCAACCGCTGTGCAGCGAGTCTGCTTCAGCCGGCGCGACGGGCAGCCAAGCTCGCTTGAACCCTCTTCGCGTCGCGGTGCACTTTCTAAGGGCCCTAAACTCGTCAAACACAAAGTATGAGCCGAAAGTTCGCGGAACGCGTCCATTGGACGTCGGCGCAAAAAGCGCGAAGTCATCGTTGTGATGAGCCCATCGGTGCGCTCCGTCAACTTCGGCCCCAACTTTGTGCATGACGAGTTTAGAAGCCCAGATAACATTTCGCTGGAATCTCGGCTACGGGTTGAGCAGTGAATTCCAGTGAAATGTTATCTGGAGAGTGTACCGCGCCGCGAAGACGGTTCAAGCGAGCCCAGCTGCCCGTCGCGCCGGCTGAAGCAGACTCGCTGCATAGCGGTTGCGAAGCGGCACCTTGCGCCGGTCGCAGTAATCGGGAGCGCATCGGACGGAAGCCAGGGAACAGGACAAGCCTCCTAGTATGAAAGACCGCGCATGCGCAATGCGCGGGTCTTGACACCAGGCAGCGGGCCACGAGACGGCGCGGCAATGCAGTTTGGCTGGCGCTCCCATGTCCCGCAAAATTTTGCGGCCGACTGTACATTTTAAATATACGGTGAGCAATTCAAGGAACCCACCTTGGGAAATTCCTGACGCGGAGTGCGTGGAGGACTGCATTGACTCTTTTGGTGTTATTGCTTTTCAGACCGCGTCAGGAATTTCCCAAGGTGGTTTCCTTGAATTGCTCACCCTATATTTAAAATCCATTATTTCACACTTTGTCAAATTGTCGGAAGTATGGGACATTAACTTCGCATTCCATCCTATAGTTTAGAACACAGCTTTCTCAAAAACTGGAAAGTGCGCCAGAAAAGCACAAAGAACTGATTAGGCTGATATTTTCCGCGATAGTAAAAGTCTTTGTCGAATCAAGTGATTAGATGCAATAAACGAAATCAAATAATATGAGATATCCAAATGAATATGTTGCTCTGGACGTCAGATACAAGGATAAAGATGGCCATAGTGCAAAACATGCACCCTGCACTGCTACGATATCTGTATAAATTCAACCGATTATTGAAACAAAATAAGTTCCACGACATCTTTATTGACACATGATAGGCTAAGGATAAAAAATACCAACGCTCCGAGGAAGTTACACTTAATATCTGTTGCTGGTGCTGTCTTTAACCTCGTTTATAGCATACTGCGAGATTGCCGCGGATAAAGGAATTGTGTTTCCACCGATTTAAGCCCCAAATAAAAGAAAAACGAAAACTTGGTTGCATGTGTGGTTAGTCTGCCAAACGCGTTTAAAAGCGTAAGCTTTACGAGGTTAGTGGATCTCTTAGTTCGGGTGATGCCAAGGGCAGAATGACCCGTTGTCTTTCAGTTCGTGAGTGGTTCGCGCTCTATGTCCAGGTGGTGCCTAGGACGAGATTTTTTTATGGAATTAAATTACGTCACACAATTGTTTCTTAGTGACGCTGCACGCGGTTCTCTTCAGCATCAATCAGATACAAAGACATCGTGCTGAATGTTTTGAGTCACCAAGAAAGGGAAAGTGCGTTTTCTTGCCTTCTTCATTCATTCTTGTTCCACACGCTCTTCGTACACCACAAGTTTCTGTAACTCGCTTCCTTGCCTTTTGCACCTTTCTCCGCTATGCTTTTTATCACACCACCTGCTTCTGCTCTTCCCAATTCTGCGAGCTGTGTCTGTAGCTCAGTCACTGGCGTACTCTGCTTCCACGCCGGTGGCCGGGCTGTATCCCTGGCACCGGTTGGCGTTTTAAAGCGCAGCTCTTAGGCGCCCGTTTCCGGCTTGAGTAGCGTCGGCGTCGTCGTCGGCGTCACCGTCGGCGTCGCCGTCACCGTCGCCGTCGGCGTAACCCCGCGGTGCATTATGGGACGCGTTACGTCACTGATGACGTAATCAGTGACGTTACTGATGACGTCATCGGCATCCACATCGTCATCGTCATCGTCACTAATGACGTCATCAATGAAGTCAATAATGACGCCATCGCCATCGTCCCTGATGACGCCATTAGTGACACCACTGATGACGTCATCAGCATCCGCATTGTCATCGTCATCGGCATTCGCATAGTCATCGTCAGTGATGACGTCATTAGTGACATCACTGATGACGTCATCAGCATCCGCATTGTCATCGTCATCGGCATTCGCATAGTCATCGTGAGTGATGACGTCATCGGCATCGGCCTTGTCATTGTTATCGTCACGTGACCTATTAGGGGTCACATAACGATGAGGTCACGGGGGTCACGTGACCTCCGTAAAGTCACATGACCCCGGTGACGTCGCATGACCCCCGCGGGGTCACGTGACCCTCGTGAGACGACGGCGACGCCGCTCAGAGGGAGGAATAGCAGACAGTATGAGGAGGTCAGGAGGAGGGAGGAGGGATACACCATCCTCTCAGTTCCCTTCCCCTCCTCCTCCTCCTCAAGAGCTCCGCTGTAATCCGGCGTTACAGGGAGTTGTAAACGGCTTTAATTTTTTTTTCTTTCAAGATCGCTTGGCGGTTATAGACTCACCGATTTACACATTTCGTGCTTACACGGCTCGTGAGGTTGGCTGGCCCCCCACTTTAAAATCCTTTCGTGTACTTCAATGTTCTTTGGGGTAGAATCGACCTAGGTGGTAAAGGCAGAAGTTCGCCAATAAAATGGATCAGTAAAGCTACAAAATCCTAGTTGCGAAAATGAAAATCGACGTGCTCAGACATGATCTGTAGTAAGGTGGTAATTTCAGCTAGTTGGTACGTCGCTAAGATTAGTCAACGCACAAAACGTCGGAGGAAGTGAAAAGTAGTAGAACGAAAGAGCGCTCTTTCGTTTACAACTTTTCTCTTCCTTTGACGTTTTGTGCGTTGTTTAATCTTAGCTCAGACATGATACACAATGAATTTTCGAACGTAATACAAATTTTCTCTTTCGAACGTCATTTGGCTCCGTTCACTCTTGCATTCGACAGCATAAGTTTAATTATAACAAATAGCACATATATTCGTGATTTAATAAGAAAATATAGTTCTTTCTTGTGAGAAGCAACTACTTTTTATGTGGTATTACTACTTGTGTCGACAGCTCCAATTAATTATTTTAAACCATTATTGGGAAATGTACATACAAACCGACTATTGACACTATGCGACACACTTCGTACAAACATGACATCACTACTTTTTCGAAATTTTATCAGACAGGGTAGTAAACAACGATAATTATGCCACCAAAATGCCCTTCAAGCGATGTGCAAGTGTATTCCTCAAAATGATAACCAGGGTAGCATTTCAAGAATCGCACACGTACCTAAGCTAATCCTTTAACGCTGATAAAAAAAATTTCGTATCCTAGTTTTTAAACGAATGTCAACATTATTTTTTTTTTCAAGTTTCAGCGACCAAACTATAATAAAATATTATTTTGTATTTTCAGCTGAATTAATGTTGCAAAGCACAAACGGGGTACAAGAAACGTACTCTAATCCTTCTTCTATTCTATGAAAACATGATTTGAAGTTGCCCACACAAAGTCGTTAAACGCTCAAATACGATAATACAATTCTGCATAAGTGCATATTAAGGCAACTTTAATGAAAAAAAACAATTCGTAACAATCTCATAAAAATATATTTTGATGTTTAATGAGGGAGAGCAAAGAGAGTCTTCGCTTATATTCTCAAAAGGGGGAATGAACATTTTTTGAGAACTGAAAACACGAGTGTCTGGTAGCCTGGTGGGCAGAAGGTACTCTCTAATCTCTATAAAAATATTTCTAGTGTTAGGTCTTCCAGATAAGTTTTCGCTCATTTCTCAAAAAGCGTAAAGCCAGCCACAATAGCAAACAACGTGGTTTTTCGTTTTCTTTTTCCTAAAAGAACGTTTCTTGGAGTACAAGCAGACAACCTGGAAAGCTTCGAGCCGATTCACGTTCTCGCACTTTGTGCCTGTTTTGAAAACTTTATTATAAAAAAAAATACATAGAGACGTGTAAGATTTGGAAGATAAAACATTCGCTTAGTTTCTCAGCTATTGCAATCGGCGCGGAGCATTGAGTCTAATAGTATATAGATGTAGATATATATAGAGACGTACAAAACCAACGCGTAAAACCGCAATACAAGGCGGGAAAATCAAAACCGAAAATACCTGAAGCAAGAAACAGAACGCATATCATATTTCTTGTCTACAACGTCATTTTCGTTCCCAACTTCGGTTTTATGTTTTGTGTGTCTGTTGTTTTTTTACCATATCAGTTCTCGGTATGGCTTCAAGGCGTAGCGCTTTTTGTGTTTCACTGCGTGCAGTTTAAAAATATCACATCATATTTCTTCAGCAATTCTTTCCTTTAATAGTGAAGACTTTCCATGTGTTTTATTTCGAACGTGGTCTGGAGTTTTAGACCCTTCGTAAGGGCTGCTTGCTTCTCTTTTCCTCTAACAAATTTATGTCGTTTCTCGAACATACATTTCTCCTATTGCAAGGACGAAAGCTGAAATCGCAAAGCTTTCTTGGTCTTATCATGGGTTGAAGAAAATGGCTTCTTGGTTTGCTCTCGCTCATTTTTGTTTTTATGAGTCGTCCACAATCTTGCTCATCTTCATAAAAAAAGAAAAATGTTTGTCGTAAATCTAAACATCGTGTGATTCCTCGATTGTAAGACTTCTTTTTTTGAAAAAGAGATAGCATGTCTGCGTCACAAACCATACTCTTACAACCGGCAGATTTTCTAGTACGCTGCAGGATTTAGTTGTCGTCTTGTGTTTGTTAAATCTTTTATGCTAAATGCGTCCGGAATCATATTTAAAACTTGAATAAGCCACCGCTCATAATAGCAAAGTGGAATTCTTCAGAACATTTTGTATCTCCTATGCTTGGTCCCGGCCTTTTAAAGAACCTTCGCAAATTTAAAATTGAATAAAGAGAATGGGGATAGATATTATGTTGATATTTTGGTCAGATTTTAATGAGTAGGTTGAAGAGGGATTTTTTTCGCAAACCCTACAGAGTTTAATATGTGTGTTTTTGAAGAGATGTTATTATATATATACCAAAAAAAACTATAGGCATTCAGCTCCAATAAAACTCAACGGAAACGTACGAATATTAGAAACCATACTGTGCATATATCGTGACACATTTTCGTGCCAAAATCTCGACAAGTGCCGCTCTGTGAATTTCTGAGGTATATCACATTGAATTACACGTGTGCAATGTCAATTGTAGCTAAATCGGTGGTCAATGTAGAACATAGTATTTCTCTCAGTTACAATAAACTGGTAAGATGATATATATATATATATCAGTGTGTCGAACCGAAAAAAATACGGGTTCGGTTACGGTTCAGGTTCAGGTAAATTTATTTTGTTCCGGTTCAGTTCCGGTTTGATTAATTCGAACCGGAACCGGTTTGGAAATTATAAATGACAAATTGCAACATCAAAATAAAAACATCAAAATAACATCAAAATAAAAAAAATTGTTCACGTTCTTGAAACGTGTTATGAAATGAGCACACAGCAGCATATAGGATTTACGAGATTGTAAAAAAATTAAATCTCGTGACGCGATTTTTTTTACAGCCTTCCAATTCTCTTTCTTCCGTGCAAGCCGCGACCAGCGCAATACTGGTTCCTAGGTCAAGATTCATGGATGCAGCGTTTATATTCCTAAGACTGAGTGGAGAAGAAAAATATGTAAGCGAGGTGTGTGTCAGTTGACGGCACTTAAAAAACAATTGGCATTGATAGCACATTCATTGTCAACAGCGCGTGGCCGAACCGTTTTGACATGAGCCGGTAACCGTTATTCTTTTTCCGGTTCAGTTCCGGTTCGGGTTCATCGCGATAACAATATAACGGTTCGGGTTCGGGTTCAGTTCCGGAAAAATACCAGTTGGGTTCCGGTTTTCGGTTCGGTTCGGTTCCGGTTCGACACCCTGATATATATATATATATATATATATATATATATATATATATATATATATATGACAGAAAAACGTGCGCGAGACGGTTGTTTCGGATTTTATAACATATTGGTAAATTCGTCGATGTTTCGGCCTGTGACAGACCTTTTCAAGACTGGTTACATGAGGCGAAGTATTGACACACCTTCTCTGCATCACCTGTTACATGAGGCGAAATATTGACACATCTTCTCTACATCACGTGGCCCATGACGTCAATTGTTTATGCTACTTCAAAACACCTGGCTCCTTCAAGAGCCGCACGATAGACTCGACACAGTTATCGCCACATATGCCGATCATTTGGGGCCAAGCCCGAAGGATAAGCCCCCAGCGTAGACCGGGCCGGAGAGAAAAAGACCCGTACAACACTGGAGAATCTCACTAAACGAAAAACAGAGAGGCAGCTAGAAAACAGCAAGCGCCAAATGCTCGGCCACAGTAACAGTCAATGAACACAAAAAAGAAAGAAAAAAACATGTTACAGCATTTTGGAAACACGCCACCAGCTGTCTTTTCAGTTTAAAATATTAGAACGACCTCTTTATAAAATGAAGCGTGAATGACCTATATCCTGTGGAATGTGTACGCTCCCGCAAATACAGGAGGATCGGGTATGTTCACCATGTGAATGAAACACATGATGTCGGGATGTTTATTGATCCCGGCTTTGATAACGTTAAACCTGCGAATAAGGTACGATTCTTTTTGTTCGCGATCTCGATTGGTTTTGAAACCCAACTGTAAAAATGTAATTTCGTGAGCTTATGGAATGACTGCTTTTTGTTGCTAACATGTCTTGAAAGGGGAAGGGTGGGGATTGATTTTGCATGTGCTCTGTGATTATTAAACCACAATCGGAAAGGCGTCTCTGTTTGGCCCACGCACTGGGCGCCGGAAGTGTTGCATTGTAAAAGCTGCAGTAGCTTACTGGTGTCGCAATTCAAGTTGCCATAGATTTTGTAGGTAAAGTTAGAATCTGTTTTTTCTATGGGGTTTCTCGATGTTACATGTTGGCGGCACCACATCCCGACTTTCCGCATGGCCGACTCTCAGTGCTCTCAGTAATAGTTGTCTTCGACCTAACTACGAATCCTTAATGTTGCGCGAGCGTTTGCGCACCACATGGGGGACGGTACCAATAAGTTTTGCGAGGCGTTCAGTCTGTTGTAAAATATTAAAATGTATACTTAGTACGGCGGTGACATTCGGAGAAATATTGCTCAAGGTCAGCACGAGGCTGGCCTGTCGACTTGTTTCCACCTGGGGACTCCTCTCACCTAGCAAGGAGTCGGGATCAAAGGCGCGCGCCTTACTAATTGCGTCATTTATGATTTTGTCTGGGTACTTGTGTTCTTTTAAAACCTCGCGTAATTGATTAGTGTTGGGATAAAAATCATCGTTACTAGAACACACACGTTTAAAACCTGTGAGCCTGGCTGTACGGAATACTGGCTCGGCAAGTTCGAGGATGACAACTGTCGAAGTGCAAATATTTCCGGCTGTCCGTGGGCTTTCGACGCAGTTGAGTGACCAGAGTTCCGTCCTTAAATATTACTCCAATATCTAAGAAATTAATGTCAGCTTCTGTAACTGTGTGTGAAGCGAATGGAAGGGTGCGCGGAGTGAAAATTTGCGATAAAATTGAAAAGCTCATTCTCTGCGTGTGACCAGATGCAAAATACGCCATCAACATACATTTTGTAGAACATCGGGCAGGATGCAAGAAACATTGATTCTAGGTCACCGATAAATATTTTTGCAAAGTTCAGAGCCATTTTCGTCCGCATTGTGGTACCACTAGTTTGAAGGAAAAATTTGCCGTCGAATTCGAAACTCGTCAATCTAGTTATATTCACTTCTTTTTGTCGTAAAAAAGCGTTTTCAATCAATCAATTAATATATTTTGATTGACTGATTCTACTACGATCATTACATATCTCGGCATGGAATGTTTTTTTTTTATCTTTTTATTTTTGTGCTGTGAGATGACTTTTCAAAGAGTAATTTTTTTTATCCTGCTATTCTCGTCCTCAATTCGGTGACAAAAGTTTCGATTATTTTCAATCAAAGTAATTCTACAACGAGGGGAGCAAGTTTATTTTGCTACTTTCATAATATGCAATTCATAATAACCACCAGTGTATTTCCGAACACCAGCCGAGCTCTGACCTGAACACAAAAAGGCATTAGGACAATCCGCGATGACCAACACACTTACATAACTCTGACGCCACTGCCATCCAATGTCAGTGATTCTGTACAATCGGGAATGGGAGGGTGCTTGTTTCTAGGTAATAGTACCCGCCATAAGAATATCGAAAGAAATAGATTCGCCAAAAGAAGAAACAAACCCAGCGAAACTTTGTGGGAATCGATGTTTGTAGGTTTCAACACATTTTTCATTTTTTGACACCGCCGAATATTTTTTGGTGTCTTTGAGTTTGAACTGAAAATTCTATTCTTTGGATGTAAAATGAGCTAGATAGATATTTATATTTCCCCGAAATCTACGAGCATTAGGGCGATCTTGTTCTGTAATAACTAAATCTTAGGCGTGGATCCTCAACTTTTGACAATGGGATCGTACTATATCTGTCTTTTCTTATTGTTCCTTGCTCATCTGACTACTACTTAAACACAGAAACGATGAATTTAGGAAAAAAATTACTCGGTTTAAGATCGGTCGAGTTTTACAATCTTCTATTTATATATTGAAAAAACTTCCGTACCCACTAGAAAGAGTAAATTAGAGTGTGGAGCGTTCCTTTCGAAGTACAAGAACATAAAATAGGCCCTAAGGTACGCAAACAACAGGAATGTATGCACGACAAGTGCACTGTAGATGGAATGTTCACTTTGTTGATTATAGGTAAGCTTTAAGGTAATATTTAAGGATCAATAAGGTAATAAAGTGAAGTGAATTGAAGTATGGTTGTCTCTCGGCTACATTTGCGCTGTTTTATTTCTACTTCTACCAATAAAGACTCGCCCACTTAAATGCGTCGTTTTTTTATAGTATTTTACCCATTTCGGTGAAACCACTAGATCTACCTCAGGAATGAATATGAGCGAAAACCCCACGGATGATTCCCGGGTTATATCTTTCCAATCGATTGTGCTACTTTTATTAGTGCACAGAGCCGCACCCTCTTTTAAATCAGTGTGGCGACGCTTTAGGTGATGAAAACGAGAATAGGAACACATGCCACGCCCGACTTCGCGCGGAAGTCGGTATTATTTACTTTTAGTGTACGTGACGAGACTTTAACACCAGATAAAACTCGCATCTTATACACGCTGGAAGGTTAAGAAAAAACCTTCCTTTAGTATTTCACAAGTAAACATATCTAAAGTTTGGTACGTTCGGGACACGCCCTCCATTTGAGCTCTGCAACTTTAATCGCTATTCGGGTGATGTAAAACAGTTTTTTTCCCTATTATATGTATATGTACATTCAAAACAAACAGGAGGCGAAAATTAAATACTGTTTCTCGCAAAATAAAACCGCGTTAAGGAACAAGAAATTCACAGAAAAATCAAATATATGCTTCGCAGCCGATATATTTTGGAATATAAAATTTGGTCGAGTTTCTGCATTTCGTAGGGATCACATATTTTTATAATTTTTTGGAGGGACAAACTGACTTTCTTTTGTTCAGATCATATCCCCCCTCAGAGGCATATATCTTGCTCCGATAGAAGTGAAGCGCACGAAAAAATGTAAAAAGTACGTAACGAAAACAAATGTAGCGCACAAACCAAATGCAATTTCAATGCGTAAAACTCTCAGCTGTGTAAACCATTTATTTCCTAATCTAGTGGTTTCATGCTTTTTGTTAAAGTTAGACAGAAACACATCGTAATAACTGCAGTTGTATGTTTTTAGAGATTAGGTGAGGATACACCATTAAATGAATGCTTGCGTAAACATTGCAGCATCAATTAGAAACAATAAAATAAGAGTAGACGCTTAGCAAATATAAGATTTTCAGGACAAAATTAATTTCCCACAATCTCCAAAAGTTATCTTTAAAATAGTTTGTCAAAGTCTATTGATAAGATACAAAAGAACTTACACCTTTATACCCTGGCGTTTGAGCGCCAAAAATCACTGTAGACGATGAAAATAACCCAGTCCAGCGGCAGCATAGTTAAACAGCCATTCCATTTTCAGAACCTTATACGCCTCTATATTTTAATGTCACGATCTGTTTCTGTGTTGATTGGGGCCGTGCGTAAATTAAAAAAAAAAAAAAAACCCGATTAGTCGCCACCCAATTATTCAATAATATTTCGATTCATCGTTTTCGCTCACTCCCATGCATAATAGCTTTTTTTACACGTTGAAATTTCGTTATTCGTGTTTTACATCAATCTTGTTGTATAGTTAAGAATACTCAAAGGACACGCACACTCATTAATGATATCTTGAGCTGCAGATGCAAAGAGTTACGTTGATATTCTACCTACAATAGCGAACCATTTTGATTGTTCACAATGATCTCTGGTCGGGACAAGTATAACCTTCTTCACTTGTTGGGATTTACAAATATTGTTTCTACACTTTTTATTAAGTTACCCTTTGAGCTAAAGTTGCCCTTCATAAATTTGTTTTCGTACCCATCTGCGTGCTGACAGGTCTGAATATTTAATTTTTCTTACAATATTGGTTTGATTAATTGGTTAAGAAAGTTAATCGTGATCAAATCATTACTCGAGAAATCGGTAGGATAGTCGATCAAGTGCCCAGCCTTAGTGTTCCTAGTTCGTATATGTAGTTTTCAGTAATCCACGTTTATTTAAAAAAATATCGACCGGGTTCTCTATTTCTAATATTGTAATTAGCTTTAATCTGCTTCTCTTCGGAATATACCGCACAAATCATTTCGGTTGACAATCTGATTTCTCCTTTCTTTCTTGACAACAATCGAATCTTTCATCTCAACCTTCTTATTAATAGTGATTTTATTTCTTATCCGGCCCTTGATAAAGCGTAATTTAAGATTGATGGACGCGAATACCATGCTCCTGATGTCGTCACCGTCAATATTTATTCATTATACCCAAAATTAATGCGGCACCCATATATAATTCTGATTATACCGCAAAGAAATCAAAATAATAGGGGTAAGACAAATTACAGTAACTGCATTAATTGCACAACTCGTCTAAAATCTCGAGGACAACCTGGTTTTGGAGGATCGACAACCATCTACAACAAACAGTTCGGGGAAGAGAAGAACGAATGGCAGTGTCGCAAAATCTTGGCTTCATTTATCCCCGAAGCCGCCAACCGATAGCCCCGTGTAGCAAGGCAGTCCTCGCGTGGACACAATGGCTCAGTCTCCTCCCCCATGAGCACTGCTGGCGCCGTCTGTCGGCTCGCGGCAACTGGAAGGAAGCGTAAAAAATGGCCGCCTCAAGAAGCGCTGTCTCGCGCAGACCGCGGCGCAGTTCGGGAAGAAGTTAACGACGAAGAAAAAAGCAATCAATCGCCGGAGTCGGACTGTACGTCTTGAGCGGAGCGTGCCTCGTCTCTCCGCCAAAAAAGATTCCGCGTCGTCTCGAAGATAACGGTGCGACCACAAAGGAAGATGCGGATCTCCTGCAATCAATCGCTAAACACTGGTCGATGTATTTGTCCCCGCGATCTGTTTGGAGGCGGAGACCAAGTGTGGCGCAACTCGACTAAAAAAAAAAAAAATCTTGTTTTACTTTATTTATATTTTTCTTCCCGAAGTTGTAGCGAATGTTGATATCATTGCTTGCAATAGTAACGCGTCGAGCGAGTAAGCGCGGTTCTTGGGAAGTTTCTTCTGATTGGCCTATTCTGGACTCACGCCCCTCCCACCGTTTAAGATGAGCTGTTTGCTGGTTGCCAATTTGATTGAAAAAAGCTGGAGCACATACTGCCTTAAAAATGACCGCGTGTCTACCTACCCGTAAAAAACTTCAAGAGCTAATCTCTGTGATCTCCGAAATCAGCTGAGCGAATGATGAGGCGGAACATTCATATAAACCAAAAAATGAAGTCTGCGCTGCGGCATTACGCAATGAAAAGCGGCATGCGTGCATTGCGTAATTCCACAGCGCAGACTATTTTGCGGTCTACACGGATGTTCCGGCTGATAATTCGCTGAGCTGATTTTCTAGATCGCAGAGGTTGGCTCTTTGAGTGTTTTGAGGTTGAGAAGAGGCGCAGGCATTCTTTTAAAGTGTACGTCTCTAAACCACCTATTCATCGACTCGATTGACCGTTTACCTTATAGTTAATGTTCTTATGGCTTTTTTTTATTTTCTTTTTAAGATTAATTTTTTCTTCGTTGGGGTTTTCTGAATTTTCCTAACAAATATGCATTTTACTTGATTATCTGGCGCCACACTCAAACAGAATTATACTTTCGTGAACCAGCATTATTTTCCTGTAAAGTGTTGGTGAGAAGTAAATGCATATATATATATACTCACAAGTTAGAAAACGGGAGGGTGGCGATACTCGACCATTTTATTGTCACAAAAAATGTTTAAAAAAATCAGTTTGAACAAAACGAAAACGCCACACGTAGACAGGATGCGCACATAGTTGATGTAGCTATATGTATGTTCTGTCTCTGTGTAAGCAGACTTGTACGTAATCCGTTAAAAGTAACGAAATTACTTGCAATCCTTTACATTTATCGGTAATTTAATAACGGGATATTTACATATTTTCTAGAGTAATTTAAAGTAATTCACTCACATTTTTAAGTAACGGAGTCCTTGTAATGCGTTGCATTGTTTTCAAAGCCAACCCCTCCCCGCCCTTCTAACCAGAAGGTCGTTTTCATTTTGGTAAAGTTGAGCGCAGTTACACTGTCCCCAGCGCAAAGGGAGGCTTCGCACTCTTCAGTTCCGCAAAGCATTTTTTGGCAACACCAAGCCCCTGAATCTTTCTTTTTTTTTTTTTTAGACCCTAACAACGATGTCAAAAGATCCAAATAAGCATTTCTACAACAAATAGGGAAGGGGGGGGGGGGGGGCAAGTGATTTCCCCATTTTTTAGTGTCTGTTTTTTCTTTGCGATCGAAGGCGGGGAGAGGAAGAAAGCAAGTGATTGTATGCCCCTGTGAGAAGCTCAAGGCAGTAAGTGCACAGACAAGAATTAACAACGTCCGTCTCGGTTATAGTGACTAGGACCATTTTCATAATGTCACAGCAAGAGACAACGCTCCGTCTACCCTAAAATCCACACAAAGGAATGTGATAATATGTGAAGGTGTTATTGACACAAAAATCCCCGTTCGTTGCTGGACACTTATCATCTTCTCTTAGAAAACAGGATGCATTTTTTTCTGCTTCTTTCACCTTTTTTGATCCTGTTTTAGAAGCTACTTACTTTTTTGTAGCCTAACTTTTAGGGTTGGCCCACTTTATTTGTGACTTCCAGCAAGGTTATCAGCATCTCAGTTACCCTTTTTGTGAGACAGCTTTCCGCGAGCACTTGGAAAATGGTAATACTCTTCCTTTTTCTTCTTCCTGTGCTCACCCCAGATATTTTTACAAATAAATCATGATGGCGGCAGACGTAGCCTTAAGATTCTGGGCTTGAGGAGAGAGTAAAACTCATGAGTGGGGCCATAGCGTCGATTTGTTCCCTGCCCTTCGCTGCCCGTGGCATCAGCGAACGTCTCTCTGGAGAAGACCGGAGTAAACTGCAGACGGTCCGTGCTCCCTGCGTTTTTGAACGGCACCAAGAAAAATGGACATGGCAAACGTGCGTTTGCATGTCCTTGTTTTAACTAACCTTCCCATCAATTGATGCTATAAGTGTCCAGTTGTTGTGGTTTTTTTTTTTCTCGATTACTTATGTTTAAATATTGGTAACTTTTTCTTATTCACCGACGTCTCAACCGAGGCTCGACCTGTACAGAACCAAAGGAAGAAGAATATCGAACCAAACCTTTTTTTATTATTTAATTATCACCTTATTGTTACCGACTCTACTAAAACTCTCGAATATCAGACAACGGCTGCAACGACGAAACTTTTCTCTATCTTCGAGCTAAATAGTACTTCCATTGCTTCGCTGAAAAAGCTCAACGCAGAGCATAAAGCGTTCGTGAGGCACAATATGGCACTCCCATTCACTGCCTCAGTTCAAAGGGTGCTCAGCGTAACAGTGAGCATATTGTGTAAGAAATAACGCAGAATGTCTGACGAGACATTCGAGAGTCAGCTGTTGCTGAGAATGCTCAAGGTCAATAAATGGTATAGGTGGCAGCAATAAGAACTTGAATAACCTTCTTCCATTTGTTTCTTAATTGAGGAAAATATTGTTGAAACTAACGCCACGAAAGTAACAGATTACTTTGGGGGTGACGGTCACTTACTTTCATGGAAAGGTAATTGTAATTGTAATGAATTACAATTTAGCCTCGAGTAATTGTAATTGTAATTCCTTACTATTTTTCATTAACGTGTACAAGTCTGTGTGTAAGTGTGCAAGCAAAGGTGACAGACATCTTATTGTCGTTTTCGAGTTAATGTTATGCCAGTATTTGCCTAAAAGAATGCTGTAAATAATATTAAAAAAACAAAAAAAAACAATACGCCTTCGGTTTCTTAATCTGTAAGTGACTATTGTCCCAACTTCCGCCTATACGTCGCATCTAATGCAGCACAGCTTCTTCTATCTACCATAGCCCCGTGTAAAGGAGGCGATGAAAGAAAACAACACTATGCATTTGCCGTGTGCAAGTACGCGAGAAACTAATACTTCAAGTAGCCGTGGTGTCCAGTAAAGAATTCAGCCGAGAAAAGACAGACATGAAAATTATGAAGCAAAAAGCAGAAGCTCTTAGGGCAGTGAAACACTCACTGCCATAAAGCAAGCAGGCACCCAAGTGCATTGATTCGCGTGTTTACGGAAGAGAAAACAGTTTTTGGCAGTTTGTACTATTCATACGAGTAATAATTACCGCAGCGCTTGGCTCAAAATATGTTTGAGCATAGTATCAACTAAAATCCCAATATCCTTCACTCAATAGTATTCCACAACACATTAAAACAGCTCCACTATTTCCGCTCATATTACTACCCGCAGCTATGCCTAGCTATCTCAACGCTCTAATGACAGACACTGCAGTTATCATTATAATAAATAATTAGCACAAAATACCTTACCCCAGAACGAATACAATCGATTTCGTTTCAAACCCATCTGCCCCTCCAAAAGCTAATATGAAGATAAAAAACGATAATGACAAAACATTGAGCTGCGTCCCGACACCTGCAAACTCGCGCCGAAGAGAAACTATATTCCGTTCCACCTGCCGATGAACCAAAGCGGACGTTACGAGCCAACACAGCCAATGGAGCGACGCCGACGTACCACGCGACAAGGAGCGGCACGCATCGCGGCGCACCTCCCGAAAGTCACGTGGGACTTACAAGGCACGTGACCGACTCCGATGGCTCGTAGCGACCTCTGAGGTCCATCGTACATGCGGAGACGGAGAGCGGTGGTGTCGCGCTCAGTCTTTTAATTATCGCAATCCTCTTTCAATCGATGCCTTCATTCGGAAGCCTTCGTCAGGAGGATCCCAGCTGCCACCAGATTAGGGCGGCTTTAATATTGTCATTACTACCCACGATCCGCTTTTCTGTACGAGCCTCGCTTTGCCAAGCCAGGGAGGTGCCAGGTGGCGGTTGCGTTATACGACGGCCGAGTCCATTAGCGAGATGGCCTTGTAGTTACACCTACTCGTGTGATTCCGTTGTTTTTGCTCGTTGGCGCCGAAACCCGGTGGTGCATTTTTGTGGCGCCTTCTTTTTAATTGCTACGGTGTATCTAGGGACACACTACCGTGAGAATGCGTCCGTTCATTGCGGCTCCGGAACTAAATATAGCATGAAAAGATAAATTGGTGCCTAATTACAGAATGTGTTTTTGTAGGCTTTACAGTTTTGTTGTTAAAAAACGCGTGGGAGCTGCACTAATGCAGTGGGTGCAGGAAAGGTTTACGACGAGGAGGCATACTATAGGGGCTTAATCGTGGTGACAAGTCAAATAACGATCTAAAATGTGCTAATTAATTTTTATTATCAAAAACAAACGTATGGTTGCAATTAAATGCTTCCCGAGCCTTGCCAAACACACCTAAATCAGAAACGTTTAGAAAAACTATGGGCAATTTAACGGCGCAGTAGTGCGGTAAACCACTTGCTAAACAAGAAAAAGGGTATAAATAAGAAAACACGGATGATAAAAGACGGAAAAACCGTAGCGCGTTACCGCACTGGCAGCCTTGCGCCAACTGCACAGGTGATCCAGTGTTTCTGAATACTACGAATATTAACATGGGTGAAACTTAATGAGTTGCTCACACAATTGGTGAAATCCTTGTGAACTTCCCCATAGGTTGATCAACAACGAAAACATTCACAATGCATTACCAAGCAAACCGAAAAGCCAAATTACCTGTCTTACACTAGCTTCTCGAAGTCCCTTACGGGGCACTGCGTATTACAGGAGTGCCCTCATCTTTCCTCGCGGAAGTTTTAGTGTTTTTAAGCCAAACAACTTTGTACCCGTGATCTTTTCTCTTCGTTTTCGCCATCCAGAACAGTTCCTTGTTTGCTTGGGTGAAGTCATTAAAAATCAGCGAATGGACACCTCTCTGTATCGGCTTTACTAGTACGCCCCATGCAGCCAACCATGTTCCCTTTATGCAAATTTATGCGACTCTTTTCAGAACATTTGGGGCCGTGTCACGTTTTGTGGGTAAGCGATGTATTATTAAAATGTCGGACGCCTGGAATGATGGAAGGCCAAGCTTTTGCGACAGGTCTTGTAACGTTGCTATCAATTCCTTCGCGGGAACGAATAGCCCTTTATTCAGTCGAGAAACTTCCCGCGACTGTTCTTCCATCGAGGCACTGACTGTGCAAATCTCTTTTTGTAGACCCTTACCAATTCTTATTCAGTCATCACCAGAGAAAGTTCGGAATTATAATTCGTGCTAACAGCGCCGTTGCTTGTTAGAAGTAGGCTGACCGTGCTGCGAACGTCCTTAACAAGCGGCTTTAATATCAACAGTTGATCAACTTTAGCTGAGAGAGGCAGAAAAGTTTCGACACTCGTCCTTAAAGAAGGGAGTTGGTTAACCGTTGCATTGATTAAAGTCTACTAATCAGAGACAGTAGTGGCTTGCTTCCGTTTAACCTTGTCCGCCTGGTCGGCGTTCAGTACTGGGATGGCACTGACAGCTTCGCAACCTGAGCGAAGCTCACCGGTACGGCAAGTGAGGCACCTCCAGGTTTCTTTGTTAGATGCACCCATTGCCGAAAACGCACTCTGCAACGCCGGAGCAAGATTTTCGAAGGAGGTAACCATTCTTACAGTCGTGGCACGTCAAAAACCTTTCATCCATTGGAAGCGGATGAGCACATTAAAGACAATTCATAAATGACATAAAAATGTATAAAAAAAAATAGGTATGCAAGCAGTTACAATCCTGTAGCGGCAAACAAACAAAACAAAACACTGTGCAGTCGGTGGCAGAACAACGGCAGAGTTTGTAACAGAGTGAGCTTTGTGCTCACCTGCACAAAAATGTTGTGGTTAGCTTTTTGCAATGAATCGGCACCGACCGTAGTGGTTGCTGTTCCAGGAGCCTCTTTTCTAGAGGATGTTGCCACGAGACCAACTTAGCGCGTCACGCGGTTGATCTTTGCTCTAGACAAGCACAGCGATGACACGTGCAGTCGCAGTACATGATAGTAGCAGGTTGCAGCGATCAGACCATTATCTTGTCAGTTGTTCCGAGACGATTTTGTGGTTGTCGCCTGTACGAATACGTTCCGGTTAGCTCTTTGCAACGAATCGCCGCCAACTGCCCAGTTCAAAATAACAAAACAATTGTCGCGTAATTATTGCCGCGCTGAGGTAGACCAAGACCACCGTGCTCGACGAAATTCCGAAAAGGTGCAAATAATGCCCAATGCAATCTCATCAAAACTCCTTTCGCAGCAGCAGAGAGAAGACTTAGTTAGTATTGGTGGTTTACTGGCGCAAAAGCGACGAAGGCCATACTGCGCCAAACAGATGTAATAATGTTGCTCAGAGTAATAGTCTTGAAAGGCTCACTGTGAAATCAGCTTTGCAACAAATGTTTTGTTATTGGTAGAAGATGAAAAAAGGGATATGGAAGTTAAAATCGACGTAAAAAAACACTTTTTTCTAAGTATGAAATTACGCGATTAAAGAAAATGATGGGATGCTCACCCACCAAGAGTGCAGGATAGAAAGGAATATTGTATGCGAAAAATTTCGGGAAGCAACCACGTCGGTTCTCCTCAAGACCTGAACAGAGCCATAGAATATGAAGCACCGTTAGTGATTCGCCACAGTGCTCACAGACTGGAGCATCCCCTCCACAAAGGAGATGCCCATGTGTCAAGAAGCTGTGTCCAATTCTAAGGCGGCAGTGGAGAACTTCTATGGATCGATTCTCATGAGATGCACTCTCCCAGAGTCCTAAACCTGGTTTTACCACATGGAGCTTATTTTCACTTTCTTGGTCCCATTCAGACTGCCACGTTCGGAGGAGTACTTTTTTAATGAGGGGCTTCACATCTTGATAGGGTCGGCCAGTAGAGGTCACCGTGAGATTTCTTGTGGAGGTTGCCAACTGGTCTGCTTTTTCATTGCCCAAAAGTCCAACATGACTGGGGATCCAGCAATACTTTATATCGGGGCCATGAACTAAGGAACTATAGATATTAAATCGCACTAATTATGCTAGCTTATTTTTTTGTATCTTTTACTGAGCAGAGAGCTGAAACAACACTCTGTGAGTCCACAAAGAGAACAGCTTAGAGAGAAGACTTGTTCGATGTTTTTTTTTATAAGGATTTACATAAGGAGTGTAATAAATGCAAATTGTGTTCGGATGTCCATCCTTTTTTAAAGGCATAATGTAGATATTATAGAATGCAAACAAAATGACTGGCAGTACGAAATATTGATTTAGCACATACTATGCAATGAAGCTGTGCAATATACAAATGTAAGTAACGTTCAATGGGAAGGGAGACATAAATAGTACAAAATATTTAAATAAGTCTCCACTTCAACTTTGCTTGGTTTCTACAGATATAATGGTATTACTACTTCGTTTTAGTGAGGGGAAGGACGGCTTCACATATATGAATTAACGATATATTCTCATAAGAATACTCTTCAATATATGCCACAGTGCGTACAAAACTCAAACGAATCTCTTATTTTTCATGTACACAATACCAATCAGTATAACAACAAGCTTTTGCTCGCATACAGAGTGCCTATAAAAACAAATCGTTTCGATATTCCATTTTCTATCATAGAATTAGGGAAATGGCATATGACAGTTGTTGCAGACACGTGGTTGGTGCTATAATAATCAGATTAAGCGGTGCACACTAACCTATTTTTTAAATACTTTAGAAGAATCCTATAGAGAAACTCTTCGATGAGGACACGAATTGCAAGTTCAAAATTTGTTAAAAAATGTTCCGATGAGTGCCATGAATTACTGTCGAATTCATAATTCGGTTACCCTGCTTTCATTTTTCATTACCTCTATATTTTACATTTATGCTGTCTTTAGTGTTACGTACAGATGACGAACATAGCACCATAGCCTCCTCTATACGGAGAAAGCCTGGCACATCGACGGCAGAGCCATAGGGAGCGCGGCCGCAGAAAAAAGGAGAGGACGAGCGCGCGAAGCGGCGACCCATATGGTAGCGCAGAGCAGAAAGGGCAGAGATAGTCCGCGAGCGCTTGGGTCGCTAGCGGCCGCTCCCCGAACCACGTTTGTTTTCGTGTTTTCGTCACCGTCGTTTTCGTGCTCCGGGAGAAACGGCTGCGGCGCAGGGACGGCGAAGGGAAAGGGTTGACGTCGAGTTTCTCCTCTCCGCGATTAAAAAAAAAAAAAAAACTGTTTCTGCGTTTGTCCGCTCGCTCTTGTGTGGCGCTAGCAAAGAAGGTTCCCTCCGCTCCCGATTCCCCGCCCCTCCTCTCCTACTTTCGGCGGCCACTTTTTTAGCGACGTGCCAGGCTTTCTCCGTATAGAGGAGGCTATGATAGCACACTCAAATTGTTTTATCTGCTGTTGATAGGGGAAACAGATGTTGCCAAGCAACACTCGGTTTGCTTCGTTCGTTGTAGTGTAACTTGAAATAGATATGCAAATAATTTAAACCTGAATTTGAAGGAAGATTAAGCAACTTGAGTGATGTGTCTAGAAATGACGCGACTTCTTAAATGCTTATTTTTTTAGATTTGCGGTGGCTCGCAAACCGTAAAAATCCCGAATCATCGTACAAAAATAAGCGCCACTTTTACACAAAAACAAACAGTAGTGAACACACCGGGACTCTGTATCAAAATACCCGCACATTTCCACACTTGCAGCTATAGCTAAAACAAAATATAACAACCCTTTACACCGTACCCATAGAAATGCGCGTCAAGCTTGTACGTCCAAGAGAGGAACAAAGTTGTTACGCGCCGACAAACAGCCACAACAACAACAGAAGCCGACACATGTTTCCGAGCTCGCCGCCTCTTCAGTGCACAAAGGAGGCGGTGTGCTCTTTTGTTTCCAAAAATAAATGGGACACGCAGAAGCCCAGAGATTAGGAGATAAACCTTCCGAGCGCTTATATAGCTTTGCGGCTGTCATGGATTCCATTCGTCTCGGAAGTTTGAATCACTATTTTCTTTTCTTATCCGTCTGGCTTATATTTTGTTTCCTTGTGTAGTTGTTTTGTTTTGTTTTGTTTTTGTAGTTTATATACTCTTCCTGGGGAATGCGGAACGGTCATGCGGCTTTTTGCTGAGACGTGGTGAGAGCTAACGGTTCTAATTATTTTTCGGACTGCGTTCATCTTGCTGGCGTTAGCTGGGGTAACAGGCATCGTACGATTTCTCCTTAGGACAAGAGTCCTCTTAATTAACTCTAAGTCTGACTATCGTACAGCCTCTTTTTTTTCTTTTTACTTATTTGACGAAGAAGGAGACGTGCCAACGAAAGAGTGGTAAAAGAAAAAAAGACAGCTTATGGAGAATTTTGTTCTCCGTTATAAATGAGGCAGAGTGTTATAAGTGCTTTTCTTTTTTTTTTTTGTTTCAGCACATTACCGCGTTATTAATATTTTGCCTTCTGAGACGTGACGTGTGTACAACGGACGTTGAAAAATGAGTTTTACAAATTAACACAAAAAAAGCTAGAAAACCAACAGAGCCACGTGAAATTCATTTCTGCAACAACGTTTTTCTTTCACGCCGGCAGAAGGTACGAAGAAAATCGCAGCCGTCAATTGTCTTATTAGCTATAATGAATGAAAACACTTTTTATTACTGTTATTATTTTATGCGTTTATATTTCCCAATTTGGGGCGACCGTATTTTGAGACTACGATATTCGTAGAATTCTATTAACAAGCCCGCGTTCCGAGGTAGCGGTCTTTTAACTTGCCACTTAATCCGGTTTAATAAGCAATCACACTCGCAAAGACCAACGAAATAAAAGTACAGTTAAGACTGCTTCCGTTTAGGAATGCGAAGGCATTTCTACACTTAGCGCTTTCTTACAAACAGCGCTCCACGCCTTTCGTTTTCACACGGCGCTCCGGCGCTGACATCACGCTTCCCCACTACGCAAGCGCGGCGAGCCTCGCCGGCTTCAAACGACTTCTATGACGAAGCATCCAAGTTGCTGTACTTTTCTTTGTGTTTTATTTCTGAGGCTCGTCTGCTTTGACCTTGAGCGCACCCGCAGGCTTTATTGACGAGGTAACCGGGAAAAAGCACACAGGACAAAAGCTCATCGGACAGAAGCTCATCAGACAAAAGCTCACCGGACAAGGGCTCACCCGTTTTAGAGCGCAGCTCTTAGGGGCCCGCTTCCAGCCTGAGCGGCGTCGGCGTCGGCGTCGCCGTCGCGTCGGCGTAACCGGGGAGGGGGGGGGGGGTCACATGACCCCCCCCCCCCCCGAGGTCACGTGACCCCCCCTCCCCCGAGACCGGGTCACGTGACTACCCGCAGGTGACGTGACCCCCCACAGTACCCTTCCCTACTCCCCCTCAAGAGCTGCGCTCCAATTCGGCGTTACAGGAATTTGTAAACGGCTTTTTTTCAGTATCGGACAAAAGCTTACCATTATTTTTTTTCTTCGTATGCTACCCGGGCGAAACACGGGCTGGGATAAAGTGCGGACGCGATAGACATTACACCATGATTAGGAGAATGATACCTTATCCCATGCATAGTTGCCGACAGATGAGCCATAACAAACAGAGACGCACCGCTTTGGGACAAAACTTTAGGTTACTGCAACTGAGTGCTGAGTGGAGCTGATAACATCAGGCTTGCTTGACTGAAAGCATGCCGGAGCACCCTTGTGTTACGCCGAAGCAACTTCTTGAACCGAAGTTTTTGAGGCCGAAGAGTGACAGAAGAAGGGAAGTCCCTTTTGGTGATCTCGCTTTGTCATTGTGCTTATGTCACGCTAAACACGCACATAAAGGTTAGGTACAATGTCTCCTCATTACTAATGCATGAGTTTAATTAAATTTCATGGTAAGATTTGAAGTGAATGCCTAAGAAAATTAAATGGTTTCCTTCATTCTGCGTCGTAAATGTATTAAAATCATGGGTTATCTCAGGATGATCTGAAAGGGAAACCCAAGCAAAACTGTAATCTAAAAACAATTGAGTCTCGATTTTTTTGTTATTGTATTTAAGGAGCGGGAGCTCGGCCTTTTGGACAAGTACAGTACAGGTGACTAATTTAAAATGCTGCGCGGGATTTTGGATAGGCTGGCGTTCCACAGCCTGTGCCCGAATGACTAACCTACATCAGGGAAATGTTCACAGGCGACATCGGCGATTTGCTGGACTTCATTGATTGCAAGCACGTCAAGGGCCCCTTCCGTGACACTTCTGCTCCTTCTGCGGCGGCACCCAGGATGAATTCTTCCCTTTGCCTGACTGCGCGCCAACGACGACCGGAGTTTTCCCCGGAATGGTTATATGTACGACGCCACTCTTCAAAATAAAGACCGTACGAACAACACCTGCCAAGTATGGAATACCGGGCTCCAGAAGCTTGTCGGCCACGTCCATCCAAGAGTCTGGATGCTGATTTAATGCCTACAGCAAAATAAAGCGCTCGTTGCCACGGCATTGACACAAGCCCGGAGAGGTGGGCCCGAAGAGAAGCGGATGCGAAGAACCACTCTTCGCCTGCAGAATCGTCTGAAAAAAAATTTGCGACTGGTTCCAGGTGCACCCAGATCTACCAAGACTGATGGCGGTAGAAGAGGACTGCATTCGCTTCTAACCAATCGATCATTAAACTTGTTTTCACTCTAATCAACGAGCCTGTCGGATTTAATGTATCGTTGCATTTTAGTGACGCACGGATGCACCTAAGTTGTCCGCACTCGTGTTAAGATTAACATGAAATTTTCTTCTGGTGAGCTTTTGCCCGGGTCTGCAAAAAAATGGATGAGCTTTTGTCCACTGAACTTTTGTCCGGTGAGCTTTTGTCCATTGAGCTTTTGTCCGGTGAGATCTTGTCCATGATTCCTCTGACGATGCATCTGCGTTGTTCTGCTTCTCTTCGTGTTTTATTTCTGAGGGGCGTGCTTCATGGCGCATTCGCGTGACCCTCTTTCGGGCACAATGCCGCCCCTTTTTCGCGTAATGGTGCTTTTTAAGGTTTTCGCCTGACAAATAACATACCTCGGTGCCAAAAAGCCCATTGATTGTGGCAGTCTCTATGACAAAGGGCGGAGCTGATAAGTTTCTCACTTGCTGTAGGTTGGCGAGGAGCTGCACTCCCTTACCTCGTTCCCTATTAAGCCAGATCGCAGTCAAGGCTACATTCCAAAGGAACCAATTAATCAGCGCTATAACTGCATCACCACAGAGCTCGCCTTTTTTTTTCTCTTGCGTTTCCCAAAAACCGGTTTAGGCAATAACGCAAAGAGAAAAGCGCAGCATCAAATGAAAATTACTTTAGCCGATTGGTTTGGCATCGACAATGCATTTTTGGCGCTGCATGATTCGCTCCACCGGGTCCTGCCTTTAGCTGCGGTCAGATTTATCGTGAAATGAACAACGTGGACAGGAGCAATATAACAAACGCTGTGTTTACAAGCACGCTCACTGTTCCCATACCGGGTGTGGGCACTGCGCGTGCGTAGAAACCAAATTCGGGTAGATTCAAGTGACTGCGCAAGTGCAGTACCGACATCAGCGCCACCGCGGGGGCGTGATGTCATTGAGCTGAGTTTAGACGCTTCACATCGTCGTGCTCTACCAGCAGAGTTAGGAAGTAATCCCTCACTTTTTCAAACACACTGAGCAGCGGCAGCGTCCACGCTTCCCCTCGGAAGCTAAAATCGTCTTCAAAAAACCTGCAGATCTTGGTGTACGTGGTCCCTCGTGCTTGTGCTGCCTATCGTCGCTGATACCACCAGCCTGCCTGTCGACGCTGACATCATCGAGCCGCAGATTCCAGCCTGTGATTGGATTGTCCGATCTACACGTCACAGAAAAACGCCTATAAACGAAGACGGCCCTCAGAAGAATCATCGAACGCACTTAGCAGCGGCAGCGTCCAGGTATCCTTTCGGAAGATAAAATCGTCATTAAAAAACTTGTAGGTTGGTGCTGGTTAATTTCGAGCTATTACTTTGGCATTTTGTCGACGCTGCTGATGCTGAAAGTGCTGGTCTTTGTTCACTCGTCATGTGAATAGCGATTGAGACCATATCATAGCCAGAAATCTGCTTGTCATGTAACGAGCCACTACCGACAGAAGTTACAAAGCTATTGGCATGCTGGAACTGCAAATATGGCTATCACTTAGAGACATGTTCGGGAAAAAAAATGCATGGGGAAAAATAATAATTCGAAAAATAATGCGTGGAACTGCCAAACTTACTTGACAGCGAAGAACTGAGGCGTTCACAGCCCTGGAAAACAGACGTCGGAGCAGGATCCTCAACTCGTACCGGAGCTAGCTGCTACTAACAAAAAAACTTGCCGAAATTATGATTCTAAGTACGAAAGTTGATTCACTAATGTCAATCAAGGAGACAGTTGATTAAATCGAAGCGTCAACTAAGTTGATATCAAGTCAGTACGACAGAATCCTAAAGAAAATGGAGCACAAATCAAAAGAAATAACTGCCCTTAAAAAACGCGTGGAAAAAGCCGAAGGAAACCAGAATGATGATGAAATTTGCAAATTAAGAAAGCAAATGAACAACCTAGATCAGTACACCATGCGACGGAACATGGAAATTTATGGACTATCCCTAAGCGACAATAAGAATCTTGCGAATAAGCTGAATGGCATAGCGAATAAATTAGAACTTCCAGAACTAACCGAGGAAGATGTGGAGGGCTTTCACCGGTTTCCGACGAAAAATGGAAAAGCACCTGCTGTACTAGTTGGGTTTGTCTCACGAGCAACCCGAAGTCTGTGAAGCAGATCTTGATAAGATCGCGTGAGCAGCCTACGGGCTGCGAGTTGTGCCTTTGTTTATATCTGATCTTGGATGATGGAAGCACAGTTTACTTTTCACTATCGGCAAGTGTTTGTTTTCCTTTTCAAAAACAGTTCTTTTCATTATTTATTTAAATGCTACGAGTCTTGGCGATAAGCACAACGTGGATTGTATGTCTTCGAACTATTTATTTGATAACTGGGCATTTCGTAAACTTGGTTTTTATGCCGAAATTAGTGTGAGGCTCTCGGGATATAAATGTGAGAGAGTAA
Organism: Ixodes scapularis; assembly: GCF_016920785.2. Lineage (NCBI taxonomy): Eukaryota > Metazoa > Arthropoda > Arachnida > Ixodida > Ixodidae > Ixodes > Ixodes scapularis. The sequence goes on from NW_024609882.1 coordinate 50,167,509, forward strand.
ACAAAGCATACAAAAAGGGTGGAAAAGCCGGTCTTTCTTTTTTTGTTTATTTAGTTTATGAAGCTTTGTTTAAGTACTCAATAAAACATTTTGACTCTAAAGCCTTTAATGTCAAATGCTATTCCTTTAAACATTTCCTAAATGTTTTTCTTGACATGTCTAAGGCTCATGAAAATGAGAAATGTACTCGAGGTGAGTGTTGCTGTTGTTTTCTGCTTCATGTCGTCTTTTACCGACTATGGCAGAACAAATATATCTTTCTACATCTCAACTGAATGACCACATGGGAAATGAGCACCCAAGTTCATTTAAAAGTCCTTTAAATGCATACACTTAAACACTCGTCCTGCCCTATACAAAACTACAGAGCTTGGTACTGTTTTTTATGATTTTTTTATGTTATCGTGTTTTCAGAAACATGATATTTTGATGAGAACGATGTTTTTAAACTACCAATGTATAACAACTACTTTTAAACAGATCAACTGGGCGCGGAGGGGGTGTGTTGTGTGGGTTTCCCCTTTTATGGGGGTACCACTTAGAAACACAGAAGGTTCCTTGGGTCTGGATAAAGACGTGTTTATTTGACTTAGATGCCACACGCTTCCCCGAAGGCCAACTATGTTGGAGATGACGGCGCTGTCTCTTTTGACAGGATCGCTAGTCGGAGTCCGCGCTGCCGCTATTGAGAGTATCACGGAGGGGGACGATCAGATAAGGATATGAAGGCTCCGTCGAGCAGAGCCTCCCCCAGCGAGAGTCGTGCCCGTTGGATTAGGGCCGTCTTATATAGCCTGCGGGAATGGACGCGCCCGGGGTGGGTCGGATGTAGGTGGGCTCCCCGGAGGGGCGGACGCGTCCAAGTCATGATCCCGAGGGGTGTGCCTTAGGCAAATCACCCGAGAAGGACGAGGGAAAGCCGTCCACAAGGGAATACGGCTTCGCCCTCGCATCCGGGATGCGCCCCCACGTGGCGACGTCCCACGGCCTGCCTGAGCTAGGCCTAGATAGGGATGCGGGGAACATGTGGTTCCCACAGTTGTTAATGTTAAGAAATAATATGCAAGGTGATTTGTTACCTGAATACTCTTGTGTTACTAAATACTATGACGTGCTGTCCATAGTTCTGGATAACAGTATTGTCTCGGTATTTTATAGACCGCCGAATGGAAATCTAGTTTCCTTTTTTTTCTAGAAGGTTATTTTAGATTTGCTACGGAAATTCAATATAATAAGTTTGGGTGGAGATTTCAACTTGAACATACTTCTATACGTTCCAAGCAAAAGGCAGATAAATTAATTAATTATTGTTAGCTGTTGTACAGATGTCATAAAATCACCCACAAGAAATACGGTTGACTCGTCAACACTTCTCGATCTGTTTGTTACAAATTTGGACTTAACCTGCATAAAATCGGGGATATTAAGTACAGATATAAGTGACCATCTGGGCGTGTTCGTGTCCATAAAAAAAAGAAGCAGCTAAAACTCCAAAGTAGCGATTTTGTGCACCTTTTCAAAATATTACAGCGAGTAGCCTTTATGAATTTAGAAATAAACTTTAGGAGATGGACTGGAGCCAGGTCAATGAGGAAGTAGACGCGAACGAAGCATATAACGTGTTCATAAACAAATTTAAGAAAATATACAAAACGTGTTTTCCATATAAATCTATTAGATTCCCGAAAGGATATCGTACACCATGGATAACCCCAGAACGTTTGTTTAAAATAAATAGGAAAAATATTTTGTACAAGATATTCGTAAACGCTAAGGACCCTCAACATATTAAAGCATTTAAATCATACCTTAACATACTTACAAGGGAATTAAAATATGCTAGAGCAAGGTGCTTTATTAACTACTTTCAGTCTACAGTAATTCGAACAGACGTCACATGGAAAAAGTTTAACAATGTTCTGAATATTTCGCACGAAATAAAGCAAGTGAAAAAAATCCGCCTGTATAATATAGAACGTACAGGAGCATTACTAGCGAATGCTTTTAATTACCACTTTGTAAATTTGGCAAAAGGTAATCCAGGCGAAAACGCTTGCGCATATATAGAACGTAAAAATGAAAGTACGATCTTTCTTGAGACAGTTTTTAATATGGAAGTGATACACGCATTTTTGTGTTTTAAAAATAGTTCAAGCTGCGACGCTGATGATATGCAGATAGGTCTGATAAAACATGTAATAGACATTATATCACCCTGTCTGACATTCATTTTTAATCTCTGCTTGCAGCTCGGGATGTTTAAAAACAATATGCAGATCGCTATGGTCAGCGTATTGCATAAAAAGGGTGACAACAACGGTATAGCTAACTACAGGCCTAGTTCTATCCTACCGGTGTTTTCGAAAGGCTTTGAAAAAATATTGCTTTCACGAATGGTGAAGCTTTCAAATGAGCACAGTATAATCAATCCTTCGCAGTTCGGTTTCCGTAAAGAACGGTATACCCAGCTTGCTCTTTTAGAGCAAAAAGAATATATTTTGGGCAACTTTAGTCAGAAAAAAATTACCCTTGGAATATTTATTGGTTTTAGTATAAAGCGTTCGATTATTTAAATCATAATCTGTTGATAACAAAACTAGAAACATATGGTTTTCGTGGACAGGCATCAACTTTAATTGCGTCATATCTTACATCGTAAGCAATACCGTCCATATAAATGGCTCTTCTTCTTATATAAAACCAACTGAATCTCGAGTTCCCCAAGGAAGTATTTTAGGTCATTCTTGTTTAAATTATAGGTCTATGATATCGTGAACTTAAATAAAAATATCAAATATACAATTTACGCACACGATACTAGTTTACCGATTGCAGGAAATAACTGTAATGAACTAATAAATAGCGCAAATAATCTCTTAAAGACATTGTTAAGTGATGTACCTGTAATGTTCTAAAAATAAATGAAACTAAAACAAAAGCGTTTCTATTTCACACAAAAAAAATACAAGAATGTTACTTTTACTTGTGATATCGTTTTAAATTCGACTAAACTTGAAGTCCTCACTACCTTTAAGGCTCTTGGTGTAGTATTCACGAATGAAATGCGATGGGACGATCATATTAATTATATTTTGCTTAAAATATCGAATGACGTTGACTTGATGTATCGACACCGCCCTCTTTTGCCAAGAACTGTCAAACTTTTAATTTAAAACTCTTTATTTGTCTCTCATATACTGCTTCCTAGTTTAGAATAATAATGTAAGAACAAACTTAACGAAACTACTTCTGTTGCAGAAAATAAAATGCTAAGAAACATTTCTAAAGTCCCATATGACCACCCTAGTGAACCCTTATTTAAAAGTTTAAAATTGAATAATGTTAATAGTATATACAAATATCGGACAAAAAATCATCTTAATCTGATTTACCTGGCTGCTCTTGCTTCAAAAGTGCCAACCTACCCCACTCGAAGTTTGTAAATTTAAAAGTTACCTACTATTTAAACGACCTATGCTGAGCAAACGTTATCTTATACCCTTCCACGCTTAAATATTTTTTTTTAGCTTCAAAAATATTGATGCTTTTAACTCATCGATAAAATATATCCGAGAATTTTTTTTCTATTGTGGTTTTTTAGTTCCACTTTTCTGAGCTTTGAGATAGATAATACTTCGTGTTCTTGTGTATAAATCTAAGTGCATATATGTATAACATTTTTTTGTGTACGTATCCTTTCAATGTATCTATGGTATGTATCATGTATTAGTACGTAAGCACATAGTTACATAGAACTCTCAATGTATGTATCATGTTACTACGAAAAACGTAAATATGTCCGCCTGATTACTTTTTGAATGTCATTGCGTCTTGTTTATTTTTTTCTTGTGCCGCTGTCGGGAACTCGTCAAGCTGCATGATGCAGCTTTATTCCCCGGTCATTTGTTTGATGATAAAATTAACATTATTATTATTATTATTATTATTATACTCTTTTTTATTCGCCAGGCTACTTCGTTGGGACAGTGATTTAAAAGGTTACTACAGTAACCTCTTCCCCTCGTCACTTCCCTCATTTACCCCCCCCCCCCCCCACACACACACACACCCCAAATTGCCCTCCTGGGGCATCCCGCTAAGGCCGGAGCGGGAGTGCCGAAGGCGTGTCTGAAGCCGAGTAGGGCGTAAGGGCCGAGAACTGCACTACGGCCGAGAGCCTTGGAATTGACTGGTGCGGCCACCTTCTCGGGGGCAGCGTTGTGGTTGACGACATCAGTTATCACCAAATAAGGTAGATGGCGCCACAGAGATCATAACGGATGAAACGTCATTCTCAGTGTCACAACTGAGACTTCATTTTTAAACTTAACATATTTTTTCAATCACGTGAATCACCGAGGTCACTTTGCAGATCGCAATCATTGGCTCTCCGAGTATTCTGCGGGAAAGTAGACGTATGGGCATTTTTAAGAATTTATCTTTCGGTGACTGCAAATACAGCGGTTTTGGGTTCGTTTTCACCCTTCACGGCGAGTATCGGCCTAAATGCGACTATCAACCGAAATGACAGTGACCCTGCCCTCCACCCCCTGCTTTTCCACTGCCAACTGACCGCCTCCTTTCTTCCTCATGACGTGATACACCAATTCAGTTTCCCCAAAACTGGTAAAAACTTGGGTTCTCCACTCCCGGTACGGTAGTTCTATGTATTCCAAATATTGTGCACAATCGCTTCTGAATACTGTAAAACGCTTTATTCTTAAGATCCTATTTTTCGCGAGTTGTTCACAAAGGACATGATGGCGGTCACTAAATTTCGCAAATTCCAGACACCTGCATTGAAACCCGTAAGGACCAAACTTTTCGCGTGCCCTTAAATTTCGCAATTTTCTCAATTCGCGAAATTCGCGAAAATTAAGGTCTCGCGAAAATTAAGGTGTTTTACAGTACAGCATTTCATATGTGTTATAGGACTCTAAACATAATGGTTGGTGCCAATTTTCGTGTTTGCATTATTGCTTTATGATGTGTGATTATCTCTAAAATAACCTCCTGCTTGGGCACTCGTCGGGTCTGGATTATTGTTAAAAAAAAATTTAATACGGAAATAAGTAAAATAAGAAATAAACACTAATAAGTAAATAAATAAAATAGAATAAGAAATAAAATAAATAATATTAGTAAAACTTAACAAATAGGTAAACAATTGTAAAGAAACAAAATAAAATAAGAAATAAAATAAATAATATTAGTAAAACTTAACAAATAGGTAAACAATTGTAAAGAAACAAATAATCAAAAATAAAATATATAGGTAAAAAATGAATCAAATATATTAATAAGTAAATAAGTACAGGAATAAGTAAGCAAAACAAAAATAACAAATAAATTAATACATTCAATATAAACCGAAACAAAAAAGCAAAACAAACACATTTTTTTTCAATATCAACTCTTAACAACTTGCCCAGCTATCTATACATATCAAGTAAATTAAGAACACAGTTATTTCGAAAGTAATCAAACTTGAAAGGTCACAAATCATGTGCGTTCTTTAAAAAAAAAGCATTAGTTTCTAAAACAAAACAAAAGAAAAACCCGTCTTACAAAAAAAGAAAAAAAAAACGACTTGAAAAAAATATACTTGAATGTCTTTAGAACTGACCGTAAACCTATTACCGTTCAAAGCAAATCAAAACTCAGCTCCGCCAAATACTTTCCATTCAATCATCGCACCAACCAACAAAAACCTTGCCCTCGCAGCAACGAAATAAAGATAAATATTAATCTACTTTAGAGAGTCACAAACAAGTGCACTTCGGGTTTCCATTGATCAACGAGTGAGCTTTTATCTCCAGAACGACTTCGAACTGGCGTTTTCGGCTGGCATTTCTGAAGGGGGAAAAAAAACGTGATTACTCCTTTCAAAGAAAGCTCGCGGCTCTGACAGATGTCATATGTCCAGCCTTCGAGCAAATACCAGTGGCTCTGCTTTCTTAGAAAGGAGCACCCGCTTGGCAGATAACGAGTAATAACTTGGTTCTCTTAATATTTTGGAAATCATCGTAAGTTTGGGAAGCCTAGACTAGTTCTATTAGCCCTCACACTGGTATTTGTTAAATTATTGTAAATATGAATTCTTTAATCTTATAGCGCCAAATAAATCGCGTTGCTGCTATATGTTTAGAGGGCGATACATGCAGCAAATATTGCAGTTACATTTACGACGAAGTGGCTAAGTATGCTATGGTATGGGCATAGAACAATCGGCATCTGCTCTAACTATTTCCTTATTATGATACCATTCCTTCTTTAGAGTTTGTGTCGGTATTGATAGTACAAATTCCCGGCTTCTTGTTTGGGTTTAATAATAATAATAATAATAATTTTAATATTTAGTTTATATGTCCACAAACAGCTCATTACCTTTTGTGTGGTGCAACACACACTTCCGAACATTAAGCAGGAAAGCAAACACATGAAAATAAAACTACACAGGGGAAAATCTGCTGAATGCATAATGCATGCACAGGTACAGTTGACTTGACCAAACTATGCAAGTAATATGCCTTTAATATTGCGACGAAAAGTTGACATGTCACTCAATATGTCTAGCCTTGAAGTATCGATCTGGTTAAATTCCTCTTGCATTCTTATCAATTGTAATAAGAATTACACTCCGGTACAATGCAAAACATGATAAACTTTACTTTAAAAAATATTTTATAAAAACGTAATATATCGTAAATATTGTCATAGCGTGCGTCCTTCTACGCAGCCAAATGGCCGGCATGCAGTTTTTTTTAAAGAAAAGTCGACTAGATCTAAGGGCTGCTTTTATTTTGAGATATGAGTTTTGTAAAACTGCGCAGGTTTTAGATATTCATTTACCTCACTCTTTTTGTGACGGATGTACGCTTATTTGGCCTGACTAGTTTACGTCCGATGCAAGCCCCTATCAGTATCCCAACTGTTCAAGATGGAAAATGTGCAGAGCCGAAGGGCCTCTGGCGGCTTAGGTGAATCCTGTGAAACATTTGTGAACGAATATTTTATTTTCAATTTCCTTTGTCGGAGAGCGGCTAGCCGCAAGCGGACGACTCGGGCATGCGCCCTCAATGCACACTAAGAAAAAAAAAAGAGCATACCCTTACGGTCCTTGTCTCATATAAGACACCCCAAAACTTCAGTTCGACGGTCAGCGCGCTGAAGTCGAACCGACGGTACCATATTTCACGAGCGGCTTTATAGCCGAGTGGTACAACCTAATAAATAGCTGATGTACGTGTTACTGAATAAACAAAAAGTAATTGTAGTTTTCTTGGCCCTACTGGAAAATCTCAGTGGTAGCTGTTTATTGAGGTACATCTCACCACTATCAAGCCCCTCCTAAACGTTGGGTCCGTCTGTTTGACGCTTTGTGATGTATGTCGAACTAAGGCTTTAGGGTGCAATATATTGTTACGATGGGAACTGAGAACGGGACGGCCCGACTGAGGAACTGAGGAGAATTATCGTTACAGTTTTGCTGGCAACGGTGGGATATGCCTCTCACCCGCTCACGACGTTCGAGACCTGGAAGATAGATATGCCTTGGTCGCTGACAACCAGCTAGTATCCCACGGAACTCCAGGAGCGCCATTTACAGTTGGAAGTGCAGGCCCTCCGAAATCAACTACAACAAGCCGAGCCCGGAACACAACTTTCCCGAGGCAGTGCTGCTAGTCAAGGTTGTGCTGCACAGAGCGTATTTCTATTGAAACCGCAACCATTTGACGGAACGGTTTCCTAGAACGCCTATCAGATGCAGTTTGAAACGATCGCAGAAGCCAACGGCTGGAACGTCTCAACCGAAGCAAGAGCCCTAGTGTCCTACCTCCGGGGGAAGGCCGCCGAAATCTAGAGACTATCCCATCGAAACTCCTTCACGACTACCCTACCTTGATCACTGCCCTGGACGCTCGGTTCGGCGACTCTGACCTTGAGCAACTTCACTATGCGAAACTGCGCTCTCGCCTCAACGTTCTGGCAGGACTTTCCCAAAACTGGCAGTCAGCATCGAACGTCTTGCACGAAAATCCTTCAAAGCTCTTCCCTCGACATGATAAGTACCCTGGCTATCGCTTCGTTTGTGGACGCCATTGGTGATTTCCAAATTCAACAAATTGTCCGCCTTGGACGATCAACGACCCTGCGAGCAGCTTTAGCCCAAGCAATTGAAACAGAAGCCGATTTTCGTTCTCCTGAAAGAGCAGCAGGTACTACAGCTATCAGCACCTTCTTCATAATGAGCCACCACGAGTTGTCGCAACTGCAAACTTGCTTCCGCTGTGGTGCCATCGGACATTTTGCTCGGCAGTGCCCGAATGAACGCTATGAAATATCACATCTGGGAAACGCTCCCGCGAGCCATCGGCGCAGGGCTAGCTGGTAGTTCATCCTGTCCCCAACTTTGCGTTAGTCGTAACTGCAGGAACACAAACAACTGTGAAAATGCCTAAACCGTACTCGCCACCATGGGTATCTACACATATTGTGGGACTCAACCAGCAGTTTAGTGCTCTTGTGGACACCGGGTCAGGAGTAAGCATCACTGGTAGTCGAGTCGTATCTAGCTTCCTAATAAATCTCAAGGCAACAACTACCATCAAGCTCCTTGCTGCCAATGATAGCGAGTTAAAACCAACAGGCGTTATGTCCTTGACAGTTGTTGGAGAAGCAACACCACTGCTACATGATTTTGTTGTCGTCACAAATGTGGTACATCCGATCATTCTTGGGTGTGATTGGTGCAAAAAGGCCGGGCTGACTATCAATTTCAAACCACACATACCCATCATCGAGACAACAACGATGGTTCTCCTATGTACCCCGAAGTAAAAAACATTAGTTTCGCAAGATGAACCTAAAACATATCAAAATGTCCTGCTGACCCACTTCGCCCAGTTAATCACGTGGTTTATCACATTTTCTCCTACCTTCGGCCAATATGGTTGTCAAGCAATGAAAACTCGCGTCATCATTGAACATAGTTCTACCCAAAAAGGCACTAAGCTTACTGCAGTCGTCTCCAGAAGAACAATTTTCCCAGAAAACTCTTTAGTAGTGGTGTTCACCGTTTTGTCGGAACAATTTTGTGGAAATATTGTCACGGTTGGTGACCAAAAGAAAACAGGAAATAAACAGGGAGAAATAAACGTTTAATGTGGCGAACTTGTGCCGAGAATAAAGAAGGAAACAGAAGAAAGCAGAGCGTCGCGGGCGTCGAAGTCGGCGTGTCAGCAGAATCGAGCGCTAGGGCGAGACTGACTCGACAAGGTCGCGGGCGGCCTCTTATCTAGAGTGCGCCGCTATCTCGAAGATTCGGCGAAAGCGCTTCGAGCGTCGCGTGATCGGGGCGAGAATGAACACGCACTTTCTAGAAAACAAAAGCAGGGATAAATGATAGAAGTTACGTGCGGTACATGAATAAACGGGAACTTTCTGGAGGACCGTGACCGAGCGTTGCTTTCTCAGCCTTGCGCGCGGCAATATAACCTTTGATCCTTATCTTAAGTGCTTTCCTGAACAAGAAATGGCAGCTCCGAGAAGAATATTCTTCTCTCTAAAGATGGTCAGACGAAAATCCTCGAAATCAACTTCGGATCCACGGACACAAGCATTAGTCGCGGAAAGAAGTTGGGAATAGTAACTCTGCAAACCCATTCCAGGACTGTTTCGACCGTTATCCCGGTCGACCGGGGTTTTCAAGTCCACCTAACGAAACAGCATGGGACGAATTGAATTTCGTTCCTAACCTGACGGAGGAAAAAGCTCGGTCCCTCCTTCGAACGTTACTTCTAGACTTTCGACACGTTATTGCAACAAGCTCCACTGGCCTTGGTTGCACTTCTCTGCTTGAACATTCAATTGATACAGGGATGTCTCACCCCATTCACCAGCATCATATAGGTTGCCCCTTCAGGACGGCAGATTATCAACGAACAAGTGCACAAAATGCTTGAGTAAGACGTCATATCTCCATCTGATAGCCCGTGGTCATCGCCGGTAGTTTTAGTTCCCGAAAAAGACGGATTCATTCAGTTTCGTGTCGACTAAAGAAAACTCAAAAGCGTCACTAAACAAGACCTCTACCCCCTACCTCGGTTAGACGACGCCTTAGATCGTCTCGCGAACGCGAAACCTTTTACCACCCTTGATTTGATTTTGGGTACTCGCAGGTCCTCATAAAACCCGAGGATGCAAAGAACATCGCATTCATAACACGTGACGGCCTATTTCAATTCAATCGGTTACCATTCGCACTCACCAATGCTTCAGCCACATTCCAGCGACTAGTGGGTAAAGTGCTCGGTCATTTCAAATGGACAATGGCCCTGGTCTACCTCGACAATATAATCATTTATGCCCCTACATTCAATGAGCATAAGTGCCGACTTCGCATTGTACTGCAGGCTTAATCTGATGCTGGACTTAAACTAAAGGCTATGGAGTGTTTCTTCGCCTTTGGACAAGTCACCTATTTGGGTCATTCGATGACTTCGGAAGGCATCCTCCCTGATTCTGATAAAGCGCGATCTATTGCAGAATATCATCCTCCGACAACGATCAAAGAGCTAAGAAGCTTTATAAGATTCGCGTGCTATTTTTGCGTTTCATAAAAGATTTCATGAGACGCACACGACCGCTAACTATCTTTTTACGGAAAACAACCACCTGGACCTGGAAGGAAGCTTAAATTCTGGCATTTACAGATATCAAGCATGACATGCTAAGCCCCCCCATAGTAGCATACTCTAACAAGACTAATGAGAAAATCCTCCACACGGATGCTAGCGGCGGTGGTATGGGAGTAGTCTTGCTCCAAAAGGATTCCTCCGGCATCGAGAGAGTTTTGGCCTTCGCTAGTCGACATTTAGACGATTGTGAGAGCAGACGCCATTCCTCCGAACTGCAATGTCTCGCCGTGGTCTCCGTCGTCAGCAAGTTACGTCCGTACATCTATGGTCGTCATTTCACGGTAGTAGTGAACACTGCCGCATTGCATCGGCTCCAATCCAAGCAGGACTTGACGCCAAAGCTCGCAAGGTGGGCACTCCAGCTGCAGGTATAAAACTTCTCAATACGTTATTGCAGTGGATCATCTCACGAAGATGCGGACTTACTTTCGCGCTACCCTTTGGGAATGGCTGCTGTTCAAGCAATGTACACGGCTCAGGGAAACGACGCTGAGCTAGCTAATATATGCTCGATCCTCAAAACAATTCCCACAGAGAAACTCAATGACACACGACGTCGATTACCGGGTCTGTTGCGAGCTTACAGGATCGTCGACGGTATCCTGTGCCACGTAAATAAACGACAATCAGCAGGCACCCTCTGGCTTTCAGTTGTAGCCGTGAGCAGTCGGGTGGCAAACTTCAAGCATGCCATGACGCTCCAAGTGCAGGTCACCTTAGGCGACAAAAAACCTACACTAAGGTCGCCTCAGTTAACTTTGTGCCGCATGCCATGTTCGCACTGAACACATCACAGCAAGAAACTACAAAAGCATTACCGTTCAGATTCTTATACGCTCGTGACTTAACGTTGCCTATTGCGATAAGGCTTGGGGTGAACGAAACTCAACGTTGCAGGGAAACTCAGCGTGCTTCATTTGATGAAATTCGTAGAGAGGCGCGGGACGCCATTTGGCGAAGTCGGGAAGAGACTAACAATATGTCAGAGGCCGGTATCTATAATGTGCCCGAGTTTCAACTTGGAGATGAAGTTCTGGCGAGACGGACCTTGCGGTCTGTGGGGAGGGCTGCTAAGCTTCTTCCCCGCTACCGAGGGCCTTACCGAATCTTGGAACGGAGAGGGCCTGTTACCTACTACCTTGAGGACCTCACTGACGGACGACCTCCTGGCACACTCCGCTGCTTTCCTGAGCGTGTATCGTATCTCAAGCAATACATCCCACGAGCGCGCCTACTCCAAGTTTCGTAAGAATGTGGACATCTTTAGCAGACAGACTAGGATGAAGACCACATTAACTGCATTGTTAAAAGAGATTACAATTTTTTTTTTCAAGGGGAGGGGGAGAGTGTTACAATAATATAGAAAAAAGGGGAAGAAGACGACGGGAACTGAGAACGGGACGGCCCGACTTAGTAACTGAGGACAAATATCGTTACAATATGCATCCCAAAGATTTAGTTCGACATTTTTTCTTAGAGTGCAGCGTACCTCGCCAAGTCTTCGTAGGTTGACCTACGAGAGCATGTGACGCAGTAAGTATACTTCTCGTCACCTAATCAGAAGGTAACTGATGCAAGGTGAAGGCAAGAAACGTGTAGTTTATTCGAACGCGTTGTTATAATGAATACTTAAAAGCAAAGGATAAAACCATAAAATACGTACGGAAACGACCACACTTATTCAAATAGCAACGACGTTTAATTCTGGTGAAAATATTCCATGCTCAACTCAAACTTTTTACACAGTGATGGGGCGAGAGCAAATGGGAATGGGAAAACGGAAGCAAAAATGGGGGGGGGGGGAGGACGGAGAAGCGCCATGTCATAGTGACGCCTGTTCCTTTTCACGAGGGGTTGGGGGGTAGGTCGAAGCGCTCTGTCATGGTTACATATATTTCTTTCTGCGTTTAGTTCCGTGCTTTTTCGAGCTCTGGCCTACAAATTCTATTTCCCGTCTTGATAATGTTAAGGAAGCCGATGAGACGTTCTTTCTTGCGTTCCCAATGAGCAGTGATCAACCATAGCCTCCTCTATACTCGCAACTCCTGGAAGTTCGACGACGGAGCCAAAGATGGCCCGGTCGCAGATTTGGAGCGCGAGTATCTATACTCGGCGACAACTTTTCTTGGCAATGCAGTGGAAGGTACAGGCCCGCGTCCCCTCTCCCATTTTGAGTGTACGCAGGCTCTCCTCCTCCCCCATTTCCGGGGAGAGTAGGAGAGCCCGCGCACACTCAAAATGGGAGAGGGGACGCGGGACGTACCTTCTACTGCATTGCCAAGAAAAGTTGTCGCGGAGTATAGTAGCACAGAGCATCAAAAAAACATTTCTCGGGGAACCTGGACGTCAGCGCACAGCTTTTGCAGTGGAGAGGACCCGAAACACACATGTTTGCTCGGGAGAAGTGCGTTTCGGCGTCTCGCCGCAGCGGAGCACCAGTCACTTGGCTCTCCACTCATCTGTTGTCTGCCGCTGCATCTTTTTCGTTTTAGCGGCGGCTTCTGGAGGCGATCTGTTAGGCTTTGTCAGTATATAGCAGTCTATGGATACTTACTTTACTTACAAAACTCGGTAAACACGAAATATTTTCAACATACTGCAGCGGAGGGCATTATTAGCTAAACTAAACTACTTCTAAAATCCGGGTACCCAGTAAAGCGTCTTGTTTCAAGCTTTCACCTAGCCATCACCCCCAGCAAGATAAAAACCTTCCTCCTGCACGGAAAAAAGTCGCCCTCATTCCGTACTTTCACACCGCTACCCACCACGTCCAATCTATCGCCACACACTTCGAAACCAAAGTTGTCTTCTCATGCAGGCTCAAACTGGCAAGCCTGTGTAAAATGATCAACAAGAGGGAATCTAAACAGCCTTGCCAAAAGGAATACACCACCCAATTTAGAGAGTGTGAGGTTAAAACTATAAACTCAGCGCACTTAAAATGCGGAGCTAAGTACATCGGTTAACAGGCCGGTGCATCAATGATCGGCTTCGTGAGCATCACAACGAGGCAACTTAGAGAGCCGAGTACCCATCACACGTCATCGCGGCAAAGGCGGGATTTGTTTCATATGCGGTCCCAATTTCGGCGACACGAAAACCAAAGGAGATGACCGTGAACGCAACAGACGCGAAATCACCTAGGCTTTTCTCATCGAATATGCAAGAACGTTCTGAGTTGTGTACAGACTGTCGGGACCCGAACACAGCTGCCAACCGTGTTTCCTCGGGAGAGGGCTGACAGGAGAAGAACTGGGGGACGGGGGCGCGTCTGGAGTCGGAGAAGAGAACTGGAAATACTGCCTACCCGGCGCCGGGAAGAAAACGACATAAATGTGAGAGGACGAGAGGCACGGACCGAGGAAGGCACAGGCAGCAGGTTGGAGACGAGTCTACGGAGCGAGTTTGAATGGGGAACATCGAGGAAGATTTGAGTAACTGAGATTGAGTCGAGGGAGCCGCTGGGAGATTGAAATAGATTTATATTTGAGCAGCCACCGCGGAGTATCAGAATATGAACTGTATTTTTTGCTATATTGTAAATATTGTATAAATACACCGCATATTAAACCAGTTTCCCTCGAAGCGTCACGGTCCTTGCATCACCCGCGACAACGAAGAACAACGAGAGCGACAGCGGTATCTCCGAGCATCGCCAACCGCAACGAACCAGCGGGTGTTAACCGTATCATCCCATGGTTGCAGGGGTGGAATGTGTCAAGTCCCTGCATCTTAGTGTCGGTGGCACATGGCTGAGGCGAGAAGGACACTCTCTTCGCGAACATGAGGTCAGAGTATGTAAAAGTGGAGTGTGCTGGTACAGGACTACGGGAGCCTGGAAGACTCTGAACGGTGAGCGACAACCGTTATCACGGACAAGAGATGGCGCGTTGGTTTTTGTTTGGGCTTGAACAGATGCAATTGAGAGCAAAGTGTTTAAAGCTCGGTGTTGAGCGTGTGATGTCATTAAGAAAACCGGAGCGTGTACAGTGCATTTGGATACGTAAATCTACGGGGACGCGAGTGGCAGAACGAGTGTACTACAAGGTGGGCTACGTGAGGAAGCATCGCCTGTCATGAGCGAGCATGTCGGCCTCTTCCCAAATCACCGAGACTGGGAATTCAAATTCCTCTCACAGGATGACATGGTTAGAAATTCTACGAATCAGAGCTGAAAAGCGGAGCGACGGAGACTACTCTATGTCGAGGTCGGGAGTGTATTCCAATCAGGAGAGTTGCAGGGACGTGTGCGCTGCTATCGCAAGCTCCTTCCACCCCTTGGGCGAAAAACAAACATAGAGACGTATTTCGCTACTTTCAAGACAATCTGCCAGATCAATCAGATTCCGCCGGAGCTACATGCTTGCGTCTAGGCGTCAGTGCTGACAGGAATCGCCCTCGAGGCCTCTTCGGAGCTGCTCGCTGCTGAGGCAACGGACTATGAGGTCGTAAAAACGGCGCTTCTGGCGCGATACCACCTGAATGCCGAACCGTACCGGATCAAATTCAGGAGCACCATCCTGAGTCCGGACAAATTGTTGCCGTAGTGAACAGCCAAAAAGTGTCGCTTTCTCGACCGGTGGATGAAGGCGGACGAGGCAGATCATATAGCTAGGATGAAGGGCCTGAGAGTAATATAGCAATTGGAGAAGGCACAATTGCTGAAAGAATTCGCCTGGGCCCGAGATCGTCGACCGCTGACCTATGAGGAGTTCGCTAAGCTTGTCGACAGGTACGAGGAGAACCGGAGATATCGGGGGCTCAGTCAGTGCACAAAGAGTTGCAGCCTTCCACAGTCATGCAGAAAAACAGTGACTCGCTGCCGGCAGCAGTTGGTTCTTTTAATTCTGGCAGGATTGGCCACATGAAGAATGAGTATTAATCCGCGCCGACTGGTTTCAATTGAGGGAAAGTGGGACATGTGAAGCGGAACAGCGCGGCTGCTCAGAAACCAAGGGAAATTATTGAGAATGTTCGACTGTCAAGCGTGAGGCATCCAACAGGGCAAACTGCTTCCCCAGACTACGATGTTTCACACGAACAGTGGTGTCGCCGGAGTGGTTCATTCACGCGGTTCTGTTGGCCGGTGATAATTAATGACGCAGTGGTAAGGGGCGTACGAGACACAGGAATTATTATTACGCTCCTTGACAAAGACCTTGGTTTCTCCGAAACCGCGGCTCGAGTCGAACGCCAACATCCAGATGCTCGAGGGTGCAATGATGCGTTCCCTTGAGAACATCTGCGTGTCAGGGCTGGCACTACGAAAGGAGCCTAACGCAAATACCGAGGAGTGCTTGGTGCCACTGTGCCGGGGTGAACCGCCAAGTGGAGAAAAAGTGCTTTTTCGGGAATGATCTTTTCGCTGACGCAGGGGGTTCACCGGTCACATGACCATTGGTGCTGGAGGAGAGGTGGTGAACACGTCAGGTGAATGTAAGCAGATGCCTGAAGTGTTTGGACTCACAAAGGTCGCGTGTTGTTTTGACAAGAAATCTGACAAGACATTGGCGAGAACTCGCGTGGAGGAAAGGAAAGAGCAAGCACAGCTGGCAAGGAAAAAAACGCTGGACGATGGCGAACAGAGTGCGCAGACCAAGTTAGGGAGGTTGACCTGTGACGTCAGTGATGTGATCGAAAAGAGTGCTCACAATAAGGGGCTGGGCAATAAAAAGACGAACGGATTGCTGGTATTGAGCTGAGTTTGTCTTTTAGGACAGAGCAGGCCAAGACCCGAGAACTGCGAGACTGGTGGCAGCAGGCTAGGAAATCGAGCGGGATATTTTTTGTGTCTCGAGGCCCCCTCTAGAAGCAGGTTGTCAGAGATCAAGATAGCAACATGGATCGAGGAGTTGACGTCCTGGCCCTTCCAGTCATCTGCCAACCGACAGCTCTAACGTTGGCCCATAATGTTACGGCGGCGGGTCTCCTGGGTGCAAAGAAAACAACAGCGCGGATTGCGAACCTCGTCGTGTGGCCAAATTTATCACGTGACGTACGGAAGTACGTGCGGCTATGTGATGTCTGTCAACACTCCTCGAGGATTCGTGCATCTGACAGAACCAAGCTGTACCCCGTGCCCGTTGTGGACGTGACTTTCGAGGTGTTCTCAATGGACACTGCGGGCCCTATCGAGCCCATAGCCAGGAAACCAAGCAGAGTTATCCTGGTCTTGACGGATAACGCCACGTGGAATCCGGCAGCTATTCCGCTCCAAAATGCGTAGGCGACAACGGATACGCAGGCTCTTTTCGGAATTTTCTCCCGAGTGCCCGGGCATCCTGAAAATGGCTCGGAGTGACAGGGAACAAAGTTAACATCGACAGTGCTTCGGGGGCTCTGGGAGAAGCTTGGGGTAAAGACGCAGTTCACGAGCGTCTTTCATCTAGATGGGAACGGCAAGGTAGAGAGATTTAATAGAACCCTCAAGAGGATGTTGGCAAAATATATCAAGGAGAAACCCACTGACTGGAATGAGGTTCTTCCGTTTTGGCTTTTTGCCTATCAGGAAACCCGGAACAAACCAACGGGCTTCAGCCCGTTCGAGCTTCTGTATGGGCGGCTTCCGTTCTTGAAGTGAAGATTGTGCGGCTGTTTTTACGCATTCGTTAATCTTTTGAAATTTGGCATCCGCGCTTCGCCTGGAAACTTTTTAAGAACAATCGATTTCCCAGCAAAAGGAAGAATATAAAATTTAGAGCCCTCGAGGCCATCATGGTACAATGGCAAGTACTCAAAAGTAAATAATTTTTTTTAACAAATCTGGTCGCAAAGTGGGGATGGTACGGCTGTTTTTACGCACTAGTTCATATTTTGAAGATTGGGCACCCGCGTGTTGCCTTTTGAGAACAGTCCAGTTCCCAGCTAAAGATAATATAAAATTTATTGCCCTCTATCATATCCTGGTACAATGGGAAATACTCAAATACGAATCCGTCTTGAGTAAACCGGTCTCAAATTGGGGTTGGTTCGGCTCTTTATACACATTCGTTCATCTTTTGAAATTAGGGTACGCGTGCCTCATGCAGGATCTTTTTGAGTTCGACCGAGAACTTAACTGGTGATGAAATGAAAATTTAAGGACCTCTACTATAACCTGCTACTATGACAAACCCTCTCAAATGAACCGTATTTGTGTAAACCTGTCTGGAAGTAGACATGATTCGACTTTTTTTAAGCATTTGTTTATAATTTCAAATTTGTGCACACACGCCTAATCCGTGAACTTTTTTTCAGATCGGCCGAGTTCTTTACAGCTGACGAAATACACAAATGCGGGGTCTTGACTACAAGCGGCTGCTATATCGAACTCTCTAACATGAGCCATCCTTAAGAAAACTTGTCTCTTCGTGGATATGGTTCAACTTTTATAGGCATTCGTTTATTACGTCAAAATCGGGCATTCTTTGAAAAAGAAATTAGATGTACTCAGCACATTATCAATTTTTGTGTTTCACTGTATTGGATTGGCAAATCTTGGATATTTCGGTATTCTTAAATTGTGCCCGTTTGAACTTTGCTGTGTCTCACAAATTGGTTGAGC
Source organism: Ixodes scapularis (assembly GCF_016920785.2). Lineage (NCBI taxonomy): Eukaryota > Metazoa > Arthropoda > Arachnida > Ixodida > Ixodidae > Ixodes > Ixodes scapularis. The sequence goes on from NW_024609882.1 coordinate 50,185,752, forward strand.
TGCCTTTGAAATATATTTTTCTACAGGTGTAATACACATCTCAGACGCTACAAGTTTTTCTGTAGTGTAGGGAAAGGATCCTATATAATTTATACTATCAAAAGATTTGTTTAAACTCAAGAAAAAACTGTGCACTTCGATTAACTTTTATACTGTCCATATTGGGGATACATCAAAAAGTTTTATTCGACTTACAGCTTACACGTCATCACCTTGAAATTTGGTACAATAATATTTGCATGCAATAGAATAGTCTAGTAGCATGTCAAATTGCTCAAAGCGTAATGTTTTGCTGTGGTGGCCATATTTTATATAAAATACATGGGCTTCAATGGGAACGCTGCCGAACCCGCCAAGAGATGGCGCAAGAACACGATGGCACAGATCCCTGGGGATGCATTACAGTTTCTTGTGGCGTCATGTGATACCATGTCGCTCAGCGGTGACATTTTTCCAATAACACTAGCGGTGAAATTTCCTAGCATCCACGGCCCTAGGCAAAGCACACGCGGGAATCCGCTGCGAAACCTGCTCAATAGTTCTAGGGGCATTTAGAAAACCCCTCCTCCATTAAGCCTCCTCTCTACACTCCATGCAACTTTGGTCACACTCTCGAACGAACGGCGCGCTCGTACCCCAACGCGCCTTTCCAAATTATTCTGACAAGACAGACCGCCGCGACATCATGGCACGAGAGGGGCCGCCGAATTCGAATTGCAAACGGGGGACGAGGCTGGAAGCGGCGGCGTTAAGCAGACGGCCCTCTTCAGGCAGAGCGACCCGAGTTACAAGCACGCGCCGCGTCCGATGGGTTCTGAATCCCTCTGGCGCACATCGGAGAAAGCTTCCCCAGATGCAGATGAGGACCGCCAGATAACGTCTCACTCCCAACGGCCCTCTTACATTCGGGAAAGCGACGGCGAAGCCTCGACGCAGATTTGGGGAGCTTCGGAAGCGAGAGGGGCGAGAGAGAGGGGGAGATAATACCTAGCTCATTACGGTTTCCTCATTTGGGTTCCGAACTGCGGTCGGAAAAGCTCCCGATTTTTTGTTTTTAGTTGTGCCGGAAGGAAAGGGGTGGCAGTATAGCAGAAGTGCAGGGGTTGGAACGACAAAGAGTCGAGATCTGCACTGAACTTTTGGGGAAAAGGGCATCGACGCTACCAAGCTTCCGTGCTATTCGAAATTGCCTTTTTAGAAGCGGGATCCCGATTTTGGAGAAATGGGGATGTGCCGCTTTCGGTTGGTATGCTTCTCGAGCGGAAGAAACGGAAGGGAGGTGGCGGGAGGAGGCAGAGAGGCATATCTCGAACTGCGCGCATTGGGAAGCTCCTCTTCTGTGAGTCAAAAAATACTGGGTCGGACTGGTTCCTCCCAATGGTGACGATGCCAAGTTGAGAACTGCACAATAGACTAGCTTGTTTTTAACTCAATGAGAATATTTTAGGGACTGCACTTGTGGTTTGCTGCGATTGCGTTTTTAACTTTATATTTTAATAATCGCTATTTAGACACTGGTATGCGCTGAACGCGTTATGTTAACGTTTCTTTTAAACGTTGTATGTTGTATTGGAAGCGTGGCCACGCTGGTAATACATCATACAAAAGACAGCCTGCAGACAGCGTCTCGTGTGTTTCTTCCCGGTATGATAATTACAAATACTAAAACTTGCATTAAAAATACAAGCAAATAGGGGGTAAAAAATGTTGCAAGATAGCTACATCTTTCATCTATTGTTAATTGTGCATTAAGAATATAGCATAAAGTACCCAAGAGAGAGAAGGTAAGAGAGAAAGAGACAGTGGAACACTGCGCAAGTTATGATATAAGTGACAGGAGAACAAAGTAAACAATCAGTAGTGATAAATTAATATATGCTGAAAAATATATTTGTTGCCTTAGGAGCCTGGAAACATCAGTAAGTCTCATAACAATACCAGGAAAAAGGAAGCAGGGCTATTTGCGAACGTTTCGCGGATAGATTAGGTCAATTAAGAAGATGCACTGATCGGTAGATTTTGCCTTCCTTAGGTGGATACTTTTTTTATCTTCTTATTTACTGCACTCCATCTCCTAAACACAATATCAACCTCAGGTTCACAAGATCAAATATCCTTCTCATCAGGTTCCTTGAAAACCGGTGATTCTTATGAGTCCTTTATTCTCAAGTATTACTGAGGACATCGCGAGCTGTCATTCACGCAAAGAATATATTTAAAACAAATTGCACTACACTTTGTGCTCGCCAAGAAATGCCACGGTATAAATTTACATGCAATACCTATCATCGGTAAATTTTTCGAAGTCTTCACAGCACCTACACCTTACCGTCCTCTTGAGTGCTAGAACTCATGAACTCAAAGTGAGGTGTGGAGCGAACTTAATAGGATAACATCGTACTCGAACCAATATGCAGTACGTCTAGGCAACCTCAAACTCAAAGGAAAACACTTCTTTCCCCAATAGGACTACGTTCGATCGCCTGCCGAATTGGGGAACGAGCTAGCTTGTTTACCCCGCTGCCCCCGCAGGCAACGTCGCGCAGCGAGGGTTCGGCAAGGAACGCCAGTGGAATGTCTCGTCTTAATTCCCGCAGGTGCCACGATGACACTAGATTTGCAGGGGAGAGGGAGTGAGAGGTTGAGGAGGACGAGGATAGGAAGAGTGAGAAACGAGGGGAGAGTTGAGAGGACTACTACTTAGCTGACAGCGAAGTGGAGGCTACGATCCCGTTGGACCAGTTGTATGCTGGTCTTTTGGCACGTGATCAGGCTCACGTCCATGCCCACACGTAGAAAGTGCGGCATCACGACGAAAGGGATGCGGCCGACTGGTATGGCGAGCACGCTGCTCCCACTGCGCTGTCAGCTTAGGGGTTAAAGAGTATAGCACGACATCGCGCCGATGGTCTGGGGATGCCACTCCAATCAGCGTCGGCAAAAGCCGTCCAGACGGACAGGGTCGAACCTGAGCTTGTCTCGGGGACTCTCCCTTGCTCTCCCGCTCCCCTCGGTTCGATGGATATTGCGGCCTGAGGGAAAACGCAGACGAGGGAAAGGATGCGAAGGAGGGCGAGGGGGAGAGACGTAGACAGGATCGTGAAATGTTCAGCCAGGGACCAATATCTGGCTGCAACGAGGCGTTCTGCGGGGCTGGCCTTCGGGGACAGATCGTTGTACTTTCTACGATTGCATCTAAAGATAGAGCGCGCTCCCCACGGGCCATGGCTTATGAAGGGACCTCGGATCCGCGCGAATGCATCGATAGGACGGGAAGCAACTTGTCCACGATGCGATGGTTGCCTTGCATGAGGCCGTGTGGCTTTTGGTTTTTGATTGCTTCTTGTCCGTTAGGGGATAACGCGTCGAATGTTCCTTTTAGTGCTCGGATGTCTTTTGGATTCCTCGTGAATGCGGTCGGTTACGGGGACCGGAATCGGCCTTTAATCCTGTTAGCCGTTTTTCTTGCTGACTACGGTTTAATGTCGTTCAAGTTTTGTACCTTGAGAAGTTGGAAATTATAGCTTACTTTATTGGCAACGAACAACATATGAAATGGTAAATTGCTTGCTTGGAAATTGTGATGCACACTTGGCGTGCCGGGTGCAGACGTTTTTATGTAGTAAGCTACAAATAATGGAAAATAAAAATCAGCATAATTTAAATCGTGATATAAAGTATACCAATTTTACGATGGGTCTTTCTAAGTCAGATCATACATTGATGGCCCGGGTAACATTTTTTTTTTTTATGTTTCTGTAAAAAATACATATTGCAGCCATGTTCTTGGGACGAGCAACTAGCTGTGTGTGAACTCCATATATAATTGTCTTCCGTAGATACAAAGTTTTAAATCGAGTATCGAAGATCGCTAAAATGTATCTCAAGTAATTTGCTCACGCTTCAGTTTCACACCGAAGCATGCCCATAGTATAAATATTTATTTTAGGCTTATTTCATGATATGTTTAAGACGTGTACACATAATAATTAATAATATAATAAGAAATGTATATGCAAAAAAAAAGATTGGGAAACATCAAATAAGCACGTTTTATTGAAAAATTCACAAGTTATTTACCAACAAACTATTTCATACAAAGTGACGCAAACTATATAAAATTGGACATCTTTAAATACGTCTTACGAATATATAAGGAAATAGACTTATACATAATTGTTGTTTTCTTATGATTGCTTAAACGAAGTTCATTTCTCTAACTGTAATAAAATCACACGGAAATATTTGAGAAAAATTTACCTTTCTTTAAACTTTTTTTTAACCGTTTACAATGACTTGAGCTGACTTGTGATGGCAGTACATTGAGTAGCATACGACCTCCTTAAAAGAAAAACAACAAGAAACATTCAGTCAAATTGAGCTAGGTTGTCCTTGTTGTATGGGTTTTACCGCACGACGTCGTCTCCAAAGGGACATTTTCTATATCCGAAAAAGGCTGTACAGCGGGGCTGCTCTATCGTAGGGTAGGAAACGTTAAGGTGTCTCTATTGAGATATTAAAGCGCCTATTTTAGCTCTATATTTGAGTTTCCTTACGTTGTCTACTAAACACCCCTCTCCAAAAGACTTCCAGACTGACCGTATTTTACGGAGCGCCGTAAAAGGCTCTGCAGGCCTTATAGCCCTATATAATTGGTGGATTTAATTGTTTTCAATTATGCCTACCATATTTCTAATTGAAAAGCTACGTTTAAATATTTAGTTATCAAGTCAATTCCGAAAAGAATTTATTAACCCAATTATATCATACACATTTTTTTTTTATTTGCCTTTTAGCAGGAATTAATCTTACATCGACGCTCGTTCTGACCGATAAGTACCTTTTAGAGGAACGATTTGGCCCGCGTTTCGAAAAGCACCGTGAATGTGTATGTGTATGTGTACGTGTATGTGTATGTGTATGTGCAGCTGAGTGCTTCTCCCAAGGACATGACTTGCATATAGTATGTTTTAGAAAAATATGCGCACTCTGACCCGTACACCACTAAATCAACTGACATGAAAAACCCCAACAACAAAACGGTCGAGGTTACAAAGTACTATTTGTATTCTATTGGGTACGCATGAGGGGGGGGGGGGGGTGTACTTAGAGATTGTAAGCTGGTTTGTTTATAGTCACGCAGTTTTGAAGAGAAAAATACTGACTCTTCAAATACTAGTTTCCTCGCCTTGTTTTCGTGGTGATAGGCATTCTTCGTGTGAGGGCTTTCTTCGTGGTAACGTGCTGTACATACAGTTCTCAACTACCGGCACCAGTGACGCCTGGCGAGGGTCCTTTTAGAGCTAATGGCCCGTGGAAAGAGACCGGGAAGGGGGGGGGGGGGGTTAAAGTGCGCAACGCAAGGAAGCACAAACACAAAACTAACTAAGCTAGGGACAGCATGACTTTCTATATCTTACGATAGTGTAGCACCAGTATAGAACTTTCGCGGTTGTAAAAAATGTATAGAAGCTGAAATCGTGCGGCAAATCCACAATAATGAAGACAAGCTACCTCGATTTCAGTTAAGGTTTGTTGTTGTTTATCTCTTAAGGAGATCATATGTTACTCAACGTTCTGCCATAACGAGTTAGTTGAAGTCTCTGTAAACGGTGACAGTGTGTATAATATATATATATATATATATATATATATATATATATATATATATATATATATATATACATATATATTGAGTTTTGTGGTTTGCGTGCGTTTTTTTGCATATAGTAAAGTGATGCATTAATAACAGAACTACAAGGTCAATAAGCATTGTTTTCATACATATAAGCAAATAGCATTTAAGGATGTTCATTTTGATATATTCGTGTCGTACGATATCTCGAGTTCGTTGGTGAACAACTGGTATTTGTGTCTCTAAAATGTGTCTATTTTACGCGTTTCGTAAATTGTTTTGTTTAAAAAAATATTATATTGTAATTTTTTTACATTCTGTGTAAATGTCGTTCAAGTTTTTAAAATAAGTAGAAACAAATTGTTACTACCTTTATGCTTCGGTGTAAAATTGAAGGTTGTGCAAAGTGGAATAGCGAAACATCGACGATCTCCAAGGCTTGAGCTTCGTGATTTAATATATCCGGAAGGAAATTAGCTACAGCGTTCGCGTATAGTCGAATACACCTCCTAAGAACACGACTTTAACTTATATTTTTTTCACATACATATAAACATTATAACAGGACCAACATTGCTTGATGTGACGTGGAAAACCACCTAGACGATTTAAATTAAACCTTTGTCGCAATACTAACCTAGACATTATATCGTTGTTTACCGTTTCTTTATTACTCGATGCTTTTTAATCTCTTCCTTTTGTATTTAAATAAAAAAATGGGCAATTTGTGTCAGGTTGAAAGCGAACAGAGTGCAGTGATCTTTTCATAAAATCAGAGCGTTTATTATTTTTCTAACGTTCGCTTCGTCCGTCCGCTTCGTAACATAATATTGCAAGCAAATCAGAGTGCACAATAAAAATATTTGACTGGGTATGGCCGAGTGTACATCAATTAATATTTTTTTAAATATACTGCACTTTAGGTTACAGTAATTCACTCTTCCGCATTGTTTTAGTGATCAGAGAGATTGATAAATAAATATACAATATTTGAAGAGCATCTCGAGCCTAAAAATGGCGATCTTAGGTCTTCACACCTCGCACAAGCTTACGTATTTTCAATTAGGCTGCTAAATTACGAAACAAGAAATAAACAAGATTTACTAAGGGAATTAGTTCGAGAAGCTCAGGTTATGATACACAAATTTTCCTTTCGTCACTTAAAAAAACAACTGTGACTTAACAAGATACTACAGACACTAATCGTGACGTCATGAATGTTTTTCGTTTTACCTCCTCGCCAACACCGAGCCGCCCTCCCGAGAAATCCGAGATGTATGTCGGACAAACTGGCAGAGGTCTCAGCGACCGGCTGTGAGTTCATTATAACAACAGAAACCAGGCTGTCCCTGGCCATATATGTTCACAACATGCACTGCTTTGGCGCGGAGTGGCAGCCCACTAATTAGATAACTCATTGAGGGAGATAAGATCGTCTGGCTCGATGACAAGTGCATCTTCGCCCCTTCTGTTTATTTATCCCCCAAATAATTCTACTACTTCGCAAAGTAGTCTACTGTAAAACCCACTATTTTCGCGGCCCCTATTTTTCGCGAATCCGTCACAGATGACATAATCGCGACCACTAAATTTCGCGAATTCCAGACGCCTGCATTGAAAATCTTTGGACCGAAATTTTCGCGCGAACTTAAATTTCGCGAATTCTTCAATTCGGGAAATTCGCGAAAATATAGGGCTCGCGAACATTAAGGGTTTTACATTATATGATAAATGCAAATATCCAGCGTATTCTTTCCCTTTTCGTTTTTTTTTTTTTTTGTTACATAATTTCTTTTTCCACGCAAATACAGGAAACATGAGTGTGATCTCAGCGTTGTGATTTTTCTTCTATATGTACTCTCCTTTTTTTATTGGTAACGCGCTGTTGCCCTAAATTGAGCCCGAAATCCGTTGAGTGACTCGAAGGGACCGACGCGATAACAACAAGCGGAGCCAAGGGGGGCTGATGAAGGAGAGTCCCACTTATACACCATACAGAGGACCGTTTGTATACAGACACGAAAGCGAGTCACCGCGAGATTCGTGCTTCAAACGCTGCATGACAATATGTTTATGTAGGAAGTTAGCACGCGGCTAGAGTGCCTACATACACACGCGCGCTTTTGCTACACGCGGCGCTAAAACCACGGCTCAAGTGAGGAGTCTCACAAGCCCGACTCCAAAAAAAAAAGCCAATAAAAACAGGCTTTAGTTTTTCTTCAAGTGGCTGTAGGCGGAGTGTTTTTATGTGGCCTGGTAAACTGTGGCCGCCCTTCAGGACTCTTATTTACCAGTAAAAAAAATGTTTGCAGCAACAAACGATCTACACATTTTTTGCCCTTTTAAAAGTAACAGATCTACACATTTTTTGTCCTTTTAAAGGTAACAATACAACAAACCACGCTACTCGAATCAGAATCTCCAAGCTGACGTACGCACAGTTAATTTAAATCGCATTATTTGAAACAAGAAAAAATATATTCTCAGGGTGCGAGTAATTATTCGTGACAACTCTAGCGTTTGGTAAGAGCAACTAATCAATAAGCAAACAATTACATTTCGGCTGCTAACTCCTACAATTTGGAATATGATGTTGTCTGTGTTGTCTGCCGTCGAGACTGAATGTGCAGCGTGAGTGATGACATGAACAAGTGTGCTTCCGTCGAGACTGAATGTGCAGCGTGAGCCATGCTTTCAAGCTTGTGAATTCACTTGCGTCGTGCCATTAACAACTCAGCTGGACGCCATACCATTCATGAGTCATGACAGTTTCCTTGAAATAAATTCCCGGTGCATTTAACAACTCTTAACGAGGATGGGTTAGTCGTTAGCGCCCATTAGATCATTCTGAACTGTAATGAGTGGTACGGGGTCGAGACAAATTTCGAACGGCACGCCGCACGTGCATTCACCAGCTGAAGAGCATGGCTCGCGCTGCGCAATAGACACATCTTAATATGCATTCCAAGCGTGCGTGCCGCCACCATAACTGTAGTTCACAAGCGATAGGCTTCTGTGCACAAGACTGCTTGCGCCGTCTCGTGCTCTGCTAGCGCAGATCTCCAGCGTTGTTGTCGAGCGTGCATAAAGACTACAGTTCCCACGATGTATAGGGACAGCGGTGGCGTAGACAAGTTAACTGGCGAGATCAATTTACCAGTCTCGAAGGACAGCTCCGTGCACGATAACTTGCTTATACGTCCGATGATATCTAACTAGTGAGAATAACCATACCACTCTCTCTCATGATATTGACACTAAAGGCCGGTTCTCACATGCAGCGAAGCGCTGATGTAGCGCTCCTCACGTGCCGTCAGCTACCTATTGTCTGCCATGAGCAACAGTTTTGACGGTGCGATACAAAGCTGGTGAACGCTGCCGTCAGCACGCGCTTAGCGCGAGGTTAGCGCTATGCTTGTAGCGCTCCGCTGCATGTGTGAACAGGCCTTAAAGTACAAAATATCTACGCAAAAATATTTTTGAAGGTGCATCCTTAAAGAAAATAATGTTTTGTCACTGTGGCAGACCCAGGTTTTTCAACAACCTGGGTCTATCGGAACGCATTGTTGTTTTTTTTTTGTTTGTTTTTTTACGTTCCAGATTTTTCTGCGATACTGAATTTCGCGTCACGGATGTTACACTGGAGGTCGCCGTACCGCCTCAACACCGAGTACAGCTTAAAACCTGCTATCATGAAAATGTTGTGGCTGCTCCAATTTGTTTCCCGAAAGAAAATCCCAAACAGATCTGGATCGTCTACGTGATAACTATCAATAATCTGTAGGATTCTCAAAACCTATTTTTTAGCACCACAGGGCGTCGCCCTTGGTGTGGGTATTGCGAGCTCATGGTGCGTATTTTTGCTCCCCTCTGCTTTAAGACCAAAGACAGTCATTGTTACATTCCGATTGAATTCTGACAAGCAGCGTCAAAGCCACTCTAATGCCTTTTTCTTTTAAATTGGGCTTTCGTCGGATGTTGCCAATTATATACCTGTGTCATTACTGATGATATTTGCAAAGCTTTCTCAAGGTGCAGTAAAAGTGCTTGTTTCTAGCGATTTTAAATAAATTTTAAACGGATCACAACATGGATTCAAGAAGTCTGGGCCCGTTGAAAGAAACTTGGTAAACTATTTTAGTCACATTGCCCGTGTCGTCGCTAACTGTGGGCAGGTCGACACCGTCTATTTTCACCTCAGCAATGCATGTGACCTTGTGCAGCATAAAGTATTACTTCACAAACTGTCAAAGTATAGTTTCCTTGGCGTAATGTATGTGGTTCAAAACGTATATGCCTTGGCGGAGTAGCAGAGTTCCTGTTAGCGGTGTGTTATCGAGATCATACATATGTCCTCCTTTGGTTCCTCAGGCCTCGGACCTTTTTTATTATATTTTCGATAATAACCTTTATCCTTGTATAAAACATTCCAAATTCCTCCAGTTCGCGGATGACTTTAAGAACTACAGACACATAAGGTCGAATGCTGATTCGGTACTTTTGAAAAAAAAGCAAATCTGCAATGTCCTAATGGTGTGACATGCAAAACTTGCGTTTGAATACAAAAAAAAAACTTGTCATTTTTTTGTCACACAAGATGCGTGTTTACTAAGTCCTTTGTATGGGACAGAAAATTAACCATTTCGTCGAGTGGATGAAGTGCGGCATTTGGCCGCCTTTCGCCTTTGTTGATTTCACTCTTCGCTTTAATACACAATTTTCAAACGAGGTCAGTTCGTGCTTGGTAAATTTTGGTTTGTTTTCGAGTATAACTCACGATTTCAAGCAGCCATCGTGTCTTGCTAGACTTTATACCTTTATTGTACGTTCAAAACTTGAGCTCGGCTTCATAGTCTGGCACTTTCTGAGTGTGGCAGGCTGGAAGAGGTAAGAGCATGTTCAGAGGAGGCTGTGACACATTGTTTACGGTCGCCGAGTTTTTCTTTTTTTTTTTTTAGTCACAAAATAATGTTACACAGGATGAATTTGCAGACATTAGTACCTCGGCGTTATTTTTAGGAGTGTGCATTTTTAAACAAAGCCGTACATGAAGCACTAAGTTCTTCTGAACTTATGACTCTGCCTTCTTTATCCGTTTCACGCGTGCACAATCGCGACCCCAAAGATGCTTTTTGTGCAGTCCCATGTTCCTCTCCCCCATCTTGCGTATTAAGAGTAGCATTAATACACTTAGCGCAGAGGTCGATATTTTCGGTGGACGATTATTTAAAAATACCCTAAACATTCAGCTTTATTAAGGCCAGTGTTTTTTGTGTTTGTGTTGTTTTGTCCCTTTAGATTGTTTAAACATTGCGTTTGTGCGTACCAGTATTTAGGCTTGGACTCTTCGTAGAAAGAAGGAATAAATAATAAAGATAAAGGTTCATCTTCACAGCGTTCGTTTCTGTGTGTTTTCTATCAAAGACAAATCCAATCCCGCAAAAGAAATGCGCCAGCGATCCTGCGTTTTTTTTCTGCGTGCTGGGAATTGGCGTTCATAGAAAACCCACATAAACAACGATAGCTGTGAAGATTCACTTTGAACGCTGTTTAATTAGCTCAATTGGAATAGCAGTTTTGGCTGCGTCAAACTTAAAGCGAAACGTAGTATAGATGCTACATGGTCCTTTCTAGGGTTAAATAAGGTAGCCTCAAATTATCAGCTTTAGCTCCCCTCTCTCCCGCCATCTTTATAACAAGAAAAGACAATAGTTCATGCCTGTCGAACTTTCGTACATAGCAGACAAACTGACATATTTCATACGGACGGATGCTTCAGGCAAAATGTGTAAACTAACCACCCCATCGGCGCTAGTTTTTTTTTTTTTTTAATTTTATTTTACAAGCCTAGCGACAAACAGCCCCCGAGAGAATTTTTCGAAAGCCCCCTTTTCCACATTTCAAAACTTTGCTCTTACGAAGAGATAGAAAAAAAGAAAGATAAAAGGAAGGCCGACATTTTTGCGCCGTCGCAAATTTCAGCAACAACGACCCCTCCTGGAACACATTCCGCGTTTTGCGACGACGAGTTTCTACGATTTTGGCTCGTCTGCGACATGGAAGGCCTGCCTTGCTTGGCCGCGTGCGCTGCTGCTTGGGGAGGAGGGTTCCGGGGCCGATATATTTATATTTATATTCTTCGGGAGACGTTTCCACGGCAACCACGATTTGTGGCCGAGATTCGGGACACAACCAGCCCGGGCAGGCACAGAGGCGATGATTGCGAGAGGCTGAGGTGCGCGTAATTCGAGTTGGGCTCTACGCCATTCAGGCGACTCGAGTGCTGCGATTTCCGGGCCCGCGAAGAGGAAAAGCTTCACTCCGGTTTCCATTTGCATAGAGAGAACGGGGAACGTGCCGCGCAAAGACTCCTCTTCTTTTGTTTCGTGTTTTTGAAGACCTCGTTCCTATCATGTTCATCTCTTTCCGTATTTGACTTCATATCTGACCCCTTTATCTCTGTTTCTGCATTTTCTTGTCCGCATCTGTTCACAGTTTGTTCGTCGGAGTGGTTGCTTTTAGAAATGCTTTTGTCGTTGACCTAACGTGTCTGTTTTGTTCTCAATATTGGACAAAGCAGACAGAAACTAGGAACTTGTTATTCGTTCGACACAAAAAGAGGTGTTCCTCTCAGAACTGGTGTCGTCATTCGGGATTTAGAATATGGGCTTCTCGAACTGACCACTCAAGTAAACATTACGCTTCTGTAGTTTACTAACAGTTGGTAACGCTCTCTTGCTTCATTTTTTTTAATTCTGTGTGCGCTACTAACAAATCGAATTAACATTTTTTAAGTGTTTTTGATTACATTGGTTAATTTGCATTTGTTGGTAAGTTGGTACTTTTCTTTCTGACGAGTGAAGCGTTTATTGAATTTATTCAAGCTGCTAAAGTATTGCTGAGCAGTTATTGTGTATAAATTTTGATTATATATTGCATCCGATAATATACAGTGAGACTGAAACCCTTGGTGAAAACAGCAACAACGGACGGTTTATTCTTCGTCGTTTCGGCCGCAGTCCGGACTTTATATATATATATATATATACATATCATTTGTTTTCGGAGCTTAAGGATTTAGTCATTTATTCAAAAACCCTTAAACCCGTTAAAATATTTCTGTTATAAAGCTTTCGTTTTGTATAATAGACTATAACTAATCTTCAAAGGCCGTATCTCAGGAAGGTTTGAATATATATTATGCAAAAAAGACACCTCAATTATGTCTATTTAAGAGAAAAACACGTACGGTGGCTGCGACTAAATCATAAAAACAATAGGTCCTGTTTTTATCGGTATTTTTGTTTATTGTTTTTACTTCTGATTGTTGCACACCTGCTATCAAACTAAACCTTTGGCTATACCTTCGAAAACTCAAAGTCAGGAAGCGGGGTTAAAGGGGGGGAGGGGGAAGGGTAAATGTGTCCTCTTTTACCCTTCCAGCTCTCTGCGTCTTCAAATGGGTGAGCGATCTCGTCCGAAGAGACGAAGGAAGTTCTAATTTCATTATCAATATTTCTAAATATTGACTGCTGACTGGTCCAGTTTGATAAAAATATTATATTGATGCTCCGCAATTAGAAATGAATAGCTAAACTGTGGCTAATAATCTTCCAGAAATCGCTGGCGTTAAGTTGTGTTAATATCAAACAAACATAGAATGAATCATGTCCTGTTCAAAATCAGAGGACACAACTGTAATACATAGGCCCATAATCATTACTATTAAGTGTAATATATTTAATTAATATAGTTTCTATATTCCGGGCGTATTTAAAACACTTGTGAAAGAAAACAATCCTTGGCCTTATACTTCACAAATGTCTCATCATATAACCTTCTAAAACTAAATTTTGTACTCTATTAATTGAACACTAATGGAATTGTTAAGATCGATATTAGAACGTAAGTGAAAGGTATTCCAAAAAGTATTTCGTTTAATGCTTAGACTAACAATATTACTAAAACGTAGACGTCACAATGAGGTTATTTGAGGACGAATGTATTTTTCAAGACAAAGTTAAATCCTACCAGGGCCAAACTGTTTCATAATGTAATTCTGAGAATTGATACTGCATGGATGTCGGGTATGGCAAATGGAGTTCAATATATAAAGAAAACAATGCCAAACTTAATTACGCATAGAAAGTGATTGATTGAGTGTTTCATAAAGCATCAATGTACAAATAGATTAAAAGGGGAAAATCACGGATAGTAGGGATATATTTATTTTAAAACTTAATTAGGACTAAGTGATTTGATTAAAGTTTGGCGAATTTAGTAATCTGGTTATCATCATATTTAGTCCCTCTGTGAAGCTCTGCTTTTCAAAACAACACGATACCAAAAAAATTACCTATTTATAATGTTATTACGGCGGATTTTTCGGATATTCCAGTTTGGCAGGATCTCATTTAATAAGTCTAACATAAGGAATTAGAAACCTTACAAATAAAACAAATATATTTCGTATACAGAAAGTTTATCACTTTAAGTTATTGCTAAGTACATTTGCGACAGAGAAACCAGCTGTCACGGAAGGATACACAGGCATAGATAGATCGAATGTTTTATTCCAAGCGATTTGGAACAAATTAAACATTTATACTACCAAGTGCAACTGGTTCAGGAAGCTCATCCATTATTTTAGCAATACATCGAGCTAAAACGGGCGCCCTAAGTACCAGTCAACTCGTAGACAGCACCAGCAATTTGTGTTACAGCCCTGCTTGAAGACTTTTTTCACCTGAGGTGGAATGAAGCCACCTAGCTGAAAACGATGTACACCATCTTAAGAGAGACGTCGAGGAGGTCGCGGACACTGTACAGTCTTGATAGTGCCAAGAAGCACATGGGGGACGTTCAAAAGATATCGAAGCGTCATCCTGGTTGTTTTGTCAAAGAACACTCCCGGCAGCTTTTCTCGCGGGGCATCAGTCCAGGATGTCGCCAGAGTGAATAGACTTGAGTGCAAGCTTTGCCGTTTAATTTATCTTGAAGTGTAAGTGCCTGATGCTCTGTTACATCTCTATATTCACCACAACTAGTCGTTACGTGAGGTGCAATATTTTTTTTTGTTTAAGTCAAACACTGTTATTGATGATGATCTGTTGCAGAGGGAGACCGATTGAAAAGCGGAAAAAAAAATTATATTGGTATGATTGACGTCTTTCTTAACCTTGAAATGTTTTGGCACCCATTTATTGACTTTGCGAATATATTGCTGTTTGTGATTTTTTGTGCCCCCCAAAAAACAGTGGGTAGTACTTATGAGGGTAACTAATAGCCTAGTTATACTAGCGCTGTTAACTGTCATTAAGCAAACGACAGTTCACTCAACAGTGATCGGTCGGAGTTAAACGGCGGCACGAACTGTCATTGACCCGCTAACGATCATCGACTTCAACTGAGCCGGCCTATCTCAGCCATTGGCCAGGAAGTCGAACTATAGGGGGCGCTTTATCAAGCTTGTTGTCCACACAACCCGGTGTTTCCTAAGACAGCATAAGGAAAATTTTGAACCTCATCTAGCAAGGTCTGGGCACGAGCCCTTCACTCTGACCAGTGTTTTAGTCGCACGAGGAGCGGCCTTCGAATCGCCTTCTTCAATTTCTCTGATGAACAACAAAAATGAAATTCGGCTTCTTGCCCACAGCGCTGAAGCGTACCGCTAGAGGCGTGGCTGTTCGATCTCCTCCCAACTACGCTGTTTCACATTTTGATGTACCGCAGTAAAGGCTACAAGTGCGAGCTCCTTGCTCTATAGTACATCCCAGGTGGCGCAAGCTGTCGCACATTAAAGGGGCACTGACACGTCAAAATCAATTTTCTTATTATCCAAAACATTTGCAAACAGTGCCTGGACATTAGCCCCAAAATTAGAAACTTGGCAATTTAGTATATACGAAGTAACAAAACAATTTCCAAATGCCGAAATGGAAGTTATCACGCGATCCGCTCCACTCCAGTGACATCAAATATTGAGCCGACCTGCGAGTCAAGTTTCTCTCACGCCACCCGAAGTGTCGTGTTCGCGGCCGTCCCGCGAACAACTGGTTTCCTCCGTGCGTCCCACCTATCGCTGCGAGCAGACGACACTTGACTTTCAAATCTGAAGGTATTTTAGAGCCCCTTCGGCGATCTCAAATTCTTTTAAACGGTGTTGTTGTTCGCAGAGAACGCGCAGTGGACTTTCGTGAGCGACATGAGGGACTACATCGCGCAGGTTCTGCGTGAAAGGCTGCTCCGGCAGGGTCACAACCGAAACTAGGATGCAAAGACAACTACTCAACTTTTTTTGACCGTTTCACGATTTCCTTTTAGGAGTCTGAGGGGTCGTCGGGCACCTAAAAAAGACAACTTCGTCCGATTGCTTGACTCACCGATCATGCTCTGGGGAATAAAAAGCCAGAGCCAGAAGGCGACATCACTCCGGACTGCGGTTTTTGGTATTTCAGTAAGAAGGGCCGTAGTGCGTTCGAAATGGAGCTTTTCCAAATACCGACGGCACCAGGCGGTGGCTGCACGAACTAAAAATCGAGGAAGTGATCTACCTGTGCTACCAATCGATAATGGGAGCTACGCTACCAGTTTCTTCGCTCTCTGAGCTGCGTCCCGTGCCCAACGCGACTTTAAAGAGGGAAATACGTAGCGTCCACCCAAACGTCGTGTTTTTTTTTCCGTCCGCTTTCTTTTTTTGTGTAACACAATTATATATATGCTGCAATTACGTGTTCTACTCGTCGATCTACAGCCTCATTCCGAATTTCCTCGATTTTTCGTGCCGACTTCCACCGCTTGGCATCGGGCGCTCGCGCGTGCGCAGAACGCTTCTCGGAAAAGGTCCATTGCGTTAACATCATGTTTTACGATTGCTGTTAATAAACGTTAAAGAACTTTCGCTCACAAAGCTTCTAAATTACATAATATTTGACGTTACAAATCAAAAGAAGCGAGGAGGAGAAGTAGCGGGAGAGAAAAACGCCAAAAATAAAAAGGCGCAAGCGCGCGTGGAGAAATTGTCTTTCGCACTGTAATATATATATATATTTTTGTTTGCGTGTCAATGACTACAACTTGCAACGTTTTAGAAAACAAATAGAAAAGACAACTTTTGGGGTGTCAGTGCCCGTTTAAGAACAGCTTACATCTCTATGAGCTCACCCCTCTAGCCTTCGATGCGGTACATTAGGTGAAACGGAGTATAACTGATGGGGTTTGCCCCAGTCACGGTGGCCCCAGTAGAGCTGAAGATGGCGGCGCCCGCCTCATTGACGCCCATGGCCAGCGCCAGCGAACCACTTACTATGGCGGAATATTGGGGGAAGGATCTAGAAAGTATCGTAGCAGCAAATATTGTCGAAGAATAATGACTCGGGGCCAGAGCTGCCGCTAGAACCGTCACGGCACGTCGCGAAAGCCAAAGCTCGGCGACGGCGGCCATCGTAGTGTCGGTGCCGATAAGAGATTCGTTCTGTCTTTCTTGCTGGGATTTCATCTGAAAAGTTGTGATTGTCGTTTCTTTACTCTAAAAACAAAACAAAAATGTTTATTTTCATTTCTTTGAAGCGTTTATAATAATTGAAAAGATCGCATATAATTAATTTGCATTGCCATTTAAGAAAATATAATGTGACATCAGTTTTGGTTTCGTTTCGATTTCAACAGTGTGCCTTGACTCTCACTTCAAACGGGGTTGTAAGGCCTACATACGGTGTAACACCTGAAAACTTAGTTTAGCTCAATGACAGTCAAGAAGTGTTGACGATCGTTGGGTTAATGACAGGTGAGAGCGCTAGTTTAACTAGGGTATAAATCAATGTTATTTTCCTTAACACTATTTTTCACTCGGGTCCGGTGCGGTGGTTCTTTCCAATGTCGCTGACATGGTGTCTAGAAGATAGTGGTATTCTGTGGAAACGTTCAAACACCCCCGATCATCAAAGTAGCTGCTATTTGTTTTTTGTAGGGGGGGGGGGGGGGAGAGATGGGGATATTTTGGACACTGATAACTTTGGGGATGAAATAGGGCACAAGCGCATGGCAGAAAATGCGTCAGTTTAACCATGGTGGCGTACGCCGCCGAACATTCGGTTCGATTATTAAACAGGTCTCCATCATGACTTGACCCTTTTTTTCCGGACAAGCAGTGATCAAGAATACCACAAGCTCAACAAAGGCCGTGCGTTTCAAGTGCCCAGCTCTGCTTGTATAACTAACTTAATTCTCGCTAAAGTGCCAATGAGCTTAGGGCATTGGCCGGCCGGATTGTCGAAGAACAAATAATAAACCATGTGCCGTAACTGATAATAAGCCACGGTCTATCGTTTCTTAAACTGTCAGTGGCGAATGCTCTTAGTAGAGTACCCAAAAGCTTAGCGTACGCAAAGAAATAACGTCGTCACCGTCCGTCAATACAAAACTTGCTCGACATACGCGCACTGGCCACGATGCTATTTTTTTCCGCAAGACAAGCTTTTTTTAGGAACGCTATTTTTCAAAACACATTAGCATAGTGCCATTATTTTTTTTAAGAAACACAAAATCAACGTGACAGATAGTTTCGGCATTTCAAATCAGTAACGCCAGTAAAATAAGGCAGAACTTTCTGCAAACGATCATACACTTGCTTCTCGTATTTCATCTCCCGCAAATGATATTCGTTCTGCAAATGAACTCTGGCGGCATTATCAGCGCGGAGCCTTGTCCAGCCAAGAGCCCTGACTCTCGCATCCGGATCAATACCAAATCAATACTCTTCTAAATCATTAGGGACCGGCCTACGACGGGCCGATTTCCGTCTCCAACTCGATGCATCAACGTCAGCAACAGTCACACCCACCGGAGCCTCGGCCGCCATTGACCCAACAGCGTGCAGCATTAAACATTAAGCCCCGTCAGCCGCAGCGCGCCCGTAAGTCTTGCTTCTCTGCTCGATGAAGGCGAAACGCGGGAACGCTGTAGGCCTCATTTTGCCCTCCGAAGAAAGCGTAGACGAAGCATCAAAGCCGGCCGCCAGCGAACGTGCAGATCAATCATCCAATTATTCGCGTAGCCCGCGCATTACAACGATTCGCTTACCCTGGATGTGTGGAGATTAGTTTTCGTCGACGGCGGAAGTAGAAGGCGCGACTGTGATTGCACGAAACAAGCCATCCACAGTCTCTAATCTTTTTACATTGAATCTAAACGGCAACCATAAAAGGAATACCACTGTGGTGCAAAGTTCTCACACATGGCAGTGACCTAAGTAGTAAAGGATGGTGCATATCTGTTTTAGGAAAATGCCGGAAGGCTCCGACATTGTCGTTGCGTTAACAATGTCGCTTAGTGCACTATATGCGGATGTCAGAGTGGAGATTCTTAGCGCTGATCGACCTGAAAATAAAAAGGTCAATAGCAGGGGATGTGGACGCGTGAGGGGCATGTGATAAATTCCGAAGAAGAAATCTATATACTGTTCACCCTTAAACTGAGACTACAGCCAAAGCTAAAAACCCAAATATCCCGCGCGTTTCGTGTTAAGACCTGCATTTCTAGCGTGAGTGCTCGTACTGCGGAAAAATGGTTAAAAGCAGCGCCCTCGAGCTTTCGTGCTTCGGGCACTTGCTCCTGCCTCATCCTATAGAGGGGCACTAAAGTGCGCTTTGAGATTCCGGATCTATGGTCATCAATCAATTTACGAGCTTTACGCATCTTAAGAAACCCGAAATTGCATTCATGTGCAGCCGATTTGCGTACTAAAAGTTAACTAAAGTTCCCGACACTTATCGCCGGAACAGAAAAACAGATGGCGCTCCCTAACCTTGCTGAATATTGTCAAACGATGGATGGTGCTTGTCGGTCACTCGCGAGCGATAGGTTCCCACGTGAACAAAAACCCTGGCGTTTGTCGTAGGATCATGTTTAAGAAAGCGGAACACGGGCATGCAATTTCCTAAGCCGCAGGAAACCTTTGCGTTCCATTATTATTTAGAAAACTGTCATATATATATGACATACATAAACGAGATACGATACATGGTTCCCAAAGAAGCAAGCAGCCTTGCGGACGCTTCAGTGCTGGTGTGTTTTCCGAGTAGAATCAAAGGAAGCATGTAGATAAAGCTATCTATACTTTAACCGAAATCATTCATTTCACGGCAATAAAAAAAAAAAGTATCATCTAATGGAGCATAGTTTTTTTCTTGTTTGAGCAACGCGCCGATTCGGGGACCTTTGGCTTTCTTTTCAGATCTCGATATAACCGGCTCCTTGGATAACTTTGCGGCTTAAAGGCATTTACCGAATACAGAGTACCGTAGTCATAACGGAATTGCGTGATTACTTTGGCTCGTCGAATCGGCTCATGCACTCAGTGGCGTGCGACCTTTCCTTGCCCGGTGTAGAGGCACGTACAGCTGTTCTTATGTGAAGCAGCGCACTCACCCACTAGAAACGCGATGATGATGATCGGCCCCAGCCTCATCGTGGTCGATTCAAAATGCTGGTTATTCTTCTAGAAGGGATGCAGGGCATCCGCCATGTCTGGTGAGATGATGACTTTTCAGGCTCTTGGGGTATAATTCCGAGTAAGACCAGACTGCTAAGAACCTGAAAAAGACAAGAGCATAGAGAAGCAATTAAAATACGCGAAGCTGCGAAGATAAACTTTTTTAAATATAAGTTTGCACTATTATTTAGGTCGAAAGAAACAACTTAAACCACCGTTTATACTGTTCATACATGACACAGAAATCCAGTGTTTGCTGACGACATGGTGACTGGATTATACGAGGGTACGCCTCCATCATGTGCAATGCATGTCTGTTTTATACATATTTTCGCTTTCAACTTGTCTGCCAAAGAGCTTTTATGACCGGTGTGGCAGGACCGCGATGCAAAGAAGAAACGCGCCTCAGAGAGTGGAATGTTTTGAGGGAACGGCTTTTGCACGTCCGTTACGGTACGATGGGCCCTCTGGGGCGAACTGCACATGTGTGAGTATTCTGTGCTTGCGCATGCGCAGTTCGTACCTGAGGGCCCATCGTACCGTATCGGATGTGCAGACACGGCTTTTGTAAAACTCTCTAGTGTGTGCACACTGTCTTTGGTAGGAGGAACCAGCTGTGCGACCAGGACATTAGTGACGTTATTAATGTTGCAGGCGAATTATATATAAAATGAGCGAGTAAAAATGAACGCGAAAGACGGGCTTATCAAAGAAGTAGTCAGCACCTGATTGCGCGCGTGATGTGTGCGTACTTTATGGGTCCGTTTCTTTCCGGTGCCTTTTTAAAAATTGGAGACGTAGTGACGTCGACTGACGCAAGATGTTTCCGAAAATTCGCTCGTTTTAGTATTTATGTATATCTATTATAGAATATATTATTCACGGATTTCAGTTTTTTTTTTCTTTAATACACTAAATAACCGATCCTTTCGATAGATTCCTGGGCAATTGCAATTTTCGTATTTCGTTTTGTTTGTTTGTTTCTTGCTTCTTGCCTAGACTCTCTTCCGAAACGTGCGCAAGGACTCACGAGCCAATTTCTCATATTAATCGTAATATGACACCTGAGTCGGTGGTGCGGAATTTTTTTAAGAGCTTTAAGGAATGCTACATGCTGGGTTACATTACGATTAACTACCACCAGCTCGCCTGCAAACTCACTACTATCTTAAATTATTAGTTTCTCAAAGAAGCAATTCTTGATATATGTGCACCGTAGAAGAACGAATAAATACACCGCCGGAAGCCTTTAAAGGTTCAAAATCTTCCTGCGCTCTCATGATATCGACTCATGCGGAACACGCTGAATAACCGTGCGAATTTCGTTTTCTTTCGATACACCACGTATTTCTCGAAAGTCAAAATGTATTTTATACTCGATCTTTCACACTGATACGGTGCACAAAAATGAACGCGCGCTATTCATAAAAAAATAAATAAACTAACATAAAATAAGACATTTGGGACACGCCGAGCTCGTTCCACGAAGCTCGCAACCCATATTCTAAAAGTTTGGGAAAGAACCCCTGAAAAACCCAGTGAATTTCCAAAACAGGGGGAATGTCAGCAGAGCGAAGGGGTGAGATCGGAAGTAAGGTCTCAATGGAAACGCTAAAAAAAAATACTGTAAAAAATTTACACCCGCCGCCGATTTGATACATTCACATATTTAAGAAAAGGCATGAAAGGCATAAAAAATTACGTAAAAAGATAAAACAGGTAAGATGACGACGGGAAGAGCAGCAGGGAGGTTTGAGAGGGGGGGGTTCTCACTCGCCGGGGATGGTTAAGCTGTTTCTCGACTGAAACATCTTCGGCAAAGGTCCATGTATAGAGTCATTAATTTGGCTGTCGCCTTCAAACGTAGGCCCCCCAGCCGACCCCCCCCCCCCCCCCCCCCCCCCCCCCTCAATATTTTGTGACGTTTCCTTCTCATGCAGCCGGTTGCAGACTCCAGCGAAACCTACCACTAGGTTCTGATTTCCTTCTGATGGACCAAAGCCAAAGCCTTGAGTCATATGGGACTACCAGGAATCGCCGACGTGGATTTCAACCATGGTACCGGACCGGATCGACGAATTAGATGACGAGAAGAGTGCATGAGGACAGTACACGTCACCGTACTTTATAAAGTAGTTTTTTTTTTTACGTTCACAAAAATAGAGTGCTTTTTACAACTCTCGTGTCAACCCTTGCTATTTCTTTGGTTCATCTGGACGTGGAGCGTGCACTGAGTAGGTGAATAAGGTAGGCGGATTTTTGTGAAACGAGAAAATGAGGCTAAAACAAAATGGGCTGGATCTCGAGTTTCCAGTGAGTTACGCAGATTAATGAGCTGTGCTCGCTGCAATCTAAAGGATAATTGAATATCGATATATGTATATAATACATACAAGGCAGCAGCATTTTACGCTAAAGGCAGGACTTGAAAGTCAAGACTTTCAAGATATGAAAGTCAGATTTTCAAAGCTGACTTTGAAAATATGGAACTGGCTGCTTGTTGTGGTAACGACAGCCTTCAACTAAAATAGCTAAAAAAAGTTTGTGTTATTAACTTCCGAGTTTCGCACATTGGCGCGTTCCATCAAAGTCACAACCACTTAATAATCGTACACATGGTCGTGACAGTTCACAGAGTTGACGTAGTAATGGCCCCTGACAAACAACAAAAATTAGACTTTTATAAGCCTAGCAGGAGGTAACGTATGGTATGCCGCAGTATTTCCTGTCTGCAGAACATTTTTTCCCAAAAAGGGGTAGCGTCTCTCTGTACATTTATAAAACACCAAGAGCAGGGCAGTTTCTAAAGCTGCTACTCGCGCTGAAAGGCAACATTCATTATTCCCCCCATGATGTTTTGCCGTGTGGGTTACGGTGCACACAAGTGAACATTTAACAGCCGTTGTAATCGGTCGAGTGCCTTCGCTAATTATTTCGTGCGTGAGGAAACGGGTGAAATATTCTACTGAGAACGCAGAAAGATTTACCATTGCTTCGCTTGCATGGTCAAAGGGTATGATGCGGCAAGAAAAGATAACATGTTTAAAATTTTCCACAGCTCCAAGGCTATTAAGATTTAGTTCAAATTTCGGCCAAGCTTTAAGAACCAGGGAGTAGTACCCCTTTTTAGAAAACAAAATCATGAAAATACCTAATAAAAGTCAAGTAATATTCGGCACTTAGTTGTCGAGTGGAAGGCTGTAGAAATAGGAGGTGCGAAAGGGACATGCCATTGAAACGGTAATGTAAAATCATACGACATATTTTAGTTTCAGCTCCGTCGGAGTACTGAGTTTTTCAGAAGTTCATCAAAGACCAAATAATAACTACAACGAGAATCACACAATTAATCATTGTGAATTGAACTAATGCCCCGTATTCTCAATCACTCAGACGCACATTGAAAATGTAAAATTGGCATTGTAAAAAAATACCTTCGGTGTTTCGCTGTAATACCTCGATTTTGTTCATACTAACCGAGTAATCAAGTTGTCATATCGTCGTATCAGCTGTGTTTGTTCAAACGTAGTGCGCTAGTTTTCACAGTATTATTATGTTTCGTTTTCTTGCGCCAATATTTCTTGCTTTAATCAAAATTTTTATTAAAATTGTAATACTGCAACACGTTCTAAATATGTCCGCAAATTTTCCCAATTGTAAAACGCGCGAAAGCTGAACGTCTGCTCTAATGTAAGGGGACACTGCAGAGCCAAAGATATGTCAGCTGATAAATCAAGTGCGTAAACTTATATTTTCCCAAAAGATCAGAAAAACGTTAATAAACACATATTGACTCCAATTGGGGCGAGTTGTAAGAGCACCACATAGAGCTCCTATGTAGGAAAGAATTATTCTTGGGTAAGTTTCTTTCGAAAAGTAATTTGTGGCTCTTACAGTTACTTTTCGTGAAAAGGTAGAGATCTGGCAGTTACAGGTACGGAAGCGATCAAGTAACCCGTTTAAGTTACAGTTACTTTCCAAAAGTAGCGGCGTTACTTTTTAGTTTATTTTTCATAAAATGAATTCAACAAAAACGAGAAAGCTCCCTCCTCCTCAAGTTCATGACGTGCGTGCGCGTCGTACTTCAGCTTTGAACAAAATAACGGTAATCACTGAACGGAACATGCGCAGTAATTAAAAAATCGATTGCATCAAAAAAAGAGCAACATAGATAGTGCTTTACGTTTCTAAGGCGTAAATGCTCAATTACGAAATACAAGCATGTGCATAAAGATGGCTGGGTTTTTCCTCTCTCGTGAAAAACAATGTAATCACAAATTGGCGCAAGGCGCACTTGACACTCAAACCTTGAAGGGCGCTTAAGCTTCCTCCCTAAAAGTGGAGCGCGATAGCAAAACATACAAACTCCCGCTGGTTCCCAGGCCACGCAAGCGTGCCTTGCGTGTGCCAGCGCACGAGTCGAACCAGCCTTTTTCTGCATGTGAAAGATGGTGGTCTGGGTTTGTCGCACCCGTCGAAAAACTGGTGAATAGGTTTATTTTTCTATGGGACCAAAAGGACAGCTTTTTACGCACGGTCATTCAGGTGCGGCTGCGCAGTGCGCTGCCCGAGTTTATTGTCTCGACATACGTAGACCTGAGCTCCGATGTGCGAGGTTATTTGAAGGAGGTTATTTCTGCCTACCGTTTTCTAGTGACTCGTTTTTCACTTGAATATCTGTCCAGTGTGTCGCGCAAACGACTGACCAAAGACCTGATTGTTTCTCTCCACCCACTCCGCTGTACCATTCGGTGTTCAGCGCGGGTAAGGGGCAGGATGTTTTGAAATGTGTCAAGCAAATGGTGGTCCCTGCTTACACCAAAACTTTCTTTTCTAAGCTGCATAGTGAGACCCTGCCGGTTAAAATGTGGCTAGAAGGGAAAGGTATCCCTGTAGCGAGGTCAGTGAACTGTCTTCTGAGTAAACAGCCGGAAACAATAGAGCATGTGTTCCTGAACTGGTGGGACGCAGTGTTCTTATGGGACTTTCTTCAAATAACTTTGAAAAAATACCTTCCGTTAACGCCTCATGGGATCCGCTATCTTTGTGTCGAGGGAGGGAATAATCTTGGTGCCATTTGACATGATCATGCTTGTCGGCCCACATAGTTTGTGGCGATGTCGTATGGCGGTGAGACACGCAGACGTCGACGTGCGTCCTGCTCTTAAGTATTCTGTTGAAACAATCTGTTACCTAAAGGAAGTATTTAAAATGCAGGAGCCTCCTCCTGACTATTTGCCGCTTCTTGAGGAGCTGGCGACCCTCAAATATCCATAACTGTCTGGACGTGTTTGGATATGTCATCCCTCTGTTCTTGTTGCTGTTCTCTTGTGTACATTAGCCGTTGTAGCTTTGGCTTTTGTGTTTTTAACCTTTTAGCCTTCCGTAATCTTTCACGCGTGCCAAAGTCAGGCAATAAAGAAAAAAAAAGTGCCTTGCGTGTCCTAGTCGGTAGCGTGTCTGGCTTGCGAACGAAGGGTCGTGGGTTCGAATCCCATCTAAAATTCTTCAAGTTAAGGCTAATAAATAACTTTATAAAGTGAAATTATTTTGAGACATGCCGCCAACTTTAATTTACGTATTTACTCGCGTATAGGTCGACCTGTTTTTCAAAAATCGCCTCATCAAAACTGGGGGGTCGACCAATACGCGAATCCCGGTATTATATTTTTCAACTTTTTTTTTTTTTTCGGGGGTCCCGAAGTTAGGGGGTCGACCTATACGACGTATCGACCAATATGCGAGTAAATACGGTAGCTTTATATGTCATGGTTCTTAACCACTTTCATTCCACGCATGACGTTACGTTTCGCGTGAGCATTGTGGGTTGTTTAAAATTGTTGTGCGAGGTAATGTGGCTGTGACGTCATGACCCTATAAACCAATCCTAGATTTCTGCACACGTTACCGACGCCGGCGTTTTTATGACACGAGCTCCTTAATATCCGAGTCCCACTAGATCGACAAACAGAAACAAACAATAGCGACAAGCCTCAAACCAGAGTCATTCACAATTCGACAGGCTTTGAGAATAAAGGATGCTATTCCCAAACACGAGCATCAAGCACGCGAGGGTGTCATTGGCAGGCTTGCAATCAATAGTGTTTACTTCCCGAGCACTGAACGACTAAACGCCTGCCAAAGGCATCATCGCCAGCATGCTGCATGGGATGAAAGCTCATCGCTGTCCTTTCTTTTTGTTTGTCGCCCTACTGGGACTCGTGCATAAAGCTGTCGTGCTAAAAGGTCTAAACAAATAATAGGGAGCTTTAGAATAGCGCACGCTAAAGCTTTGCGTACGCAAAAAGTCTTTGCGCTTCTCCAAGGAGGTTTCGTAATGAGAAGTTGGCTAAAGCCAAGACGAGCAGAGTTAAAAAAATGGCGGCTTCCAGGATCATGTCGGCGGCTGCTTTGGCGGCGTCATGAGTGCGACGTCGGCGGCATCCTCGCGACTGCGATTTTCAATACGGGACGACATTGTTCTCTGTTTGGCAACGATCACCGGCAATGAGATACTTGCGAATCGAGAACATTTCTCGGCGAAGGTACGATGTGCGAAGGTGAGTACACGAGAGCTCTCTAGCCGAGGCGACGCAAGCGGACACGACCGGTCACGACCGGTCAACCGCTCGCATCGCATTCTCATGTTTAAACAAATCTAAAATAGTACTTTTAACCGAAAAACTTGTTTTTTTTTTTCTATATTTACAGCAATTCGTGTGTGAAATAAAAGTTGTGACTGTATCTTGGTGGCGTCGCAAGCGCGAGCTGCTTGGGCTTTTGCGTCGCGACGGAGAAACGCTATTCTAAAACTCTCTTGCGTCGCGTGCGCAAATACAAGCGCTAAATTTAGCGCTAGCGTGCGCTAAAATTGCGTACGTTATTCTAAAACTCCCTAATATTAAGTATGCAAGGAAGGGCTTGGTTGTACTCGTTGAACGATATCCAATGGACTTTTTCCGAGAAGCGTTCTGCGCACGCGCGAGCGTCGGATGCCAAGCGGTGGAAGTCGGCACGAAAAATCGAGGAAATTCGGAATGAGGCTGTAGATCGACGAGTAGAACACGTAATTGCAGCATATATATAATTGTGTTACACAAAAAAAGAAAGTGGACGGAAAGAAAAACGCGACGTTTGGGTGGACGCTACGGATTTCCCTCTTTAAAGTCGCGTTGGGCACGCGACGCAGCTCAGAGAGCGAAGCAACTGGTAGCGTAGCTGCCATTATCGATTGGTAGCGCACGTAGGTGACTTCCTCGATTTTTCGTTCGTGCAACCACCGCTTGGTGCCGTCGGTATTTGGAAAAGGTCCATTCCTTAAGAACCTAAATAGTGATAGCAAAAACAAGCGTCCTTACATTCATCGGAACGTTAGACACTTAAAAAGTTCCGTTTTAAAACAGTAACTCGTTACCGTTAAAGTTAAAAAAGTAACAAAGTTACAGTAACGCGTCAATTCCCCACAGTGCAATTAAGGCCGTAATGGTGAATCCTCGCCGCCGTTTTAGGAAGTTTAACATGGTACACATATCAGACGGGACTGGCACGTCAACGTTTGTATGCTGCTCGCGTCCACACTGATAAAATAGGGTTTGGAGTCGAACTCTGACGCCGCACTGTAATTCAAACTCCGTCTCGCATTCGCCTCGTCTAGGTATGGTCGAAAATTTAACAGCACGGCCTGGCTAGCTAGGGGAGCTGTTGGCCGTAGGGAACAGTCCTCTCGTCCCCCGTTTTTCTTCCGCGTTTTTTCTCGGATGAGGAAGAAGAATGAGCGGCGGTCTACAAGAAAGGGCGTACCTCTTCCCCGATTTCGTTTGAGTCAATGGGAAATAGCACAGAAAATAACTTCGACGTTTACGTGATTGTAAGGTTGGCCTACAATTAAAGGGCAGTTTGGAGTCCACGTGTGCCGGCAGACGAAATCACCCTGAATTTCAACTGCGTGTCGCGGTGAGAACAGAAGTTAAATAGTGTATTTGCCTTACGTTTTTGTTGTACTAAGCTGGCAGTTTGGAGAGAGATTCCTCTTTAAGACGACCTGTGTTTAACAAAACGTTAGTACGAGTCTTAAACCACAAATGAAATTTCTTTGTGACACTGAATTTTTTTTTTTATATGTTCAATTTCTGGTGGAACTCATTTCCCTATTTTAGTCAGCAACTATTCTGTGTTCTGTCTTTCGCGCCGTAAATTAAAAAAAAAACTGTCTCTTTCTCAATTTTAGATTAATGTGAATGTACTGAAGTTGTTTCCAGTTCAATATCCTTGTTACTTTTGTCCCAAAAACTTCCAATTGACCGAAATTCTAGGTGAACATTTTCTGTAACCGCCAATTTCTTGAAAACCAAACTGCGATCGAGGGGAATTTTTTCAGCACACATCCTATGCATGGTGCAAAAAAAGGAGGTTAGGTAAAAATTCTCCACCACAAGGGCAAGGGCAACCAAGGAATGCTCTTCTACTCTCGCCTCCAGTACTCTTTGAGGTAGGTGGCGCTTTTCTGGGGCGGTCTGGTTATTCTCAGAAATAGTGCCAGGAATACTACTCGAAGCAGCCGTAGGTGCGATTTGGTCGAAAAAAAAAAATTGAGCTTTTCAAATCTTTTGATTTGCCCCGTTCTCTAACGAGAAGAAAACATCACCGGCGGTGATACGGGGGCGAATTCAGTGTTGAAAAGTGCGTGTGTGATTATAATCAAAGTGCAGAGGCTCCGTTGATGTGTTTTTTTCTGGGTTTGTGCGTGACCCGTGATATGGCAAGGATATAAGCCCTCTTCATTTCATAGCAATTGCAAAAACCGTCTGGTGGTGTCAGAACAGCGCTGTTCTCGGCTGTTTCTGGCGTATTTTGTCGAAGCTGTAGAAGTCATAATATTCGGTATCCCTTCGCATGATCGGAGTTTTTCGCTCTAGAGCAGTTTCTAAATGCTTTTGTTATCATCTAAGGTGCCGAGGTTAATAATGCCATGTTTTAGTGTGTACCTCGATAAGCAGAAAATCCTAAATTCTATAGGACATTTCGTCACTCAACAATACCTCTTTCTCTTTGGGCTGTGTTCCCCTCCTAAAAATTTGTAGAGACGACATTTTTCTGGGTTTTCCTTGAGCAAACTTCCGCATTTGAGGTTTCCGCTATTAATAGCGTCGCAGGTGCCTCAGACCTGCGGCCTAAGTGTATATACTTTAAACGCTGGTACTTTTGTTTTGTCAGAGTTCTCTGCTTCCAGTTGGTCTAACATTATTATAACACTAGTGCAATCTTATTGTTTGTTGTTTGTCTGTGGTGAATCCTGACGTTGCTATATTTTCATGATCATGTGTTGCCGCTGTAAACACCGTGCCCCCGACGACGTTTTCTTCCCTCGCGGCTTAGGTCACTGCTGGTTCTGCTTCCTTACTTTTCCCACAGCTTCCTTCACTCGGCTTGTTTCATTTCCGGGACAGGTCGCCGGAGGAACCGCTCCTAGGGTGGTGTCGACTACCGCCGCCGCGGTAGACTCAATTTGCGAGCCACGTCGCATTGCAGAACTTTTAAACACACACAAAAAAAAAACACAAAAAAAACGAGCGGTTGCGTTCACGTTTTGCTCGGCGGCTTCGACGACGCCGAGGAACATTGTTATCTTTGTAGACAGGCGGAAAAAACCTTTAAGAAAAAAGAACTTTAGAAGGTTTATTATCACATAAAAAACAATCATGAAGGAAAGGACTGGCCGCAACCAACATTTCTTCTCTTTATAAAGTGCGGTAGCAGATGGCTAGTAAAAAAAAATGTTTACACTCGGCAGTCCTGAACTCGTAACGTCCTAGTTAAAAGAAAATAATAATGTCTTTACAAGCGAACGCACAATAACAAACATAAATGTGCGGACTACTTCTCGCTACACAGACTCGCAATCTCGCAAGCAGTGTATGTTTCCTAAGGGAACTCCTACCAGTGGGCTCTTCTTGTTGGTCCTCGGAATCCTCGATAACTGCATCATTTTTGAGATAAGAAGATTTAGTCGTCGTTGACGACCCCTTTAGATGTGAAACGTGTGCCGTGGTTGCGAACCGGCCACTTGAGCTTAGGTTCAGATCCGCTACTAAGTAAATGTCCGCAGGTAACTCCTGGATGACGACAAGGAGTCCTCTATATTTGGGTTGTGTTTCGTAGGTTGTCCGGTGCTCTGTGTTGCCTTCGTCATAAATACTTTTTCTCCCACGTCGAACAATCTTGTCGGGTAGTGCCGATGGCGTTACGCTTGTTCACTCTTTTCTTGTTCCTTTAGTAAACGCTGTCGCACTTTTGCCATAGAGTAATCTACACAAGGTAAAGAGCGGACACTGCCGTAGGCCCCAGCGTCCCGTATAACAACTAGCGCGCCAAACGGTCGATGAGAAAAGCTTACTCTTGATTCCGGTTCCGGTGGTTTCAGTTTCGGTTTCGTTTCCGGCGCTTTTTTTGCCGAGCTTGCTGTCGCGCGGCTTCTCTTGATGGCACAAATGCTTCTGATTAGAGGCTTCACACCACGAAAGAGCAGAAATTATTGTCTTTACTACTGTGAAATATTAAGATATCGATTCTTGTCATACTGCTTCCGTTTGTTTACGTGTTTACGAAGTATTTTCAGGCAACAACAAAAAGTGCTTCAGAATGATTTATTTTGAGGTCAATCATAAACAGACTTGAACGCTTGAACAATTCAGAATCGCGAAGTATTCTTCATGAGGGCACACACATTCATATAAAGAAGTAACGTTACAAGAGTCCCACATTTACCAACACTCCAAACCAGAACTTTCCAGTGATGCTAAACGGTTTGATTGAATTAATCATTGGTTGTCACAATGCTGAGCAGTTTCAGTAATGTGGACATGTGGCCATAGCTGTCATTAACAAGTACTGTAAGCGACTTATTGTTGCGAGCTCGACATTTAGCGATGTGCCAGTTTCGGGAATATTTCGCGGGCATAAACTTTCACCACCGTGAGTGACATTGCATGTATTCATATCCATAGGGCAACTTATTCACGTTACCAATTTCTTGTGAACTTGATCAAATCGCGATATTTGCGAAAATTAGGTCCACGCGAAGATTAATTCGTTTACGCTATTAGAGCACAGCCTAGACTGCACAGAATTCAAAGAAGCAGATTCAATGTCAATATACAGTACACTATTTGGAGTAGCCTAACACTTCTTGTAGGCTAACAAAAAGGACCTCATACAGACCCAGGGAATATTCAACATTCCCATCCATATTCAACACAATGAGTGTACAGCAGAAAATATAGCAATGCTAGTACAGGGCATGTGGAAAATTACAGCAAGAACAGGCAGCTAAGGTCAAACCACCTAACAGTGTTAGGTAATAAAATATACAAAAAATCTGTTACCAAAGTAACAGATGTTTTCTAAATATACAAAAATTCTGTTACGAAAGTAACAGTAACAGACACAACATTTGGTCAATATACAGGGCACATTGATTAAAACATTAACATGTCGGACATGTTCGGCATATACTCCACGCACGCACCCATCAAAGATCACTTTGCTACAAAACGTCCTCATCCCGTATATAAAAAAACTATGTCCTGCATTATAAAGTTGAAAGAAAGCCAGAAATATAATCGGCATGCAAACTGCACAACCCAATTAAAGATCGTTCTTTTATAGGCGCCTGAAACACCATACCATACTAAGCTTTGAACTTGTCGAGTTGAGCGCCAGGAACAGAAGAATGCAACCGAACTTTTTCCAAGTTTCGATTAATAAAGCGCACATGCCAGCACAACCGCACCCTGCAAAACATCTTCAAAAACCTCCGCTGACACTCCTCGGAGCATAAATGCAAAAAAACCAATACGCGACCAGATGGTGATACAAAACATCACAGACATTGCGCAGGTGTGCTACGCTTTCTATAACACACATAAAGTGAGATTCTAGGCTCTGAATGTAAGTGAAAGTAGCCTCGGACAGCATAGTTAAGTTGCCGAACATCTTTCTTGGAATATGGAAGGCTTTAAGCATTGTAAAATTCTGGTGGGGCCAGTTCAAGTTGTCAGACCCATTCCTCAGTGACCCAGAACAGAGACAACCCTGTGAACTTTGTTCCAGGAACAGCTTGATTAGAAATCCTGCAACATAATAGGTGGCAGAGTCGTCTATTATGATAGTCTTTACTTGATGCGAGTTCCGAAATATCGTCCAATGGAGGGAAGTCGTCCACGGGGGCACATTCCACGGCATCAGCGATTGAGGTTGTCTCTAGTGAAAACGGGGTCATCTCCTGAAGGAGGTTAGTGTTGCCATCTTCAACATTTTCCTTTTTCGAGAGGTTTAGGAGCTTCCTAATCCCAATGTGCTTCAGTCCACAAGTAAACTGATACACATTAGGATTGGTGTTGCAGCCGTGTTGTTGCCTCATCTGCCCGAATATATTTTCGGCATCTTGCTGCAGTCGCCGTGTCAAAAGAAAGCAGAAGTTATATTTCTCAGAAATATCCTCCCAGAGCATGAGGACGGCCCTGACAGTAACCTGCCACCCAGTGACTGTTTCTTGCTGCCGTCTACCCTCAAACTTCCAGGCTGCCACCCATGGAAGTTGGTTGCAAAGGAAATCAACGATTTCAGTGTCGCCCTTTCTAATCGCATAGCGTAACTTTTGTTCAGATTCTTTTTGTCTCGAGCTGTTAAGACAGTCAAAACGTTTGTCCATGCGGTCACAAAAGTATGCCGTGGAATTGGCCGCCTCAGGGAGCTGTCTGGCATACACAAGAGCTAAAAGTGCAACGCATACTGATGAACTGAGGACCTGAGTCGCACGTTTCACCTTCATGTTACTGAAAGGTTTCTGGTAAATATGCCGGTCTGTCAGCTTCGGGGCTAATCGTAGTCGCATCTCGTGCGTGGAGTGGTAAAGTTGCACAATGTAGTTCCGGTCTACATTTTCACTCCCGATGTGAAGCTTGTAAGCTTGCAGGTTGTTACGGGTGATCTTTATCAGGTGCGGGACATCAAAAATAAAATAGACACTTGCATTTTTTACTTTGAAGAATGGCTGCTCAACAGACACTCCAAGTTGGTGCGCCAAACTTACGTTGGAGACACCCTGGTCACAGACCACTGCTTTGATTGTAATGCCAATGTCCTTCAGCTGCTCAATCAGTGGCATAAGCAGGTTACGAGTTACACAGGATGCTGTTGACGTATGCCCAATAGTATATGCCACAGGTTGCACCCACCTCCTAGAAACTCCAGAGAGGAGGAAAACCTGGGCTCTGTCATCAATACTGGAAGTTCGCTCAACACCATAATCTGCAAATCCGAGGACAACCTCCTGCGCCACATCGTATGACAAGTTCTTTTTCAACATCATCTCGTCAAAAACTAAGGTACAAATGCGGTCGCGTTCATTCCATGACTTTGTTTTTGACAATCGATGACATGATGCCTGGAATGATACCTGGCGTCATTTTGACATTGGCTAGCCACCTTCGTAGTGAACGCCGAGATGGTAGCGTGAACACTGAAGACACAAATCGGTATGCCCGCGGTCCATGCAAATTCAGATGGAGCGCAAATTTCTTCAGCCACAGTAAAAATCGCTTCCCCTTGCCCTTCGACCTATTCTTTACATGCGATGATATGAGGTGAAATACCTCTTCAGAAACATCAGGCCGAATTCTTTCCAGAGCTTGAGAAGCTGTCTGAGGCGTCTTCAGCTGCTGTTTCCGCAGTCTGGCTATCGCCTTTCTGTAGCTGGAAATTCTCGCCTGGAGTCGCTTGATAACGTCCTCGGGCCTTTTCGTGAGCTTGCGGAAAACAGGTGCAGGATGGTTTGGACCAGCTATAAAAATGGCAACAAGTCAGTGAGATTGAAAACAGTTGCAATAAGTGCGATACGATTTAACCAGTACAAGCACCACTAACCAGTAGCATACCAGGTAAGGTGTGGAG
The DNA here is from genome assembly GCF_016920785.2 of Ixodes scapularis. Lineage (NCBI taxonomy): Eukaryota > Metazoa > Arthropoda > Arachnida > Ixodida > Ixodidae > Ixodes > Ixodes scapularis. The sequence goes on from NW_024609882.1 coordinate 50,219,828, forward strand.
TGAAGCTTGAATTTTCTTCTTGTGCTTTACCATTTAAGCACTGACAAAGCCAGTGAAACTTCTGACCACCAATTACGTTATTCTATTACTAGTCATGTAAAATGTTCGGTACTAAATGTCTTCACGCAAAATCCTTGATAACCTTGCAAGTTCGAAAGGCTGAAATTGCATGAAAAACGCAAAACAGCCATGAAGAATTCTCTTGAAACCTCCTCTTGATATGTGTGTTCCAGTTTCCCACACCTCCCCAGTCATTAGTAATAAAGATGGTTAGATCGGTATGCCACAGACATGAAGCAAAGACTATACCTTATAAAGAGGCCTAGAATTCTTTAAACTGATCCTTCTAGGACAGATTGTATTATCCACTGGCTATAGAGATTCACACAAATATGTTTTAAAAAGTGGCGAAAGCAAAATGGGACACTTACAGTGTTGACCTGGACCACAGTGGCCAGCGAAAAGCCCAGAAGAGCTGGTTGCCTGACTTGGGTCTGGAAGGGTGCGCATATTAGGCACAGGCTGGTGTTTTAAAATAACTCTATATTACCGAGTGCTGCAGAGTGCATTACTGCGGAGCTACATGGAAGTTGTGAATTCTGCAGTCTGTCGGGCTCTGCCTGGTCTGGAAAGGTGCACCATGACGAGATAACCTGTTAGCAAGCACAGAACGGCTCGCTGCGACGGAGCTGCACTGGAGTGAACGGCCAGATGAGCTGGTTGCCTGAGTGGGACCTGGAAGAATGGGCTTATTAGCCTACATAGAGAAGTTACTTATACCTTTGTAAATATGAGGGAAACACATTATTACAATCACCTATTGCAGATGCCCAGTTTATGGGAGGACGAACAGTAGGCACAGCTGATCGCACTAGGGTTGTTTGCCCTGGGTCCATAAAATCTTTTGCAGTGAAGTGATCACTGCAGACGCGATAGGTGGCATAGTGTTGCGAAGCAGACTTTCCAAGAAGATCATACCTCTTGGCATAGTCGAGCCAAAATTTTGACCTGTAATATATATTGTTTTTCAATGTGTTAAATGTACACTTTAGAACAAAATGTCAGATGCCAATCTGCAACCCTCTCTTCGACATTTTGGCTCCGCTTGCAAGCGATGGGGACATATTTTTATTTGGCAGGTTTGCTTTGGATGTTTCAATGCACACAGACAAATTTGGGTTCCTGCTCTAGAGTAGTGCAGAAGTAGGTCAACTAAGAAATCAGGGTTTTTGCGCGAGAGGGCGAACACAAGAGAGTACAACAAGCACAAGCGCGCTTGTGCTTGTTGTCCACCCTTGTGTTTGTCCTTTCGCACAAAAAACATGATTTCTAACGTTCACCAACTCGCCCAACAACAGGTCACTTTATAGCTAGTTAACAGCAGGTGCACATTCACATTTCTTTAGGAAAAGACATTATCAGTAGAGAGCAATATTCACCCCACCATGAAGCAGCGCTTTTATAACTCAAATTTAGAGCCACATTAAAAAAGCACGAAAATTCACCCCACCATGAAGCAGCACCTTTATAACCCCAATTTAGAGCCACATTAAAAACGATACATTCAAGCTACGTATGACACAAATCAAGGGCTGCTTCTTTTCCTTAACAATTTTGTCTTATAGGTTTAATTTGTCAGTTTTTATCTTCAAAGACAAAGTGGTAATGCAGTACTAAAACTAGTATAACTGCCCTGAGATCGCTTAGCCCAAATCCCTAAACTACAGTTAAGGCATCCAGTCAACTTTAGCGCTTGATTTAAAAGCGCATTGTAGTAATTAATTATATTGTGAAGAAAAATAAATTATTGGGATTTTTTTATATGCTCAAGTATGCAAATGGTTCCAAGGAACTATTGACAAGAAGGAGCTCACGCCAACCTACCTTGCGTCACGTGCGATTCGGAAAAACTTTGTGCCGGGTTTCTTGTGCGTTTTACCGTTGTTTTTACACGATGCGACACAGCAGTAGCTACAGTAGTAGCAACCGGAGGGCATCTGAGAATGAAAAAAAAATGAAAGATATAAACACAAATATTCGTAGCTCTTAGTACGATAGCGCAGCCCATGTAACAATAATAACACACACGGGAAAAGCCGGCTGCTGTCTGAGGTTTATTTCGCAGCGTCTGTTGGACCTCTGAGCATGCAAATAACGGGTAAAACAAACGGACACGATACAGTTCGCTTTTTTCTCTGGCCCTTGTCTGCGCACGCTGTGTTTTGCTCGCGACTAAGCAATAGCAAAGAAATGAGAAAACGTCTTACCTTCTGAAGAAACCTGTTAGGCGCAGACAATATCCACGTTGTGCTCACATTCTGCTCGCTGTGCTCACATGTGCTCAACGCAAAACGCGTTGACAGGTGTCAAGCACCATGCGGTCACGCCGTCCACGCACGCGTCCGTCCGTCCGTCCGTCCCGCTCCAGCCACTCCAGCCGCTTTCTCAGAGCAACTGCAGGAACCGGAACTGGCCCGTACATCACGTGATTTTCTTAACGTAGTAAACAAAAACTATTTCACCGTTTATGATGCTTGCAACAATTTTAAATATAATAAAATTAAAACTTGAGTATTTATTTATAACAAACCTCACGAAATATTTTCATTCTTTGGCACACTGGCACCACTTAGCGGTCGGTGAGAAAACTAAACGCTGGGCCGCGAAACGGCTCGAGTGGCCACTCTTTCCCTTGTGTAGATTACTCTATGCTTTTGCCCGCAGTTTGCTTGGTTCAGTTCATACAGCTTCTTAATCCATTGCAAGCTTTCGTAATGCAATTCCATGGAAGGTTAGCTTGTAGCCATGAAGTAGTTCAGAAGGAGTCTTTCAAGTTGTATTGTTAGCTGCATTGTTTCGGCTGGACTCCGCATGCTTGAAGTTTACGCTCCAATCTCGGTGATCGCGCTTATTTATCGGTGTAGTGATGACGCGTAGCACAATGCGGTTTACTCGCGCAGCCTGGCCGTTGGCCTGAGGATGTCGTCTAGAATTCAGCATATGTGGGATGGTTCGTGCCGCGGAAAATCTCTCGATCGCTCCCGATGGAAAACAACTGCACCTGTCCATGATGATGGTTCTCGGCAGACCTCCCTCAGGTATGAATTCCACCAGGGGACGCAGCATATTCTTGGATGACCTCTTTCGAGTCGCAAAAAGTCGGCCCAACTTCGTCAAGTTGTCAACAATGACCAACAGGTGCTGGTGGCGTTTCTCGTTTGGAACAAATGGTCCCATGTGGTCAAGGAGAGCAGTTTCAAAGGTGAGCTTGCTAGGAGGCATGTAGTTGAGTACTGCCTCCTTCGTCCCACCAGGAACCATGTTTTGAAAACACTGAAAACATTGCAAATTGTGCTTACTCACATAGTTTCGCATACGAGGAAACCAAAAGTCTCCTGAAAATTTGCTAGTGTTCTGTTCACTGAAATATGTCCTAAGCGGTTGTGTCACTGTACCCACTACCGCTTTACGCTTTGCCTTGTAAAACACATACTTAACTGATCTTTTCTTGTCGTGATCAATGATGGGCATCACCTTACCATCCCAAAAAACATAATTCTTAGCTTTGCTCCTTTCTTCCTTTTTACGGAGATATTCTGCTCCCTCCAGTATCTTGATTAGCTGACGCAGTTCCTTGTCTCCTTTTTGCATGGCAAGTACCTGGTCTTCTAGGTTGCAAGTCATACATACTTCAAAAAGATCGTCCGTGGTATAGCTTGAGACTTCCACGGGTAGCCGACTCAAGGAGTCAAAAGGCGTCATCTGGGTACCAAGTCGGTGCTTGATAGTGAAGTGGAATTCCTGGACGAGGTCGTGCCAACAAACAAGTTATGCTTCTTAGTGCACTGAGCGTTAAAGTTGACGAGCCTTTGACAGTCCGATACGACTGTGAAGTTGATACCCAGAAGCGGGGATCTCAGTCGGTTCACAAACCAGACAATGGCCATAAGTTCCAGTCTGGTTGAGTGATCCGTACTCTAAGGCTCAGTGTTTTTTTTGTTTTTGCTTGCTACCACAGTAGACTAGGTGACAGTTGTCCTTTTTGTAGCCAAATCTCCCCACGTCGGTTTGAGCTAGCGCCAGGGTGCAGCTCAGTCTCAGCCTTCGGGACAAAGAGCTCCAAGACAGTTTTCGACGTGCGGCATCCTTTCAAGTTTCGTAGGCTGCTCTTTTATTTCGTTCCCCACTCCAACACAGTATCTTCCTTTGTCAGTCTGGTCAATGGTTCAGCAATCAAAGCGTATTTAGGAACGAATTTACGAAATGATCCCATCAGTCCCAAGGATTTCCTTACATCGTGCAGACCTTCTGGTGTTGAAAACTGGGCAATAACATTTGTCTTTGTTAACCCTTACTGCACCTGCCCACTGGTCAAGTAGAAACCCAGAAATGCGACACTGTCCTTGTCGAAGACGCACCTGTTGAAGCGCAAGGTCAAATTTGCATTATGAAAGTCTGCAAAATATTTTGTAGCCGCTGTATCATGTCGTTCCAGTCATATGCTGGGATGAGTCCATCATCTAAGTTGCACATGACGACATATCCCGTCAGTGGCCCTAGAACACGTTCCATAAGGCGTTGCAAGATGTATGGTGCATTTGCGTGGCCAACTATCATTCTTACGAACTTGCTTGTTTACTGGTGTTATGAACGCAGTTTTACGCTTGGCTTTTTCTATCAAGGGTACTTGCAGGTGTCCGTGCGCAAGATCCAGGACTATGTAGACTGTCGCTCCAGTATTTGCGTCAAACTGGTTATCAATGTTAGCTAAGTAAGGTTCGGTCATCAGTGTTCTCCTTCACCGTCTGCGCATTCAGACTTCTGTAGTCGACTGCCAGTCTCTTCTCTTCGTATTTTGTCCACTACCAACGCGGGGCTGGCATAGTCGCAGTCCGCCTCTGTAACCACTCCAAGGTCTTTCCACTCCCTGACGATCCTGCGTATCGTTTCTCGTCTTCACTATTGGTACAGTAAAGTTGCAGAGAAACAGGGGTGCTACACACAGGTTCAAATAGGCCCATTTCCATCACCCACATAAAACCCAATTTGATCGGCATCGTTGCGAAGCATTCCCTGAATTAGTTCAGTACTTCCACTAGTTCTATCCGATGTTTTATTGTCAGTGTGCGTCCAACGTTGATTTCAGCCTTCTGAATAGGTTGCCACTCGGTGGGAACTTAATGAAAATACTTGATGTCCATTCTCAAACCTTCAACAGGCTCAGCTCTACCAAGAGGTTGTACACATCCGGATGACTGCCTCCTGGTGTCTGGTAAGACGCATAGGCACTGTGACCACGCGGAGTGCCATGTTAATCAGGACACCTTGTCCACAATGTCTGTAGACGATGGGGCTTGTCAGCTTTTGCTCTGCCCTCAAAGTAATCCAGTTGATCCAGTCTTTCTGTGGGATGGATTCCTCACTTGCCTTCAGCTGAAGTTTCTGTTGACTCTCGAATGGTTCCAAGTAGGCAAACGGGAAGACGTTCTTGTGCCAGAAACGAAGGCGAACTTCTACCCTTAAGTACATCAGGTAGGATAGCTCCTGCAACGTTCGTTCGGTCGGCAAGTTCACGGTCTGGGTTTCATCTGGGACCACGAGAATGTGTGTTTCCTTTGCAAGAGCATCGTCGACCTTCATGTTGGCCTGGTATCTCAAAACGCTCTTAGTCAAAGGAACGCTGCTGTTTCCGAACCCATTAAGATATGGTGACTCCAGAACAAGCTCCGTGCCACATCGTGCTGCAGCAGAGGCACAAAGGTGACACCCGGAGATACTCGTGTCAACGAATCCAATGAGGGCAAACTCGTCCCTGAGTGTCACTTCCTTTAGGAAAGCACCGGCATGCTTAGTTATATCTGATGGTTGACTCACGGTGTCTGCTTTATTTCGCTTTGGCTGTGCTGTCTCTACGAAGTGGCGTTGAGTGTTGGTTGTTCCAATGCATCGTAGGCACTTTATAGGTCGTTTTGGATGAGAGCAATCTCGTATCATGTGCCCATAATGGTTGCAGTTGTAACTCTTGCGTTCTCCTCTTTCGTTTGAAAGTGGTTCTCTCCTATCCATCCTGTCTCTCTCTCTTCAACGGTTTTCCTTAAGGGTGTTACATCCGCAGCTGGAGAGGGCTCTTTTTGTCACGTACGCCACCGACATGCTCCTGTCTCTCTCTGTCGATTCTTTCAAAATTTTGTGTGTCATGTTGGAGGTTATATTTGTCATCGTGCGTTTTTCCCATTAACATAGCGCTGAGCTGTCTCCAACGCAGGCCCGTGATCACTTGCTCGCGGGTGTCACAGAAATCAAGATTCGCTTCGTAGCACAGGCGTGCCTTTAACTGAAAATACGCCGTAGTGCCCTCACTCCTCTGCTGGACACGATTTTTCATCCGCCTCCATCGTTCCGCCACGCAGGTTTGGCTGAAGAAAGTACGTCTGAAACGATCCTCGAAGTCCTCCCAAGAAGCGACTGCAGCGTTACGCGACCGCAGCAAATATTTCGCTGCTTCAGTGAGATGAGATCTCGCTGTCTTGAGGAGGAAGGTGGAAGGTCACTTTTGGAGCGCAGATGTCATCCACAAGTTCTCCACCCACTTCCTTGCTGACGCCGTGCCTTCGCTGCTGTCTAAATTTACAAATTTCTTACTCAGATCGGGCATAACGTGAAAGGTAGACACGTATCGCGTTGCTGTCGATGTTGACGGCGTCGTTGATGCTGTCAATGGTTGCAATACGTCCTTCAGTGAGTGGTAGTTTTTCATAGTCACAGCCAAGAGTTCCCGCACGGTTATAACGTCGCTTTGATCTACGGTTTCACCTGAGCCGGTTGCAGTGGCCGCGTTCGAAGACTTGCCTTTGTCCATTTTCGTTGGTAGTCTTAACGTCACTTTTCACTTCGCTCAGTTTGCACACGTAATCCGTTGCCTCTCCGGGAGTTGTCGTTCATCCCACTTCTGAAATATTTTATATTTGCCGACAGAAAGAAAATAAACTTTTAAGAAAAAGTAAGTTCAAGTTTAATAATGCATAAAAAAAAAAAAAAAAAAACGTGGCACGCAGGGCGCGCACACCTCGTACCAACCCATTCTAGGTTCTGCCCCAATCACGAAAAAAAAAGGCTGACCACCACCAACATTCCCTCTCACTGAAAGGGGCGCAACAGATACTCGGTAAAAACTATTGGCGTATATAAGTATTTCGACAGTTAAAAAAATCGGTGCCACCGGTTCTGCCGATTTTGCTGACCTTTTCAGTGCGTTTAGCTGTACTTTGCTCTAGTGCTCTACATAATATACTTTGGAAATCATGTGTGGGCTGAAAGGTTTTTTACAAACAGAATCGCTCTGCTGGCGCTTGCGGTTGGAGAGGAAATTATAGCGAGCAAGCGTTCCGAAAGGCGTTTTCGGTGCAGCGGAACGTGAAAAGGAGCACGCCAGTTAAAGGGAACCATAGAGAACCCGCACGAAACACTCGATGACGAGACAGCCAAGGAAACGCTGTCATTGGTTGAATTCGGGTGTAAACGAAAGCACGTGAGTTTGTTTAGGGGGTAAACGAACGGACGGGGTGCGCAAGGAGCAGAGGAACCTGCACGCCGCGTTAGACGATCCCATAGCGTGAGGCGATCATGGTCCACGGGTGCTTTATAAAAGGAGACTTGCTCCGTGCACGAACGCTATTTAGAGCTACAATTTGGCAGAAAACATTTCTTTCTCATTTCAAGGCACTCGGCGGATGGAGATCAAGAAATGTTGGAACGCAAGTATGCGACTAGTGGAAAAGTCAAAACTGGCGGCTTACGCGTAGATTTCGAAACTTTCCCTCTTTCACGTCAATATCTAGTTGGCGAGAGAACGGTCTTATGCGGAGAATCTTTATCGAAGTTAAAGTACTTCGAGGAGGGGCCTTGCACAGCACCGCGTTTTGCGCGGTGCCATGGTGGAAGGCATACACGTTTCGGCACGCTTTCGTGAAATGTCAGTCATACAGCCAAATCCGAGGAATTACAAGCTTGTTCAACCTCTGACAGCAAAAATGTGTCTCATTCCGTTTTTTTTTTTTTTTTTTTATTACGTCAGCGATGTTTAAAGGATCGTACAACATTCCCTTAAGCAGACGACGGGGACTTTGTCTGCTCCCTGTGGCCCCCTGGCTACGGCGCCACTGTGACCTCCCGGTGAGAAGAGCACACGGGAGAGAAAGTGAAGGTGAACACAGTATGGTCGCGCGCTCGCTGGCGAGGGTAGAAGTGTGACTTCACCTAACTAATTTTTTACACCCTGATCATCTGAATATGTAAGGGTAACTTAGGTTGGGTGTCTCTATTTGTGTGAAACTCTTAACGCACCTTAAGAATAGCGTCTCTAGATATTTCTCAGTACTAACCGTAGTTACTGTAGTTCACTTGGAGTCAACGCTAGCTAAAATAGGTTTTATTAATCTTCTGGAAGTGGTAAATATTTATCTATATTACAGAAACTCAAAGTCATAGATGTAAAAAAAAAATTGCTCAGTCGTTCCGCTTCAGTAGCTTTTTGAATGTTTCTCTGCCAATAATTAAAACCGGGATCCGGCTTCCACATTTTACTTTTGTCTTAACTGATTAGAATTTATTGATTGCGCACACATAAATACACACACTTAAATGTGTGCATAATTGTGCCCCGTTTCTAAAGTATGCGCGTTTTTTATTTATTGTTCTTATTACGAAGTAACTTGATGTAGTAGCATTACCTCGGAAAACCAAAGTCTACAGCTCCACTTCGCTCGAACATAATATCTGGAGTCAATAATCTGCTGCTTGCCTGAAAACCAATAAAAAATATTCAAAAAGGAGAACTTACTTTACAATTAAAAATAAATATAAATATTGCCCATAGCTTAATTGGAAGCAAACTGATGCATAGGCTATCACGTTTCCTTCATTACATTCAAGAAACTAAGATATTATATTAAAGCAAAACAGCGATTATTTAAGTTATTTGTAAGGTAATTTCTCTCGTCTTCGAGTTAATTAAAGCGATATTTTCTGTTTTTTTGTGTGGTTGGAATTTTTATCATAGGTGCTCAGTCTATTTTTTTAAGCATGAACCAAGCAACATAAACTATATTTAAAAAAAAGCAAGAAAGTTTACATTTCGCGAAATGAAACTCGAAGGTCAAACAAATTAAAGAAACGTCACATGAACATCAAAATCTAAACCACAAGAGAAGGATAAATAAAATACCACCCGAGGCGACGCGAAATCCCAAACGCAGCTGAGTATATTTGCGAGGGAACAACAATTTATACCCGTCCACAGAGGCAGGAAAAAGGAAATACGAACAGATGTGACGCCTCAAAGTGGGCGGAAATGGGCCAGACTGACCGACCTACAACCAGACACCAAACCACCAGCAGATACCAATCGCCAAGCAGAGCCAACATGTTAATCCCCATCTAGGCTGTGTGAACCGAGCTGAAGACCGCACCTTTCCTCTTCCCCCTCAGACTACTCAACCGTTGACAACAACAACAAAAAATCCCAACAGAAGGAACTTTCTCACGCGTTCGTTCAAAACTTTGGACGGTAAGAGTGCAACTTTGCATCAATTGCATTATCATCATAACCTTAAGATACATGCCGTTTCCCCATGTAGGTGTTAGACTGGTGGCAGCTGATAAAACCCGTTTGGTGTTCTGACGTTTAACTCCTGGTTAGCTCAGTTAGTGGAGCGTTCCACTGGAAATGAAAAGGTCCCTGATTCGATATCAGGATCAGGAAGTTTTTTTGGTCGCGCACCAGTCACCTAGCTGTGTTTGGAAATTTGTGTTGTTCTTCTGTCCCTTGTTCCCCTTTTCAGGGGATTATTATTGTCATTCTTGCCCCGCTCGCTTGCACTTTTAAATTAATTGCATTATCATCACACAAGTCAGATTTATGTTTTATTTCCCGTAGTTTGGCTGTCATCTGCCATTTTTAGTTGAAGTACGGCGCATTAAAAATTATGCGACCAGTAAAAAAAAGAATTCAAACACAAATGAAATCGGGGCTTTAATCGACGCTGTGGAGGTGGTTGGCCAGCGAAGCTGTGGTATCACCTGCAACGATTGCCCATTGCACCACAGACCCTTTTTATGGCAAACGCCACCACGAGGTGCTCCAGTCTTTGACGTTCCAGAGAACTTCCGGCTCATAAAAGGAATGAACAAAAGCCCACCCTAACTCCGCTGCTTCAAATGCCGATGAAACATTTACCACCGATTCTCCAGGTGAACAACAAAAGAACGAAGAAGCGCGAGATCCGTTAAACAGTTTCGAATAATCTTGTAAACCAACTAACATGCTGCAAGACGTTAAATCGTCCAGCCGAGGGCCCTCGTTAAATTTGCAACTTCAAGGTACGTATAGCACTTATGCTTTCTAGCACTGGTGACATAAGCAAGTTCGACAAGCTTCCAAAAACGGAGCTACCGGAATTCGCTTGGAACGCAGGAGACGGTTCATGTTTGTAAACAGCAAAAGGGTCTATACCCATAGATTAACGAAAGGAAAGCAAATCCACTGTACCAAAACGTTTTTCATATCAGAGGCGTCGCTCCCCACGTCTCAAGCTGCCGTCGCCGCGGCAGCTTGCGCCACAGTAATCTTTACCGTGAAACGTATACAGAAAGCGCTGCGTGCTTCGCATTGTTATCAGGAGCGCCTTATCATCAATTATGTGGTTCGAATGCTTGTTCTGTGCTCGTTATTTATTTAAACGAATTCTGTGTTGTACGTTGTACGCGCGATGTGCACTTTTTGGTTCCATGGGTGAAGCTTGTTTTCCGTGAGGACACCGATACAAAGAAATCCGACCTACGAGGACTCCGGCACTAAGTAGCACCTGCAAGCAAGAACCGTATTTGGGCAAATCAGGCCCCCAGAATTGAGAATCTTGAGCAAAGCTAGGCGTTTGCCTTCCGTTCAACCTGGGTACAGATGGCAATAATTACCACGCCGACCGCATCATATCATAGTGAGCCTGTTGTAAAATCCCTAAGATCTATTGTAGTCGCTGAAAGCCTAAGAACGGCGGGGAGTAGCGTAATACCTCCATAATTCTCTTTTTTTTTTTGTGAATCGTTATTCGGCGTTCTTTTCTGATATTGTTGCGATAACATGGACGTATGTGTGATATTAGGATGCCCAGGGTTCGTCACACCCGGCGTTTCATATTCTTAAGCTGCTCTTGGTGCTTGTTCCTTAAATTGTTACGGTATATATATATATATATAAATATATAACTGAGAAGTAAAAAAGCCTTGATGAAAACAGTAACAGCGGACGACTTATTCTTCGACGTTTCGGCCGGAGTCCGGCCCAGGAGAAAGCTTCCTGACGAAAGCCGAACTCCGGCCGAAATATCGAAGAATAAATCGTTCGCTGTTGCTGTTTTCATCAAGGCTTTTTTGCTTCTCAGTTCTATAGCCACGCCTTCGGCCTCCCATCACCATACGCGTTATATATATATATAGAGAGAGAGAGAGAGAGATAGTTAGATTAATATACACTTCTGACAAAACATCAAATATGCTTCAAAGAAGGTTGGAAATGATCGTTATTTTTTTTAAACTAACGAGATAATAAAAGCTTCTTTGTTTTTTTACTGGGCGCATTGATAATGGAGGGACTAAATACAGTATTAGTCCATCTTGAAATCTCCTCCCTAAACTCTCTTGGGGTGTGTGGGTATGTGTATAAATCCTGACATCAGTGTGCCTCAGCGGGCGACTTGCGTCTTATCTGTAGATGAGCAATTTAACCAGTGCCATACGGCCAATAAATAGCCTGGCGTATTTAACGTGCACCTCATAGTAGTGATACACGACAGCATGCCGGTACGAGGCTCATCCAGATCAAAACGGGCAGTGGAGGGGATTGAACCCAAGGTTTTGTCTATAAAACCGACACAAATATGCATGTATTTACTTGTAATAATGTAGTTCGTGGTCTATAAGAGAGAAACGTTATTGCGATTGTAAAGCCGTTGAATTCGCAAAATGAGCGAAAAACTATTAAGGAAGACGTGTTCACTGTGGTTCTTGGCCTTACATCACCGCGGCACTCGTAGCTGCTTTCGCCTACGATAGTAAAGTCAATATTTAAACTTTCCGGACGCAGACACTTGAGAGCTTGCCACTGCTCAACAATATTGATCCTTATCTACCTTCAGGCAAAACCATCTGCAGGTCAGGCAGCGATTTCATCCCGCCATCGTTGTTAGCACAAGATAATTACTTTGATAGTTTCGAGCTTGGCTGCGTTTCGGGTGAGTCTAAGAAAGGCAGTTGAAGCATGTGTTGCCACATCGGAGCGTTCAGCCGCGGTCATACTTGCCATAGATCCTACCATATTTACGTTGCTCGTTGCATAATAGAGAGTTTTGGGCAACCGCTGTTTGCCCATCCGATACGGTTCGATGGGCCCTTTGGTGCGAACTGCGCATGCGCTACCGCGGAACACTCTCCCATGCGCAGTTTGCACCGGACGCCCCATCGTACCGCAGCGGATGTGCCAAAACCGTTTTCCCAAAAGTTCCTAATTACATATTTCTCTGCGGACATGGCTTAACCACACTCGCAGCACGTTTGTGCTATACTATGTGCGCGTCAAACATGTCTACAGCCAGTGTTTCATAAGAAATGGGACAGGATGAGTGTACAAAAAAGCGTCACACAATGTGTGCAGACTTTCTTTTGTACGATGTATTAGCAGAGTGGCCGCTGCTTTAAGAGACCCCGGGATCTATTCTGTCTTTGATGTACAGCCTAGCCAGTTTCAGTCCGGATGACTTTAGAACCGGCATATGATCGCGCACCATTACTTAACTTTAAACTCTCGTCCTTAGTTTTTTCTTATGTATCACGTCACGACATGAAATACTCCACCGATTCACCAAGCGAAGCAGGCTGTGATAGCGCCACTCTTTACCCGCTCAGTTTCAGTTTCGAGCCTTATACATGGGTGTTGATTATCGCCCCGTTGTGCGCAAACAAAGTTTTTAGATCAATAGTTCGCGGCACGGTTCAAAATATATTGCGTCGAATGTAAATTCTCCAATTACAGCCCACCAAAAAATGACAAAAAAAAAAAAAGAAATATTCATCACGTTTAGTTAATTAGCTAACTAATTAACCCGTTTTTCTTAGACTTGGATCCGAGGATAAAAAGATCATAACACCAGTTCCCTTGTTGTTTTTGTTGTTTTTCTTTCCGAACAGGCTAAGCGAAAACACCCTGTCTACAACAAAAGGGGGTGTCCTTGCTTTGATACGTTCTTCTCTCTACTGACGGCAAATATTTTGTGCTATGATGTCGAGGGCAGAGTAGCTTTCACACTGCTTCAGCTTCGCCATGCTGCGGGAACATTTAGTTTCCTCTTGCATCCAGTTCCCTGCGCGGTCTTCTTAGAAGCAACGCCAAAAAAAGCCTCGCGCACACGCACGTACACACTAAGAAAAAAAAAAAGGCTAGTTTTCCTTTATTCTACTGACGTGCCCCCAAGCCGACACGAGAAGAAGGGATGAACGAGACGTTTTTCTCCTTTTCCAGGCAGACGGAGAGAAGTTTCACCATCCCGTCTCATCTTTCGGTTTCGTTGTTCGAGCTCGTCTCACGCGTTATTTAATAAACGTTGTTGAGTTGATTGAGCTTCAGCAGAAGGAAAACCCGCCCGTGATTTAATCTCCAAGTCGAAACGTCCAGAACATCTTGGTTCCATTAATACTTTTACAACTAATTTTATCAAACGAGCAAACGAAGCCTTTAAGGCTCTGTTATACTCCGACGTAACGCGTGTGCGCGTGCGAGCGCGTCACAGCGACGTCACGTCGGCGAAAACCCGACGCTCCGGCGTCGGGTTTTCGCCACGACGCTCCGGCGTCGTGGCGTAACCGACGCGACCGGCGGCGTTCGACGCAGCCTGACCGCCTCGACGCCAAAATGGAGCATGCCGTATTCCGCGCCGGCCGCGCCAGCGACGCCGGACCAGGATGCATCACGCGCTGGCTCCCGGCAGCCCTCGCGCGGGAAGCGCGGCGAATACGAGCAATAGCAGACGACGGGAGCAGCACTCCGTGAGGCGTCATGTTTAAAGAAGCGGACTCGGTCGTCGAGAAGCTCATCGAGGGAATTCGTCCTCACCCGTGTGTCTACGACACGAGGAAGCTTGAGTACCGTAGACCGGGCGCTTGTAAAAGATGTACCGTATGTATATTGACCGCCTACGCTTGCGGCGCAGGCGGTGCACCAAGAGTGCAAGCGCGAGTTTTTGTCATGCAAGGTACGTCCACGCCATCGCTCGAACTTGGCGCTCAAGAAGCGCGAGAATTCTCGTCTGCTATTCGAAACGAGAAGGAACCGGAAATGGCGCTCTCTCGCAGGAAACGTGCCCTCGTAGTCAGATTCTGCGCATGCGCCGCGCCGGCGGCCCGCCGACGCGCGCCGCGGGGACCGCCAGGGCCGCCGGAGTATAAAGTGGGCGAATTTTTTACGCACGCGGCGTGACTGACGTGGCGTAGCCGACTTCGGCCAGCGTTCGCTTGCGCGCGCGTTACGTCGGAGTATAACAGAGCCTTAAGAAACAGGAAGTTTCAGAACAGTGCCACTTAGCCATCGTAGCCACGTACACTCGGCTAAGATGGTCGTATCCGAATTGCTGAACCATGCAGAACGACGTGAGTATGGTGACTGGAAGGCGTCTCCGACTGGTGTGTTTAGCGTTCCCATAATATTCTTTCTGAATAGACAAAAAAAAAAAAAAAGACGACGCAAGAAGCACGCAAAGAACGGCGCGAGAGATTCCGGGAGGGGCAACCAGTGACCGACTGCCAGTAGAGGGCGCTCCGGTAAGCGGCCCGAACCGGGACTGGGATGAAAATTGGTGGCAACAAGGAACCCGCCGGACCAAGCCATAGCCTCCAAGACAGCGGACGACAAAGACGTCCGTTCGAGGAAAGACAGTGCCACTGACACTGCCGCCCGTCAATGCGAACTACATTCGAACTGATGTCACAGGATACCCGACGTTTTCCGTGAGCATCCAACCTTAATTGTCTCTCCGGCAAACAGTAACACGAAGGCTGGTTTGTAAAAAAGGACACCTCCTGTGGACGCAACAGAAGTGAACACGGCCACTTCTGCTGTACATATTTTGTTTTCATTTATCATAGTTTATGTTTTGTGATTAGCTTTATTTATGCATTCAAATTGCTGAAATTCGACTTTGGTCTCGTCTTTGATTATCTTACCATCCTAATCTAAGACAAACGAACAAACCTCGTGGCAATTGGCGTCCGCGACAGGACGAGCCCTTTTGAATATTTGTATTATTATTTGTAAGCTGCTATCTGAATATCATACAGGGATAGATTTTTATTTATTTATTCTATTTAAGTACCCTCAAAGCCCTGGGGCATTACAGAGGGGAGTGGTACAAGACAAATTTGGAACACAAACAATATACAAACACTAAAAGCCAAGCACTAAAAATGTTAAAAAAAAATGTGTAAACAAATTAAGAAATGGATAGAACAAGGCAAACAAACAAAGAAAAATATTAACATAGGTAAGTAGTCAACGCACTTTTAAACAAGTCAAAAGACGGTATGATTACTAATTGCGCGGGAAGGCGATTCCACTCTGAAGATGTCCTTGGAATGAAAGAGTTATAATAGGCTGAGGTAATGCAATGAGGAATTCCGACTTTTTGATGATCTACGCGCGGCGAGATGAAAACAGGATTTAACATTAGTTTGTTTTTAGCGAAGTATTAGAATGATAAATTTTATAAAAAAAGACACAAAGGAGATGTTTTTCGGCGTAATGAAAGACCAGGAAGTGATAAATTAGTTTTCATAGTTGAGACACTAGATGTGCGATTATAGTTAGTAAATATAAAACGGGCACCGCGATTCTGTAGGGCTTCAAGATCGGTCAGTTTTTCAGCAGATATAAAAATGATTAGCATTACTTCTGTCTAGCAAACAGGAAAGAAACATTTCTCGAACCCATAGCGCTCAGTGAGATAACAAAACTCAGGGAGTCTTTGGAGATGGATGAGGTGTCACTTAATAAATGGCTGCGAGGTCACCCTCACAAAAACCAGGTCTCAACACTTTTTTTTTTAATTTTTTTAGAGTTCTTACGGACTTTCCGGGATCCTTTTGAATTCCTTTATAAAAAAAACTTCGTTTTGATAATTGTGAAAAAACTTCCAAAAGAGAAAATAATATTTTTTTATAGACTTATTTTAAAAAAAAAATTGAAAAAGAGGTTGTAAGGATGTTTTTATAGGTTATTTCCTAGAAAACTTCAAAAGAAAAACCAATAGATTTTTTGTAGACGTATTTATAAAATATTTAAAAAGAAGATGTGGTGACATTTTTTTGCAGGTTATTTTCTAAAAAGAAATAAAAGGAAAAGTTTTGGAATTTATATAAACTTATAAGAAGATAAACAATATTAATTTTTTTATTATATTATATGGTCTGCGATCGTGTGCGGGGTCCGGCCTGAAGGCGATGGACATCTGGGGCCGCTTGCTCGAACGAGTTGAAACACAGCTTGAGACAGTCTCAGCCGAGACCGAACGTGAGCCACTTGCTCGAAACGAAACTTAGCCTGGACTTGAGACTGAACCCGAGTCTCTGACTCAACTTGTATCTCAAGCCGTAAGAGAGCCCCCTAGCAAATTACCTGGTGGCCGATTTAAGACCCAAACTGAGACCCAAACGGAGACCCAGACTGAGACAGTGTCAGCGGTTATCCACTTGCTCGAAACGAAACTTACTCTGAACTTGAGACCAAAACAGAGTCTCTAACTCAGTTCTAGTCTCAGATCGTGAAACAGTCATGGAGAATACTTTCTGGGAGTTTCAGAGTAAACAAAACGTCGGACGTGGCTACGACAAGTCGAGTCTAAGCCATCTTTGCCGCGTGGATGCTGTCGCGGGACCGCGTATTCCGCGACCGCTTTCGCCCCTTCGACGTTTTCGACAAAGAGTGCCTCCAACGTTGTTTTCGGTTTGGCCGTTATGGCATCATGTACACCGCCGACGTCTAGGCCAGAGATCTCACGCGACCAACGAGACGCAACCACGCAACCCCCGTCGTGAATCAAGTGCTCCTAGCTCTGAAATTCTTCGCTACCGGCACCTTCTTGATCAAGCGGGGGACTCCCTGCATCCGCATAAATCCACAACGCCATGGCGCGTGCGACGAGTGGCCCTGGCTCTCGCCAAGCAAGCGCCGCACTTCATACGGTGAGAAAAAAAAAATCCTAACACTAGCGTTTCCTTTTGCCAGTGGGCCAGTCAGCCGCAACGTAATTTTGGATTTTGGGGAACAGAGACACATTAAACTTGTTTCGTGAGAGAAAAGAGTTGTTCAACTTGTTCTCGTTAGAGAAAACCTTTTTATTTTACCAACATACAGAGCGATTATTTCGCCCTCGATATACGTGCTCCTCAAAGCGATGTCTGGTTATTACGACGGCCCGTAATCTTAAAGCGTCTTGTGGTGGGCGCGGTTCTCGGAGGTACTTTGTATTGTGGCGTGTTTCTTATTACGAAAAAAAAAAAAAAAAAACGTGTTTAACAACACGTTAGCGGGAGTAGCCGGGGGGTAGAGAAGAACGTTTCAGAAAGGAAAGGGCGTTTCAAAACAGTAGCGAATAGTACGTACTGATTCACACTCGTGACAAGCTTTATGCGAACGGTCCGACTACGCCATAATCGAACATGTGGTAGATTCAACCAACGTTATAATTTATTTGGTTTCAACTGACAGCGTAAACCACATTTTCTACTTCAGGTGTCCAACAGGAGCGGAAGTCCCCGGACTGCAGTGGCAGTTTTACGCCGTGGACGGCTTTCCGGGCGTCGTAGGAGCCATCGACGGCACCCACGTTCCGATCCAAGGGCTACTGCTGCACGAGGAAGTGTTCGTAAACCGACACTTCTACCATTCCATCAACGCGCAGCTGGTAATCGACACGCGCTCAAGGATCCTCAACGAGGTTGCCAAGTGGCTCGGAAGCGTCCAGGATTCGTACGTGCTGTCGCAGAGCAGTGTCGGGGAGAACTTCACAACGGGCGCGTACGGCGGCCTCCTCATCGGCGACAGTGGCTACCCATGCAGGCCTTGGTTGATGGCGCCTTTTCGATCGCCGACCACGCCGGCCGAGTGTGCCTACAACCAGACGCACGTAACGACTCGGTCCGTGGTCAAAAGGTAGGCCTTAGAGCTAGCTGCTCTCAGAGAAGACTAAGGCTATAAGCGCGACGTCGCGCACCTTGACCAGAGAAGCGTAAAGGCACGACGCGAAAAGTTTTGGCTCTCGTATAAAAGCACAACTTTCATAAGGAGATTTTCAGAGTGACGATCGTGGCATGGCAGATAAGGGCTACAGAGCCAAAGGACGCCGTTTCAGTGCACAGCTAAATATAGTTCAACTAAAGTAATTTGCTGGTTATACTTTCACCACCAAGTTAAAATTGTTCTTTTTAGCTTTCATTCCACAATATTACTATAATATTAGTCAGGGTGCGCCAGGCTTGTAGCATTTCTTTTTAGCTCCTTCGAGGTTTCTTGTATCACATATGCCGCAGATTTTCTAACTCCCTGCACAACAAACATGGCGTCTTTCTCACGTGCAATGGGCAGGAGTGGGGATTGAGCCAAGACTCTTGAGCCCACAATCTCTGGGTTCTGCAGCTTGCGGCTTCGCTATATATTTTCTGAGCTGTAGTGCACCACCGAATCCCCCTAGGGCCAGCAGTAATTGAATGCGATCCAAATGTGATTTGACTTTGCACCTTAGCTTGGGCATGTTCCTATTTCGGTATATTGCGTAAGCGCTATGAGTTTTCAGCACCAGAAGAGTTAAGGTATCAAAAACCCCAAAACTGCAGCACGGATGAACATCAAGGCATTTCTTAAATTGACGCCCCATATTCATGTCGATCGCAAATCGGATATAATTCTAGGAAATTTAAACCTATGTAATTTACCTTGCAAGTCGGTCCGGGTGCTTCAGTCAAAGCGTTGGCTTGTGTTTAGAAACGGGTGAAATGTAGGAAAATACATGCAGGTATACGTACAGGCTCGGCTATTGCAGTTCAGTGCCCCCAACCGCAATTCTCATACAAAGGTGTGAACTGCAGCAAGTTCATGTCTGTTAATCCAAAACCTAACATAACTGCTTGGTGTAATAACACAGAGTCGTTAGCTCCGCCGCTTTAGGTTTCTCTTCATTGCACAAAACGTTTACCCCAAGTATAGGAACTCTTGTCAATAAAGAGATGCAAAATGAATGCGGCACCTGATACAAACACTGATGACAGCTCAGCCCCAGTGCTTGTTTGTGGAGAACATTCTCTTTACCCACAGCCTATAATGCATGGTTGATGCCACGAGGGAGGCACGTCTTCTTAGAAGGCGTGAGTTGCTGTACAAGTTGCAAGCCTAACTTGATTTTTTTTATTTATGTGGCCCGTCCTCCCACTGTCTGCGTATGAAACACGATGCAACATACACATTCAGGTGACGAAACGCGATTTGATGGAGTGTCCCGATTATGTTCGGTGTGCCTGGCAGTTTTATAAATGCGGATAGCTGATGCCCGAATCAAGGGGTCCATTTATCCGCTTCTTCTCCATTAAATCAGCATAAAGAGTTTCTTAAAATGTCTGTTCACTTTCGCGGCATCATCACACCATTCACGAACATGAGCCTCTCCTCCCTCATTGTCTATTTAACTGTAGTCCTCTTGGATGGAGTGACCTCTCTGTCGAAAGGAACCAGTTCTTTTTCAAGGCTAGTTCAGAACACAATCTTTCCGTGCCGCCCCCTTCCCTGGCAAGAACAAGTGGCATCGCTTAAATGTGTTTCTTGAATTGTGGTACAGGAGAGAAGTGGCAGTCAAGCCCGTCTTAGATTGTATAAAATGTGCCAAGGGCCTAATGAAATTTTTCAATCGCAGGACTATCGGGCAGCTTAAGCGCCGCTTCCACTGCCTGCACGCCGAGCTGAGGATGCTGCCGGAGCGCTGCTGCACCATCGCTGTGGCGTGCTGCGTGATGCATAACAATGCACAGCACTACACATGCAGGGAATGTGACTGTGTCCTTTAACCAGAGTAGCCCGTATCTCCATCGCCACCCGAAGCAGACGATGGGGTTGCGCGCCGACATGCAATTGTGCACCAACACTTTCGTAGTGAGGTTTAAGCCTACAAACAAAAGTTTATCCCTTATAAATTTGTCTAAGAGCAGCACTTTTTTGTTACAAGATATCTTTTCAAGTTATTGGCATATGGGATTTAAAAATATATATCTATATATATTTGTGAATCTAAAACTTAATGTACTTGCAATCAAAAGTATTGGTCTAATACACCTCCATTTCAAACCGGGAAAGAACAGAAGCCTTTTAACAGACCTGGACAGCCATACATGTGCAAGCTTGTCACAATGTCTTTGGGCTCCTTTGTCGATTAATAAAAATTACGTAAAAACGACAAATTAAAGAGCTCATATAGAAAGAAAAAATAAAGATGATTCAACTGGTCGACATGCAAAAGCGGCCACTCGTGGTGTAAACGTGAGGAGGAAAGCGACGACAGGGAAGAGGGTGAAAATCAAAAGATATTTACTGCCTTCACAAGATGACAAAAACAGCTCACGCAAAAAAAACTAGGCGACGCGAGGCACAGGGTTGCGAGCAGACAAACAGAAAACTCAACAGTCTCTCAATGCATGGCCACTGCCTCAAAACGAACGGGCGCAGTACAAATGAAAATGAGTTTTATCTGCCGTCGACGCTAATCTAGGGGGCATGAATGCGTTTTCCGTGGTCTTGGTCCAGTCCGTCGAACGATTTGATCTGTTGCACTTCCTCACCCACCTACACCGCCACCTACACCGCAACACAGGAACCAACAGAACTCGATGGGGAACAATGACGTTCCAACGGCACGCTCAACTCATTGCCGTCTTCACGACCACAGGACGGGAGAGCAGAGTGTTTGAGGGCTTTCTGGATTCCGACCTTTTTTCTTGCCAGTCCACTTCTTTATACAAGAACTAGCAGCATTCTGGAGACACTTGCTTTGACGAATCAGAAACAAGCTTCTTCGCTCCAATCAAAACTAGATTTTGTGGCTTTCAGAAAAACAACAAACACAACGCTACTTTCACACTTCATCCAGCGGGAACAGCGTCGCTGGGCGGTGGGGTACGCGGTCAGCCGACATTCTCGGTTCATCGCGTACAAGAAGTTGCCTTTCCGCTAACGAGCTGTGCCCCGACCGTTTCCCTTCGGCTTCCCAACATGGTTGAACCGAGCACAAGTCAAACACAAACGAAACAAACCTTTGATTCTGTGTGGTACACATACACAAGGCGGCCTTAACATAAACAAACCAGACCGCAGGAAATTTCTCTTAGATACATTTGGCGTGGCACAACACAACACACACACAAAAAGCAATCGGTTCTTGGTAGGATGCGTAATGTACGCAGTACACAAGGCGGAGTAGCGATAAGAGAGCCAGTCCCTGGTTGCTTCTTTTTGGGATACACGACCTGCCTTGACAGACCACTCCCACAAAAGAAATGTAGCAACAACAAAAACAAAACAAAAAAAATCTAAGGGGTTCGTTACACTGAAAGCAATCTTGGTTTTGAAACGTGCCTTTATTGCAATATCGCTTGTTCCCTGGAAGCCCATTCCTGAGTGGCAGTCTTGCATAAAGGCCCATACAGACAGTAGACCGATCTCACCAGCCAGTTTGACAACACCACTACTGCCGCAACGCATCGAGAAAACTTCAGTCTTTCTGCGTGTGTGATAACCTCGATGAAGCTCTGTGCGTGCAAGCACGAGGTGGCACGAGTCCTCTTGTGCGCTGTCCTGGAACCGCCGTCTGCCTCCTCTGAACTAAAGTTATGGTGGCGCCACGCATGCGTCGAATTCTTAGTCAGACCAGTCTGTTGCGTTAGACTGCGTTGCGACTGCAGTAACAAGGAAATATATACTTCGTATGCCGCGTGATAAGCAAAATAGATGCTTCGTTTTATATGAACCACAAACAACCCGCCGACTCGTGGTAACTTTTTATGCAATGCAGCCAAACACACTGAAACGCAACTGCGTATTTGAGCGCTTACGACGTTGCACTGGCATTTTGCAGCTGCATTTTGTACTTTCTTTCATTCTCACTCCCACTCAGCTTTGACATCAGCAAATGTTGGATGCATTTATCTTCTTTTTGAAATGCAAAAAAAAAGACAAATGTGCAAGATTTTCGGCTCAAAGTGTTTCAAGGAGCTTTGACAAAAGGCAGCAAGAAGGGAAAGGATTGTAAGGAGTCCAAAGAGAAGAAAAGCATTGATGCTGACCGCATGGCGCACCGGTGTTGACATTGGACAAGCCTGTACAAATGCGGTGGTGCGGAAGGCAAAGATTTTTCTTGAAGTGGGGCCCTTACACAGGTTTATACGGTAGTGACGTTCACTTTTGCTTGGCTAACTGTGTAAAAGTTGCTGCATATTTTTGATGAAGCCATCATTTCTGTAGTTCTGCATGCTGCCAAACGAGATAATGCAGTGGAAGATTTGTGCATGCTAGATACTAAAGGTGGAGATATTGAAGAGCACTAACCAGAAAACATATGCATAATATATTTACAATAACCCCCCCCCCCCCCCCCCCCCCTAAGGGCCTTCTTCTTGAGCAGCCAGTCCAAGCAGGGCAAAAACAGTTTTGCACCGTTCTCTAAACGAATGGATCGCATTTTGCGCCTCTTTTCTTGCATTGCGCTCTGCCTGTGCCGTTCTGAGCTCCTCAAGGGCTGTATTTAGGCAAGCAAGGACGCCTTGCTGCTTGAGTTGCACGTTTTCTGTCTTGCGCGAGCAGGTTTTTATAATACTGCCTGTCTGCAGCCCGTGTGCCGCTGCCAACCTGCGGGCGCTGTGCTGGGGCTTCAGACTGGTCGTGGATGAGGGGGTTCCACCGTCCCGGTCGTTGTCGGCCCGGTGGTACTGGTCGCCCTTCAGCAGCAGCAGCTGCTGCCTTAGGCTCAGGCGGTCCCTCTGCCATTGGCAGAGGCCTTTCCCGGCGTGGCAGAGGCCCTTCCCGACGTGGCAGAGCAGCTGCTGCACGAGACTCCAGGGGCGTCTCGTTTTCTTCCAGCAACCAGTCCGAAAGCTGGTAGTCTCGTTCCCTCAAACTGCGACACCTAGAGGAAAATGACCCCAGGGTCCACATCGACCTTGTGGCTGAGAGCCCAACTTCTGGCCCAGCCTAGTCAGTTGCAAGCCGCACATTGGCTTGTGCTGTGCTGACCCTGAGGACAATCCGCAAGGATGTGTGTCATGTCACCCCTGTACATATTTTGCAAGCACTCTTTTTTTTTTTTTTTTTTTTTGTTTCAGAAAATTTTTTTTCTGTGCTTGTGGATCAAGCTCGTTCTCTTAGCTCTAGGCCGTTGTGGCTATTGTGAAAGAAGCTAGTCTCGAATAGAGCCAAAATACGGTGTGCAGGTTAAGCCCAATTTAAGCTGTTGTGGCTATTAATTGTGAATACAGCTGGCTTTAAGTGGAGCCAGGGTGCAGTTTTGATGCTGATGCGTTGTGTTCTAGTAGGAATGTCACAAAGACACGTTGGTTGCGAAGGTAAGAGCGTGGCGTTGCTGCATGGCCGCGTGGCTAACTCTAATGGGGCTGGCCTTTTATTGGGTATATTTGCGACAGCATAGATGGCGTTGGAACCATACAAAACAATACATAACAGGTGCAAGCCACCCAATTTTCTGGTTGCTTGTCCCTGTGTTTCTTTCCGATGGTGAAAAGACTACCATGCTAAGTATCACATATGGTTATGGTGATGCAAATTTAGGGAGTGTATGCTTGCCAGTGCTTAATAAATAGTACTCATCGGACACCATATTCGAGCTTACTGCTCAGAAAAACTTTTATTGATTGTATACCAAAAAAAGGCATTCTTCGTGTGGGCAATGTGCGTGTTGCAATTATTGTGGAAGCTTGCCGGCGGCATTTGCTCAGCAGCAACGAGCTCAGCTCTGGCCACCAGTAAACATTATTTCTTAAATGAGCGAGATGGACAAATTTTATACATATTCGTGACAGACTCTCAGCTTTGTCTTCGCATTCATTTAACTTGGCATCTCAATACAATGAACTCAAATAAAAGGAGTTCAAAGTGTTGTGTTTGTGACCTCGGTATCTGCCAACATGTAGTTTTCGATACAAAACAAATTTGTGTTGCTGCTTGTCATTTTTTCGGCTTTACTTCAAAAAACTTATAGCCTGTGTATTTTGCAATGATGGTGTAGTGAAAACACAATCATTTTGTATCGCTAGAATTGCATAATTCCTTTGGAAAATGTACCATCTAGCATTTAGCAGTGTTCCAGACTAAGTCTGCTATCCATAAGTGCAGTGGCCTTTCACTGGAATGCCGACCTTGAATTTTAACTCGAGTAAAATGGCTGTAAGTTTCAGTGTTCTTGGATGTGGATGGATTCTTCTTGCTCTGGGATGGAACATGCCGGAATGTTTCCTCCATTGGGCTTAGTATTTAGTACTGCATACCCAAGATATGATCATAAATACAATGTTATCTCTGCTAGTAGAACCCCTATTTGTGTAAACCTGAAGGGGCTAGACTTGACTGCATTGAATTCCACACCATGCATTCTAGTATAACCGTAGAAACAGCAGTAACATGAGAGCTCGCTAATTGGTGCTGATGCCCCCTTCTATGCCAGCAAGGGTTTGGGCTTGTACTGACGACTGCCAGCCCAGCTTCAGCCAGTGGTGCGAGTTGGTGGTTGTTGCGCCCTGTGCCTCTGGAAGACAAGGCTCTTTTTTTTATAATTTTTTAATGCATTGGATCTCGGCTGATTGCGGCAAGTGCATTCATTGTTTTGACTTGATTGTATAAAATGGTTGAAATCCACAACTCTCGACTGCTTCTATAATTTATTTTGGGCAACGAGAAGCGAATAAAAATGCTTTCAGCACAGAATTGTGCTTGATTGTGTAAAAACCCAGAACTCTTCATTACTTTTATAATTTAGCCGGTAAAATAAGAAGCGCACAAAATTCCTTGAGCACAAAGAATGTTTCATATTTATGTGCACTAAGACGTATAACAACTAGCTGCTCGTAGAGTGTGCCTTCGTAGAAAGTGTCAACTCTGCAGCTGCAAAATGCATGTTTTGCCACATCTTGGCATCAGGTGCCCGCTTCTTTCGCTGTTAAATGAATACGTTTCGAAGCAAGCAAGCCATTTTTTTGTGTCATTATGCAAAGCGTCAATGGATGCCGCGAGTTTAGCACGGATGCGATCTCCTGACAATCTTTCTTAGCAACTTTTGTAATCTTGTAAAATATCTCGAATCACGCGTTTTCATTTCTTTATTTCCCTCAACAATTGAAAGTTCTCATCCACGTACCAAATTACTTTCCTCTTTAGCTTGGAAAGGATTCGTGATGGACCGGCGACGTACAAAGCTATTCCTTATTCTTAAAAAAATGGGCCACCTTAGTACGAGCTGACATTTCTGTAACCACCTTTATTCGGCGTATGCGCTGGATGGTGATGACACACGACACGTTCAGAACCGCGGCTCGCTGTCGCTTTTCACATGTAAGCGATGTTTGCATGAAATACACGAGGCAGTTAAGGCTAAACCGCATGTAAGCGATGCGTCGTTCGATTTTTGGATATCTAGAAAACGTCGCTCACCGCATTCGTCGCTTGCCCCCGCCACTTTCATGCGGTTTGCCTCGTCGCGAGAGTGACCATGCAACAGCGAAAGGGGTTGCCGTCGTTTGTCTCGTCACTCGCCAAATGGCTTACATCGCTTAAACGACTGACGTCATTTGTCGCTGCCCAAAACAATCGCAGCGTAGCTGAAGCAGAGGACCCCGTGTCGTATCGACGTCCGGATTCTTCGTTTTTCCCCGTTTTCCCCATATTCCTTCTCGAGGTACTGCCCACTCCGTTGTAGGTACAGACTCAAGTCCTGACTTGGCTAAGAAAGTTCCGATTTCGTTTGGAGCAAGCGGCTCAACCGGCGTCTCACGCTGCGTCTCGGCTGAGACCACCAGAGATAACAAAATGTCGGACGTGGCTACCACAGCCACTACGCACCGGCTACAAGTCATTTTTACCGGGTGAATGCTTTCGTTAAAGCGAGTTTAGACTGCTTCTACGTCATCGACGTCTTCGATAGGAAAGCCTGCCACGACTGTTTCGTTTTCGGTTTGGTGGTTTCGCAATCGCTTGTTTTCCTGTGAGCTTGACTTGATTATCTCCGAGACAACCATGTCACCCATGTCCTGATGCAAGTGCTCAGTAAGGTATAACATCAATAACACAACTGTTTAGCTGTGCTGTTTCGTAAAGCAAATGTGAATAAGTTTGGCATAATTATAACCAGTGTTGTACACGTTCCTCAATAAAAGGAACGGAAGCTCGTTCCTCGCTTCTTCTGATTTTTGGAACGCGTTCCCGTTACAAGTTCCATTTATGAAAAGGGAACTCGTTCCCGTTACAGTTAACAAGATGGAACGTATCGTTAAATATACGTTACATTTGTATTTTGATGATTATCACATTTAACTAAATTAAACAAAGTTTTTTATCTATCCCATCAAATGACGAGATAAGAATTTGAATGTCGTGATGGAAGCTTGACACCAGGGGCCCTAATTTGAACATTTGGCGAAAAAGTCAGTTAGAAATCGGGCCACTGTGATTGGCCGGCGTCAAGGCCGCCCAATCACCGGCCGCCAGATTTCTCGTAGACTGTTTTGCGAAGCGTCCAGATTAGAGCCTCAGGGGAAGAAAACAAGCGGAAACAAGATTTCATTTGTTGATATATTCACCTTTAGAAATGTCAGCTTTTAACCATATTGATGTTTGTGGCGGTCGATTCAGACGAGCAAAATGCACTGTTACCCCACACTGCACGATCGTTTTACAACAACCTCACACGTTTCAATATAGCAAAGTCCCTTGTTTAAACTTAGCTACAGTTGCTTCTCGATTTTGCTGTCCGCAAGACAAGCAAATGAAGAGAGTAGGAATTTTGGAAGGGGAGTCTTGAAAACTACCAATCGTTCTTCGTAAAGGTGGAATTTGTTGCTCAGTTTGAAGGTGGGGGACAAGGGGAGAGGGAATAAAGCGCGAAGCACATGTACGACGAAACCTTCCGATCCGACGTGCGGACTGCCGGAATGACCTTGGGGGGAGAGGGTTTTCGTAGCATCGGAGAGCGTTGAAAACCCTCGCCTCCGACCGTCGTATTGCGCGGTCGGACGTCGGATCGGACGGTTTCGTCGTACATGTGTTTCGCGCTTTAAGGTTGATTTTTGTGTAGTTTTTAAGTGACCGATGTTCGGGTTACAAGGTTGCATTGGATATCTGGTAACCTGTTCTTTTGTTGTAACTGTAGGTCTTTTTGTGGAAGTTCAGTTGTGGCTTAGTCGGCCTTAGGTTACCGGATGTATGAGGATTCGTGCAAGCAAAAAAAGTAGCTGAGTCTGGGACGTCCCTCTTTCTGTGTATTTTCCTTCGACAAAAAGTGTTGCTTTTCGTACCGCAGTCTTGGGCACAGAAAAACGAATCAATATCCACTATCTCTCCTGCGCCCGACTGTTACCAAGCGAGAACACCACGATATAAACCCTAAGATAAGTAACGAAAAGGTTAGCGAGACCCTGTTCCTCGTAATGATATTGTGTTTATACTTTTTTTTTTAGAATTTCCCTCTTAGAAATAAAATAGAAATTACCCCACGGGGCGAAAATAAAAGGAACGCTGTTCCTTCTTCCGTTCCAGTAAAAATGTAATGAGTTTCCGTTCCAGTTCCGCCGATGCAAAATGGAACGCCGGCGTTCCTTCGTTCCTCGTAAAAGGAACGCGTTCCAGAAACGCCGTTCCTTGGAACGTCGTCCCCGTACAACACTGATTATAACTTATTTTTGCGGTTCAGTTCCTGACACAAATGCAGCGCCATTCATTCAGAATAAACGGAATGCAAGACGTAGTACGTAGTGTTATTGTTCACACAATTTTCAACCCCATGATTACGAAGTTGGCCAAGGGATTAAAATTGCAGTTCCGAGGCCATCCTTTCTTTCTAAACGGATGTGTTTTGTGTTTAAAAACAGTCGGAACAGCAAACAGTTTCACAAAATGTCAGCGTCAACTCCCGGCGGACGTCATGTTCCAAAACATTTTGGAAGATAGCGAGTAGCTTGATTCGCTATAGCAGTCTTTATGAACCTTCGCTAGGAATTGGTATGGCGTGGCTATATATGTTTGAATAAAAACTGCGCTAGCACTTTTACTGTCTGCCGCGCACGAATCTCAGACATATTTCTCCACTTAAGGTGGTCAACAGCAGCGGAGCTCTTCGGAACTAATCGGAGGGCCAACGCCAGATAAGTAGGTAGTCCTCTATGTGGTCGGCATATCCTCACAGATCGTGAGGTGGTCGCCAAGTGACAACGAAGCATGCTATTCTTGAAATAATGAGGCCGTAACTAACAATATTTTTTTTCAGTACACTTCAAGTATAGTCACTGTTAGATACTGGCCGGTAGATGACAACAGGATAAGATTAACTATTTATTAACTCAGGTTACAAAGGCTACATGACGACATGACAGGTTCGGTGGCTGGTGTAGGCCGTTGACTGCGTGCTTCGCATTGTTCCCGCGGTGTGGCGTGGTCTTCTAGGTTTGCCATCTGTTTCCAGATGGTGCCACCACTCAATACAGAACGCTCCTTCCCTCTAAGTGAAGTCCTTCAACCGCTGGGGGGGGGGGGGGGGGGGGAGCTCGAGCTCTGTCTGATCTCTTTTGCTTGGCCACATCGACATCTTACGCTGGGCCGTTCACCGATGTGTGGAATGCACTGCGTGTATCCGGGTGCCCAAGTGGTTCAGGACGAGCAGTTTGCCGCTCTCCGTGGCTGATGCCGTCTGTTGCAACTCTCAATGCACCGCTCCTAAACACCTGGTCGACAGAACGTCGCATGATAATGCCTTCCTGGGTGCGGATCTTGTAGGAAACACGACCTGTAATTTTAACCAGTGTCGCCGGTATCCGCGCAGGGCCACTGCTGTAGCTGCATATGAATGGTGGGTCTTCCGATCGAAACACTTGTGACTTCTGTTGGGCTCCTTCCTTGGAAATCTCATCAGTTCCCTTCCCCATGCTCTCAGTCAGGTCAGGGTGCAGTCGGTCGAGTATCGTCTTCAACCTCCTGTTCATCAGCATATCGATTGAGCTGCCTGTCATCATGCATGGTGTTATATGCTGCTGTAGCAGAAAACTGGCCAGATGCTGCCCTCATGTTTCATATTACAATACGCCGTAGTGAGCCTTTCGTTGTGTGCATCATGCGCTCTACTTTTCCGTTAGTTGACAGGTGGAAGGGTGCTGACGTGATGTGTCTGATCAGACCGGCATTCAAGAATGTGCGGACTTCTTCGGAGGTGAACTGAGCCCCGTCATCCGAGACTATCATGTCTGGCATTCTATGCGTTGCAAAGAGCTGACGCGAAATGTTTATGACACTACATGCTGTCATGCTCGACCCAGGGACACCCTCCAGCCATTTTGAGAACGCGTCCACAACGATGAGGAACGTCTGTCCTTGGAACGGCCCGGTAAAGTCCATATGCAACCTCGACCACGGTGCTGGTGTTGCGTTCCACGCGTGCACTGAGGCACGAGAAAGTGCAGGTCGTTACTCTTGGCATGCCATGCACTTGATCGCATGGTCTTTTATGTTTCTGTCCATCTTGGGCAACCACACATAGCTGCGAGCCAGAGCCTTCATTCGGACGATGCCAGGATGTCCGACATGAAGGGCCTCCAGCACCACTTTCCTGTCTTCTGGGAGAATTACGACCCTGTTCCCCCAAAGTATACATCCTTTGTGAAACGGCAGCTTATGTTGTCAAATCTTGAATGGCTGGAAATTTGCCTCAAGGCCTCCTGGCAGCCAACCCTTCAGAGCCCAGTTGAGAACCCTTCAGACGGTGTTCTTTGCTGTCATTTGTGCGATGTTCTTAGCGTGAAGTGGTGGGTTGGATGTGTTCTCCAGAAACAAAACTTCTAGAGGAGGTGGCACCACAAACTCTGGAACGGTAAGTGAGAGGCGACTAAATGCATTGCCATGTTGTATGTACTTTCCCGGTCAATGAACCAAACTGTAGTTATAAGCATTTAGTAGGATCGTCCAACGCAACATTCGTAAAGACAAGATGTATGGAATTTGCTTTGCAAGTGTTAACAGTCTCAAAAGTGGTTTGTGGTCTTATGATCTCGAAGGCAATACGCGTATTCATTTAACTTTTTTACGCTACGAGCATAGTTTCGCTTGGCAGATGTAGATGTGCGGGAGTAAAATGATACGGGGACCACTTTGTCATCTTCCAGTCGACGGCCAAGTACAGCTCCAATGTATGTCGTATGCCGAGGCCTCGCAAGTGAGCACAAAGGGCTTTGTTTCATCTCAATGGTGCAGCACACTTGCTGAGGATAGCAGCTGCTTGCATTCGTTGAAAACGTCTTCATGAAGAGGTGTCCACTCCCACCGTGCTTCTTTGTCAAGTAGCCGGCGTAGTGGCTCGGCCACCGCTGCCTTGTTCGTCAGGAAGATGCGATAGAAGTTTAGCAGTCCTAGGAAAGCATGTAGCTCGATCTGTTTGCTTGTTGTAACTGGTGCCTCATGAATCGCCTTCACCTTTTCTTTTGTTGGGGGCACACCCGTCTCGTCAATGAGAAATCCCAGGAACTCGACCTGCGACACTTCGAAATGACAGTTTTCACGTTTTACCCTGAGTCCAGCATCAGCAAGACGGTTCAGGACTTCCTCGAGGTGGCCGGCCAACTCTTCTTTGGAGCTTGCAGCATTTAGAACCTCATCGAATTATGACACAACCCCGGTGATCCCCTTCAGGAGGTCGTCCATGAATCTCTGAAATATCCCAAGTGCAACATTTACTCCAAACCGTAGCCGCTTAACTCCAAATGCTCCTCGATGGGTTGTGATCGTTTGTACCTTCGCCACTTCTTTATCAACCACCAGCTGCTGGTAAGCTTCTCCCAAATCCAGTTTTGCGAACTGCCTCCCCCCCCCCCCCCCCCCCCCCCCCCCACCCCGAGAGTGATGCCAGGAGGTGCTGCATTATAGGGATCGGGTACGGATGTTGAGCCAGTGCCTTGTTGAAAGTGCACTTGTAGGCGCCGCATATTCTGATGTCTTCAGTTGCCTTCATCGGCGTCACAATCGGGGTCTCTCACTTTGGTTGCGTGACCGGCTTCAATTGCCTTGTTCAATAAGGCAATCGGGTTCAGCGTTAATTGTAGGCTTCTGCGCGAAGGGCATCTGCGAGGGTTTTATGCGGATGGGCGTCATTGTAGGGTCAAGGTGCAGCGATACTGGGGGTCCCTCAAACTTCCCAATCTCTTACCCGAATGTATCAATGTTCATTAGCATTGATACATCCCCAAACATTGTAACATAACATTGTATCAATGTTTTTTTTTTATTAAGAGATAGAGCTCACGAACTTCGAAACACTGTCCTCCCTTTGACAGACTTCCGAGTAGGAGATAGGAAACGTGGAATCTTAGTAAGTACTGAGGTGGTCACCGGCCAGATGATTACCTTTAATATGTAGGCTATATAAGGCTCTGGAGCAGTTAACGCGACTGTGATTCTGGTGTCGAGTGCTTCATTGTGTTTGTGCCTGTTTTTGATGTTCATTTGTGGGGTGTGTAATGTACCAAAGGGATACTATCTCCTAAAAAAATTCATAATAATTATTTAAAAAAAATGAGTGTCTTTTTTTAACGTTAAGCTGCGGTTCCGTCAAAAAGATTCCACAAAATTTATGTAAAATAAGAATTCTAAGCAAAGTTAAGTGGATAATTTTAACTTGGAGTTAAGTTATTTGCCAAATACAGTCTAAAAACTTTACAAAAATTAAACTAAAATTCAATACGATTCCAGGATATTTTCCACAGAAATTCAAAATAATTTAACTACAAATTTTTTTAAGGGACCTTTCATGAGTAATGCAAGAGTTGGAGCTGGGTTTTGAAGGTTCGGAAATTTTATGGCAAGACACGGACAATGGATGTGACGGAGATTCCCCAGAAATGGAGAAATATAAAAGAGAGATGGCTGCACGACTGTCCCGTCTTCAGGCCGAGTCTCCTAGCCTGAAAGAAATGACTTTTCGTCAAATGGTAGCGCTGACTTTTCGAAGAAATGGTAGCGCCAGCTCAAGATCCGATGTGCGCATCAGGTAAAGAACGACACAAAGATGAGAAAGTTGAGGGTGACTCGATAACACCCCCCGTACCCTGAGTGCAGACACAGAGGTTCCTGCCATGGTAATCAGATTATTCGGTGAGGCTGCACCATAGAAACGGTGAAAAGGGAGATGCCGAGCGTGGAGGACGCAACCAATGAATTGTGGCTGGGGCTTCCATCCAGGAATGCGTTTGAATCCGACAACGAGGAAGCGGCGAGAATTATAAAATAAAGAAAGGAACGACTGAATCTCGTCGAACGAGGCGCAGTGTTGTTCCCGCAAGAGAACTACGGAGGCAGGTGTCTTACGTCGTGCAGATCAGAGGAGGGCGAAGAGAGCGCTTCAAAGTACGCAAGCTTAGTCGCCGAACAGGAATTATTGGGCTGAGACAGGACGCATGTTAGATAAGAAGGAGTGAGAGAAGAGTTGGCCAGAAGATACGGACGCAAGTTCGGATACAAAGAAAAACCGGAAACACTATTTGCTCGAATGTTTATTTCGACCCTGCTTAGGCTATAGCCTAACACACATTGAGTGTAACGCTAAAACGCGGTTAGGTCCCGCGCGCAGCTGGTCAACTCGAAGGCCCTGGTTAGGTGGTTAGCTAATTTAGATTGATAAGGCCAATCTAAGACGGAACTTTTTGACCGGACATTGTACACTGCCTGTTTGTAGCGTTTGCTGCAAGTCATAAGCTGGTTCGGTTTTGTTGGTTTCTCATCTTTCGAATGAGCACTTTTCTCATAGCGGCTCTTTTGTTTTCTTTTTACATTTTTACTCGGGAAATTAGTTTTACGTTGTGTCGTAAAACTAAACAAAGTTCAGGTCCTCAATCTTTTGTGAGGATACTTGGCCACTTTATGGCCAATTATTTAGTAGCAAGTCTGCGATTTTTCATTCTTTTCCTTTTACTTAAACTAAGCGTCGACCAATTGCCTACTGTATGAATTAAATTTATTTTTCAACAGTTCTTTAACACGGGATTGTGTCAAGCTTTGCACGTCTAAAGCACGCTGCTTTTTTTCTGTTTTTTTTTTGTTGTTTTTTTACGTTCTTTTGTGATTTCTTTTTTATATTTTGTATGAGCTTAAGGATTATTATTTTCTTTGCGCGAACACAAAGCATGACCGTCGTGTGTACATCTGAAACTATTTTGAGTCATATCATGAATGGCTTTTGTTTTAGAGCGCAGCTCTTAGGTGCCCGTTTACGGCTTGAGCGACGTCGCCGTCGCCGTCGGCGCAGTCTTGAGTAAGTTACTTTTAAAAAGTAATTCGTTACAGTTACAGTTACTTTCAGAAAAAGTAGCGAAGTTACCGTTACAGTTACCGCAACAAACGAGTAACTCGTTACAGTTACAGTTAATTTTAAAAAGTAACGGCGTTACTTTTCAGTTACTTTCCTATAACAAAAAAATACAAGAAAAAACTAGAAAGTGCCCCTCATAACGTTCTATTGCACAAAATTTAAAAGTACGCTTTTTACATCATATTGTAACTTAGCAGCAGTTGCTTCTCGAAGTTAGTGTTTGAAAGTTTCCACGCCAGAGCAGTGGCGCAAATCAAAATACGAAACATGCGGAGTGCGGAGTAGTGGCGCTAATAAAAACACAACATAGATAGTGCTTCAAGACACTAACCGCTCATTCACGGTGGAAGCGGATCCGCGTTCGCAAAGCGGTTGCGAACGCGGTTGTATAAAGATCCAGTACATATGCACGCGCACATGATGTCATCGAGTGCGCGTGCAATTGTACTGGATCTTTATACAACCGCGTTCGCAACCCCTCTGCGAACGCAGATCCGCTTCCAGTGTGAATGAGCGGTTAGATGTAAGTGTTTACTCACAATGTACAAGCGCGTGCGTAAAGATAACTAGATATTTTTTTCTTAAAATCTACACGTGGCTATATTCCGGTCGTGACTCGCGAGAAAGAGCGTATTCACAACTTTGTGCAAGGCCAACTTGACACTCGAAATGTCGGAATAGACGATTTGGAAAGTGCAACGAATGGCTAAATTGCACTTGTTCAGTGATATATTATTCATAAAATACTGGAAAGTAACGACAAAAGTAACGTTGTTACTTTCATTGTTACCTCAGAAAAAAGTAATAGAACTACAGTTAAAAGTTACATTTTTAAAAAGTAACTCGTTACAGTTACAAGTTACCAAAAAAGTAACAACGCGTTACTAGTAACGCGTTACTATCTAAGACTGCACGGTCGGCGCAACCGCGCGGTGAATTAAGGGTAAATTTCCCCGCTAAATTTGACGGGAAATTTTGACCGCTAGATTTAGCGGAAAACATTTTCCCGCTAAATTAAACGAAAACAGTTCCCCGCGATATTTAGCGGAAAGAATTCCCCCGGGAAAATCTTCCCGCTGAATGTCATGGGGAAAAATATTCTCACTAGCTTTAGCAGTTTAAGTTTCCCCGCCAAATTTAGCAGAGAAATTAACGTCACCTCACCTCAGCACCGATTTAGTTTCCCCGCTAAGTGTAGAGGAATAAGAAACGCCACAACTCATGAACGAATTCAGCGGCAAGAGGAGAGCAGGAGGAGGAGGGAAGGAGGAGGAGGATGAGAAGAGCAGTGAACAGGAGGAGGAGGAAAAGAGGAGTGAAAAGTACGGAGGAGGAGGGGGCATACCCTCCCAACCGTACCCTCCCCTCCTCCTCCTCAAGAGCTGCGCTCTAATTCGTCATTACAGAGAATTGTAAACATATTTCATTTTTTTAGTTACTTTATTTTGTGTTTTATATGAATTAGTTTTTTTATGTTCACAAATTGCTGAATTTTGAATACGTCTCGTCTTTGATTATCTTACCACCTTGATTTGACACCAACTAACGGACTTTGTGACAGTGTACTATCCCACCCATACATCAAAAGTTGTCCGGAAGTGGCAACGAATGACGTCACAGAAGCCGAGGTATCCCTCCGTCGATGTCGCGATCCTAGCGGCTGGTCGTAGAAGTGCTGGTGAAAAGCAAGCACGAGGGAACGCGATAGTTCCCGTCCGCTGGGCCGTCCCAACTTCTGCTGCCGAATCTTCCGTGTGCTGCCGCACTGGAGAGCGACCTACAGCAGAACAGGTGTCTGTAACACTTACCACTGCTGTTGGAACGCCGTCATGATCGCAACCGGCGATATACTCCGTTCAGTCTTAAAGAAAGACTTCAACCAAATACACAAGCAAAACAGCTCGAGCTCGCTGATATGAAGAGGTTTTCTGCAGAACGAGCGCTCACGCTGGAAATGCATGTTTCATAGCAAGGAGTGCGGGCTAGCTCACGATTGTAGCTTTGGCTGTAGTCTCAGCATAAGGGTGAACGGAGTGCAACATGAAAATTTTATGACGTCAGCAGGCGGACCCCGAGGGATCACTTTTTCGGACGGGGCAAACACACAAGTCGTAGACGCGTTCCAGAGTCACCACAGGCATTACGACGTTGGTGACGTTATGGAAATCGCTGAAACTGCATCACAAACCGACCATCAACCTGGTTTCGAATTTCCGCGTGTCCGCAACATAGCAGCGACATTACAATGGCAGTGTTGTGCTTTGGGAACGAAGACCGGAATTGTCGCCGATGTGACCGTATGTTCGCGTATCAGTGGTGCAACAGCAATATCAGATAATGTAAACTGTCAGGCATTGATGCCGCTGGTCGGGACGTGATCTGAGGGGGCGGAATATCGTAGGTTGACATTCTGCTTTGCATTATGTAGTTTAGGACCACATGAGGGATTACGGTGCACTCGATCTACCTGCGGATGGTCATGTTGGAAGGCTGGTCTGGTCTGAATCGTAGGTTTACTTTTACAGTGGTCAATGTAAATGCCGTGTGCCATGTCTTGTCCGCTCCCCGAGAGCGATTGCGCTCTGGGAGAAGGACTGAACATTCCTGAAATATGACGTAAAATACATGTATTTACAGTTTCGAATATTAGAATTAAAGAAGGATGGTTAGTAAAATAGACAAAAATATTCTTTATTTTTAAGCTTAAATATACAGCGGTTCCTGGAGAAACTGCCCTCTATGGGGTGCGCTGGGATGAGCCCAACAAAGAGATTCATCCCCTGAGCCGTTCAAAATACTTTTGGAGGTATGACATTACTAAAAAGAAAAATTAAACATGCTGTGAATATTATTTATTGCTTAGGTGCTCATCGAAGAATTACGTACCTTCAAAGTGACGAGTATAAAAGGCTGAGGCTCACACTTCGGAAGTTGTAATAGGTCAAGTTTGCTGTTTTATTGATATTTCAATGTGCTCTCTATACGTTTGAGCTCGTTGGATATGTTCAGCTGATGCGTGTGGTACGCGTAATGTATGTAAATGTGTGTATAGTTAAGATGCCCGATGTTCAATGGTGGCGTGAGCAAATCAAAATATTTGTGTGGCCCAAATCGGCGCTTATACTCCGTTTCACCTTATGTCGTACCGCAGGGAAGGCTAGAAGCGCGAGCCCATAGCCTCGGCAGCATTCCTTAATGCACGAGAGCTTGTGCCGCCGAAATGTGCCCTAGAGCAAGGAGCTCGCGCTTGGAGCCTTTCCTGCGGTACATCATAAGGTGAAATAGAGTATAGCACTGTCTAGCCTTACTTGCAGTTAGTCTAAAGTCCCTGTATACTAAAAGGTAGCGCAAACCAATGTCTGAAATGGAAAAGAAATATTTCCTCCTCGGCCATGCCCTTCCCCTATAAAAAAAAATTATTCCCGCTCTTTTCAAATGGATTGGGCGCGGCGTGTGATCGTTACCTTTTCACGATCTCGCGCCATTCGGTGCCTTGCTCTGAACCGGTACCATTTTCCCGCAAGGTAGGATGGTGGCACCGATACGTATTGGGCAGAAGATTGAGCTATTGGGAACGCTTTATCGAGCTTGTTTGACCCACAGCCCGGTGTTTACCAACACAGCATAATAAAGAAATATACCTTCGTTTAGCCAACACCACCTAGACAGAAGGCCTACGCACGGTTTCCTCTTCCTCTATGAAACGTCATCACATTCGGATCGCGCTCGGTCAGCTATTGGACCCGAGTCCGACCTTCGACGCGCTGACTGGCCACGAGCCGCAGCCGAACACTGACGCAGCACTCGTGCCCAATCTCTCGCCTCGATCGATCTGACTATGATGACGCGTGTGGAGGCCTTCTGTCTAGGTGGTGTTGGTTTAGCACGGCCCAGCCACGAGCGCTTTGCTCTGACCAGTGCTTTAGTAGCACGAGGAGCGGCCTTCGAATCGTCATCTTCGATTTCTCGGATCAATAACAAACAAGAAAATAGGCTTTGTTGTCCCCGCAGCTGAAGCGTACCGCTAGAGGCGTGACTGTTCGATTTTCTGCCCAATGCAATCCGGCTCCTTGATTTTTTTTTTGTTTTTTTTTTTTTTATTTTGCCGCACCTTCGGCGGCAACACGATGCCATCGTAGTGCGCGGTGAATTGTACGAACGGCGTTACAAAAGGAAGAATTTTTGTTTTGTCTTTTAACGGGAAAACACTTTTTGAGCGACGAAGAAGCGACGAAAATTATCAGCGTCGTAGAATTCGCTACTGCCTCCGAGGAAGATGAGTTTATTCGATGGGTAGTTAAACGCACGAAGCACGTAAATAGCAGACGTCGACTATTCTCCGTGCGCATATGCGCAGTCGCAGGTAGTATTTGATGTTTATAAAATGTGTACACAGTAAACCAAGTGGCTGGTTCGGTAAAACGATCGGTAATGCTAACAATTATCGAAAAGTCCTTAGTTTGCATGCCTTGCGCTAGGCGCGACCGCACTGCTTTCAGATTCACCTTTCTTTCACGAGTACTTGCGAAAATAAAGCAAATCTGAACGCCATGTACCCGCGCCTATATTTTGTACCTTTGCTGAACGCAACTAGGGCACAGAAAGTGTTGTATAGCGTACACTAAAAACCACGGGAATTGCGGACGCGTGCTCAATCCATGCTCAAAACGACGGCAGTAGCTTCCGCTAGCAAAGCGCAGTCCTTCCCTACGATCGACTAGAATTGTCGATTTATTATGTGCCTGCTCTCAGCCCTTGCTGCAAAAAAAAAAAAAAAAAAAAAAAAAAGAAAACGGATGAGCGCAATATATTCATCTAGTGCATGTCGAGTCCCAAAATAACTAGGGACTACATCGAAATTTTCGAGAATCGTTTGCATTCAGCGGAATTTTACACCCAAGCGACTCCACCTTGGCTCGCGTTATTACATTTGACGATCGAGACGTCTTCCGCTGCTTTAGATCTCCAACAAAGGTGCACACACGCTTGTTTATGTTTGAAAAACATAGCTGTATTGATATTAAAACAAAAACAAAAAATTATATAGCCCACCGTATGCGAAGACAGACAACTACCACCCAGCACGCATAGGCGCGCGCCTACGCGCGCCTGCCTCGTACGAAAAAAGGCGGCAGGTGCGTAGTGCGGAAAGAGGGCAAGGAGGATCACCCTTGATGGAAAGGAGCAAAACACGCGGGGAGGTGGTGAATAGACCTTTCCGAAAGTCAGTGTAGCCACCCTGTGCAGAGCCAAACTAGAGTATACTAGAAGGACCGAGTGGGGCGACCGGAGTGCTATTTAAGTGCCTCAGCATGTGGAAAAAACCGGCTAATTTAAGCCACTTCGCTCGTAGCGCCCTCTTAGGCACTACGAGCGAAGCGGTTCGGATTATCCGGTTTTTATGAAAAACGCGTTACGTTCCAACGGCTAGATCGTTCCACAAGCGGCGGCGCCGAAGAAACGCTTCGGTCGTCTCACTCAGTCATTTCTAGTACACTCTACTAAGGTGGCGCTGCGATCGAAGTGGCTTGGTTCCACCTGGTAGCTTTCCACATTTTGAGGTGCAACTGAAAGCATGAGCGGAGCCTATAGCTCGTCCCACTCGTTCCTTCTAGTACACTCTAGCCAAACTCGACGTTCTAATGGCGGCACTACACAGCTTCTCCACACAAGAAAAAACGAGCATCTTCAAAAGCATAGAGGAAAAGAGGGCAAGCGGCGTTGGTCCTTTCACGTCACCGAAATCGAGGGTGCTTGGTCTTGCCAAGCATGATCTCCTATCGCCGCCATTGAAGGGGAAATGTTGGAGCTTTTGGGAGTGGTACAAGGTGACTTTGACTTTTAAAAACGATCCATTTGCTACATTTCACTATATAGGGACGTTACATTACTCTGCTTGACCCTGCTATCTGGTGGCGAGCGACTAAATGTTTCTGATTACCGTTCAACAAGGGACCAAGCAGGCTGCTCCGAAATTGTACTTTTGAAAGCAGCGTTTGGTTTCGCGAATGGTTTACCACTCCTTCGTGATGTGTGGTGCTGACGAAGGAATTGTGGATCGAGGAATATCAAAGGTAAGCCGGAAAGCGCCCGAAGTTACTGAGTATCTGCTGTCTCCGTTTAATATTGCAGCGCTGACTACGAGAAGACTGAGTGACGGCTTTCAAAATGCAAGTTTATTTATCTGCCAGGAGAGCCGGCCTTGAAAAAAGTACAGTTCGCGGAAAGATCGTGTTTCACTTTTATTTGCTGCTCCTCTCGCCATGTGCAATATATGCAGCGTCCCTACTAGGTCTTATCGAGCTCACTATTTTAGTCGGGGACGCCATATTGAAATGGAGACGACGGAAGGACATTGCTTCCTAGCTTTCCGGGAAAAAAGTTTCTTCTTCTCTGAATGACCATTGGTTACTAGCGCGTTCCTCCCTTGAGGGAGGACTATATAGACCTTTTTTTTCTAGGAGTAGTTTTCACAGTGATTGCGCACTGCGGAGATGACGATAGCCTCGACAACGTAGTCAAAATTGTTGAAGTCGAGTACCTTTGACACCGGAACTTCGAATAAAACAAATTTTTTTCTCTCCTTTTCTTTCTCGAGTGTATTATAGATGTTTTGATTGAAAGTGTGTGCTCCTAGTTTATACTATGGCTATAAATTGATAGTTATTTATTTAGTTTCTGTGCTTGATTGTGAGCCGACATGATGATAAATATTATTTTTTCGAAATGTCTTATGCAGATACACCTCTTAACTGTTAAAACGAATCCTTCGGCTGTGTTTTTGTTTGTCGCCACCACTGCCAATTACAAGTGTGGGGTCCAAAAATCTGTCAAAATACACACTGCTGCTTTTTATGCTTTTTTGTTTTGTTTTGTTTTATTTATTCTCCGGGGAAAATGGTTTATGACAGCGAGTTTTCATAATTACTTTCCGCAATTCCGCAATGATATGAGAACCCATTAGGAAGTCCGGAACTCTGCAGGCAAGACTAGCGGCGATCGTGCGCAGTAGCGGCCTATTCGTTACGGAGGCGGGAGTACGTTCTACGAAAACGCTTTAACCTCAGTCTATCGGTTGTGGCAAGGCTTGACGGAAGTGCGAAACATATGGCACGAGGCAGCCATATCCTTGTCAAGCGTCATCGAAGCCAAGGTTTCCACGCATCCAATTTTTCCTGGCGTTCTGGCGTTGACTTTAGTAGATGGTACTATTCAAGAAATTGTGCCATCTGTTGCTGTCTTGAGTCTTTACACTTGCGTACGAGTCCATTCAGCACACGCTTCGTCGCCGTGGTGACGATGACCAGAGTGAAAATAAAGCATTATTAGTAATATTTTTATTGCTGTTAATATTTTAATATTAATAACAATATTATTATTATTATTTTTTTTTTTCATGGGCGTCATCATACAAGCCCTCTGCAGGCTTTGATATGCCCGTATCTAGTACATGAATTCCAATTTGTGTGAAATAAATATATTATTATTATTATTAATATAGCTGACAAATATTATCGTGCGAAGGGGCACGTTGGTGTAAAGATATATATTGCCTACTAGGACTCATTCGCGATGATTTTCAATGGGTGGAACGGGACCAGAATAATCTTTTTTTTTTTTTTTTTTTTGCGGCGCCGAATATTTTCATGAGTTTTGCAAGAAGATAATGTATTTCGCTCAAAACTTTTTTTCTCGCGCAACATAAGGTCTAGACTAGTTATGTGCTCTGCTTTTTTTACTGAATATTTTGAATTAAAAGGGGTTACAAGTACAAAGACACAAACTCTACATCATGTACTCTATCACTATACATAAATTGTATTAACCTGGTTGTGATATTCTCTTTCACGAAGCTTACTAAAGCAGACGTCGCCGTCCCCGGTAGAGTTCAAAATAGCTCATTCGTGTATCTCATCATTGTATTTGATGTCCGCCAAGTTTGCATAAAGTCAAACGAAATGTTATGCGTCGTTAGTTTAAACTTTCTAAAAGTACAGAAGGGTCCTGTTTTATATCGGCCAGTACATTAGCGATCTAGAAATGACAATGCCGCGGTCAAATTCATCGTGTAGGCACTATTGTACATATCCGAAGAAAGACAATTACCCTCCTGAAATAGCCATTAAGAAACGGACATATCGACGCGGTAAAGACGTCCATAATGAGATCTCGATTTCCGATGTCTAATTAGGATCTGTGCTTGCAGTGTTTGTTCCAAGTAGAAACATGCAGATGTCTGGCGGTGTGTGTTTATTTTGTTAAGGTGCATGTCTTTGGTAATTTGTCGTCCGCAATAACAGTCGAAACACCAGTGACAAAAAAAGATTCGTCAACACCAGACTTTTACAACATTAAAAAAATTGACCATATCTTAACATGTGCACACATTTTCTTCATATTAGACGGAAGTACATATCTTTCATCTCCGGAAAACAGTAAGATGGATAAGGATACCTTGAACTTCTCAGTCAACTTATCGAAATCGTAAATATTAATACGAATCTCTGCGTCTTCTGCTAACACCTTCCATAGTCACAAAGATGGTGAAAACTGCAGAGCGCTTTTTGAGAACGATTGGCCTCCAGCACACGAAGGTAGAAAGATCGTGAAAGTTTAGCAGATTTAAGATAAGACCTCTGCGTCAGTGTCAGGTTGGCACCCGTGTTTTACCACGGTGTAAGGTACAAATTGGTGAGTACGCTGTTGCGATAATTGAACGTCAAAGACTTACGGTAAGAAACATAATAGATTTACTATTTACACGGCGAAGTTAATCTGTGGGTGTCGGTGATCGCAGCCGTTCCGTACATCGTCTTCTTTGATCTGCTTCGAGCCAAACCGTTTCTTCGTCTTCCTCGTCTTCGTCAGCCGCATAATTACACGAGCACTGTGCGGTTGTTTCCCGTGAATGGGAGGTGTCAAAATTACAATTCACAACACACCGCACCCAAATGAGCGTTATTAGATCGCTCATTCTATATAAAGCTCTAGGCGGACCCTAGCAAGCTGACAGCGCAGGATCGCACTATACCATCCCGACCATTGAATACCTGCCCAATTCGTCCAGTCCACCACAGGTGCCTTGGCGTTTTCCTCTCCTCAACTAGAACCAGGTCGCCTTCCTGCACTTCGCTTTTTCGGTGACAAGTTGTTTCGTGTGCTGATCGCAACTGGAGCAAGTATTCTTTTCGCCACCGCTGCCAAAACTTTTCTAGCAGTTGTTTATGCCGGGTGATATTTTTCCCCGCAGAGGTTTGAAGTTTCTCAGCACCCGCAGTTGAAAGAGCTGTCAGTCGCTTCCCAGTCAGAAAATGTGCCGGGGTCAATGCTCTGGGCTCGTCGGGAGTGGCATGCAGGAATGAGAGGGGCCGTGAGTTAACGACTGCCTCAATCTCATGAAGTATAGCGGTAAGCTCTTCAAAACTTGTGCAATTTCTTCCTAGAACTTTCCGAAGGCTTGTTTTGACAGTGCGTACCATGCGCTCCCCGCCCCCACCAGGCAGCTGAATCAACACCGAATTTCCACTGTTTTCGTTGTTCGGTGCAGTGTTCGTTCACTATTTTGTCTTTCAGCACGTTTCATAAGTCGCGGACCTCCTTTGAGGCTCTCTTGAAAGTTAAGGCGTTGTCGCTGTATACCACTCTAGGTGTCCCCCTTCCTTGCTGTAAATCTCTGGAAGGCCATGAAAAAGGTTGGAGTTGCGAGGCTTGTAACTAGTTCTAGGTGGACATCACGAGTAACTGCACAAGTAAATAGTGCTATATAAAATTTTTTCTCGGAGTGTCCGGCAAAGTCCAGTCCTACTACTTCAAATAGGCTCACCTCATTTACGCGGTCTTTCGGAAGTGGTGCAGTCGGTGCTCATTCTCTTTTGACTCTTGACCTCGCGCAGGCATTGTATCAATTTATAACCCTCTTGACGGTTAGTCGTGCTCTTGGCACCCAATAAAGTTCACGTAACAGTGTCACGGTGTCTTGAAATCCTCCATGAACTGTACGCCTATGCATGTCGTTATTCAGCAGTTCAGTGACAAGATGTTCAGGTGGAAGTAGTAATGGCTGCTTGATCTCCACTGCTTCGTTCATATTTGGTAGCCGCCCGCCAACTCTCATTAGCCGCTGTACTTCCAGGTAAGGGCTGAGAGCGATGATGCTGGATTTCTCGGTCAATCTCCCTCCCTCCAGCAGTTCGTTGAGCGGATTGCGGTAAGCCTCCTCCTGCGTTCGTCTGACCCAATGCAGTTCTGCCCTTTCAATCTCTTTGGTTATCAGAGGACCTTTGGTGCGATTTTGAGACGTTTTACAGTTATTAACGAACCTCATTATCCAAGCAGTGACTCGTAGTAGTCGTCCTATTCTGCTGTATCGTTCCAGCTTCAAAAGAGGTGTCGTTACTTTGGTTTGTATCTGGAGCACTTGATGTTTACTCTTTCGTTCCTCTTTTTCTACTTCCGTCGGAATATTTTCGCTTGTAATGTCACCTGTCCATGTGCCTCTGTCTTCAGAGAGCCACCTAGGGCCGTTCCACCGGAGTTGACTCGTTCGTAATTTGTCGATTGATATTCCTCGCGTCATCAAGTCCGCAGGGTTCTCAAGTCCAGGGCAGTGGTTCCAACTGGCCGGTTCCCCTCCAGATTGAATTTCAGTAACCGTATTAGACACGAAAGGTTTCCATTTTACTGCTGAACCCTTGATCCAGTGAAGATCAATGGTGCTGTCTGTTCAGAAGAATATCTCCTGGAGTTCCAGCACCGTTTTTCAGGTAGTTGCCTATTCGGTTCCCAATCACTGCCGCCATAAGCTCTAGACACGGAAGTGTCAAGCGCTTTATCGGCGCTACCCTAGTCTTAGAGAGTACGAGACTGACATCTGTCTTCCCATTCGTTTCTTTCATTCTCAGGTAAGCACACGTTCCATAATCAAGGGGACTGGCATCACTGAAGACATGCAGTTGTAGAGACGTCTTGTGCTCTTCTTTTGTGCTCATGACACACCGGTTGGTGGCAATATCTGCTATCTGTGAAAGCTCTTTGCACAAATGTTACCTGTCTCCAAAGAAGTC
Source organism: Ixodes scapularis (assembly GCF_016920785.2). Lineage (NCBI taxonomy): Eukaryota > Metazoa > Arthropoda > Arachnida > Ixodida > Ixodidae > Ixodes > Ixodes scapularis. The sequence goes on from NW_024609882.1 coordinate 50,264,589, forward strand.
TTCAGGAAGCTGTTCGTCCCAGTTAAGTCCGCGTTCCCACAATCGATGAAACAAAGCCTTCACTCTTATTACAAAAAGGAAAATAAGTCGAAGTGGGTCGAAGAACCTCGCTGCAGCACGTAGAACACAACTCTTTGTTGTGCTGTTGCCGTTGATGAAGTTGAGTACATTCTCGACTGGAATCATCAAAGTCTCCATCGCAGTACGAAAATTCCTCTCAGTTCTGAAAACGTTGACGTGTTATGACCATCGTTAAGCATATCCTGAAGATGCCTTGCGTTGGTTGCCCATTTTCGTAGTGTCGTGCCTGCAGATTTCAAAATCTCATTGGCTTGCTTATGTAGATCCGCAGGTTCTTATATTGTGTTCGTTCCCCAGAGCAAGTCATCTTCATAGAATGACTTTTGAAGAAGTCTTGCAGCTTCCTTCATATCTCCAGTCACACTTTGCAAATGATGTTTCTGAGTAGCTGATAGAAGGAATGGGCTTGCCGATGTTCCAAAATGGCACGCGTACCATCCTGCATTCTTCAGTTGGTGGCTCTTTGTTTGGTGTTTCAGAGTCAGTGTCAAACCACAGAAAACAAAGTGCGTCACAATCTTCGGGTCTCACGCTCACTTGTAGAAAGGCCTTTTCTATGTCTGCTGTGAGAGCAATAGGATACGTTCGAAAACTTATTAGAACCTCGACTAGATCCGTTTTTATGTTGGGCCCCTTCTCTAGATGATCGTTCAATGAAGAACCTTCATTTGCATGGGACGACGCGTCGAACACGACTTGCAGTTTTTTGGTTTCAGAATCCATTCGGATCACTGCTTGGTGAGGCATGTAGTAGGTGCGTGAGTTTCTGCATGTCAACTCTGAGGGAACCTTCTCCGCATGTTCAACATTAAGGTAGTTGAGCATAGCGTTGCTATATCCTTTGGAGAGGGACTCGTTGCGTGATAGACTCTTCTGCAATTTCTCGAGTCGTTTCATAGCTGTGGCTCGGTTATCGTTTAGCTTCCCTGCGTTAGGTTTCCATGACAAGCAAACCTCATAACGTCCATTCACTTTTGCAATAGTTCGTTTGAAGTCGTTCCACACCTCGTTTAGCTCATCACCTAAGCTTCATGCATTGTCTGTTATCCTATGCTTTCGATGTCCCAAATGCTGCGGAAGGTCGCATCATCTACGGCTTCGATTGGTTCGATCTTTAGTATACAGACCACCATGTTGGCGCGGCCAGTAAGCGAGCGCTGCCGCGTTACAGGTCCCTGAAATGTCCACCCAAATTGAGTGTCTAGAATTATCAGGCTGCAGTTGCTTTAACAATGTCGCGCCCGCTCACTGGCGACTTTCCAGATTTGGTCCGACCCAATAAGCAGGCTCATACCTAGTTCAGTAGGAACGCCGGGGAAGAGAAGTTTGTCAGCGATACAGCCTCCGTCTTCCTCAATGCTGCGTACAAACTCATGCTTTACAGGTACCTGAACAATGTCGTTGCAAATAAATGGGATTTCTACCGCTTCAGTGCTGCATTCTTTGTTGTTGTACTGACTACGCAGCTTCACTTGAACCGGACTTCGTTTTTGCGGCAGTGAAGTAGAAGTTCCAAAGGTGTTCAAGCGTAGTCTGGCCTCTCCTAGCACCTCAAGACCCAGCTTGCGAGAAACGTCTTCTCGTATGAGCTTTCGCTGACTTCCATCGTCTAAGATGGCATGTGCGTAGACGGTGTTCCCATCCATGACCAATTAAGTCCGAAAGGTCTGAACTAGAACGTCGCCGTTTATCGAAATTCCCAGTGCTACCAGTGCCAGCGCTTTGAACGCTAGTCGTCATGGTTTGTTTTCCACTAATGTTCGCTGAAGCCTTCCAGGTCGGACCGCACATGGATTTTGCGTGTCGCCCCGCACAGGAAGCGCAAGACACTTTCCTGTGAGAGTCCTTTGACCTATGCCCTCTTAGGGTGCACCTGAAACATCGCACCTCTCCTGAGAGGTTCTTCTTCTCTATTAAAGAGATGCTACTGGTGCAGTTTTCCGTGCTGTGTCATGTATTTTTGCAAAAAAAAAATGCACTCCGTCTTATTATCTTGAGCTTTGGCATGAAGAATCGCAGAAGTTGGAAGATGAGCTCGTTTAGGTAGTTGCTCTCGATTTTTTCTTGTTGGACGCTCATCGCTCCCACACCAGTTCTTTCTCTACTCTCGATCTAGATTTGCAAAGAAAAATTGGGTTGTGTGCGTGTTTATGCAGCCTAGAAGTTGGTCTGCCTCACAGGGGCGACGAGTCTCCCAGCTGTAGATGAGAAATTTAGCCAGTGCGGTACAACCGCTAGCCTGGGGTCTTTAACGTGCATCACGCAGTAGTGGTACACGACCGCACGCCGGTACGATGCTCATCTAGATCGAAACGGGCAGGGGTGTGGCTCGAACCCAGGATCTCTGGGTTCTGCAGCGCGAGCTTTCGCTCCACGTGCTCCGAGCTGGTGTGCGCTAGACCACTCGGCCACCGATCCCCCCTCGATTTGCAGATATTCGAGCAACTGCTGCAAATCTCCCTCCGCCCTTCTGCTGTTCAGTCGAACGTCCTCAGATCAAGGTGTTGGTCTGGCGGACAGCTCAGCAGTCCTGGAAGTACCTGAGATTGACCCGAGTTCCTGTGCTTGTAAAGTGGGTGGAGATGAATGTGCAGCCACGTCTCCCTCGTACGGATGGACGGTCTTCCTTTCGGAGGTGCCAGCGCGTGGGTTGAAATCCACCACAATTTGAGATGGAGGAGCCTTGATGACAATGTCGATCAGCATGGTTGAGTAGCTGTCTGAGGTGACACCAAGTCCATGAAGACCACGGATGTGTGTTTGCACCTGATCGTAAAGTCTCTTCAAACCCTTGGTGTCGTTTGCGTAGGTGACACTTGGAAGCGTTCGGAGCTTTGTAAGATGGTCTTGCTGAATTCGCCTGTAGTCTCCAAACTGCATAGTTAAAATTTCAATTGCGTCATTGTGGCATGAATCCGTCACTTGGAGACCAGCGATAGATGCTCTGCGGGTCCACTAACAAGCGTCTTTAGGTACTGAAACTTTTTGCCGTTTGATAGCTCTACGTTTTCGTGAACGGCAGACTTGATTTGTTGCCAAAACGTCTGCCACTTAGCAAGCTCGCCCTTAAAGGATTGCAGCTGCAACTTCGGTAGTTAAGTTCTGTTCACACGATGCAACTTTTAGGAACGCAACAGTTTCGCGACACCCAAGTTTCGCGAAATGTGCTCGTTCACACGTACCGCTTCATGTGCAACAACGATGACGTTCAGACTCGCGAAAATAGTTTGGGTGTTGACCATAAAGTGGCGCTTCAGTTGAGAGCCAACATCATCATCATCACCATTAGCCATTCAGCGTTGTGTTCTCCATCTCCCGCCACATTCTAAAAACCGCCAGCATCGCCGGCAGCTCCGCCGCCGCTGGTTCGAACACTCCTCCGTCCCCGCACCGTCCCGTTTTCGGCACGGAGCCCACGGCGCTTTCGCCGGGACGGGGCGAGACGCCGGCTGTGTGAATGAGGCCTAATTGTCTGCGTCCATCGCTGGATTTTTTTCCGATATGCTACTCCCTTTTCCTTCAGTGGTGCTTGACGTGCTTGCGGAAGCGCCGGCAGTATCCATCGTTCGTGGTTTCGGTTCTTTTCGGATTTGGCTCGGCTACAACACCGGCAGTGAAGTGGTCTTCTCAAACAGCTCGCTCCCCCCTCAAAGGCCACGTGAGAGCGTTTCTGAGCGGCCATTGGCGGCGCCTTCAGAGTGATTGACAGGACTCGGCAAAGTTTCAGCAAAATGTCGCTCCAGAAGCGAGGTGTGCGCGCAACTTTTTTTAGATGCGCGCGTCCTTTTTGGACTCGTTCAGTCGGTGCAACCATATCGTGAAACTACGTTTCGCGACACTAGATGCGCGAGAAAAATGCATCGTGTGAACTGGCCTTTAAACACCGCTCCGTCTTCGCTCTTCGCTACGTGAGGCAATTGCCAATGTTGGTGGTCGCGCTGGTTCACCAGACTGTAGTTGCACTGCTCAACTTGGAAGCAAGCTCAAGGTGTGGGTCGTTTCTTCCTCGTACTCACTTGCCGACTGGTATTTGTTCTCGAGATCTCCATCAGCAATGAAGGGCTCTAACTCGGTGTTCAGCTTCTTGACTTCTTCATAATTTACCTCAAGCTTTCTTTCTATGGATTCGACTTGAATTGCATCCACTGTGTTGAGAGTAGCGGTGGGCTCTCTGACAATCCGGGTATTTCGTGCTCTGCGAGAAGTCCTTTTCGTTCGCACTTTTTCCATGTTTGAATGAATTGAGAGGTTGTTAAGCTTCGGCTAATAGAGTTGCTTACATGTTACGATGTCGATCCAAATTTCGGGCAAGGTTAGTCCATGGAGACAGCTCGTTCACTGCTCAGCAACTGACTTCATTTATTTGAGGGTCGTTCTTGGCTTGAATTACCGGGTTTCGGCACCATTCAGTTGTTGCGTTAATTGAACGTCAAAGACTTGCGGTTAGAAACATAATGGATTTACTATCCACATGGCGAAGTTAATCTCTGGGTGTCAGTCATCGCAGTCATTCCGTACATCATCTTCTTCAATCTGCATCTAGCCAAACCGTTTCTTCATCTTCCTCATTTCCGTCAACCGCATATTTACACGAGTACTGTGCGGCTTTTTCCCGTGAGCAGGAGGTTTCAAAATTACTATTCACAACAGACGCAATGCACGGCGAACGCTCGACGCGATTGATCAGATAAAGTCCGCATCACTAGCACCCCAGTAGAGTTAAAGCCCCTCGATCCTGGGAAAAATGGCGGAAATGCTCGGAGACACGTGCCGCGCGCCTCTTCTCGGAAGAACATGGCGTCTGGAATCTATACTCCGTTTCAGCGTATGTGTTGTACCGCAGCGAAGGCTGGAAGCGCGATCTCACAGCATTTGCAGCCGCCCTTAATGCGCGAGAGCTTGTGCCGACGAGATGTGCATTGAGCAAGGAGCACAGCCTTTCCTGCGGTACATCATAAGATGAAACTAAAGTCGCTGGATCCGGGGAAAGTAGCGCCACTGCCTTTCCTACCTGCCAGCCGGACGCAAACAGATACTAACATACAGACGACCAAAATTTCGCAAGGCGATTGGCTAATGTGTCTACGTTGTCATAGAGATCGCGATCTCGGTCCATTTCAATCGCCCAGACTTCCAGAGGGTCGTTTTAAACTAGTCGCGCTAACATCAAGATGGAGCATCATCGTACTGGAAGCGTTCCCCGCCATAATAAGCATCTTTGGCACTGTGTATCCAATCAACATATCGAAAATGCCCATCTCCGCGGATCTCTTACAATTATATTGATCTTCTTGCGTATTTAAAAACAGTAAACCTATTTTTGAGTTGTACCAAGCACCGACACAGCATGTAGCGGTGGTACGAAGATGTACGCGTGTTCCGCCGGTGTGTGGATAGCGAAACCTAGGCATACGAGTAACGTCTCCATAAAGCTATCGGTCACCAGAGAATTCAGATCGGCTCACCAAGAACGGAGGGGTCAAGGTGAAATTGCTCATTTCACGAAACAAGATGGCGACCATACCGGGAGCTCGGCGCTACTTTCCTAGGCTCCATTGACTTTTGGTGAAACACAGTATAGCTTAGTGCAGCGCTGTGCCGCCATGATCTTCCCAAGAACTGCACGTTGCACGTCCCTCGAGCATCGTCGCACCTTGCGCTACATTTAAAACATTACGGGGCTTTAAGTAGAGTAAGTAGAGTCAGCCGACAGCGCTTCCGCCATCCAAACTTTGCTCTTGAGCAAAAAAGAAAAAAAATAGAAAATGGTTTTGCGTTTGGGCGAGCGCAATTTCTATTTGGAGCCTCTGCTCTGTTCTTGATTTATTCTTGATGGACGCTCGCTTAAAGGGATACTTCAACGAAATTTGAAATATACTCCTCGTGTTCAGAAATAGGCTGAATATAATCCGCAATATCCGTGGATGACAACCGCATGTTTGTATTTAGAGCCGGATGGCTGTATTTTTCTTTTATAAACGGCCTGCTCTGGCAAGCGCTCGGAGAGCAGCCAGTGGAGAGCACGACACATTCGACGCAATCATGACGTAGTTTGTTTCGGGATGAACAAATCTGCGGCGAATCTGACGTTGTCAGGATGGCTTAGCCGTTCCATCCACCGAAGCGTTCAAAGCACGTTAGCGATCGGGCCAGCGCAAATAACTGCAAAGCTACTTTTGTGCGAAGGTTGAGTGGCGGGTTAGTGCTCTATAATCTTGTAGAGGCAGAATAGCTGCGTCTGGGACACACAAGAGAAAGGTCTGTTGAGCGGAGATTTCCTCCTTCGCCTCTTCTCTTGTGCTGGCCGTAGAGCTCTCGGGATGACGTCAGGTTCAAAGCATGTATAGTTCTTGGCGAGACTATTATCGCCACTACCTATCAAGGTACCTAGACGGGCATTACAGACGAGGCTTTAGCGCCACCCACAAGGTGCTCTTTGCTAATGGTTTAATTTGCTTTCAAATATATTTTCGTGTCTCTCTTTATAATATATTGGTGCGTCCGATGTGATACTGCTCCTTTCAACACGTATAGACCAAAACATAAGCGCCGAAATTTTGTTCCAGTATTCCATTAAACACCGCGCAAAACATCTCCTCGCTTCAGCGCGTTAATAAAATCGTTATTTCCACCATGGAGGCACGAAACAAGGGTCAATGACGTAGCAGTGTCTAAGCAACACGCGGAGCGAAAGTGCCGAGTTGTAGATTACGTGGCGTACCCAGAAAAACGACTGTAAAACAAGCATGTCTCTCATATGAACCATGGGAAACGGGGCAGCTACTGGCTGCCATTAGCCGCATATCGAGCTAGCCATCTGGTGGCGGCGCTTGCAACAAAAAATAGGAGAGGATGTGATTTTAATGCAATTAAATGCAAATGTGCAAACGAGCTGTACAAGAATGACGAGAATACTGTCTGGAGAGGGGGAACAAGAGGGACAAAGGACAAACACAAATCTCCAAACACGGCTAGGTGATTGGTGCTCGACAGAAAAAATCTGCCTGGTAAGTGTGAAACCTGTTTGCTCTACTGACGTCTAACCCCTGGTTAGATCAGTTGGTAGAGCGCTCCACTGGAAATGGAGAGGTCCCGGGTTCAATACCCGGACCAGGCGGATTTTTTCGGTCGCGCACCACTCACCCAGCAGTGTTTGGAGATTTGCGTTTGTGCTTTATTTCTCTTGTTCCCCTTCTCCAGGAAATATTCTCGTCAAAGGAGAGGAGTTTTTCTGGCAGCTGCAAAGCACGTGTTGGTCGTTTTGACTGACAGAACGTGAGTCCTATCCGAACGCTGAAGCAGTACTGCTGTCTAATCTGCTAACCGCGTTACACTTCTTTAGGGGAGGCCGAAACTTCAGCACTATTTGGCTTCGTTATAGCGGAGGTATTACGTCTTCTACACGTCCCTCTCTCACATCCACGTCCCCCATAGATTAGACAGAAAGGCAATCCCAAGGATGTTGAAAACGAATCACAGTGTATGACCTTCCAGGAAGATGTTTCCACCGGAAAACGATGTCTGCCTTGGGATAGATCTGAGTTCGTAAGCCGTTTCACTTGCTCCCAACGGCTAAGTGTCACATTGCAGGCGTTGTCTGAGATTAGTCTTGTTTCACAATGATCAGACGTATTGAAAGCTACTTGTGCGGTCACGTGGCTTCTTCTGGAGCACTGTGCTCTGAGACCTCTGACGCACAAAAGCGGCTGCGAATAAGATGCAAGACGCGCTCAAGGAGCAGTGCGGTGCATGCAACAGTAGCGTGGAAACTAAGTCCTATAGGGAGTATTCACTGGCGGCCATATTTGTGGGCGTGGTTGCTGAGCGCGTGCTGACGGCGAGCTTCCACAGTTCTTTTGCAACGTGCATTCCGCACCATTAAGAGTGCCGGTCTTAGCAGCCTATTGATGTGAGCTCGTTCTAAGCATGCGCTCTAAACAGCACCCACAAATATGGCGTCCAGTGAATACTCCCTATACGCCGTTCACCTTAAAGCGGAGACTGCAGCCAATGCCAAAAGCACGAGAGCTCAAGGTCGTTACTTTGAAGCGTTCTTCCGCAGAACGAGCACTCGCGCTAAAAATGCACGTCTCAAAGCCAGAAACGCGCGCTAGCTAGCGCTCTTCGGCTGCAGTCTCAGCTTAAGGGAGATCAGAGTATTAGTGATATTCACTGGGTATTCACTGGACGCCATATTTGAGGGCGATGCTTCGACCGCATGCTAAGAACGAGCTCACATTAATAGCCTGCTAAGACCGGCAACCTTGATGGTGCAAAATGCACGCTCCAAAAGGACTGCGGAAGCTCGCCGTCAGCACGCGCTCAGCAGCGCACACGGATATGGCGGCCAGTGAATCCTCCCTATACTTGAGCGCGATGTTAACAGCGCAGATGTGAGTGAGAAAACGTATTTATTTAGAGAAAGTCTATTTCACGTTTTGTTCATAAAAAGATAAAATTATCCCAGTGGTGACGGGGAGAGGCGAAAAGGGATTGCGGGAAGGGTATGAGCAGAACTACTTCCTACTTATCTTTTCAGATTAACTAAAATCTTGGCGGTGTGCAGTGCCCCTTGTGGAAGCATTGTGGAATCTCATGGTAAGCTTGAGTTGAGCGCCAGTGGACTGAAGTATGGCCGCCAGTGGCGAGGAGACCGAACAATGGGAGCCACTTTGCCAAGAACAGTTTTACACAGAGGTCGATATCTACCCAACGTGATGTACGGGCAGAATACTGGTCACGATCGGTGCGTTAGCCTTCTGCTGCGACTCGTGTTTAATACAGATTGCAAGTTCATTAATTCCTTGCGTAACTGTTACGTTTGCTCAGTGGCCACATAATCGCACGTACTTTAGTTTTCCCCTGATCTCAACCAATGACGGTGTGCGCTTACCTACCTTGTCATCGATCGTTCCTTTTGCATTCGTTACATGGCTCTCTAATTAACGTTCCGGTGAACCAAACAGATCTATGAAAACTTTCTCGCCGTAAATCCGAGCACTGGAGCAGCATTCTGCTAGGTCAGACACACGCTGCGTCACGGACATAAACGAAACAAAAAAATGTAAACACTTCCGCCACCCGCAAGGTAAAACCAACGAGGTACAGAACCTTTAAACGATAAACTGGCAACTGAAAGTGAAACCCAGTTGGCCGCCGCCATGTTGCACATTTTTTTACTCGGCGACACGTGACCTTATATTTTTATATCTAGACTTTAACAAAGTACAGGGCACAAATAATCGCTTATTGATCTTTAAGAACTGTACCGACCACATAATTTATGTTTCGTATGTTTTAAGTCCAAAATGTGCTGGTACGACACGAAGTCAGGGAGGGAGCTTCGCAATGCCTCCGCTAAATGCCGTCAGCCGCGGTGCTGTATTTGGGTTTTTATCGAAGCTAGACAGTGATCTCTGGGGCTATGTGTATTGAAAAAATAGTTTATCATGATTTTTCAGCGCTTGCAATACAAATCTCGGCTCAGTTTTGCGTAAAAGAGTCAGGATTTGGTACGGTCGCGTGTATAGTAAAAATTGTGCAGCAGGGCGGCAGCCATGTGGTAGTAACATTTGCCTGGCGAAAGGGATACCAGTCTATCGCTCTAGGCTACTCAGCTCGTAGGATAAAACACAGCGACCGCTGAGGCGTGACATCGAAGCCCCGAAGGGGTACTTTCGTAGCAGATGGACTTAACTGAACGGTGAAGATGTGAGCGCGCACCTTATATAGTACACATAGGCGTTTCGTATATGCTTCCTTCGCTGAAGCTGTGAACAAACTGTGGCGCCCTCGTTTCGGGTTGCACAAAATTGCTTGACCGGGCCCTGCACTACTTATGGCACTTTCGCTGAGCTTTTATCTTTCAGTGTAGTGCTGACGAACAGGATAACAACTTTTTCGACTTCCGAAATCGGCTAGAGTTAACGCTGCAAGACAATCGAAAGTGCCAGAATCATGGCACCCCGCCGGGGTACGCGTCTCTTATCTCTGCGTGGAGAAGCCAGAAAATTGAACGTCCGGACGCTTTTTCTTTTTCCTTTTTCTTTGAGGCGCATAAAACGGCTTCTCTTGGGTCACGCTCTTAGCGGCGTAACTTCGACCTGAGCTTCGAACAGCGTTCGAAACTTTTGTTGTTCGTTGTGTTTTCCTCGTGATCTCGCGTTTCGTACTAGAGCAGACACGCGTCTACATGTGTGGCAGTTTGAGACGCTCAAATCTGTTCTACCCAAAAAAAGTCCTAACGAGTTCCTTTTCGCAGAGTCCCTGGGCAACGCCGGACGGCTATTCAACCGAGTAGCACACCTGAAGAAAATATCGTAGGGTTTCAGAACCAACGAGTGTGTAGAGCATTTCAGCTGTGTGCATAAAAAAGGAGCGAGTTTTCGTGGGTGTAGGACAAAATGGTCCCGGACAAAATGGTCCCGTTCAAAATGGCCCCGGAGAGTATGGTCCCAAGCGCAAACCCAGGCAAAATAGTCCCAAGTGCTTTTATGACTTCCTGGGAGTTTTCGAAATTTTAGTGAACAAGCAACTCTGAAGCTGTATTCAAAACACGCATTATGTATATTTTAACGCATTTAAGGTTTTGTTATGTAATCAAGAAAATGAGAAAAAAGTTCACAAGATGATATAGGTTTTAATATCACTCACTTGTCTCTATGGCTCCAATTCGCGAGGGTAAGAGCACGGTACAAAGCTGGAGCTTGGAAATGAGTACACATACACACGCACACTCTAAAAGATCAAGGTCGCAATGTACTCTGCGATTGATTAGAACAACCCATATTAACATACACAAAACAGTCGACGAACGCCATTATTACGTTTTGTTTTCAGCACTGCTTGATTGGTCCTATCAGGTCGTAGCGTAAGCTTAGCGGTGACTTTAGTAAAGCGTAGCCTGCGGTGCGCAAGTTCGTCTAGTCCTCGCTCAGGGGTGGTGGTGACCGCAAAGCGCCGAGCTCTGACTGGTGTGATTGTAAGGATAGTAAGTGGACCTTAATGCTAGTCGCCTTGGGGTCTACACACTGTCCTTTCATTCCTAGCCAATCAGAGCTCGGCGTTCCGGCGTCATCGTAACCCCTGAGCAAGAAGCAGACGAACTGGCGCTCCACATTGACGCGGGAAGAAATTTTAAGACAATCCCACAATATAATTTATACTTTTATGTCAGCGCAATGGCGCTGCAAGCAAACGCGTGCACATGATGATTGAGACATTATCATTCAGATACTACATATTTGTGATGGTGTGAGTGCAGTCATGTATCTCCACTGCGCGATAACGTTAAAGATCACAGGCAAGCACTGCACTGGCAAAATGTATCGTCTACAGTGTAAACCAGCGTCGCTGCTCCTCAAAGGCAGACCGACATTTCACTGAATGAACACGAACCTCAAATATATTGTTTTGTGATGGAGTGTTATGAAACAACATTTTTCTTGTAGCATTTTTTTATATAAATTATTATAGATAGTTTGATATGCGCACTTGTATAATATTTCTGTAGTATACCTTTGTCTTCTTCTTGGCTCAGCTACGGGAATACAATAAGTTTTCAATTGAATATGCAAACTTTAAAATGGTTGTCGTCCTATATCGTAAGTATTCAGCAAAACATCTTTTTATCTATGTCTAATGTGCAGCAAGTGCAAACAATCAACTGACCCCCCAATACACGCCAACCTTGTCTGGGACCTATTTGTCCGCGTGTGCGCTTGGGACTATTTTATCTGTTACCATTTTGACCGGAACCATTATGAGCGGGACCATTTTGTCCGAGACCACTTTGTCCAGGACCATTTTTCCGGATCCCTGTTTTCGTACGTCACTTTAGTACAAATGGTTATATGTGCTAAACGAAGAGCGCCGAACAAACAGGGACAAGGAACGGGACAAGACGAAGAGCACTCTCAGATAAAGGTGTACTGATACGAACACAATATTAATACCATCATTCTAACTATTCGTTGAAAAAACAAACTCTGTATCTGTCAACCGCATTGACGGGGCACTGACGCACATGCGTTCTCCTTCCTTTGTGATACAGAATGCATCAAAAAATCTCAAATCTGCGTATCTCCCCGTGAAATTTCTTTGTGCTAATTTTGGGTAATATGGACACCTATTCCAGTGCACTGCCAGATTGCCCGGCGGGGACTGTTTTAAAGATAATGCATGTTATCTTGTTACCGTGCATAACCTTGCCTGTTATGTTGTTTGCTTGTTATTGTGTTATCTGCGGACGCTAGAATGTTTTGGCGAAATACCTAAAATGGCCCGCGTTGACGTGGCGTGCGATCGAAGTCCCGAAACATTGAGATTTTCTATTAACAACTCTCGCTGTAATATCGCTGTGATCAAATTAAATATGTTATTGTAACATTTATCGGATACCCCTCGAAGGGATTTATCTCTCCTCTAGTTAATCGCTTCTTCTAATTTCCTCGATGTTTCTTGCGTCACGGCTTGCAGAACTATTTTTGTTACTATTGTAGTAAGCGTGGTTAACGACGCTGACGCTGAAGGACGCCAGGCCATCGCGGGAGTTTTTCATATAGTTACACACATAATTTCGTTGCAGAGTCGTGTCGATTGCCAATATTTTTTTGCGATTGTGTCTGTGTGGCGGCGTAAGAATTCCACGGTCGTGTCGCCGTCGAAGTGTTCACTCTGCCCGCTTGATAAAACGGATAACAGAAATAACCACCTAGACTACGGTTCACAAGCTTCGTCAGCGCTGAAGTCTTCCCTTCGTAGGTTTGGTGTTGGCCCCTTGACTAAAATTACTTTGCCATGTCTTATGGCTATGGGCGTTTTTTTGTTTTTTTCTGCGATGTTTTTTCTGGGGCTGCCTGAAAATGCTTACGGTGCGCTGCGTGAGATGATCGGGCCACCCCACCGGCGTGCGGCGTCACCGGACTGCTTATGCTTCTCAAGCTTTATAAAATAAAAGTATGATCCGAAATGACGCCTTTAGGTTACTACGTATTCATATGTAAAACGTGCAGCCAATGCAAATACCTTTTGTTGCATTTGTTTCAAGGTAACTCATTTGAATATATGTTCGTGTCGTCATACTGATGTCTTGGATGTAAGCGCGTTTGTGAAAGTTAAAATCGTGTTTGGCAGTCAACCTCGACAAAAGCAGATCGACAACCGTCCGGTCCTTCTCTTCACAGACGTGCATCGCCTTGCGACAATGCCGTCCAGCTAGATCAGCACCGAGCTTCGCCTCTTCCGTTCCAGCCATTAACAGATGTTGTTGATGTCTCCCTGTCGCACAGCTGACCACGAACTATTTTGTTCATATATCACAGCGACCACATCCCGCCTGCTACAGAAGAGTATTTTAGGTTTCCAACCGGTTTTTGACTACCCAAGTAGAAACATTTTTTGGGGCAAAATTTGGTGTTTGTCTGGCAATTTAGGGCTCCAAACATATGTAATGCAAAGCTATAACCAAATGTTATGTTTTTTGGCCAGAGTCTGTGAACTCTGGCGGTAAATAAAAAATGGAGCGGTTTCGTGTTTCAGAAAAATACTTATATCGCCTTCAGTTGGACTTGATAATCGCGAATATCGCGATTATATTATTTTTCACTTTAGTGCACGAAGGCTGCAGAAAATCATTGTTAAAGTACGCTTTGAAGGCGTGTCGTCATATCCATTGTTTTTGGAATCCCCGGTTTCGCGCATCTTCACCGCCTATACAAAATATACAAGCGCACACTCGCTATTAAGGAAAAAAACAACAAAAAAACGTCACGATTGGTGCTAATCCGGGGGATTATATCTGGCAAGCTTTGACCTGGCCGCGATGCCCACACAAGCGGCTCGAGCTTGACAGCCGAACGATCTGGGTAGGACGTAACGACTGGTCAGTGGTTTTTCGTAAGGTTTCGCGTTTAGTTACATCTTCCGGGTAATCAAACGTTACGTTCGGAATCAGGGGATGAGAAAACTATAGAATTCACGTCTAACTTTTTTTTTCAAGAACCGGTTCAGCTTTCATTTAAATCGTCAGGCAGGAGCCGGAGTTAGGTTTCGTTTCTTGTTGTTCGGCGGTTCTCACAAGGATTCATGTGGCCCCAGTTCCCGAGGGGTTGCCATTGGCAACTCCTGGCTTAAATTACTAAAAAGTTCCAGGATTGGTCTTCACTGCTGATTGTTCGGTTGATACGAGGCATCTTTGAATCATGTCGTGCAGTTTTGAAATGTTGTGGCATACCAGAAAAAAAGCACAAAATATATACCTTGATAATAACTAGCGCCTTAGATAAATAACATATTAGGCCCAAGTAAAGTTCTTTGTATTGCCACACTTGAGCCAAGTTGGGCATTTCTCTGATGTGCTGCTTGGGTATAAGTGTTCACAATGGGACGAAAAAAAAATAAACATTGCGCTCCGTATAATTTGAAAGTATATTTCGATCACGCTATTTGCTACAATCCCCTTCCAGATTACTGTGATTGCCTACCGAATGTAATGTGGAAAAATAAATCCGGGACTATATTTAATAACAAAATGTTTTGTATATCGTGTCTTTAAACACCACATCTAGAAGCTAAGCGAAAAACACATACATCTACCGCTTACTCGTGGTCACTGCAAGCCAGTACACCCTGGGGTTATATATTTAATATATTTGTTTTTTCAAGGTTCTCGTACTTAGAGCAGCGTTTTGCTTCAGGCTCGACCAGTCCACGTCCATGCATACTTAAAGAGTCACTGTCAGATTTATTTTAAAGTGATAGTAAAGCTAATTTCAAGAAACTATTTATTCTAAACTGGAGATGAAATGTGAGTTTGTCACAAAGAAAGATATAATTAAGTTTTGCAGACTGCGGACATAGCGCAAACACGGAATCATTTGTTGTACATTACGCTATCCTGGAGATTCGTCGTCCCTTTGCAATTTAGAACGTCAATCTTTCATCTTATTCTAATCAGCTCAATCATACTGGTAAAATGAAAGGTGTCTTATTCAATAACCATAAAGTCTCAGTAGAAAATTAATCAATGAATAAAAATTCTGTCTTTTATCTCTGTCTAGACATCTATACTCGCTTAAATACTTGCCTCCACTTTTTGCCGTTCATGCCTTTTCCTTTGAACGAATGTCACGTCTTTCAGACGTTTCCAATGCATTGAAAAAATTTCAAATAGGGAGTCATGTGGTAAAACTTCGGTGGCCTTTCTTGTAAGTGTTTTGGAAGAAGAGCTGCAATTTTCTCAAAATTTTGGACGCAACGAATCTTGTTTACAGCTACTGGAAGCGGGTAAAATACGAGAGCTCCGTCTGCCAGAAATGTTCGTTGAAGTGAAATGAACAATTTTCGCTAAAAGCGAATGTCACAGTGTTGAAATACATGCAGACATTTGGAGAATGTGCTTTGTCAAAGAGTTCAACGGCGTTCTTATTCCACGAAGCAGCAATCGGGCAGAGCAAATTTGATTTCAGCGACGAGAAAATCAAATGCCACCGGAGGAATCCTATTTTGAGGTCAAAGTTAAGCAGCGTGTAAAAAGAATCCGGTACTTTGGGTGAAATTGTGAAAAAGAAGCTCAAGCACAAGAAATATTTTGCTGCGCAAAAAAGAGCGACGTGTTCTTTTTTTACCCGACTTTTATATGAAAACGAGAAGTGCCTCTCTCATACTCAGAAAAACAAAACGAACAAAGAAATATGCCGTATAATATTTTCATCGTGTTTGAGAAATTAATAGAATGATCTCACCGGGCATTCCACGCTTGCCTGACGCCACCGTAACTTTAGCTCACAGGAGGCACGCGGCAGAGCACAAGAGGGCTCGTGCTGCCTAGTGCGGTCCTCGCGCAGACGTGGAGATATGTTTTCGCACGTACGGAGGTCCTAAATTTCTCTTTATGAATAGGCCCGTTGCTCTCGGGCAGGGGAGTGAGCGCGTCTGCAAAACACTACCATGTAATGCTAGCTGCACGATCGACTCTATACGACCATAAAATCGTCTCTGTAACATTGAATTATGCACGAGCCACGTTCGAATACAAGCGTCTATCAGCGCAAAAACAAAACTTAAACAAAATTCATTATGCAGCTAGCGGTTTCAGCGTTCTATCAAACATTACCTTCAGCCCCCGTGAGCAAGTATGTTTCACTTTACGTGATAGAGAAGCCAGCTACGTGGAATCGACCGTTCTCTCGAATAATGATTGTACTGCGCGACCAAGCGTGCTTGGAAGGTACACTGCAAGCTCGGACCTCGCTCTTGTCGCCTCTGCCACGCTGACAGTTGCAATGAAACGGAGTAGAAAAAAAAAAACTAGTGGGGAAGCGTTATGACGCATGTTCGAAACGCGAGCCGCAAATATTCTAGTTTGCTCCCCTCAAGGGCCGCTGAAAACTTGAGAGCTGCGGGCCTATGGCGTCAGCAGCGGCGTAGCCAAACTGGCTGGTTTAATTGGAATATTCGAAGCGAAAGCGTTTCCACAAACCGTCAAAGAATCTCCTCCAAAACACTCCCTCAGAACGTAACTAAAACGTTTGCGTGTTCACGCGATCGACAAACACTATGATACCGGGCTGTGTGAGGCTTCCATCGGTGGCCCTTTCAGTCGCGGTCACAAATGTTAGCACATCGGGGAAGAGACGGCCGACAGACTCTCTCTGAGGTGTGTTTTTTGACGGTCCTATTGCATGGGAATACGAAACCTCCTATAAGACAGGTTCCAAGCATACAAATGTATGAAGTGATCATGTTTCGAACACACGAAAACTTTCATTAGTCATGTTCGAAGCGTATTACGTACGACGCAAAGATGCCTCGAAGATGCTTCAGACTTGTCCGCAGATATTTCTGTCACCATGTCTGCGGAGACGTCCGCGTCTTTCGTATGGCCCATGTCCGCGTCTTTCGTATGGCCCATGAGCAGCGTAAGTACGGTTGAACTTTTCAACTTCCCACACAATCGAGAAAACACCTTGATACCGCTTGATTTGACGCTTATTTTCGTGTTCCTTTAGAGTTAAAAGGCAAGGAGCGTGCGACGGGCAGGCAGAGCGAAAAGCGGTTGTCAAACTCACTCTGTCGGCCGCGATCGGAAGCCGGTGTGGAGAGCGAGCGGTGCGCACGCAGAGATGGCCGGCTGCTTCGCACCTGTGTTGGCGCGAGCACATCGACTCCGGAGGCGTGCAATACGACCTGCCGGATCCCAGACCCCGGGGTTTGGGCTCCCGCGTGGTCGGGCACGGCGCCATCTTTCGGAGCGCGCAGCAAACACCCGCGCAGCTCCGCGGTAGTTTGAATCCGCTCCCCTCACGACCCCTGTCTGGGTCAGAAACTGGAAACTATAAGAAACTGTCTTTTTTTTTCAAATAGAAAACGTATTTTTTTGCATTATTAATTTTTTTTTTTTGCTGGTGGGTATCTATGTCTAAGTGTATGTATTTATTATTTTATTTATTTAAATGGGGGGAGTGGTATAGTTAACATACAAAGGTAACATTTATTTGAATGATTTGTTTTATTCTGTTCAGATGATGGCTTCAGCAGGCCGTTCCGGTCTTCAGATATAAATTCAATTGATCTTCATCAATGTTGAGGAGCCTTAGGATGATTCGAGCTTAAATTTTTTGTCATCGAACGTCGTTCCTCAACTGTATGTTAGGTAGGTTTATCCCATTACTTAACTGGCATGGTTTTCACGAATACGTTGTTATCGTTTACACTGGATTGTGTTTCGAGTGTTTTTCTAGCGATAACGTTTGTGTACTTATGTATTCTTGTTTCCGTTTGTTTGGCGTTTTATTTCTAATATGGCTTCGATGCATTACAACTGTTGATCGTGTACGCGTATACTTTTTTTTTAGTTTTGCGCGTATGTCTACTGCTGAACATTACGGCCGGTGTCGGCAATTTTCATATATTGCCTGGTGACATCTTCACCTTTTGTACCGATCCACATCCAGGGTGTTCTCGCCTTGTAAAGTATAGGTATGATTATTTGATCTATTGAAGACCACCTTATCTCTGGCAAGTACAATAAATATCTTTAGACTGCGTTTGATCCCGTTACAGTACTCCTGACTACATCCGACTGGGAGTATGGGCGATTCGGATTCCAGTGCTAAATCAACACTACAGAGGGGAATAATGTAACGTTGAGTTGAACCCGTCTGTCCAACAACGCAGCACTGTGCCAACGTTGTATTTTTAAAACGAAGCCCGAGGGCAACGCTGCATCCGCAAAGTCAGAGCTATTACCAGCGCTAAGGTAGCGCCGTGCTGTACACGCGAAGAGGCACCTATAATTGTGCGCACCTTATGTCCTAATCAAACTTAAGGTGAAGACGCTATTTAAAGCTGGTTTATATAATTGCGGTCAAAGTGCGATTAATTGCGTTACGAACGCTTACGAATGCAAGCGACGACCTTCTAACACGGGATGCCAAGGCGCACATTTTGAGAGCATGTCTATGCTGTCTGAAACCCAATCATCGAAAAATCTGTTTTATAATATTTGTAATAAAAGCGACATATATTATTCGCAACAAATAAAACACGATCCCATGTAGCTCGCCAAAAGAATGCATTTGGCAACAATTTGCGAAACGCAGGGGCCTTGCTTACTATGGCCTAATACGGCTTTTTAATGACACTTTCCAGTGATAAAATCATCTGCCCAACGGTAGCCATAGTTCGGCAATCCTGGGGCATGCCAATGTTTGTGTTTTTCTCTTGTCCGTCATAGGAGTGCTAAAGTAAGTGCCACACTTGAGCCACATCTGCGAAAAATAAGTTTACTTGGAGATTCGGGACGCATGCGAAATTTTGGCTTTTCTGTGGTTGACCACTCGAGTGCCAAATATGAGCCAAAAATGTCATATATATGCCAAAAATGTCAAGGAAAACCCAAAGTCATGTCGAATTTTTACTTTTTTTTCTGGATTGGCCAAAGGGTGTCATTGCACGTGCTACAAAATAAAAAAATAAACACAAATAATGAACGTTTCAAACACAATGGTCATATGTCATCATTCTCGTTAATATCGCTAACTGCTTGAGAAATAACATACTAAAATAAAAACCGCTAGCATTTTATTCTGTGTACGTTGAGTGTGAACCAAGCGTGGTGCTAGAAAGCCATGGCTACTATCTCTTTCTTTAACGGCAGGTTTTGATATTAATTAATCACAACGCAAAACAAGCACAGATCTACACTCGATTCTTCAAAACTTCGCATAGAAAGTATAATATGTTGAAGATACCAGCGCGCATCATTCTCACTCAACACTCGCTCGACTGTGAAAGTTTTGGTGACGTCGCGTTAGGATTTCAGCGCATCCGTTAGAGTGTGTATAACACTCCGACCAGACATCGGCCTGTGTATCTTCGCGCGACCACAACAAATCAGCGCATTCTTCGTTCGCCAAATTACCGTTGTCTGGTCCAGTCGCGACAATAGATTCTGCCCATGTTATGGGTAAAAATTCATGGGATGACCTAAATAATATAAAATAAAAAGTCGCCAGCAGAAACAAACCCAATTTATATTTTATTAAGTAGCAAAGCAACCGCGCCCTGATTTTACCTCATCGGCCCTCTATCCCAATGCACAAATGATCTAGCCCCAACGGCACCGGTTTTGATTGCCTGATTCTGACATTTGCTCGAAAATTGAGTCACAAATTTAGCAGGTTCTAACCGGACTACTAGACAGTGAGGTGTAACTCTGACACTTGTTTGATGATTTGAGACCAAAAACGCCAGATGATCACCTAACTTCCAAAAGAGATGCATAAATATGGTACTCGTTAGGCGATTTAGGCCAAGAAATGCCATATAACAGCCGAACTATCCGAAAGTAGAGACTATGCTTTGCACTTCTTTGGCGATTTGGACCCAGTTATGCCAGATAAGAGTAGAACTAAAAGGCAGTCAGCCTTTCTCTGGCAATTCAGTGGTGATATGAGCCCAAAGATGCCAGATTACAGCAGAACTACCACTCAGCGTGAGCCTAACTCTAGCAGTTAATTAGCAATTTTGGCCCAAATATTACAGCAACCTACAGGGCAGAGTAGCCTAACTTTGTAATTTGTTTCGCAAATTAAGAAAAATATAGCCCAATTTCTGGCAAAGAATGCCAGCTTCGGCTCTACTGTGTCTTCTTCGAGCTTCTGAAAGCCCAAATTCCCGGACAAAAGACAAAGCTTGGCCATGAGCTCTGTGTTATATGGGAATGGTTTGCACACAGCCTTAGTGCTGTTGGCCCACTTGCCCAGTCTGAGTGAGAGCTTGGGAACAGGGTGAAGGTTTTATTCTTAATAATTCAGCGAAAATTAACATTGATGTTCCAAAATATATGCGTTTCCGGCTTGATAATCAGCCGTTTTCCTACTGCGCGTTCAGAAATAAAATATCAAGTCCTACACGACATAAAAAGTATTCCCTTTTCGCCTGAATTCAGTGCTAAATTAAACAAATTGCCTGCATCCCTAACTAACTTGCACCATGATGACCGCAGCTTTTACGAACTCACTGTTTTTTTCTAACTCAAGTCAGTTAATTTTGTTAACTCGGTAAACATGCGTTATTTTTACATGTAGTCTAAGACTTGTTTAATGTCTTGAACCATCCTGCCATTTCTTTGTTGCAATATTTAATCGGTCTTATATTTTGCCTCTCCTACAACAT
Organism: Ixodes scapularis; assembly: GCF_016920785.2. Lineage (NCBI taxonomy): Eukaryota > Metazoa > Arthropoda > Arachnida > Ixodida > Ixodidae > Ixodes > Ixodes scapularis. Next base: position 50,285,349 of record NW_024609882.1, read on the forward strand.
CACTAATTTTCCGAGGTAGCATTATAAAATATATTAACCGATCGTGCGCAATGATACTAAACTACACAAGCAACAGAGCATCCAGAACGTCATTTGAGGCACATGGTGAAGTCCTGCCACTACCACTACATAGCTTAGCAATCCTGGGAGTTCAAAGAGGAAGAATCCCTTTTACGCTTTCCATAAGATATAAAGCGTTCGGAACAAAACGACCAGATTTGGCTAAGCGTGCCTGAAACCACCTTTGCTTTACATCGATGGGGGAAGTAAGCTTGTGGCGGCAACAGAAAAGTTACGACGTTTTAAATGGTAGAATTTTTTGTGTACCTTTAATTAATTTGTGATGTCTTGCCTCTGCATGCACCTTTACAACAAATACCGGAAAGTAAAAGAAAAAAAAAACACTAGTACAAAAGTCCTCTTTTTGTAATGTTATGCGTTTTTTTATCTTTCAGCCAATTGTGTGTCCCTTTTTGTGCAATTATTGCATATGTTATATTACGTTCCATATTTTCTAGCAAACAGTGAACTTCCCAGGGTTGAAAACCGGACAGGTAAAAAGATGTAACTGTAAAGTCTCTGCTCATTCTACAAGATAATAAAAAAGGCACAAATAAAATGCGCATCACAGTCGCCCGGCTAAGGACTTCCAGAGTTGGACGACTTTTATGTCGAAACACTAGGAGGAAATGTGACCATCTAATATTACCAGTCATAACTCCCCCTACCTTTATAGCTCACTTTTTTTATTAGTTGTCTTTCAAGGCATGACAATATGTCTCATCTTGTTTTTCTTTTGTTTTTGTTATCCTGCTTCTTTTACGCAACGGTATATTTTAACAAATATACTTGAAATAATTCAAACGGTGGGCAGACAGCAACTTAATGTACAACAGGTTTGATGCCTTCGATAGAAAGCACTTTTTGTTCCTGGAATACTCCGACGACCCCTTCACCCACATTTTCCTATAGTCACGTTTATATCACACATTCTCTTTAAAAATCTATATCCATATGACCACGGCCATTAGTGCGGCTCTTTATATAAAAACAATTCTAAAATATATGATTCTTTAGCAAATAAGGTAACGGCACAACTTTATGTCACGTCGTATTTCCGTGATTCGTGCTAAGTGTTTGCGAAAGTAAATTATTTGGGTGTGAAGTAATACGTAAACACTTTGATACCGTGAGGCAACTTGAAAACTGCTCTGGAGCCAACTCTCAACACTGCAGTGGATGAAAAGGTATTGGACAGGAGTTCGTTTCCTGCTCAGAATATAAATACAAGCGGAAGGAAGTCTACCAAGGCTACGCAGTTAGCGCGTAGCCCTACTCGGCCATCGAAGATTTTCTTCCCCTTATTGCACGATGCGGAACTTTGCACGAAACTTCAAGACCGCTTTGAAGTTTCTACAAAAGATTGGCCTGATTGTTTATCTATGAAGAGACATCCATGACATAAGAACCGAATCAATTGTATCCGCCTCAAGTCTACAGCTTGAACTTCCTACCGTAGGAGTAATTCGGAAAAATCGCTAACTATTATGCATCTATATTTTAATCATTCTTGGTTTCTTTATCTCCTACTAGTCCAGCGTATTGAAAAATCTTCCGGAGTAAGTCAGTAGAGCCAATATCGCCTCTCTGATTGAGGCATTTGCATAGACGTCACATTTCCCGGTTTGCTTGCAAGAGAGATGAGGAGGGCCGAGGCTTAGGTTAATACGACTCGAAGATTTTCACTCTAGCTTTTAGCCTGCTCCCATACTTGCTTACGCTGATCGGGTAAGCACTTCTGGGAGCCTGTTAAAGGCTTGTGGGTGAATCACTGGGGCGCGTTTACCTAATCTCCGCTCCCCCCTTACCTTTCCTTCCCCGTAAACAAGGTAAAGTGACGTTCATGCACACGCGCCAGTCAGAGAGCGATGTTGTCCGCGTCGACTTACACTAAAAGCTTTTCTAAATACGCAGCGTGGTATCGACCTGCCCGTAATTATGGCCCATATCTCACTTGGGTATCACTTATCTTTCTGGGCAACGACCACAATTGATATTTGTGCTGCTAATCTGCACAGTTTATCTCGAACCTTCACAAAATACTGTTGTCGAATACCTTGCCTAACACTTATTAGCGTAGACTAACTTTCAGTTGTTTAGCTCTCTTCTAAACAGATTTACCCTTTGAAATTATACCAAAGACAGCTGAAGATAAGATGTTGTAGATATCTCTAAAGCATTTTGTATATGAACGAGGCCCTCTCTAAAACGAGTCTTGAGTTTGTCGTGTTCTCGGTTACTCTGCTTTTCTTCATTTCTATAGAGAATATATACACGTTTCAGCCTCATTATAAAATTTATTTAAAAGCACCACAAAATTAATTTTACAAGAAAAATATTTTTTCTCCCGACTCTGAACATTTCACAAGACAAGCTGGCTTAGGTAGACGCTCAATTGAACTTATAAGGGAGGTCCGAGTATTCTTCCGGTACTTACGTATATCTTCGCGTAAAGAGCCACTTAAGGCAGACTCAACTGCATTTTATTACGTTCCTCGCAAAACAAGCTACCTAAATCGATTCACTCCCCGTCTCCGTTTAGAAAGGGTCGTTATTCAGCATTCAATCAGCAAAGTTGTTGGAGCTTGTGCTTTTGTCGTTCCATCAAGGATATAGCTGGCAATTAAATAAGGGCAATAAGTAAAGCAGCCATCAGGTCATCCACCCGAATAATATAACTGAAAATGCGGCATCTACGCTGGATTGCGTGTGCGAGTGATGTTTTCTACGTTTTATCCCGCACATACATCAAGAGTGGTACCGAATATCTACAATTGACGTTACAGAAAGTGGCGTGGCACGTTGCCAGATGTCTCAATCCTGGCGGTTGGTACTAGAAGCCCTGGCAAAAGTAGGAGCGAACGCGAGTGTTGGTATCCTCACAGAGTCTAAACTTCTGCCTGCTGAAGTTCCCGTGAACTGTCAAGATGGAACGCGACTTGCAGGCGAACAGTTGTCAGTCACATACACCACCTCTGGTGGGACCCCGGCAGGATTGCGGTCGGGGGAAACATAACACTTCTATAACGGGAAATCGAGAGACCACTTCTTAGGACGCATAAAAATAAAAACCAATCGGAGACTTGTTCCACGCACGGATGTAAAGAATCGCTTGTGATCAGAGAGTGCTGAGAGCACCCTACTAAAATGTAACGGAGTCGTGAGGTTCACTTAGTATCTCCAAGTGAACGCACATTTTTATAAATGTTCTTCTGATCTGAAACATTAATCGAAGGTGGGTACCTTGAAGTGTCTCTATTGCTGATGGCCAATTTGGCCCGCACTGTAAAAATTGGCTTTAAAAAAATTATGGAGTAACAAATACAAACGCCGGTACTACACCCTGACATGTGCAAGCTGTTTGCACAAAGAAGTGATAACCGGTATTTCTTTCTGCATTCTTGTAGCATTCGAACAGCTGTCATCAAAGCCACCAGTGTAGTCGGAATAGGTCACTCGATATACGAACAAAACCTGCAACGTTGGGTGCGTTCAATTGCCACTTTGGTGTGCAGTGCGAAATATAGACAACGCCGTCCTCTTGCTGCACTATTAAGCACACACACTCTCACACACACACACACGTATATATATATATATATATATATATATATATATATATATATATATATATATATATATATCAGGAATGGAAAAAATACACGCAAATATGTATCGAAATACAAATACAAAAATACTTCGTCAGAAATGTATTTAATTACAAATCTAATTACATTTCCAAAAAAGCATTTAAATACAAGATATAAATACAACCAAAGGCATTTGGTCTCCTCCAAATACTTTTCCAAATACATTCCTCAAAGTTTGCGTCAGCGACTTCAGGGCACCTGCGACGGGCTTCTCGGTATCTCATTTTAATTTTGCATCGCACACTCGGGAGTTGGTGTGCGAGGCTCTAGTAACGTAAAAGAAATATAATCACAAAAAAAAATTAATCAGCTTGGACATAATAAATGAAAAAGTACAGAGCTTCAAGCAGCTTTTTTTGTCGATTACATTTTGGTATAGACCAACAAAGAACCGAGACGACCAAAACGCGCAGCACTAACTAGAGAAATTTTTATTGTTGCAACTCGCACCACTTACGAAAATCTGGACGACCCGCGCATTTAGAATGTTTCAGGCAAAAATATGGATGGAAATCAGGCTCGAAAGCATGACAAGTTGTCACAGGCGCTTATTTAGCCAGTCTGCCTGTGAAAGTCGATTTCGTCACTATTCTTGCCATTGACTAGCACCGTAATCACAAAGTCACTTAACGCTTGTGCTTGATTGAGAGACACTTTATTCAGTGCAGAACGTAGTTTTGTTCCTGCTCTGGACAGTGACAATAAATTGGAGGGATGTATTTTCGCCCACAAAATTGTATTAATTCCAATTGTATTTGAAATACCCACATTTAGTATTTAAATACACACGTCAAAGGCAGTACCCAATTTGTAATTAAATACAAATGCAAAATACACAAAGTATTTGAAATACGTATTTTAAATACTGCCCATCCCTGATATATATATATATATATATATATATAGAGAGAGAGAGAGAGAGAGTGTGTTTCAGAGAACGCAGGCCAAATCAATCCCGCGGAAACTAATCAACGCAACGAAAAAGGCTTGTGGCATTTTGGTCCACGGCCAGGGTCTAATTTAGGAAAATTATTAAAGTCCGCGATAATTAAGCTGTTAATTATTTTTGCGTAATTAACTTTTTTAATATTGTGCTTTAGGGCATGGTTTAAAGTAGAAAATTGCTCAGTATCATCGAAAAACACAAAATCAACAAATTGCAGAACGAAAGAAAGCACGCGAAGCATTCTACGGCTTTCTGAAAAACCACACGAAAGCGACGGGTTTTTAAGTTTCGGTTTGCTATCGGAGCGCATCTCAGCCCCGGCGGTACTGCGCCCCGTGGAGAGATAGCGCAACCAACCTCTGCGGCGCTGTCATCGCGCGACGCAGCAGAGGCTGGTTGCACTATCTCTCCATGGGGCGTGGTGCCGCCGGGGCTGATATATATATATATGCGTGATTTCATCTCGAATCAGGCCCGAATTTCGGGTCGAATTTTTAATTGTTGTAAAAAAATATGTGTTCTCAGGCGATTCCTATAATGGAAGAAGACGCAAACGGCGAGTTCGTCGGATTTCTTGTTCTCAAGTTATGGACCGTTGAAGCGGCCAAGGGGGAAACTCGTTTTTCCAGCTTATCGGGGGTGCCATAGTTCGCGCCATCCCTTTTCCCTACTTTTTACGCTACATCAATATAACTTTTTGGGAACACTCTAGACATGTGCTTTTTAATGCTAATTAAGCGTTTAGGCTATGAGATCCTTAATGTTTTTTTTGTTTTTGTTTTAATTGTCAAACCGCCTCTCTGCGACGATTTTTGACGAAGTTCAGCAAGCTGTGCTGTGTGACCTAATCAGCATACTTTTATAATATTTACATCATCGTATAGATTCAATTAAACTCTTCCCTTTGAGTATAATTTGAATATGTTGCGATTAATACATATAGCGCAACATGTGCCCAAAAAACGAGTATTTCGAAAAACTAGCAAGTTTAAAGTCGATTTTCTAAAAGAAAATACCTTTTATTTTTTTTATTCACAGCTAGGTAATATAAAAGTATAACAGGAACTACCAACAGAAATTGTAATTTGGCCTACGTAATGTTTTTTATTTATCGTTAGCAGTTATCTCAACATCCAACCCTAAGCATTAATAACATTTGGAGTAGTGCACTTAAAAAAGAGTTTACAAGTCCGTATCCACAAGTGCGGGCACAGCGCTTACTTGCTCCCAATTGAGGGAAATGCAGATCGTTAAAGAATTCTTTTGGGGCCTTTTGCTTTCGGCTTTGAGTTTGAAATACAGAACTTGATATGTATTTGTCATATTTTCTTATGTCAAACAGATATTTACTGCCTATACATATGCACGATTTACTCTCTGACGCTTTGAAAGTAGGGTTTATTTTTTTCATATTTAAATAGATATTTAGTGCCTCTACATATGTACGATTTAGTATCTGACGCTTAAGAAGTAGGGTCTATTTTGTGCACATACGGACTCTTGTAAAATAACGAGTATTTCGTAGCGTGTAGGGCTTCAATTGTGTTTGCCATGTCTTAAGGTTTCATTTATATATTCAGTGATTCATGCCGAGTTACTTAGACTTTTCCCTCTTGACTGAAGTTTGTTGGAGAGTCTAGAAGTTATGTATCTTCTCCATCAATACATAGGGCGAAGCTCACAAACCTTGCAAATCGTTCCAGTGCCTAGTAAATAAATATTGTTAGGATAAATATTGTTGCTTGACTGGCTTTTACGCTCAGATATTGAGGTGCGTACTAACATCAAATAGAGAACCTTAAATAGGTCAAAATTCTGCTCAGCTGAGCGTCTCTGCAAAGTCCCCTTCAAAACGCTCATAGCTCGAGATTCGAGTCCTAATAGCGGCCATAAAAACAATATATTACAATTTCTGTTGGTAGTTCCTGACAGACTACTATAGTACCTAACTCTGAATAAAAAAATAAAATAAATAAAAAGTGGGTGTTTTTAGAAAATCGGCTTCAAACTTGCAAGTTTTTTCTAAACATTCGTTTTCAGGCCAATGTGTAGCGTTATATGTCTAAAGGAAAATATTTAAATCATACTGAAAAAAGAGCTTAATTGGAGCTTTACGGTGATGTAAAGATCATAAAAATATATTGATTAGGTCACACAGCACAGCTCGCTGAACTTCGTCAAATGTTGTTGCACAGAGGTGGTTTGACAATTAAAAAAAACAAAAAAAAACATTAGAGATATTATGACCTAGATATTTTATTAGCAGAACTCGCCGTTTGCATCTTCTTTTATTAAAGGAATTTACAGGTAGCTATTAAAAATTTCAGAGGAGTTAATTTGAGTTAGTTTATTTTTGAGAGTCACTTGTTAAACTAGCCGACAAGTAAATGAAAACCGAAATGCGAGCTGTTGTAGCCCCCGTACAAACAAAATATTACATTTTCTGTTAATTTTACTTTATAAAGTACAGCGATAAATGGCTAGAGTAAAATAATTAGCCAAATCAAAAGTTAGATTTTTAGAAAAGCGGCCTCGAATTCGCATTTTCTTAAAAATTGTCCTTGCTTTACGAGAAAACACTGCCCTTTCTCTTTTAAACACAGTATCAAATGTGTTATCATTAGAAGGAGTATAATCTAAGCTTTCTGAATATACTAAATATGTTAAGACACCTCACATAGGTCACACGGAAGAGCTGGTGAACTATGACAAATATCGTCCAAAAACGCCATATTGGCAACTTTTCTAAAATATATTTGATATGAATAACGCGTGAAATTGATTAATCAGAGAATAAGTGTGTTCGCAGGTATCCAATAAAAAATAAGAGGCGCATTTTGAATTAGTGTATTTTTGCGAATAAGTTGATTTACTGACCAATTAGTCAAACAAAACCAGATTTCAAGCTTTTATAGCTGCCACACAAACAAAATATTACATTTTCTAATTATTTTACCTTATAAAACACTGCAATAGCTAGTCAGAGAAAAACATTCAGCCAAATAAAAAGTTTTTTTTTTTTTTTTTAGAAAATCGACCTCCAATTTGCAAGAATTATCGAAATACAGTAAAGCCTTTTTATAACAAATTGGGATATAACAAACTAATGGATGTAACAAAGCAATCATAGTTACCCTTGCCTGCTAATAGTGGGAAGAAATGACAGTAGCTACAACAAACTGGTGGTTCTAACGAAGTAATTACGACCGCTCCTTCAACTTTGTTATAACGAGGTGTTACAGTAGTCCTTGATTTACGAGAATACACTGCCGTTTTTCTTTTACACACCACATTATATTTGTTATCAATAGAAAGAGTGTACACGCAGCTTTTTGAAAATACTAAATATGTTACGATATCTCGAATAGGTCACACGGAAGAGCTGGTCAAACTTTGACAAATATTGTCAAAGGACAGGCTTTGAGAATATTTAAAACAAAAGTGAGGATAAATATTCACAATAAAATTATTTACTATATATAATCGCTATTCTGGGTGTGGTCAACAAAAGTTATATTGCACTACCAAAAAAAGGCAAAAAGTTAAAAGGAGTGAAATATGACACCTCCGACAGGCGAGAGCAAGGTCAGTTGGCGCCTCGGTTGCTTAAAATGTCTGTAACTCGAGAACAAAAAATCGCCCGAACTTGCGGTTTGCACTCCCTCTCACCAAAAGGGTTTTCCCCAAAACATATATTTTTCCGTCAACATTAAAAATTTGACTCCAGATCCGTGCTTGAGTTAAGATGAAACCACCTATATATATATGATTCGACAGCAGATGGACATAAACTTAACAACGTTCCATAATCTCGTATAACGTCTACGAATGCAGATGTAGGCGCTGGTAGGAGATCGATTAAGCTCTACCTAATAATTGAATATGCATTATATGAAGCATCCGCGAACAGTCCACCCGTATTCAATACCTTCGATAACCACGGACTGGAACCATTGATATTGATCATTACAAAACAACAAACAAAGTAAGGTGAAACAGAGCGTAGAGCTGAGACCTGGGGTTTTTTTTCCCCAAAGGTACGGACCGTCCACAAAGAAACCACGAACATTCGGAATTAAAATTTCATGCGACGCGATGACAACTCACAAAGAGAGTTCGACTCACCAGGCATCTATTGAAGCATGCTGAGTCCTTCTTTCCAACATCCAAGAGATTTAAGAGTTGATATCAAACGGAACTTCACCGGATTCCTACAAAAACTCGTTCCCAAGCAATGACTCTGCGGAAGACCACGGATCTGGACGTCTCCAAAGAGAACGCAAAAAGAGAGCGCGCAGCAGATTGCTGCCAGTCCCCTTTTCAAAATGCATTATTCAATCTGTAAACGCAAAGACGTCTGAGCACTCCATTTCTTTCCAGAATAAAGCGCTCCTGCGTCGGCGCTCCTCGAAGAGTTCTCGTGCGACGGTCTTCGATACGGACGATCTGTCAGGACCTGTCGGTAACACCGCTCACGTAGACCTCACTCCTTCGCCCTTTCTCATTCACTCTCGCTTCGTTGCCACCGTAGCATTTCTTTTCTTGTTTCTTGTTCTCGGCTGTGTGTATGCGTGTGTTTCCTATACATTCAGTCGGCTGAGCTAAGCACATAAACCCGTTGCTATAAAAAAATAAAAAAAAAAATAGGTAAGAAACGGGCACAGGGCCGTTGTACCCTGTATACTGCCTTTCAGGTTGTAATAGACCGCAGAGGACGCTACGAGTCATAGGAGGGAATGCAAAGCCGGCTGAACGTCACGTGACGTTCGGGAGGAGCGCAGACACACGTTTGGCGCATAGTCGCATGGTACATTCACCGCGCTGGATTGACTGGGATGTCTCGTAGTGTCCGCTGCGTTCTATCGTAAGGTGAAAAAAAGAGCGTAGAGCTCAGACCCAAAGCTCTGATCCCCATGCAACGTTTTCTACACCCTATCCCTCACCTCCCCTCTCTCTTCTCTCTGCAGACCCCAGGAGAGGATATAAGGATTTTCATACGGCGACTGGGGATGCGTGCTCGGAGTTAGTAGTATTTATGTTTCTGTATTTGCGATGCGGGAAGAGGGTGGGGGGAAAAGGCAGTAGATCCTCAACTGGGAAAAAGAAACGAGAGGGCAGAAGAAGGAAATATATTCTTCTAATATTTTGTGTTCTTCGCCTGTTTTGTCGAGTTGCGTGCTTGTATGTCGGAGGGTTTCTGATGCAGACCTTGCCACGGGAGTTCTTTTTTTCTTTTTGTTAAAGATTTTACTGAAGCCGCTGGTTTTGATTTAAGAGAAGGACGGGGCTCGCGGTACATCCCTGCGGGAGCTTTACGGCATACAAACAACCAAACACAAATCGGGATCAAAGTTTACGTTTTTTTTTACAGTTAGTTCGCAGTTTACCAGCCTTTTTTTTTCTGCTTTGTACGTTACTTTTGCGAAGTTGGTTGTCAGGGCAAACAAACTGGGTGAAGCTCGCGCTGCCTAAGCCCTTCGTGGGATGTATTGGGGATCCGCACGCCGTAAGGACGCCGGGGGTTTATATTGTGCCAGGCGGTTGATATGGCTTTCAGTAGTCGCTTTTTGGTGGAAGTCGGCGCAGCGACTCAAATGCAGGGGCGTGCGCGCGTCGCAGCCCCGTGAGTTTGCATGCATTAGGAGTCTTGGATTCAATGTTCGAGAGTGCGTGTTTGATACAATGCCTGCTCCTTATGCGATCGCTTCGGAAGCATATATCGGATGCAGCTGGTCGGCAGATGCAATTCGGGGAAGCACATTCATAGACATGCTTTAAAACGGCTTGCAGGCCAAGCAGAATTTATTGGCGTTTTTCGGACACCAAGTTCAGTCCAGAGTATCATTGCCGTGATTGGGCGGAAGTAGTATCTGCAGTGAGGGCGACGTAGCTGTAGCGAGAGGCGTGTTGACATGTGATGCGGTAGCAGCGTTTTCAAGACGCCATGAAGCTGCTGGACCGAAATCCACAATAAACTTGATAAAGCTGTACAACTTTGTGCAGTTCTCGTTTCCCGGATGCTTTCTCCGCACTGTGGGTGATGCAGCTGCAGCGAGAGGCGTAATGAGACGCGACGTGGAAGCATGGTATTGGCAAGACGCCACGACGCTGCTAGAGCGAAAATTAAAATCAACTTCGCAACTGGCAAACTTTGTGCAGTTGTCGTTTTGACAACGATTTTTCGAACGCTTTTTGATAGCAAAGCTTGAGACGACTGCAGCACAAAATTATTGAGTGCTTTGAAGCGTTTTTGATTTTATTCGCAACTATCACCCCTGAGAACGCTTGAGGTTCCTTGAAAAAATGAGCCTCACCTCGTTAAGGAAAGATAGACGATTACTTGGGTGGTGCACTTCAGATTGTACGTATGGTGCCAGGAACGCGTCTTCGCCTGCCGATTTTACCGTTCCATCGGAAACAGTCCTTCGAATGCCGCCTGAGAACCTCTTACATGCGTCATATTTTGCCGGCCGCGAACCTGGTGGTGTCACAGCAGCGGTGGTGAATGTGACCGACGCCTGTTCTATTTCAGGTCGCTATTCAGCGTGACAGTTTACGGAAGCTTCGGCAGCCAGAGGTTGGGACGCAGCGACTACAACGACACTCGCGCTCGCTCGTTTTTTAGAACGGGACTTTGCCACCCAACCGCCAGGTTCGCGATATTCATCCAGACAACACGCCGGTATGTGAGACATTAATTGATGCCACTTCGATACCTCTTTTATAGTGTGGACGGGATAAGACTCTGAGCACACTAGTTGAAGACGCGTTCAGAGTACCGTAATAATGCTACGCAATTAAAATCAAGTTTAAATAGCTTAGAAACGGAAACATATCATCTTTGAGTAAAGTTAGAAAACTTTCAAAGAAAAAAAAAAAGCAACGCACTTTAACGTCCGCAGGATGGGATCAGCCGATCCGAGCGTATTTTTTGCCACCCAACTTTCCTTATAGTTTTATGTCCCGAAAAGTTCTAAAGTAAATTACTCTTAAAAAAACAACTGCGAAGGAGATGATTATAATGCAATTAAATGCAAAGGTGTTTGTCCTTTGTCGCTCTTGTTCCCCTTCTCCAGGGATTATTTTCGTCATGCGAAGGAGAATTAAGCCTTGTCTGCGTTTAGCTTTGAGTGACTAATCTACAAGTCGAGGCTGGATGGGCTCGTGAATCCATACTTCACAAATGAGCCGACCACATGTATTTCACAATGTTCTGCGGGACGCACCATTTTTTAACTTTTCATGACGCTCGATTTTCGCTATTCATAGGTAGAACATTTTTGTCACTGAGCAATACTGTTCAATGTTGTCTGAGTCGCCCCATAGTTAATTCTGTGTATATCTTTTGCAGCAACGTTGTTTCTTGTTCCTCTTTAAGTGAATGACATTCCAGCCATCAACTTTCTAGTAGCTGCTTTCGCCAGTACGGAGGGAGCACCGTCAACTATGTCATGGTGGGATCTTAAACCTTATTCATTGAACGCCGGGCAGTAATGCGACTCAGTGGTGGTGAATACAAAATATTAGACAAGTTGATGCTGCTAGTTTTCTGGGGTAAGTAAAGTGATTCAACATGTTTAACCTTGTCCAGTGTAGTTACGAATATAAATCTGGTTTTCTACAGTTATACACATCATAAAGCGTCACGCAATATGGTTAATACTTCACTTCAAAAATATTAAAGGAAACTGCGTGGCCCTTACATCATCAAATGAGAACCCCACTCCTAAATTACCGGTCCTCAATAAACCCGAACGACCAGGAGGAGGTCTGGAAAAATGTATTTTCTCCTTGGCACTGATCCGAAATGAAAACATTTTCCTTCCATCTCTGAAGCACGGCGCCCGTGCCCAATCTCGGCCGCAGCCTTTCGGCAAAGGCGCGTGTGTCAACATTTCTCAGTGCAACGCCGCTGACAGCAGTCACTTTACAATCCCCGGGCACAGAGGAGTGTGCGGAAGAGATTACTTCGTGCGGCCAGATTGTTTTCCGAGCGGCGAAGCCTGAGTCCAGCGCTGCCGGCGTGGTATATCTGCCTCGCGACAGCTCACACAATGTGTGTTGACACATTGACTGCGTTTCAAACTCGTGGAATTCTTGTCGCGAGGGAAACATAGTGAGGGAGTAAGAAAGAGAGAAAGAGAAGACAAATAATGGGCTGAGGAAAATTTCCGTGAGAACCAGCGCGATTCTGGACGCTCGAGCAACAGATTAGAATTGGGGCATGCGCAGTAATGTATCCAGGAAACTCTAACGAGCGAATAACGGGGTATTTCATAATAAGGCGATAGGTGGAGCCAGTGAGAATTTTAATATGGCATGGTTAGTTTACATGTTTTTTTTTTTCTTCCGTTGAGGCCACTCTTCCCACTAAATTTTTCACATACGGCGAAGCGCTCGAATGTTCTTTTTTTTTCTCTCTTTCTGCATAATTGAAACGTTAAAGACCGAGGATCGGGAGTACTATTTCCTTGGTCTGTGGGAAAAGTTGAATTAGTCAAGAAGTTTACCTTACAATATTCTTTTTAGTACATTTTTTTTCAGTCAAGAAAATACATTTACCACTTATAACGCTTATAAGATAGTCAGATTTTGTACGGCGTAACTCGCAATACACTGGAAGTGCTTTCGCATAGATAGACATGACTTGAACCGACGTAAATAAACCGTTTTCAAAATCCGAATAGACAGCATGAGCGGTCGCCATTTCTTGGACATAAAACGCGGAATGAGATTCGAGTTGCCACCGAATGGCTGTCGCAACATTCGTTACGAACCCGTGCTGAGCAGAGTTTGTGCCGTACGCTGACGGAGACATCGTCCCCCAATAGATGCTCGGTGTCCGTGCCCAACCCTATTGAATCATCTCTTTTTTATGATAAACTTTTGTCACCAATAAACACATGGGAATCATAAAAGATATAGTATAAGAACATATAAGAAACTTGTGTGAAGTTTCTAAAAAGTTTTGTATATGAACACGATGAAAAATCGCGCACGAAGAGACAAGGACAAACGAGGAAGGAACAGAACACAGACACGCGCGTGTTCCTTTTATGGTTCTTATATTTTCTTATATATATTATATAGTTCTTACATAGTTCTTATATGGTTCTTATATTTGCTTATATATCTTGTATGATCCATATGTGTTTATTGGACACCAGAAATTCCTGATAGAGATGAACTTTTCACTAGGGAATCACTGGCAGACTCTGATAATTAGCGCGGCAGCTTCTGAATGGCTCGAATTTCTGAAAGGATTCTATTCTGCGGACATTGTAGTTGTCTCGCTGCTCAGCGCCTGTATTATGTAGCCAGCCCATTTCTAACCAGTAAACTATATATTTTTTTCGTCGAGAACGAGTAGACATTACTATGCGCTTAAGAGTGAGAGCTAGGAATAGACGAGAGGGCTCGCGGGACGTTAGAACGCCAACCTGTGAATCGAGCAATTAGTGAGTAGACCCTAAGCTAGCTTCCTTTTGTCCCCACTGCAGTCGCCAAAACCGTTAGAACGCGGAACACCGTCATCGGGCTTTTGACTTCACCATTCGATCCCGTTCGACGACTGCAGTGAAGACAATGGCAGCTAGCTCAAGGTCTACCCAGTAATCATCCGATTCAGAAATCGGCGTTCTGAAATCCCCGCCAGCTGTCGTCTCCTGCCCTCTCTCAGTTTCTCGGCGCATATTAACACCCCCTAGATGGACTCCGACGTCACGGAGCACGGAGGAATAGGAGCACATGAATTTCATTCATGTGCTCCGATTCCTCCGTGCTCCATGCTTTAAAGGGGTACAAAACCGAAATATGAATTTCACAAACTAAGGTCACCGGGACGCTACGAACTCTAAAATATTGCTCAAAACATCGATATCTCAAACGGATGGCTGTACATTTGGAAAACAAGGGCGCGATCAAGCGAGGCCGGTCTATGACGTCATTGTCCTCCGGGAGAATTAGAGATTAAGGGGAAGTGGCTTCGCTTCTCTCCTCTTCGCTTCGGTTCACCTGCTAGAGGGGACGAAGCGAAGAGGAAAAGGTATGAGAATCGTGACGTCACATTTCTCGTCGGCCTCGTCGGCCGTGTTCCATCGCGCACTCCTTTTCCAAAAATGCGGCCATCCGTTAGAGGTACGCTGTGTGAGTGATGCATTTGGGTTTTGCATCGTCCCGCCTATCGCTCCAGCATTGTTTTGTGAGCTCAAATTTTCGGTTCAAGGTTCCGTGTTCCGTTTAGGAATTTTAACATAAAAGTTCCCAACAAGTTGCAGTGCTTTTAACGCAGTTGCAAAAAAAAATATTTTATTGCAACACAGTTGGAAAAATTCAATTGAAACTAAATCGCGAAAATTCTACTGAAACTATTCAATTGAAATACAATTGATAAACTTTTAATTAACTTGGTGGTGAATGTCTTTTGACGGTAAACTAGGAACTCAGAAGAAAATTATATATAGTTTCAATTTACACTCAACCCGGCATGGAATGACTCCTTCAAATTTCAATTGAAACTCGTTTCATTTTTTGTAAGCGCCTAGTCATTCTCTATTTCTCTGGCCGTGCTCAGGCAAAAACGGGGAGCCATTTCGTTTCAGACGTTTATTGCGGCTGAAATAACTTATTTGGTGTTCTCGCGAAGCAGAGAAGTTTAAGTTGGCACGTCTCTGTGGGTATTTCGCGCCACAATTAATACCCCACTATGGATTACTCAGACACGTCCACTGTTTTTGGATTAGGTGCTTGTGCGTGTTACTGGCACAGTGTACCAGCTATCGGCGTCTGCCACGTCTATGCGCGTCTCCCTAGATTATTTTTGATCTGACTATGGTAATATCGACATGCTGAAAACATACTGTGTGGCACGGTGCAGCGCGAGCAGCAGTTCGGTATCGAGAGCGCATTTGAGTTCGTTTCCCCGGAACGAAGAGCTGCGTAGGGCTTGAAATGTGCAATACCACGAGATGATTTCTTTTATTCCAAGTACTGAAAGGTGGGCCTGATTTTTGCGATATATAAGTTTTCACCAGAATGCAAAACAAATAGCAGTGCAGACTGTGCAGCAGAGATGGAAAAATTACTTTCAAAAAGTAATTAACTTACATTACTGATTACTTTTCTGAAAACTCAAAACATGTAATTAAATTACATTACAAATTACCGCAGACTAAAGGTAATGACATCACATGACAATTACTTTCCAAAAGTAATGAAATTACTTTGACATTACTTTTGAATACTTTGAGGCAGTAATTCGCGCTCATTTCATTTGCCGTATACACCAGCACAGTATTTACAAAACAAGCTCGTTTTCCCACACAGCGCGTGTACAGGAACCAGATCTGGGAGAAGCGACGCGCTGCTTATGGGCAGCGCCGACAGCAGCGCCACCGCAGTGGTGTCACGTCAAAGAGCTGAGTTGGTCTATACGTACCAAACATCAGATTTTCCTGTTTACACCGCAACAAACGTATGTGCCTCAAAATGAACCATACTGAACAGTGTTTTTCCTGGCGCACACGATATCTGTTAAACATGATCAATAGCTTCTTTAGATGTGGCCCAGAAAGACAGTCGACTCACCGGTATCGCTTTTAGTCAACGGTGAAGGTTCTTACTAAAAGAGTGATATGTTTCCGTCTTCCTGATTTAGAAGTTGTAGCCTGTGTCAGTTTATTAAGTCGGGCAATGACAGCTAGTTCTTACAAGGAGTCGTTAAGTGAAACGTTTCCCTTCCGCCTCGGACGCAATCTAATTCTATTCTCCGAGAGCACTATACTTGGCGATAACATTTCTTGGCAATGCAGTGGAGAGAAGGAGAGCCCGCGCACAGCTTCACTCAGCGCTCAAGGTGAGAGAGGGAACGCGACCCTGTGCCCTCCACTGCATTGCCAAGAAAAGTTGTCGCCGAGTATAGTTGACCTATGCTCGGTCATTCCTTTCAAGGAGCATTTTTCTGAAACACCCGAAAAGTCCATGCTTTTGCGCATTCTCAAAGAAAGGGCCCGGATAATTGCTAAGCAGAAGCGTCACCAGCTGGGGATAGGCGCGAGCTTCCTAAATTGTGTACTTCCCCAACAAAGGGAAAGGGGGGGGGGGGGGTGATGTCTGCTTGTAGGCCGAATGAACTTCCCAAGGGAAGGCAGCGAGGCATACCGCGAGCGGCACCTGCTTTGCTCGAGGACGCGCGAAACGTTCTGCGGCTTTGACGCATTTGGAATTGAATATTTGTTCCGGTCGTTTGTTCTTCAGAATGGTCGAGGCTTACAGTTTCACCTTGCTTGACGAAATTACAAGGCTGGGGATCTCTCTGTCCTGTCCTCTCAGGTTTTAAATTATGTTTAAGTCACTGGTGATGTGTATGTAGCCCATGAACCGTTCATCCCTAAGCTGACGCACTGTCAGCTTAGGGATGAACGTTGAAAGCTACGTGTTTGTTGAGCAGTCACAGGTCTATCGTTCGCCACCTAACCAGGCTCTCATTCATAGCCACGCGCAGAAAAAGGAACGGGACACGTGATTAAAAGACGGTGTTTGATTGGTTCTGGTTAGCTTGCAGCTCCCACAGCACTGTCAGCGTATGGGTGAACAAAGTATAGTATCGTCGTGATGACGCGACGCCGTGAATCTGTCGTGCCTGGAGTTCGTAAGCCGTTGCCTTCCAGCGATGTCTGCACGCAAGCTTTTCTCCTTCGCCTTTCCAGCCCTCTTTTGTGCGCTTGTTCAGCTCTTCGTACAAGGCTTTGCGTTCAGGTGGCCGTCGATTGTTTCGTCTGATGCTCTTTCACAACATTTCACCATGCAAAATAATTTTTCTCTTCTTTCTTAAAGCTTGAAAACAAATTTTCTAATTTAGGACAAACGTAATAAGTAATTTTCTCAAAATTACTGCCTGAAAGTAATTCATTACATTACTAAATTACTAGCCTAGAGAAGTCATTCATTACATTACTCATTACTTTAAGAAGTAATTTAATTACTGTAATTCTATTACAGTTATGTCATTACTGCCACCTCTCCTGTGCAGCCAAGGCCGAAATAGTTGAACAACGTATTATGAGCATGTGTTGTGGTGTAGCACAAATATTTTAAGGAAACCCTTTTGTTGTAGAATAAACAACCGTCTTGTTGAAGCGAATGACAAATGTAAGAAACAAAAAATCGAAACGCTGTAAAGCAGAAAAACTGCTCCATGATCAATTATAGTTTGAACGTAGTCATAATTAGAGTTTCTACATATGTAGTGTGCTATATGATGTGTAAATATATAGCTTTTGTATATGGTGTAATATATAATTATATCGTGCACTTAAATATCTTTAGAATGCATTTGATGTGCACGTTGTATTTCGAGATAGAATAAAGCTGTACTAAATATATATTCCCTGGTATTTCGATTACTATTCAAATATATCAGGGGATACGTGCTATGTTCTGTGGGTGATACTTGCACGAGTTATAAAAAAAAAGTTAAAAGTATGAGAGTATATTATATAAGATATACCTTAGGCACACAATAAAAAATTTTAAATTCCATTTAAGCTATTTTTTTGTAAATATAAACTCTATGTATTTAAATACTTTCCCAATTCATTGATAATGCGTGGAATTTTTAAAGCGCAACCGACACCGATAATGACAGATATATACCTATCAATAATATAAATAAAAAAATGTCGCTCTGCAGATGCCTCAAAAACAAATAATACGCGATGCAGGCTTCCACAAAACCTGACTTCCAAAAACAGGCCAAATTTTGAGCAAGACGCTTTTTTTTATGTACATATTCTATTCTCAATCTCCAAATTTTAAGAAAACATTCCGCGCCTTTTTCGACGATCGACAATACTCTATTAGAAACCCAAGGACATTACTGAAAACTTAATGCTTTCCCGTGTAGACGTAGTGAATGATGGCAAGACGAACGGGGGAAAAAGAAGACGAGGAGGAAGGCGAAGGGGAGGTGTGTTTTGGCGTGTGTTGGGGTGGTGCTATTTAGATGAAACCTCGTTTCTGAATCTGGGGGTGGAACAGAAGGGAGAGTTCACCTGCAGGATCAGTCTGAAACAGGTAGAGCTCCAAAAGAAATATGGAGGGAGTGTAGAGGAGCTGGTGGAGGAACTCTGGAAAGAAAGAGAGAGTTGGGCGGCGCTGGAGGCCAAGGTCAGGGAGCTGAAAGAGAGCCTGATGGCAAGGAGCGTAAGCGTAGCAAGACAGTCGGGAGGGCAACGTGAGGAGATAGATGCAAGGGTAAATCCGGGAGAGAAGCGGGAAGCAGTGGAGCCAGAACTGGAACGGCTAAAGCGCAGAGAAAGTAAGAATGCGGGCGCGCTACAGGTGGGAGAGCCAAGTGCTTGAGGGGGTGCCTTCCCCAGCAGGGGAGTGTAGAAGATAGCCAGGACGACGCTTGAAATGAGGAGCCAACGTCGACGTTCAACCAGATGGCCAGAAAAAGTGGAGCCACAGAAGGACAGTATAACACAGCATCAGAATATACGAGAAGGAAGGGGAGAGGACAGGGGGAAAGAGACAGAGGCCGCGGTGGTGTGGGTAGTCGGAAGTTCCAATCTGTCATGTTGCAAAGAGGCGGTCCTGCTGACGGTGAGTTCCGATGAGAGGGTGCAGGTAGAGATTAAGCCAGGCAGGAGTTTGTCAGGTCGCTCTATAATAATCACCGCCCGAACGGTCTGTGCTTGCTTGTCTCCCAATGAGAAGACAGCGAATGGGTTTACTGTACTTCCAAGCTGCCCGTCCTCGAGAGCCGGAAATCTGGGCCCGTTACTCTGGTTGTGGCCCGTCGTTCAGTGCTCGCAGTCGGAGTTCGTGTAAACGCCTGATGATCATCCTCCCACGCCAACGCTGCGTAGGCTAGCTGTTCCGGGCTATCAATGCCCAAGTCTCGTTGCGCAACGCATCCGAGATCGTTATGCCCTGGGACGGTATGGCCAGGGCTCCTTTCCCGCTTGTCCTGGTCCAAACCTCGCTGGAGGACCGCTCCGTAGATTGCCATGGAATAGACCGGGTTCATCGTTCCTGCCCGGCCCTAGCCTCACGCAGCACGCTCATTTTGGTGCCAGGTCGTGCCTCGTCGGCCCACCGCTTTTCACGTGACCTCCACCCCGTCATCTTCCACCCTTCTCTAACGCACTCTCTCCCCCTTAAGGCCCGGACTTCGGATAACTTCCGGTAATCCAGGTCTCATGGGCGTCATAGAGGACTTATTTCACGTCAGCCAGGGTGTGTTCGTAGATGGACTGAGTAGACATGAGGTGAACGCTTTGGTTGGGTCGTCTGAGGTGTCGAAATAGACGGCTGCTCCACTTCAGCCAGGAGACTGTCGACGGTCGCGGGCGTACAACTGCCCGCGACCGTCGAGGCCGCGGAGACCCCGAAGCCCGTTCGGTTTTTCGCCATTTTACTAGTGACCGCAGGTGCCGTCGTCTCTGTAAACAGCCACTCCGGAGGTCTACCAAGCTGAGCCATTGTCAGTCACCCTGACCGGTTGAGAGAGCGGATGGGCCCGTGTTTCCTCCAAGTGGATTTCCTGGGTGTCGCCGTCTATGACGGTCTTTCTAGGATGCAATCCTGCAAAGAACACATTGTTAAAACCACACACAACGAAAAAACACTCTGCCGGAGATTCTTGCAGTAGCCATTGCCTCTACTGCAAAATGTATTGCTGACAGAGTTGTGTAGAGTGCGACTAACATGCCAAGTCCGCATTCCGGAGCTCAGTCCTGGGTCGCCAGGAACAGAAGATTTCCTGTGTTCAACCGCAACCTCATATTAATCACCTACCCCATCGCGACGGTAGTATCTCTTCAACTCGGCGATGTGAGCCGGGCCAGACTCCTAATTTGTATCTCGCCGAGTAAGCTCAGAAGTAAGACATGACGCTTGCGTCTTTACCTCGTAGGGGCCCTTTCACCTTGGAGCAAGCGATGCCGCAAAATTACTAGCTGGGTTGCTCTGAAGGTGAGTTCCCGTCAGGATTGGGTAACAATAGAAAACCCAGTCGAACAGTTGAGCAAGCGAGGGGGTCAAAAACCCGCGGCTGGATGGACATAACGACACCCGCGTTCTGCAACGGCCGCGTATACCGTGTGCAACTCGATGTAAGAGTCTGCGTCTCGTCCCGTCCACGTGCATCCGGGCTCTAGAGATTTATCGGCCCTCGGAGTTGGCGGCAGCTCAGCAAGGAAGCCTGCTTCAACCGTTCGGGCTTACGGGCAAGCTGGACAGCTGCATGCGATCTGGAATGTCTCCCGCCTCATCCCCTGCAAGGTCGTGACGGGACATAAATTATGAAAAGGCTTTCTGCCAGTGCAACGAGCAGCCAGAGTGAAGTCGAAAAGCATCCGCTACACCACCTCCTCTAAAAGCCACCACCCTGAAGGAAGAGTAGTCTTTCTGCCATTCGTCGTTCGTTGGGATGATACGAAGTGACAAGCCGTCTTGGCCCAGGAGATACGAATCGTAGTGTTTATTAACTGGCCTGCCAGCTTTATTTATTTATTTATTTATTTATTTATTCACAATACCTTACAGGCTCTTTCCCAGAGCATTGAGTAAGGGGGGTATTATAAACATAAATTCACAAGAGAAAATACAACAAACGCACATACAGTCTCACACAAAGTTGTCATGTAGGCACAGCATACAATGAAAACCCAGCTAAGTACAAATTAAAAATAAAACAATAACAAAAAACACTGGACTGATATAAAAAGTTGTCAAGTTACACAGAAACAGAATTAAGCGGAAACGCATTGCTTAGGAAATAAGATTAAAGTTTAGCACGGAACAGTGTGGTCTCGGCAATGGTGACTATGGATTCAGAAAGGTCGTTCCTTGCGCGGATGACACGTGGTACAACTGAGTTAATAAACGCGTTGGCTGACCCGGTGAGGTGTTGAACACTTTTACTGTTAGTTGTTCGATGAGATCATCTATTAGGGGGTTTAAGGAAAGTAGCGCTTGAAGAACGATTGTTATAATATAACTTGTGAATTAGGCACAGAGTAAAAATGGTTCGACGCACTTCGAGCAATGGCAGGGAACATTGGTGTTTCTCCGTGTAAACTGCGATTTCCGGATTTCTTTCTACACCGGCTGACAAACCCGTCCACCAGTGTTCCCTGTGTCAACTTCCATTCCCGTAATTTTTCCGACACCCGTTGACAAACGCGTCCGCTATCTTTCCCGGTATTAACTAGAGCCACTGTATCTGGCAGCGTAGCTGCTAGAGTAGCGACACGACGCAAAAAATTTCTAGATGCACGAGTTCAGAAGCTACAATAGTGATCTCCATTTTGTGCCTGGGAGATTGCCATGGTAACCGTGCTGTTATCGACGCCGGGAGGCACCCTTTTTGTTCTAGTTTCGTTGATGTCTCCATCCGTTCATTGAAAAGTGGTAAAAGTCGTTTGGCATGGCGGTACGTCACGGGCCTCTGGAAGAGCGGCGCCTGTTTCTTTTATCAAGTGAGACGATTTGCAGCCAGGGGACTGTCAAGTGACGAGAGCCAATAGGCATCGTAGGTGCACGAACAAGGCGAGTGGCTTTTCGGTGCCTTCGGGATGCGGCCGCATCGTGGGACGTACGTAACGTCCTTTGACTTTCGGACTTCGCTCGGATGGAACAAAACCCGATTACGCCGGCAACGACAGGACGATTGCCTCGGGACATGAGTGTTGCTCGACTGCACCATCGTCAGCGAATGTCGGTTTAGCATCATACTTCTGCAACACCCAATCATCTGTTCAAGATGAGATCGTCCCACCAACTGGAGAGAAGCGACGTCAACGACGGCGAATAGGCAACGGCAGCGGCGTCACGAGGGTCAGCGGCACCCGGGGCGGTAGCCCGCCGCGATCCCCCCCGCTCTCGTGGCCCGCCGTGACACCCCCCTGAGCGCTGAACCCTGGACAGTCGCCCCCCCCCCCCCCCCCCAGCCCCCTTGCCCCTCTCTTCTTGTGACGGCACTGGTCCACGGGGTTCAACCAAGGACAGCACCGTGGCCTCCAGAGGATTGGTAACGCTATCAAAAGAGACGGCCGAGGGATATCAGGTTTTTTTTTTGCCGACAGGCCAAGTGGTCGTCCTGCAGAAAGCCGCAATATTGTTACCTGGCGTAACACACATATTCCTGTTAACAATAGATTGGGATACCTGAGGCTAACTTCCAACTATATCGCTAAGTGTCAGATTAAAGAGGTACAAGAAACAGAAGAAAAAAAGTCATAATGATGGATTTTAATATAGGAGGCTGTCGTCGCTTGTTCACACCAAGACGTTCCGCTGCGCTGTGCACGATGTTCCGACGTTTGCCTGGATTACGTGAAACACACTTATGTGCTTCACCTCAAAAAATCACAACCAAAAATATGTGTGTGTATGTTTGCAAACTAGTGAAAGTTGGGAGCTTACTGAGTGAAATTGTTCCTAATCATCAACGTGCCTTGATGGTTTCAAGTGTGAGCTTTTTGCTTCTCCAGCTCGTAGGAGCTATTAGGAAATCAAAGAATACATGTTAATACCGTTCGGTAAGGATCAGCTGAATTGTCTGCTTGACAACATCCCTAGGTGCAATAACTTATTTTTGCTTTCTTGCTCCAAGGAGGAACGACTACTTTTACTGAGTCTGAAGAAGTTGCGAGTCTTGTGACTTTCCAGAATCTTGCCTCAAATATTGTTGAAAAATGTGGACTTGAGATTTGTGGCGAACTTGCCTACGGGCAGTGAAGACAGCTGCCCAGTGTGACAGAATTTGAAGGCCAGCACATTTCGGAGGGTGACGATGGTGGCACCGACCCTTCAGAGTTCAACCTTGTGCACACCGCACGAGGAAAAGAACAGTCATTCTAAAAATGTATGTATTTAGAACACTTTAGGAATATATGCGCCCCGTAACTACAACACTGCTCTGGGTCATACGGCCTTCTGCAACTAGGATAAATCTGTAATTTAATGGCCGCCTAAAATGTAAGAAAAACAAACATACAAATAGATTTCTGCAATACAAGTATGATTTATTCTGACAAGTTTTATTTACATCACTTTGTTACATGTTTTACTCTTTGGGCACTCTCTATGAAATTCATATGACCACCATGAATGAAGGTTAATTGTAAAAGCTGTTGTCCACGCGGACGACTGATTTATATACCGTAATATCCAGAGAGTCAGCTCACCTAAAATCAAGAGTAAATTGGGTGAAAATATAGAGTGGGCTATCTTTCGCTGTGCAATCGAGTAAAGTTGAAATAAAGCTATTTTAGGTCAAGCCTCTCTTTCAGACTTGTCATCGTGGAGAGGGAAAACGAAGCCAATGAGAACTTGACATTCAGCAATATTCGCTTATATTCCACCATAGCTAACTAGCCGTATTTACGCCAAGGCCATCATTAATCAGAACGGTACAATAGAGCGTTTACTAAATTACCCATGCATCAAAAACCACACTGAGAACCTAGGTACACACGCTGCACGGCTTCGTCTTATGTGTAATAAATCGAAGTAAAAAAGTCAAATTTGGGTGATTTACGTGCCAAACCAACGACGAGCATCTGGCACGCCCCAGCGAAGGACTGACGATTAATTTCGACCACCTGAGGACTGTTTGACGTGCAACCGGAAGCACGGTTACATGGCGCCTTATCCGCAATAAGCCACCGTCAGATTGCGGGCACCTCGGCCGGGATTCCAACCCGCCACATTTGGATCCGTAGGCCGGCACTCTCGCCTCGGAGCCACCGAGGCGGCTCAAATTAATCGAAGTAAGCAACCAAGTTAAGGTACCGAACGCGCCTGCAAAGTGCTGGTTGTTTTAGATTTTTACTTTAGAAGGGTCACTGCTGCGGAAGGCAGTACACGCAGCGCGTGAGACTACACTGACGAACGCTCTTGAGCTTGGGTAATTTAGCAAAAAGTCTATTGCTAAGAGTGGGCTATCTTTCTGTGCTTAACAATATAGCAAATCAAGCCAAAAATGGTGGTGGGTTATCGTTCGGGGATGCGCCATCTCCCCTGATACTACGGTATTTACACCACCTTTTTTTCCAGGACCCGCATTCCCGCCCTTCTGCTCCCAGTCTTGCCGTTAGCGGGTGTCAGAGTTGTTCAGCTTGCGTTTGTCAATCCGCAGCGGAAGCAGAATGTAAAATGCCACCAGCCTCTGTCGTAAAGAATAACTGCTTGGATTGTGGAAGGTAGGAAGTACTGCTAGTGCCCTATAAATAACTGCGTCCACTGCACATTTAAGTGCAATGTGTTCATGTTCCCTGATGATGCTTTCAGCCATCTTAAGCAGCCCATTTACCTGCTTCGGAGGGCAGAAAACAGGGTTATCTTCGATTGTTTGCCAATATGGTTAGAGGTCAAGGGGGGTGTTATATCGTTCTATCCCATTTAGGCAGAGAAAACCGCAGCATGTTGGGCAGACATTGTATCTTGTTTGATCATAGCCCTGTAGACATAGCCTTACATGTATGCTAATGACTTCCCCTCCAACTCACCGAAGTCCACCAGTGGTACACCGGAATCATTCCCCGGCTCACCGTGCTCATCAAGAGCTGAGAAGGTGCTCGGTACCACTTTTGTGGTGACAAAATTCAATAAATCAGTGCCATAATTTATTGCATGTTTTCCTCTCGAACTCGACACAAAATCTGAAAGAGGAGAAGTGAGCGCAGCGGGCCCTTGAACTCATTTGCTCCAAGCACTGGTTCCAACTAATTACGGTCGAGAAGGTGTTTTTTTTTTTTTTATCGCGTCTTGGATCAAATGGCTGAGGAATACGAAACGTAAGCCAAGTTGTTTTCTGACGATCTCTTCTATCTTCAAGCAACGTGTGGTGGTTAGAAGAACACAATATTGCACTGGTTTGAAGCATGGAGCTTTGCCTGGCCACTGATTGACACTTGCCGAAACATCTCTGAAACTGCTTCAGAAACAATCTGGCTTCTGGATATTTTTTTTTTTTCGAATTTGTCTCGCTGATTGCGGTGGACTGTTTCCGAGCTCATTAGTCCGATCCACTTGAGCACTTCAAGAAACCACGCAGTGGTGAGAGCGTTAGCAGTTAGGTAGGCCATTTTCTCGAGAGTGCGCATCCCTGCAGCAGCCACATGGTTCAGATTTGCTAGCGCTGACGACACACTCATTTTGTCGTAATGTTTTAAGTCCAGGTTCCTGTTTATATTTCGTGGAGCCAGTTTTATGGACAGACGTTTATATACTTATGCCAGTGCTTTCACATGAGTAATGGAGACCTAAAATTAATATGAGGAATTATCAGGAAAGATTTAAAATGTTTGGACAACAAAAATACTTACCTCCGACGTTGGCAGTTGATATTTCTTGACAATGTCGTTCGGAAAAATGGACTGCTGGCCTTTCACAGGGCCGGTTCTGATTTTTTTTTTAAAGATATATGGTGCGTCGGCAAAAAGAGCAGCTCTCGGTCAGATGTGCCTCTCCATAGGTTCGAACATTAAGTTTCTGGTTTTCCCATCTTTGGTGCCCCACTTTGGGTGCTATTTTTATTCTTTATTATTTATTATTGAAAGACGAGTGAAGCAAAAACCGCCCGATCGGTTTTTGCTTCACTCGTCTTTCAAGGAATGACACCGCACAAAGAGAAGACAGCGAATGGGTTTACTGTACTTCCCGGCTACCTGTCCTTGAGAGCCGGTAGCCTGTAACCGCCGACACTGGTTGCCAACGTAGTTCAGAGATCGCCATCGGAGTTCCTGTCCAGTCATGCGGATCGTCCTTCCCATGCCAGTGGTGCGTAGGCTAGGTCTTCCGGGCTATTATAGCCCTAGTCTCGCTGGAAAACCACTGTGGGATCGTCATGGCCTAGAACGGTATGGCACGGCCTGCCGTTCCCGCCTGTCCTGGTCCGAACCTCGCTGATGGACCGCTCCGAGAACAGCCATGGGCCAGATCGGATCCATCGTTCCTTTCTTGTCCCAGCCTCGTGCATCCTCGAAAGACCGCTTGTCACGTGCCCTTCGCCCCATCCTCTTGCACCCCTGTGTCCCACAAGTTTTAGTGATGTTGTGAATAGGGCCGTTGACAGGATCTGGCACAACATGAACGAAAACAACCTAGTTTTCGTAAACGGAAGGGTCAATGACGTACTCAAGCTCAGGGTGCGGCATCTCGGGAAGAAAATAGATGCGGGAATGGTCAGACGCCCGGCCGTCTCGGAGGAGGTGCACATTGTGTTGTGCACCATCCAAGAGGTCCAGGGAAGGAGGCCGGAAATAGCCAGGCAGATTACTAAGGAAAACGGAGTTATGCGGAAGATGAGGGAGGACCTCGGGTATGACGTGATGAATTTCAACCAAGATATTTATGGGACTGGAGCAAACAACCCTTTCTCTGGTATGGCATTCATTACAGCTTACCCTAGGGGAGGCACATGGGGTACAGGATGGGGCGTAGAACTACGGTTTTTATACGGGTGCAGACGTGCCCCACGAAATTCCATCTGACAAGCGAAGAGGCAGTAAGGAGGCGCAGGACTAAGATTCGCAGGAGAAAATAAAAATACATTAGAATGTACGGTTTATCAACATGCAAGGTGGTAGAAATATGGTGAAGTGGATAGAAATTAAGGACCATCTTTAAAAGGAATACTCCACAGTATTGGGGTGTTGGGGACACATCTTCCAGTAATTGAAGAATCATCTTTTATGCATGAGTACACGTTGATAGGGTGCTACAGGAAGGGTAAGCAGCGGAAAGGCGGAGGTTAGGGGAATCAGTGAAAACACAAGATTGTAAGAGTCAAGGGAGATTGTAGGGAACATTTGTGAATGAAAGTAGAATTATGCTTAAATATGAAATTGGTGAGGTTTTGCAGAAAGTGTACATGGACAATACAGTAACCATACCATGGGAGGATGAAATCACAAAGCCACCAGCAATAATGCGCGGGCTTAGGTAGGGACGCCCATTGTCGACTCCACACTTTAAGATATACTAAGAAATGAAGAAAGAACAAAGAAAAATAATTTGGAATTAATATATTGAACATTAACGAAGGAAAACATTGAGGCAGAAATTATCAGCCCTAATACATGCTGATAATATGGTACTCTTGGGAGATAACCGAGGATAGTTGCAAAAATTGGTTAAAATCTGCGGCGCGGAACGGGGACGCTCTCTGGTTTAAATTCAACCTAACGAAATCTGGAATTTTGTTTTTTTAACATCAAGTAATATCCTTTATGTAAGCAGGGCATAAAAATAGATTAAGTGAACAAGTACAAATATCCGGGATATCCGGGAGTGTGGATCAACGAAGGAAAGAAGTACCTCGATGACTCTTATGGACACATAATGTTGAAGGTTAAAAGAAATTCGGTATAATGAAGCACAGGGCATAATGTAAGTTTAATAAATAAAAAATGGTACGGGGAATATGGAAAGGAGTAAAGGTACCAGTATTGACATTTGGTTATGAAGTCTTGTGCATGAGTTCTGAAGTTCAAGAGAGATAGGAGATAGGACAAAGGGGCGTTAGCAGGATACCTCTACGGGCTCATGAGAACAGCTCAAGCGAGGGAGCGCAGGGTGGTATAGGCTGGTCATTGTTTGAGAACAAAGAGGTAGTGAGTAAAATAAGCGTTGACCAAAGACTGACAGACATGC
The DNA here is from genome assembly GCF_016920785.2 of Ixodes scapularis. Classification (NCBI taxonomy): domain Eukaryota; kingdom Metazoa; phylum Arthropoda; class Arachnida; order Ixodida; family Ixodidae; genus Ixodes; species Ixodes scapularis. The sequence goes on from NW_024609882.1 coordinate 50,313,672, forward strand.
AGGACGCGCTTTGGGCGGATTAAATCTATAAAACACACTCAGCAGCGGCAGCGCTGTGGGCGGATTAAATCTACAAAACGCACACAGCAGCCGCAGCGTCCACGCTTCCTCTCGGAAGATAATATCGTCTTCAAAAAATGCGGATTTCGGTGTGCGTGGCCCTTCGTGCTTATGCTGCCTATCGTCACTGATACCACCAGCCTGCCTGTCGACGCTGACATCATCGAGCCGCCGGTTCCAGCCTGTGATTGGATTGTCCGATCCACACGTCACAGAAAAACGCCTATAAAAGAAGACGGCCCTCAGAAGAATCTTCGAACGCCCTCAGCAGCGGCAGCGTCCACGCTTCCTCTCGAAAGCTAATATAGTCTTTAAAAAACTTGCAGGTTGGTGCTGGTTAATTTTGAGCTATTACTTTGGCATTTTGTCGACGCTGCTGCTTCTGAAAGTGCTGGTTTTCGGTCAATCGTCATTTGAATGGCGAATGGGACTATGTCAAACCCAGAACTCTGCTTGTCATTTAACGAACTACTACCGACAGAAGTTACAAAGTCCTTAACTTGGTCGAACTGCAGATATGGCTATCACGTAGGGTCATGCTCGGGTGAAAGTAATTTCAAAGGCAAAAATAAATATTAAAAAAATAATGCATCGAACTGCCAAACTTGCATGACAGCAAAAAACCGAGGCGTACACAGCCCTGCAAAACAGAAGCCGGAGCAGGATCCTCAACTTGTACAGGAGCTAGCTGATATTAACAAAAAAAAAAACATGCCGAAATTATGATTCTAAGCACGAAAGTTTATTCACTAATGTCAGTCAAGGAGACAGCTGATCAAATTGAAGTTTCAACTAAGTTGATATCAATTCAGCACGACGAAATCTGAAATGGGTCACAAATCAAAAGAAATAACTGCCCTTAAAAAACGCGTGGAAAAAGTCGAAGGAAACCAGAATGCTGATGAAATTTGCAAATTAAAAAAGTAAATAAAGAGCCTTGAACAGTACACCAGGCAACAAAACATGGTAATTCATAGATCATTGCTAAGTGCCAACAACAATCTTCTGAATAAGCTGAATGACATCGAATAAACTAGAACTGCCAGAACTAACCGAGAAAGATGTGGAGGGCCTTCACCGGCTTCCAGAGAAAAATGGAAAAGCATCTGCTGTACTAGTTCGGTTTGTCTCACGAGAAACCCGAGATCTGTGGCTAGCAGAAAGGAAATATCTATAAGATTCGCAATCTGGTATCTGGTTTCTTGACAACCTAACCGCCAAAAATAAAAAAAAGCTTCACTGGATGCTGAAAGGAAAAGCCGAGGAAAAAAATTTATCAGTTTTCCTGGCAGAAAAACGGTCAAATCTTCGCACGAAAAAAGCAGGGACACCGTATATTCAAAATCAAATGTGAAACAGATCTTGATAAGATCGTGTGAACAGCCTAAAGGCTGTGATGTGTGCCTTTGTTTATATCTGACCTTGGATGATGGAAGCATAATATACTTATCACAATCGGCTACTGTTTTTCTTTAAAACATATTTTTATTCATTTATTTAAATGCTAGGATTGTTGGCGATAAGCACTTTGTGAATTGTATGTATATGAACTATTTTTTTAATAACTTGGCATTTCGTAGAACTTGGTTTTTATACCGATTATTTGGTGTGAGGTTCTCGGGATATAAACGTGAGAGAGTATACCAAGCATACAAAAAGAATGGGAAAGTCGGTATATATTTTGTTTAATTAGTTTATGGAGCTTTGTTTGAATACTCAATAAGAAATTTTCACTGTAAAGCCTTTGGTGTCAATTGCTATTCCTTTAAATGTTCCTTAAATGCTTTTCTTGCTATGTCTAAGCCTCTTGAAGATCAGAAATTTACTCGAGGTGAGTATTGTTGGTTTCTGCTTCATGTCGTCTTTTAACCCACTCTGACAGAACAAATCTACTTTACTACATCTGAACTGAATGACCACATGGGAAATTAGCACTCAATTTCTTTTAAATGCATACACTTAAACACTCGGTCTGCCGGATACAAATCTACAGAGCTTTTTTTTTTTTTTAATAAGTTTTGTTTTTTGTTTGATGCTATCATGTTCTCAGAAACATGGTATTCTGATGAAAACGATGTGTTTAAGCTACCAATGTATAACAACTACTTTCTAAACGGATCAACTGGGCGGTGTGTTGTTGATGTTAATAAATAATATGCAAGGTGAATTGTTACCTGAATACTCATGTGTTACTAAAGACTATGAAGTGCTGTCCCTAGTTCTTGATAACAGTGGTGTCTCGGTACTTTCTAGACCGCCAAATGGAAATCTAGTTTCCCTTTTTGTTTCTTTTCTATGTTATTTTAGATTTGCTACGGAAAATCAATATAATATTATATTTGGGGGGAAACTTCAACTTGAACATGCTTCTAGATACCCCAAGCAAAAGGCAGATGAATTTGTTAATTAATATTAGTGATTGTTCAAATGCCATAAAATCACCCACAAGATTTGCAGTTGACTATTCAACACTCCCCGATCTGTTTATTACAAATTTTGACTTAACCAGCAGAAAATCAGGGATTTCAAGTACAGGTATAAGTGACCATCTGGGCGTGTTCATGTGCATAAAAAAGGAAATAGCAAAAACTAAACAGAAGCGGTTTGGTGCACCCTTTCAAAATATTACAGGAAATAGCTTTCCTGAATTTAGAAATAAACTTTTGGAGATGACCTTAAGCCAGCGCTATGAGGAAGTAGACGGGAACGAAGCATATAACGTGTTCTTGAACAAATTTAAGCAAATATACAAAACTTGATTTCTCTATAAATCTATAAGATTCTCGAAAAGAAATCGCAAACCATAAATAACCCCAGAACGTTTGTTTAAAATTAATATGAAAAATGTTTTGTACAAGATATTCGTAAACGCTAAGGACCCTGAACATCTTAAAACATTTAAATCATGTCGTTTACATACTTACAAAGGAATTAAGAAATGCTAGAGCAAAGTACTTTAAAAACTACTTTGTGTTTACTGCAATGTGAACAGACGTCATGTGGAAGAAGCTTAATGTCCTGAATCGTTCACACGAGATAAAACAAATTGAGAAAATTCGCCTGTATAATGCAGAACTTACTGGCACATTACTAGAAAATGCTTTCAAGGACCACTCTGTAAATTTGGCAAAAGGTGGTCCAGGCGAAAACGCTTGCGTGTATAGTGAACGTAAAAATGAAAGTGCGATCTTTCTTCAGCCAGTTTTGAATGTGGAGGTGATACACACATTTTTGTCTTTCGAGGAGGTATGTGTGTATGTTTATACAGCCCAGAACTTGGTCTGCCTCAACGGGTGACGAGTCTCCCAGCTGTAGATGAGCAATTTAGCCAGTGCAGTATAACCGCTAGCCTGGGGGTCTTTAATGTGCATCACGCAGCAGTGCTACATGACCGCACGCCGGTACGATGCTCATCCAGATCGAAACGGGCAGGGGTGGGGGTTGAACGCAGGATCCGTGAGCTCTGCAGCGCGAGCTTTCGCTCCACGTGCTCCGAGCTGGTGTGCGCTAGCCCACTTGGCCTCCGACCCCCCCCCCCCCCCCCTTTGTGTCTTTTAAAAAAAGTACAAGCTGTGACGCTGATGATATGCAGATAGGTCCGATAAAACATATAATAGATATCATATCACTTTGTCTGACATTCATTTTTAATCTCTGTTTGCAGATCGGGGTGTTTCAAAAAATTATGCAGATAACTAAGGTCAGCGTATTCCATAAAAAGGGTGAAAAGAACGACATGGGCAAACTACAGGCCTATATCTCTCTGACAGGTGTTTTCGAAAGGCTTTGAAAAAATATTGCTTTCACGCATGGTCAAGTTTTCAGAGAAGCGCAGTATAATAAATCCTTCGCAGTTTGGTTTCCGTAATGGCCAATCTGTCGAGCTTGTTCTTTTAGAGCAAAAATAATATATTTTTGCAATATTTGAGCAAAAAAAAAGACTCTTGGAATATTTATTGATTTTAGTAAAGCGTTCGATCATCTAAATCATAATCTGTAAATAGAACAACTAGAAACATATGGTTTTCGTGGACAGGTATAAAGATTAATTGCGCCATACCTTTTACATCGTAAGCAATACGTCCATATGAATATCTATTCGTCTAATATAAAACCAACTGAATCTGGAGTTCTCCAATAAAGTATTCTAGGTCCTTTTTGTTTAATTTATATGTCAATGATATTTTGAACTTAAATAAAAATATCAAATATGTAATATAACTGTAATGAACTAATAAATAGCTCAAATGAAACTCTTAAAGGCCTTGTTAAGTGGTGTAGCTGTAATGTTTTAAAAACAATGAAAGTAAAACAAAGCGGTTTTATTTCACGCAAAAAAACAAGAATGTCACTTTTACTTGTGACATCGTTTTAAATTTGACTAAACTTGAAATCCTCACTAGCTTTAAGACTCTTGGTGTTGTATTCACTGATCAAATGCAATGGAACAATCAATTTAATTATGTTTTGCTTTAACTATCGCGTGTTGTTGGCTTGATGTATCGACACCGCCATTTTTGCCAATAAGTGTCAAACTTTTAATTTATAACTCGTTACTTTTCTCTAATATAAACTACCACCACCTTGTTTGCGGTTATAGTACAAGTACAAACTTAAATAAGCTACTTCTGTTGCCGAAAAAAATGCTAAGGAACATTTCAAATGTCCCATACGACCACCCTAGTGAACCCTTATTTAAAAGTTTAAAATTGATTAATGTTAATAATAAATATAACTATCGTTTATGTGTGTGTTATAAATCTGAGGTACAAAAAAAATCATCTTACCTTATTGACCTGGTTTCTATAGCTCCAAATGTGCCAACTTACCCCACTCGAAGTTTGCAAAATTGAAAGTTACCCAATATTAGAAGGACCTGTGCTGAGCAAATGTTATCTTATACGGTTCCAAACCTACTTCGTTTGCTTAGCTTCAAAAATATTGATTCGATTAAGTCATCGAGAAAATATATTCGAGAATTTTTTCCAGTATGTTTTTTAGTAATACTTTGCAGAGCTTTGAGATATATAATAGTTCGTGTTTTCGCTGTATATGTCTAAATGTATATATGTATGACATTTTCTGTGTGTGTATCTTCTCAATGTATCTATGGTGTGTATCATGTATTACATAAATACATAGTAACATAAAACTGTCAATGTATGCATCATGTTACTAAGAAAAACGTTAATATGTCCGCCTGATTAATTTTTGAATGTCATTGCGTCTTGTTAATTTGTTCTTATGCCACCCCTATTTCCGTGAGAGGGGGGCCGGGGACTCATCAAGCTGCATGATGCAGCTTTTTTCCTCGCTCTTCCTCCATCACTTGTTTGATGGAAAAATAAACATTATTATTATTATAAATACCTGTGTCTGAGGAGCTTGAACACGAAAATGACGAAACGGACACAGAAGCCTAGGGCGAAATTCCTGCTGGCAGGCAATAGGGTGGAGCATCCCCGTTCACTGGTGAAGGCAGTTCAGGAAGCATAGGTATGGATGTGGAATGAGAAAATGCAAGAGAAATCAGATATAAAGATTCTTAGGTAACAAAAGCAAGAAGTTAAGGAATTTGAAATGGATGACGGGGCCTTAAGAACAAAAGAGTATAGGGTTAAGTTTGAAGACACAGACACAATGTGCGCGGTGTGTAAGGACAAGACGGAAACAGATGAACATTATGATTTTAAACTGTAAGGAGCTTAGGCCTGCCGTTCCCGAAAAGTCGACAGACCTTCCCGGAAACTTAACGAAACCGAGGTGGCCCTCAGTTTCGCTGGAGATGGAAGTGTAGATTATAAAAGAGTAGAGGCAGCGAAGAGGAATTGAAGTGCTGGTAGAAATTGTTTAGGGAAAAGTATAATAAGTACAACTAGCGCAGCTGGGGGACAGGCTGGAAAGAGAAAAATCGAGACTTCCTTTCACGTGGCTCTAGCCAAAAGTCACAATCCTTGCTCGAGTGGCTCGGGTGTCCAATGACGCCGGGAAGGTTCGACCAGAGGAACATTTGCCACTCCCGCGACGAGGGGAGGAGGCAGCTCTATTGGAAAATATTGAGTATGGAAAGATGATGAAAAAGACTTTATACAATCATATCGTATTATAGGACATCCTATTCCAACGAAATGGATGTACAAGCAGAGTAGACTAGGGCAGAACGATGCAGGCGGACGAAGCCCTGCATACATATCGTATAATAGGACATCCAATGGCGGTATAGGAGATTACGGTCGAAAGATGCAGGCGGGACGGAACCATACAAGCATATCGTATTATCCGACATCCTATACCAGCGAAAAGGCGATACCACTATGCCATGCTGGTATCACCTTTTCTCTTCTATGGAACGTCCCATTATATGAAATGATTGTATGTTTCCGTCCGCTTTGCATTGTTCGGGAGAAACTCGCAGACATCTCGAATATACAGCAGTGCATCGTGAAGAGACACGCGTATACCTTGTACGAGATCCTCCTGGAACACTAACATCAGTGGCAAAATGTGGTTACTTGGTAAATTTGGTAGCAGGTATTTATTCCAACAAGAACTGCACGCAGCAAAGCTTAACTTAGCTTGAAAGTTGATAATTACAAATTCACAAGTCAACAAAAGTGCCCTTTAATTTGTTGGATGAAACTCCCGCTCTCGAACTCAGGAGATCCAGGCTTGTGGGTGGAGGGCCAGTACAACCCCGATGTATGCTGCGAGCACAACTGCTGTGTAAAAATCTAATAAACATTAGATGAAAAAAACAAAATGCCTTGTATGCAACAAAAAGGCACTTACATAAAAGACAAAGAAAGGACGATCTAAGATACCTATCTAATATAATTCCTTTTGCAACTTCTCAAACTTTTTGATTTCGAATAATATTTTTCTCTACACTTATAACCATAGAACCCATCTCACTTTGAGCACCAATGGATTAAATCTGTGCAGAAAGCTATAACTTGAAAATCATAATGCACATTCAAATAAATGTATGCCACATGGTCATGCATGTCAAATAAAATTTCTAAGCTGTGAATTTTTACAGTTTATACCTTTTTGAAGAACACAATAAGAGATGTGATCGAAATCATCGGAGGCTGATTTTGTTTCGTAAGAAGAAATGGCAGCACAGTGATTCGCTTGCAGAAGTCGAAAACGTGGACCTTTCTGCGTCATTATGCCGAAGGGCGTCGGTCCGGGAACGTTTCCATCTGCGTTACACGAGTTTCTTTGACGATGTGCATGTGCATAATGACGATCTTTCCATAGACTGCAAACCAATGCGAGAAAGAACATCAATTTTAGGTCAAACTCGGCAAATCTAAAAAGAAACCTCTCGAATGGCTTCAAATGAATTTGTCAAAAAAAACCGTGAGGTGTGCGAGATGTTTTGAGTGGCCCTCGCGCTTCGAGAATGGCAGAACGTCACTGAAGTCGACGAAAGGCCTGATAAAGTTTTCCTACCTCTCTTTGTCTTCCAGCGATGGTCTGCCGTTCCTGACGCGCGGGTGCCACTTAAAACACTTTGCAAAAGTCACTGCTTTTTATGCAGGCCTGCTGAATCATTTCATAGGGCTGTTTTATATATTTGCCAAGTTTGATGCGAAATTTATGTTCGCTCTCACTCTGTTTCGTAATCTATAGTCAAATTGCCATTATGCCAGTGGAGCTGGTCACAAAAATTCATGTAGCGCAGCTCCCATTGTTCGCAGAGCGAATACTTTGGTATAACGAGACACGGAGGTCTCTTCCCTTGACTGCTGCGTGCGAATGACTCTGCTGCCCTATATTTTTGCGCTGCGAAATCAACGTCGAAACATTTTTATCACACCTGATAGGCAACCGAGTTTTCTTGTGACAGATCAAAAATGGAGCAGCATTGCCATCCAATGCATCACAAACAGGAGCTTCCATTTCTTCAGCACGGCATGTGCTATTATGACGTCATGCAACCCCCTTTAAAACAACATTTCCTTTGTAGAGCTCTTTATCGGCTCTAACATATCTCACATGGCAGATTCCGACTTTTGGGCTCTCACTCGAAATCGACACTTTTATATGTTGCTTTAATAGTAAAAGACAGGATGTATGCGCTTGAGTACTGCTCAAAGAGCACACATGACTAGAAAAGTAATATAAAATCTCACGTACCAAAATATGAATTAAAAAATTTAAGTACGCTGCGGATACAATTATGGCTATGGTCATGGATACAGTTAGCACATTCGAGATATGAATAATATATTTCCGACGCACACTCTAAGAAGCCTGTCGCATCTACGTTCCTGCAAATTACTTTGGACAACCAATCCGCTGCTGTTTTGAGAGAGTGTTCGGTAAATTAGCCTGCTAAAATTAAACGCAGTTGTAAAAAAATCAATTTTCTCTGCGAAAATCAGCTTTACATATGAAGGTGACATGACATTAATATTGTTACAGTGCCGACTGCTTCTTATATATGAAAAGAAACTGTCAGCTGCGCCTTTTGTCGAGTGCCCTCCGTGCATTACAGGATTTGGTACTCCCGAATGCTTTGCGAGAATGTATATGAACGGAATTATCTAGTATACATTTTCCAGAAGTTTATCTTAGGTTCGTAAAGAATTTCAAATGTTTCCTAGACACAAGGTTAAAGCAGGAGTCCAATATAAAAAAACTTAGAGTATCGAAACCATTTTGCCATAGCAACAGTGGAAAGTTCCCCTAAGTAGAGCTAGATGTTACGCATGATTTTTTCCACTGTATAGCATAAAAATTAAATTTGCGACCTACATCAAGTAACTCTGTGTCAGTGGAACACTTGACACTGAACATTGGGTTCACCATGAATGTTTGCATACTTCCACATGTCTAATCCAAGGAACCTGCCTGTTTCAAGTAAATACTTGGTGCTAGTTGTTTAAAACACCGCAAGACCTCTAACACTAAATGAAAGCCAGCAGTTGGCCACAACTTAGGCAGTCTTCACAACATTCTGAAGAGTAATTACATAAGTGATCCTAAAATGTAGGCCTGCACTGAATTGTTTCTTAAGTCGAATCCGCTCCATGCTCAGCTCCATGTAAGATGGCAGTGCTGTCTTGTGTTAGTGGGAGGGGAAAAACGTACTTACTAGTTATCTTGTCCAATCGGCGGTAATAGACGCGAAGTAGCTTGACAATCCTTCATCGAATTACGTTGCTTAGTTTCAGCCAACGTCACCAAATAGTGAGCATATATATATATATATATATATATATATATATATATATATATATATATATATATATATATGTATTACTAATACAAAGTCTTGACGTTTCCACACACCAAGTAAACATTTTCAGCTGTGATTTAAGACTTTGTTGTGTTTATCGCGCTCTCATTTATTCTTTTTTTTTGTTTCTTCCGCTTCGGGCGTTTTTAGTATAAGCTTCCACCAGCTCGCTTGCGCGTCAACTATTATTTCAAGCGAAAGAAGTTGGTAAATTAGAGTGACACTTTAGTTTTGGAATCCTATGCCAGTTTTTATTGCCATTTGGCGGGCCACGTACGAATTTTATGATATATCCTTTCATACAAATAATTGATTAGTAAATCGAATAGCAATTTGGAAGAATTTACCACGATAGGAAGAAGGAATTGGCAAATCACACGACAATTAGGAAATTTCAACCATTCTTGGCTTCCGATTGGTCGCGTTCAGTAGCGGCTCCCTGAACTCCGCACGGAGTACCTCGAGTCGGAATTTCCGGAGTCTCTACTGACCGGCAAAAAAAGCACGGCGCTTCTACTGCTCCCGCCCAGTTTCTGCTCTTTCCCTTGTGGCAGGCGGCTCCCGGATAAACTGACAGCAGACGACTTGATGTATTTATATGCACCCATGACATTGGCCGCGATCTTCGATTGAGGTTTTGTTAGCCGATGCAAGCGTCAGCGGATGTCTCAAACTTCGATACTCTGATTTAGTTACAGAAACAAAAAATCATCGAGATAATGTTCACTCTGTTCACCACAAACAAGATGGTCGATAATCGACGAGTTTCCATGCAACGCCGATCAAAACAAGGCACCAGATCAACGTTTAGCTCGCTTCCTTTGACGACTACCACCAGGAAAGATCTGGCTTGTCGCGTTCCGTCAACGTCACTCCGAATATTGTTTGTGCCCCGCGCACCAGCTTGTTGTAGCAATTTTTTTACTGTCCCCATCTCATTTCTTTTTTTATGCTCTTACTGGTGTTTGATCGTAATTCGGCCATTGAAATTGTTTTCACTGCCGACCCTACCACTCTTTTGACCCTCTCGCAGCAGAGCAGAGGAGAATGGATTTGCCGAGTGTCCTTACTGCATATGCATTCGTACAGCTGAGGCACTTTCTAAATCAAGTACCTTGTTTACCTTGACTTCAAAAACACAACTTTTGGGGGTTGATAAAGAAATTCTAGGATATTTGTTTTTGTACTGTCGTATTACGCATCGACTCCTTCGACTAAATGCGGAGTGGACCCAACCTGTTGAAAAATATAATGCCTGCCAGATAATTGTTTTGCATTTAATTATTATATCAGTATTCAGTTAGTTATCCCAAGTCATTAGTCGTTGAGACGCAGTCTCTCCGTAACTCAAAGTCGTTTTAACATTAATAACGTTGTTCATCATATAACGGTACCGTCCAGGCCATGTGCTGAGCTCGAACAGTTGCAGGCCACAAGCTGGACGTGTGGTTACAGGCAGCAAACATGCCGGTTGGAACGTCTGAGTACCTACCACGCAATGTAGCTGAAAACTAGGCCAGGGCCCCACTCACAATTGTCTAGACTTTGTATCATTTTAAGCTGGACCACTTTTGACAATGCCAGCCATTGCAGCAAAAACAGCGTGACACGTGATTACAAGCTCGACGTACCATGGCGTCAAACTATAAGGTCACAAGGCTTGCTTTCTGCACTAAATCCGCAAGGATGGCTTCATGTATCCGCCGTGGTTAACTTTAAGCGAAAATAGTTTGGAATAATGCTTCCGAATTTTAGCGTTGCCCGGCACGCTTAACAATTGGAGATATAGCGCTCTGCATTGAGATGTCAGCCCATTCGAGACACTATCACCTAATGGATGCATGCCAGCTATTAAAATCTCTCGATATGAAATGCACTTTACTTCCCGTTGCAGCTGCTTCTAGAGCTTTATGGTATGATGCATTTTATGGCTGCAACTTTGACAGAATCTTCTTTTGTGGTCTGACGAGGCCCGTTGCAGGGAGTCACTCCGAAAGAATCAAATGAGTTTCCTGCCCGTGGTCGTTAGTTCTAAATTTTTGTCATTGTAGGTATGCCTGCTTTCTGTCTTTCCCTTAATGGTACTCGGACGTTTTCCTTTTATTGTAGCCGATTATTCTCAAAATTGGTTAAGCGTACGAATGGACGTTGTGAAACTGTATCCCACATATTTTTGTCAAGGTAACTTTTATTTGCCAAAGTTAAATTTTTTTTATGAAGGTTGGTCTGCCTTGATTTTTTTTTACAAAATTATCTGAAAGTTTCCACGCCCAACACTAAAATTTTATGCCAGTGGCAAGTACACGTTCACTTTACGAACTTGCTCTCAACGGATTGCAACATATTTGGTTGTGAAAAATGAATGCCGTGAAACCTCCTTCTGGCAATTACTCTGCCGCACCGAAAATATATAAATAGGACCTACCCTATTTTTTTTACCGCTTGCTCACTATGCAGATCTGCCTGTCATAGATGTCGTGCTACTGGAAAGAACAGGCGAATTTGATTGTTGGTTTTGCCATTTTTTTAGCAGTTGTCCCAATAGTCATTGTAAATTTAGAGATTTGCATAAAAAGCAAGCCTAAACAATAATTAGTTTGATTAGGTAGCCGATAATAATGATGAGTATCCTTTAGTCAGTAAAGTAGATAGTGTGTGCCACTGTTATTGCCAAGTCAATATCGGTGCTTTTTTGACATTATGGTCAGAGTAGTACCCATTTTTATCAGTTAGCCTCTTGGCGCGCTAAATTAAATCTTTCTATGCAGACACCTGTCCTCAGCTGGGACACTCTACCCATAGGCTTAATGAATGTATGAACTGGAGTTTTATCCCCAGTCAACATTCGTTGAGCATGAAGGTAATTTGTTTCAGTGCAGTAGTACTTTTTTTATAATATTTACAGTTGAACGTGAATATTCGACAGAGATCTCCCAGGTTCGGGCGAAGAAGGGTTAAGCGAACTCGTTTAATCATTTGCCTTAATTAGGTACTCGTAATTTCAAGGCCTACATGGTCTTGCCTTCAGGGGTGACTATGGCTGTGGCAATGAATGAGCAGTTGTTTATTATGTACAAGTACAAAGTGTTGAAAGCAAATGACCAGGCTTGGTCTGGGACCAGTTTATAGTAAAAACTGCAGCGCAGCTGCTGACATGAAGTACAGACCCCCCCCTCCCCCCCCCCCCTTTATATACACAATGCGCAGTGTTGCCGTTCCACATCCGGCCAGTAGTAGCCCCCTGCTGGGCTACATATGCAAAACTTCTCTTCCATTTTTTTGGAACCAACACGCATGTGACATACACCGCCTGAGGATATCAAGGATAACCATAACTCCCAGGCTTTTGCTTTGTTCTAGGGGATCGCCGTAGGGGAGCGGATCTTTCTGGTTGTTGAGGAGGAATCGGATCCAGGAAAGGAGGAATCGGACCCTATTCCCTCTTGCTCTTCCGGAGAACCTTGCCTACCCACGTTTTTGTTAGTCTCCACCTCCTCCTCAGGCAGAAATAGACCGGACCAGGTCGCGCTTGACGTCTCCACTTTACATTGAAGGTGATCAGCATGACAAAACCTCACTACACTTTCTACGCGAGCCAAGAATGTTACATTTGACACCCCTCTTATAATTTTGCCTGGCCACCATTTCACTTTTTCATTTCGCACCGTTAGCACATATTCCTCCTGACCCTGCGAAAATGCATGGCTTGTTCCTCGCCTTCTATCAGCCCTAATTTTGATTCGTTCCACTTTATCTTTCCAGGCTGTCACTGCGCATGGTTTTAGCATAGAAATTTTCGTCCGAATTTTCCGACCTAAAAACAGTTCACTTGGCGCTTGTTCTGCGAACGAATGAGGTGTTGTTCGGTATGTAAACAGGAAATTGTCGACACGGTGCTGCAATGTTCGTTTACAACCCGATTTTTTGTCTTCGAGTTTGGCTTTCAAAAGTGATTTTATTTGTGGTCTGCACTGACCTCTCCACTGCTCCATTTGACTGGGGTGATATGTTGGTGTGAATCGGTGGTTAACCCCATTCTCTTTCACAAAACATTCAAACTCGTGTGACCTGAACTGCGGGCCATTATGTTACTACAAACCTGGGAAGGACGTATGCCGCGAATACACTTCTTATCGCTTCCACCGTGGCAGTCGCCCTTGTGGTGTTCATGAGCTTTACCTCTAGCCACTTAGAGTATAGTGTCCACCATCAGCAGCAGTGACTTCCCCTCGACTTCTGCAAAACCCAGGTGAACCCTCTCCCAGGGGTTTGCCACTATCGGTCATGGTTGAAGCGGAATGGGCTGCGCTGGCCCTCGCTTACTTTGGCACACCTCACATCGCTTCATTATTTCCTCTAAGTCTACGGCAAGCTGGGGCCACCAAATCCAACTTCGAGCCAACATTTTGATTTTGCTAATACCGGTATGCCCTTCGTGCATGAGTGATAGAACGCCCGGCCTTAGCGACGATGAAATGATGACTCTAGTAATTCCCAACAAACATCCTTGCTCGATAGCAAGCTCGTGGTGACGGCTGAGATACGGGCGATATTTATCCTCGGTTTCGCTTGGCCAGCCTCGCCATGTCATGTCCCTTAGTGCGTTTAGCAATTCATCCTTTTCTGTTGCGTCAGCCACTTCCTCTGCGGTGAACGGAACTTCTGTTTGTGGTGAAAACAAAATGTATTTGCTGCTCTTCACCTGTTGTCGTTTTCAATGGAAGTTGAGATAAGGCATCTGCATGTCCCAGACAGTGAGGCACCTTCGCGAGGCCGAGATTATGGTTAGGACACCATATTACACGGGAAAGTTAACAGCGAAGTGTGTAAACGACCCTCTGTACGATCTTGTGTTGGGAAATGTGCCGCTTGTACGAGATGCCAATGACCCCGATCCAAACTGGAGTTTGAATGTCAAAACGAGGGAAGCTCATATGTCGGCGACAGAGCCAGTCGACGAACAGAAAACCGGGACGGAAGGCGTCCTGGCGAAAGAGACACATGTGGAGTCTCTATAACGCTCTGCTGACGAATCCTTACTCGAACGGGGCGATAAGGAGTTCATGGGCACCGCGGGGGCTGTGCAGACCAAGAGGCCTACATGTCGACCCCCGCCATCGCCTCCCGAACTGCGAGTACCTGAGGTACCACTGCTTCAAACAACTAAAGAGGAGCTCATCCAGGAGCAAAAGAATGACGAAACACTGAAGAAATGATTCCACGACGTTGGGAAAGTAATCAAGAAGCACAGGGGCAGAGCGAAGTACGAGTTTTTCATTGCGAATGAGCTGTTGTACAGGAGCTGTACACACAGTTCCGGAAGAAAAACCGACTAGTTGGTTCTCCCGAAAACGTTTCGGCGAACTGTCACCGGGATGGCACATGACGGAATAACGTCAGGCCACCAGGCCGTGAGCAACACAATAGCACTAGTATCTGAAGAGTTATTTTGGCCGGGTGTTCGAAGCGACATTAAGAGGTACGTGCGGTCGTGTGACATTTGCCAACGGACGGTCCCCAAAGGGAGAGAAGGCAAGGCCCCCTTAGGTACCATGCCGACGATTGTAAATCCCTTTGAGAGGGTGGCCATTGACATCATTGGTCCGATCACTCCCAGATCAGACTCGGGGAACCGATACATCTTTACCATGGGGGATGCGCCTACTCGATACCCCGACGGTAGCCTTGAAAACCATCAGGACTCCGGTAGTAGCGGAAGTTTTAGTTGACATGTTTACGCGATACGGCGTACCGAGAGAGGTCCTTAGTGACCGTGGCACCGCGTTTACTTCAGACCTGATGAAGGAGGTGGGTCGTCTGCTGTCAGTGAGACGCCTTTTGACTACCCCCTGTCATCCCATGAGCAACAGGTTGGTAGAGAAATTCAATGGAACTTTAAAGTTGATGCTACGTGGAATGTGTCAGGAGAGGCCCAATGATTGGGACCGGTACCTGCCAGCGCTGTTGTTCGCTTACCGGGAGGTACCCCAGTCCAGTTTGAGATTCTCTCCATTTGAGTTGTTATATGGGAGAACGGTACGGGGGGGGGGGGGGGGGGGGGGGGCATTAACTTTTCTGAGAGAAGTGTGGTCCAACGAGGCGTTGAACGAGGAAACAAAAACGTCGTACAGCTACGTCATGGAGTTGAGAGACAAACTGGAGGAGACCTGCAAACTGGCACACCAATGCTTGGACGAAGCCAAGGTAAAATACAAGGCGTATTATGATCGGAAGAGAGTCAACCGAGAAATGAAGGTAGGGGATAAAGCACTAATCCTCCCTCCAAGCGACAGCAACAAATTGCTCATGCAATGGAAGGGTCCCTTCATCGTCACGGCGCAAAGAAATGAAGTTGACTATGAGTTGGAGATTGCCGGAACGAGAAAAGCCTTCCATGTAAACATGCTCAAAAAATATGAAGAGAGGACCGAAATGTACCCGGCGGCACCGAGGTGCAGCGGGGTAACAGCAACTGACGATGACAACAAAAACGACGAGGAAGACGCCATAGACGATGTCCCGACTCTGTCCCTGACAAGACAACAAAACGGGCAAGACGTACTGGTGGATACGGCCCTGAGTACAGAGGAGAAGAAACAAGTTGCGACTTTGATTGGAGAATTTGAAGAAATCTTCTCTGATCTACCCGGAAAAACAAACTTGATTAAGTGCGATCTGAAGCTGACAACTCAGGCACCAGTGCATGTTAAAGGGGTACTCCGCCGATTTTTGAGCTACCTATACTAACTATATTTTCTGACTCCCCGGCCTTTACCCTTTCTGGTATGCTATTTAGTATCGTGAAATTCATAATAGTTATTGCAAAATCGGCAAATTAAAATGATGCAAAAACAAACATTCAAATATACCCGCCCTTTTCAGGGCCATGACGTCAGTGGAAGGTTAAGCTTGCCAGTCGGGCGAGCAGTCTAAAAAATAGAATATGCCAATCATTTGTTCCATGCTGGAGCGCGGGGACTGGAGCGAGCTTCGAAGGCATTCATTTGACACCATGAAACTGCTTCGAATCAGTTGGGAACAAATTCTACAGTCCAAAGAGTGATCCCCAGCACTTCCACTGACGTCACTTCTTCATTGTTGCCAGTAGAGACTTCCAGTTTGAAAAACACGGTGAGGACCAAAATTGTAAATTCAATAATTTCGTGAAAAAAATTTATTTTGACCTAATATTTGGGATACTATTTTGGCGATGTTGTTTGGCGAGTTTAGCAAAATTTCAAGCAAGTCGGGGACCATGAAGAAATCGGCGCAGTGCCCCTTTAAACAGTACCCTCTGCCGATAAACGTACACAAAACAATGGAAAAGGAAATAACAGAGATGTTGCGGCTGGGAGTGATGGAGAGATCAACATCACCATTCAACGCGCCTATAGTATTAGTGAAGAAGTCAGATGGGTTCAGCAGATTCTGCATTGACTTTAGGCGGCAAAATGACGTGTTGGTAGCCGATGCCGAGCCCATTTCCAGGGTAGATGTCACGTTTGCTAAAGTGGGATGTAAACGTTTCTTCTCAAAGTTAGACTTAGCCAATGGATATTGGCTAAGTCTAACTCCATGACAGAATCATCGAAGCATAAAACAGCGTTCTGAGCTTTGAGCGGTCTGTATCATTTCAGATTCATGCCGTTCGGCTTAAAGACAGCTTCCGCGACTTTCGCGAAGCTGATGCGGATCCTACTAAGTGGCATACCGAATGCGCACCACTATATCGATGATGTTCTGGTGGCAACGGACTCGTGGGAGGAGCACATAGATGCACTAAAGGCTATATTCGGAAGGCTGCGCGATGCCGGGATCACAGTCAAGCCAAAGAAGTGTGAAAATGTATTTCACGAAATCTGCTTTCTCGGCCACAGATTGGGATCAGGCCAAGTAGCCCCAAGACAGGAGATCCTGACGAAGATCCAAAAGGCGCAAAGGCCGACAACAAAACGACAGGTCAGGTCCTTCCTGGGTTTGACTGGATTCTACAGAATTTCATTCCTAACTACGCAGAGGTGGCGCCTCCTCCGACAGTGTTGACCCAAAAGGGAACTCGCAACGAGGTGCAGTGGGACGGCGAGCGGGAAAGGGCATTCAGGCGCCTGAAGGAGGAATTGTGTAAACCTCCCATCTTCATGGCTCTCGACTTAGACAAGGAATTTGTGCTACGTACGGACGCCTCAAGCGTCAGTTTGGGAGCAGTCCTTCTACAGGAAAAATATAGCGTACTGCACCCTGTCGCGTACGCAAGCAGACGGTTAAGCAAGGCGGAAAAGAACTATGCCACGATTGAAAGGGAATGCCTGGCACTAGTTTGGGCCGTTGAAAAGTTTGCACTATATTTATATGGCAAGCATTTTCCAATGCAAACTGACCACCAGCCGTTGGAATTCTTAAATAAGGCTAACCACACCAACAGTCGGGTCATGCGATGGAGCATGAAGATGAAAGACTATACTTTTCACGTCGAATCCATTAATGGGAAGGATAATGTAGGTGCAGACTACTTAAGTTGGATGTAAATAAGGAATTTAGGCTTAGAATACCCTCGTGCGTATTTTTTTTTTTCTTGCTCGATAGCGCATGGGGTAATACGGGGATCGAGTTACTTGTTTCGAAGTGCAAACATGGTTTCTTTTTTTTTTTCTTGAGGGGGGAAAAGGGACGCAATTTAATGTGAAATGAGTTTTATTTCGAGCTTCTTCACGCATGATTTTTTTTTTGTACTTTGTGTGCGAGCGTGAAATGAAGGAACTATGTTACATCGTGGGCGGTCAAGAGTGTAGACTGGTGGTGCGCGTGCGAGTGCTACGAGAACGGATGCGGTCTTTGCCAAGGCTGGAGATCGGTCAGGCCAAGAGTGAGTACTGCGCAAGTGCCGGCAGGAATTACCGTCAGTCCGAGACTTTACCAATGGACTTCAAGATTGACGGTGAAGAAGAAGTTTAACGATGAACTTCCCAAAGTTGGGGGGCATTGTCACAAGTGTGGAGCTGGGAAGAAAAGAAGAAAAAGAAGAGAAGAGAGGAAGAAGAGGATCTCGAGAAACGACGGGCAGGTGCAGCAGTTCTGACCCGTCGCTTATTGAAACCGGCAACGCTCCGGCTACTGAAGCCTCACAGAAACCGGCCCCGCTCCGATTCCTGAGACCCCGGCAAGGCGCCGGCTCCTGAAGCCTTACCGAAACCGGCCCCGCTCCGGTTCCTGAGAGCCCAGCAACGCTACGGTTCCTCAAGCCACGAAGAGCCAGGCAACGCTCCGATTCCTGAGGCCACGACGAGCCACTCAACGCTCCTGAAGCCCCGCCACGTCAGGCGTGAGTCCAGCTTTTGTGGGGACTTGACCACGGGGACTCCGGTCTGCTTTGAACTTTTCCTTTTCTTTCTCTATTGTTTGATAACTACCTCCTGATTTCCTTTCATTATTTTAATACGTATGCACATGCCTTTGTTTCACCTGGTCTTGCCTCAATCATTTCGCGTGTTAGACCGGGCGAATGTGACAGGCGTATATCTGGGTGATTTCAAAATGAAATCGTGCAGGCAAAAAGGACCGAATTTTTAATTTCACTGAAAAAAAAAATGTTATGGCGTCATCTCTAAAAACGAAGTTATCAGAAATTGAAGGTTCGTTGGTTTTTTTTTTTTTTTTTTTTTTTTTTTTTTTTTTGTTTTCGGCTTACGAATTTTACAGGAGGCCGGGGCGGAAAGCAGTGTTTTTCACATCCGTCGTCGGTCGATGTTTCGCTCGATTTCCATGCGTGAATTTTCAGTTCACATTATATTAACTTTTTTTAAGCACTCTGTGAGCACAGTTAAATCACTCTATTGTCAAAAACGCCCTCTCTGTTAATTTTTGATGAACTTTGACAATTAAATACTGGTGGTCTACTTGGGTTACATTGATATTTGTTAGTCCGTGGAAAGTCCAAAACACGCTCGGTTTATACAATATAAAATCATTGAGCTGTATAAAATGTCCTTTCCGGTGCGTTTACGTTAATGTTATGCTAAAAACAAAAAAAGCATCAGTTTTGAAACCGATTTTCTCGAAAAACCCTTTTTTTCGGTCACAGTGTAGATAAGATAATTGTCTACTCGAAAAGCAAGTCGAGAAAGTGTGTGTTTTGTTTGTATGTTTTATATTTAAGCATCAATATCGTAGAAAAATGTGTTTTTACGGCCCGAAAGGGATTTGCGAATTGCGCATCTTCACAGACTTGGAAATATTCTTGCCTTTTTTCAACGTTCTCACATAAAAATGAAGTTGTTCCACTCTGCTAGATTTATTGCCCATTTAAATCTTATTATAGGCGGCAAGCTACGTTGGAACAATTCAAAATAGAAAGCAACTCTTCTTAACAGACCAGCGGGAATCGTAAATGTGTACTGTGTAGAAATCGTCAGACGTCGTATTGATTCGGGGCCCTCACACGAGAGAGAAAATCCGAGGATTTCTCCACGGCACGCTCATCAGGCGACGAAAATGTCAGGCTTTTCAATGTGCAAAAGCCTCGCGTTTTCGTCTCGTGATGCGCGCGAACCGGGGAGAAATCTCCACGATTTCTCCCTCGTGTGCCGGTTCCTGCCGGTTCCTTTCGGAACCGGCAGATAACTACGACCTTTCGCGCTCGTTGTGTTAGATAGGACGGCTTGTGACAGTAAAGCGAGCAGCGAACCGTGTGTCACGAGGAGCGAAATGGTACGAAGGTGGCGTTGACGAGGCGAACAGTGGCGGCCACCCAGGAGTAGTAAGTCAGTCAGAGTATTGTAGAAGGGAAAGTAAAGGAAGTGTTGTTCCGGGAGGATGAGTACACCACGGCCTTACAATATGCAGTTCTGGCCCCCAAAACAACGCCGCGTGCGCGCTAAAACCGGCGGTGCGGACAACAATCCCTCAGTCGCACACACGAAGATGCTCCGGTTCCAATAGGGATGTGAGCGAATCTCGAAACCAGGCATCCGTGCACGCGTGAAACGATACCGCGTATTTGACCAAGCTTCGACTGCCCTATCCTTGAAACGGCCGTGCTCAGTCTATCTCCGCGGGGTCAGATAGTACCGAAGGGTTATCTCTTTTGAAAGCAGCGAAGCCCTCTAGTTGGGCCGAAGTCAGCCTCCTTGTTAACTATTCGCAACTCCAGCCCGCCGCTCGCCCTCTCGCGGACGAACGGAGAACCAGAGGAGCGGGGTCGGCAGAGGCGGCGGCGGCGCGGAAACGCTGGCAGGGACTTTCGTGTTTGATGCGTGAAGCCGTTTTAAGAAAAAAAAAAAGTGATCGCGTTAAAAAGAGGCATTTTCGTGTTCCGTCTTGCAACGGCATAGCACGAAGGACCGGGATGTCTAGCTTCATTAGGGACTTTTCGTATATCGCACACGCTGCGGTTTCTGGTTTCGTGCATGGCCGCCAGCTTAATTTGTCCTCAACGTGACGGCGAACGCTCCCGCTAGTAATGTAGAGCTCTAGCGTAAGGTCTACGTAAAGTCTATTCTTTGCCTTAAGTTTGCGAAACCTGATCGCGCAATGGTATCTAGAGCAATACACATCAAGAATGGGTTCGCGTTTTAAGGCTGTTACAAGGAACATGACCATTTATTCTAAGCACTTTCAAAAAACAGAATACGCATACTTGTTTTAAAGTAATTAAAATGACAATAAAGAAATGCTCGAAGTATTTTAAACGCGTCTGTGTTAGCCAGCCGTTCCTGACGAGTGCTTAGAACGGGCAGCTTTCGCGAGAGGGGCAGCAACGTTGTAAACAACACGGTAAAAAAAAAAAAAAAATGAACGGTAAATTAAAGTATTTATTTTTAATAGATTAATAAACAAAACCCCTAACATGCCGATTATGTTAATAAGCAGTTTTAGCATAGCGTTACCGCAGGCTACCATTAGCTACCGTGAGCACTGCTACGCTCCTGGCGCGCTGAAAATTGTGCTTCAAAGGCGCAATGCGAGCTTCCTGTTGCAATGCTACACGGACCGCACGGTAGCCTGCGGTAACAAACTTTATATCAATAACAATAGAGCAGTTTGATCACGTATTGCAATACACTAAAACCGAGACGGTGCGCTGCGAACTGCGAGCCTGTGACACGAAAACATCAATACTGTGAACGCTGCTCTTCCGGAGCTCGATGGCCACCGTGCGTGGCTCACTTTCTAGAGCACTATTGGCCAGGCAAAGCACAAACACGATATCATCATCACCCTCATAAAATATAGCCGCCAACAGTGACGTGGCAGATGCCTAAAACAAGCTCGCCGACAACAAAGATTCTACAGTTGAAGTTTCATAAACTTTTAAATATCAGCATGCTCGTTTTCTTACCGCGCATCAACATCTCTGTCAGCTGTCATATGATACGTCCCTAACCGCTTCGCATTCGTAGAAAAAGCATTTTTAGTGCACTGACCATTGTGAGTGATCAGCCGCACGTGAAATCCTCGACAATCTATCCCTGTCTCTTCCGCCATTTTTGGATTACCGCCCCGCCACCTATAGGGCGTTGGAGGCGCGTATAACCATTTGTGAAGGGTGGTCTTCTCCTGAGATGAAAAGTTAGCGCCGGCTGGCGTGTTCTGAAAAAGGCGAGGGCAAAGAGGAAGTTTGAGTTACTAGAGTAACTACTTCGAAAGCTCCTCTCCCGACATGGAGCTCGAGACACGTTACGTCTCGGTTGACTTCTCCCGCATAACTCGCTGCTCGAATCTATTCCGCACAGTCAGGACGGCTGTGGGGAACAGAGTGAAGAATAGATTCGAGCGTCATCTGGGCGCCATCATCCTGCCAGGCTTCAGTGTCGTGGGACTGGACTCGGCGTCGGTCAGTTAGTTTTTTTTTTTTTTTTTTTTTTTTTTATTTCGTGTGTGTTTCTTCGCCCCACTGAACTTTGTTTCTTGGGTGCGGTTCCGCTCAAGGTTTTTTTGTAATGTTTTCTTGCATATAATATATCAATGATGTGGGTGACTTTTTTATCTTAGTAATGTGACAAAATAGCTAGTCATGCAAGTTTACAGTGAAAGTTTTTTTTTTTTTTTTAACCGAAACATAACGATGTCTGTACCTGTTCGTTATTGAAAGTTTACTAGGCCTGCTGATGGGATTAGATATGTTGCTCGTGGTTTTCCGCTCTTATAAGAACAGAAATAACTATTCAATACCACAAGTTGCGTTTATAATTGATTACAAAATGAAAGACAAAAGTGCAAGAAAACGTTTTCACAATTCATAGAAACGCAAGGGTCGCTATGTCTGACTTAGGTCTTGTAAAACGAAGACGTCTCGTTTTCCGATATTGAGGCTTAAATATAAAGCGTGCGAACAAAATACACACTTTCTCCAGTTGCTTTTTGAGTAGAAAGCTATCATATTTACGGTGTAACAAAATATAAAGAAATAAAAAAATAAGCTTTTTAAGAAAATCGACCTCAAAATTGATACTTTTTGGTTTTAGCATAAAATTAACGTAACCGTACCGCAAAGGACATTCTATACAGCTCAGTGATTTTATAATATATACAGGGAGTGTGTTTTGGGCTCTTCATAGACATAAAAAATGACCGCATCTCCACGTGGTGAATGATGTTGATTTGGGCGGTGCTGATGATACTGATTTTATTGTTCATAGGTAGTGCTGAGGGTGCTGATTTTTTTTATTGCTCATAGGTAGTGCTGAGTTCCGGGTCGCGTTTCGACTTCAAAATTACTGCTTTATAGTCGGTGAAATGTTCTTCTAGGGGATCAGCTTGGATCCGCTAGAAGCCATGGGAACGCATCTCCACCGCTTGAGTCATGGTTCACGTCAAAAAGAAAATGTGTGGTATGGAACGTGGTTATATACGCATTTGAGCATTTGACCGCAGCGCCCTCTCGTCTATAAACGCTGAGCCAATGCATGCAAAGTGTAACGCGATTATATACGCATTTCACCGCAGCGTCCTCTCTTGTATAGACGTTGAGCGGCTACATGCAACGTTTCATCCATGACAGAAACCTCAGCGCTTGAATTACTACCACATCTCAGAGCCCCCTACTCGTCCCGGAGTCGTGGCCGAGTGGGAAAAGCGATGGACTAGAAATCCATTGGGGTCTCCCCGCACAGGTTCAAATCCTGTCGAATGCGCAAACATTTTTTTCTTTTTATGTGAGCACGGACGGACGGACGGACGGACGGACGGACGGACGGACGGACGGACGGAAAAGGCTAGACCCTAAGGAGCTTCGCCCATAAAAATATCGATGTAACCCAAGTAGATCGAAAGTATTTAATTGTCAAAGTCCATCAACAATTAACCGAGGAAGCGTTTTTTACATTTTTACAAAGAAAGCAAAGCGCCTAAAATATTTTATGCCATTAGATCCTTTTAACTGTGCTCACAGAGTTCTTAAAAAAGTTAATACAATGTGAACTAAAAATTTACGACGGAAGATCGAGCGAAACATCCGACCCATGACGGATGTGAAAAACACTGCTTTCCGCCCCGGCCTCTTTTAAAATTCGGAAGTCGAGAACAAAAACTTCAACGAACTTGCGGTTTGTGGTGACTGCGTTTTAGAGCGCAGCTCTTAGGCTCCCGTTTCCGGCTTGAGCGGCGTCGCCGTCGGCGTAACCGCGCGTAACCCTCGTAACCCTCTTGAGGGTTACGATGGTTACCAGAGTTACTCTCACGAGGGTTACGAGGGTTACCACAGTTACTCTCACGAGGGTTACCCTCGTAACCCTCCTGTAACCCTCGTGAGAGTAACTATGGTAACCCTCGTAACCCTGGTGAGAATAACTCTGGTAACCATGGTAACCCTCGTGAGAGCAACTCTGGTAACCCTCGTAATTTTCACGAGGATAACGAGGGTTAGTTACCCTCAAAAGGGTTACCCTCACGAGGGTCACGAGGGTTATGAGAGTTACACTCACGAGGGTTATGAGAGTTACCCTCACGAGGGTCAAGAGAGTTACCCTCACGAGGGTCACGAGAGTTACCCTCACAAGGGTTACTAGGGTTACCCTCACGCGAGTCACAATGTTTACCCTCACGAGGGTCACGAGGGTTACCCTCACGAGGGTCACGATGGTTACCTTCACGAGGGTCACGAGAGTTACCCTCACGAGGGTCACGAGGGTGATAAGGGTTATCCCCTGAGGTCACGTGACCCCCCTGATGTCGCGTGACTCCCTGAGGTCACGTGACCCCCACTGAGGCCACGTGATCCCCTAAGGTCACGTGATCCCCTAAGGTCACGTGACCCCCTTGATGTCACGTGACCCCCTCATTTCACGTGACCTCAAGGAGTCACCTATCCCTCAGTACCCTTCCATCCTATCCCTCAGTACCCTTCCATCCCCCTCCTCAAGAGCTGCGCTCTAATCCGGCGTTACAGGGAGTTGTAAACGGCTTTCATGTTTTAGAGACGACGCCATAAGATATATTTTTTCAGCCAAACTAAAAATTCTAACCTTTTTGCTTGCATGATTTGAGATGAAATTACCCACATGTATAAATATATGTATATATATATATATATATTGTGACGTGCATACTTCACGATGTCCCCTTCATCGTCTTTCAGCATGTTGGCCGAGGAAGACGAGGCCCGCGTGCGCTTGAACTGAATGCGCGGGCAGAGGCGCGCTGAATGCTTAAACAGTGCGGACATAAAAACGGTCGTCGACTCTTGCTCTTCGTCACATATATATATATATATATATATATAGAGAGAGAGAGAGAGAGGTAGTTATATCACAAAGTAATATAATAATTGCCCCGCGGATATTGCAGCATCGTTCCGGTGGGTCGTTGTACTTCTCGTCTTCCTTGAATTGGCATGAATTGCAAACAATTCCGATTTTAACGTTTTATTCGAATTTTTTTCTAATGTGTTATTACTTATTTGGTTTAAATTTGTTATACCGCATGTGGCACAGGTTGGAGAGAACTTTATTTTTCCATTTTGTTTGAACTCTCTCCACTTAGAATTCTAGGTGACCCCGGAGATCGTCCTCAAGGCGGCGAATGTCACGGTCTTGGCTGGCACGAAGGGGCCGCTGGCCGCCTGGTAGCGAACGTCTTTGTACACCATGTGCATGCGGCGCACTGGCCGCTTGACGTAGCTCGCGGATACACTTTGCACAGCAGCGGCTGAGACCCGACGGTGTGTATTTCTTCTCATTGGGATCGATGGTCCTCGGGGTGCTGATGGTCCTGTGCGTTGGGGCTGGAACACAGGTTTCCCGGCTCCAGGACACTGTCCGTCCCGTCATACACCCCGGCAGCCAGACTTGTACGTAGTTCAACTACTCTACTCAGGTTACTGTAGTTTAACTACTTTTCTGAGTAGTTTAGTAACTTTAAATTACATTTTTATTTTCGCAATTAGTGGTTTACTTTAATTACTTTTTTGAGTAACTTATACTCAAGTTACAAATTACTTTCGAATCTTTGTGATTGTTTTGCCTTTCAACAAACCTTCCTGCAACCATTAGATAAAATGCTGAAACATCAGCTGATATTTGCTAAGAGGGGGAAGCATGCGGCGTAGGGAAGGGGGGGGGGGGAGAAAATGGTTCCAAAGTCGAACCTCCTCCCCCCTCCCCCCCGCCCTTCCACTGCAACAACAATGCTCGAAGCGCGGGGAGCGAACCGACACGACGCAAGAGAGGCGTAGTAACTGCGGGATTAGCACCGAAGACTGGCGTTTCTCTGTGCCTCGAAGCCCTAGGAGACTTGACCCATTGTAAGAAAGGGCTGGTACTCGCTTCTCCCCAAATTAGAAGCTTTCGCCTACTGCAGGAGGTGCACACACCGCATCCTCACTCAAAGGAGGCAAAAAAATGCAGCCCCTGCTCTGAAACTCATCTATAGTCGGTTACAGGTTAAGAATGTAGCGGCAAATGCCCCTCAAAGGGAATCATATATCCCCCCGCCACCTCCGCATCCAATAGCGTCCCACCGTTTCCGTGACGTCGCGGCCAACGCGCAAGGAGGGTCTTGCTTTTATGTACATATTTGCTTTATCTTTCGACTTCGACTTAGCATTGTGGAAGCCACGAAGGGAGATTAGAATTTTCCCCCTCCGATGGAAACAAATACGACTTTCAGGGATTAGCTTCCCCCTCCGATGGATACAAGGCTGCTTTCAGGGGCTCGGTTTCCCCTCCAATGAATACAAAGGTCGTTTTCTTAAAAAGTAGGATCGGAGTCAAGTTGGAATCCTTTGAAGCGGAACAAGGAGCGTTTCCAGTGAACTCTTCTTTCGAATGCGGAGAGATTCGAAACGGGCGTATCACGCTTGTGGGGGAGCTTCTGCTACCTTCTTAACTTGTAACCGACTATAGACCGTTCCATTAGGGTCATAGCAGAGAGGGTAAAAGAGAAAAAAAAATGCACTCCCCCTCTCCCCCGCAAGCCGTCCGCTCCGCCGAGTGGGCTGTAGCTAGCGTCCGGCTGGCGTGCAAACTCTGTTTAAAATCGCGTCATTTTGGAACTTTCAAGCGCAGATGCGCATATTTTGGTCTGCCAGTTATCGTGTAATACTATGCTAGATAAAAAGACTCACAGCGGTCAATTGCACTGTTACCTGCGTGCAAATAAAAAACAAAAAATAGGGAAAACTGTGTCAGATTGGCCGGTCTCTTTGGCGAAAAAAAATCCGGTTGCTGTACCTTTTTTACTATACAAAAGTTTGTACTGGTGTTGGCTTTTAGCGACCATGAGTGGAAGCCTGAAATAATAAATAAAAACGTGCTCTCCTGGCGCAATACACGCAGTAGTTGAGGGTAGTACTGCCGGCTGACTGAACTGCTATTTAAGTAACGGAAAAAATATATGCTAGTTCATCATTTAGCAAAATAGAACAACAGAGAGCTATAGGCTGATTTTCGAGTAGCCACAACTATTCTAAAACGCGAACCACTTCACAGCGGCAGCCACGAGCGAGAGTTCGGTGTTCGGTAGAGCCCGCCGATACAGCCCAAAGATGGAGAACGGCAACCTCCCGGTTTGTCGTCTGCTAGCGGAGTCGGCGGCGTGCCCTCTCTCTCGTTTTACCCCGCCGAACCCGCTGAACTTCCCGGATGTGTGGAGAGTGCGCTGCGGTCGAACAAAATGGTGCCGCTTAAAAAGCGCTAAATGAAATGGTCTATAGCGCTCCCGTAGTTTGTGCTGCACTCGTAGAACTGCGTGTTAAAGGGCAATGTAAAGGTTTCGTTTTTGCTTTGCCTTTCCTCCCAAAACTCAGAATATGCAGATCTTCAAAGATTCAAATATTGTTCGAGAAACCTGCAGTAATTCCCCCAACGTTTGTAATAGAAAATAATAAACAAGCAGTGTTGGGAAGTACTCTATGTACGTGGTACTTAAACTACTACTATTTAGGGAAAAATCTACTTTACTTGAAGTAAATTCTCTGAACATGTACTTATATTTTCCGAGGAAAGTAAAACTCCCTTCCACAAGGAGGAAAGTAAAACTCCCGTCCCCGAATATGGAAAAAAAAAAAAATGGCGGTATCGTTGTGTGAAAACGTACTCTTTCGAGAGGTCATCTGGTCACTTCATTGAGTGAAGTAATGCAGGCTATAATACCGACACAAATAAGTGCCTTATAAGTTTAATGTGTCAAATTGCTCGTCAGCGAGAGTAAAACAACCACTTTGCGGCGACTTGACCTTATATGAAAATTTTCTGCCATTCCCGTAAAAAACTGATGCACCTATGATTACCAACGGATAAATGCATACCAGTTAAAACGAAACTGTATAGGAAATAAAAGGGTATCATGAAAGATTGTGTTAAAAGTGATTTTTCACATCGCGACATTGTTAGCGCGAACACAACATCGGCGCATTTTCGCATTCTACTTCTAATAGTATTAGCGAGCACGAAATTTCATCGCTTACACTATAGAACTAAATTAGTTATTTCCGTAGTAATAATATCGTGGATAAAATCCCTTCGTTTCAAAGGGAAAATCTCGAAAAACCGGCGATCGCTGGTTGGCGCGGCGATCGCTTGTTGGCGCTAACAGTGTCGCGTTCTGTACTTTACCTTGAAATATATTGTATTTATATACGTTACTCCAAGTACTTTGGATCCGGTGTACTTGATACTTTACTTGAATCATATAACCTCTCATTTACTTTGTACTTTACTTCAAGTACTTTTTAAATGTACTTTATGCAACGCTGTATACTCCCAAACACCGTCTAAAAAAATCAAGCTCAGACAGTGCTAAATCTCAAAGTAGAAATGACACATTCACAATACATCATTGACCAATCCAGAAAGAAAGTACAAAACAATTAGGCACGCAGAAGCAGAGCCAGCTATTAAAGCAATTCTGTGAAAAAAAAGCCGACCCATAGTTGGCTAGCACAATTTCGCTAATGGATTAAAACCTCTGTACTCTCTTTTTACCATAAAAACATATAAAAGTAGCTTCAAACGTAATTCGCCACTTTTTTGCGGTAATTAGTAATTCTCTCAATTGCTTTCTATTTAAGTAATTTCTTTTGTACTCAAATTACTTTTTACGTCAATACCCAGTAACTTAACTTAATTATTTTTTTTAGTTATACTTGTACATGTCTGCCGGCAGCACAGCTTGTGGGCTGGAGTGCGCGTGCAGCTGGGCACGCCGAGCTGGATGACGTCCACCATATAGACGGCCCCGGCCACAGCCACGAGGCGAACAGCCAGCAGGACAGCTCCCTTTCCTCGGAGATTGTGGCTGCTTCGTCATCGGAGTTCTGTTTTTCCTACTGTGGGACATTCTGTAGGCCCTGTGCTTTCCGCGGCGTCCGCTCGAGTTCCGTTATTGCGCTAGCCTTGCCTTTTTCGAGCCCCAAAGAGATCGAGCTCAGCCTTGCCTCCTCCGACCCCAAAGAAATCGAGTTCAGCCAACGTTCAGCCAGCTTGACGGCCTCCTTGAAGTTTCCATGCCTTGAACTTTTATGCTGGACTGTTTTGCCCGCTGCAGAAGAGCTTTAAATACAGATTGCAATTAAACGCGCGAAGAACAGTCAAAATAACGATTGCTCTTGAAGACTTATTTTTTTTTTTATTTTTTACGAGAGGAATCTTTTTGACAGAATGGCTTCGAATTTCAAATACGTGTTTCAATGACATTTTCTTATGTCCCTAGCTGACTTAACGACTGCATAATCGCAGTCCTGAGTGACTGAATAAATTATAGGTTACTTTAAATCAGCCTTTTGCCATATTTAAAATACATATTTTTTTTTTACCTGGCAAAAGAACGTAAAGACACTAGAAGCTAAACAGCGTGGTGGAGCAATGCCTTACTTAACACGAAGAAACTTAGCCCACTTACAGCATCTCGCCTATCACATAAAACAACAAAAACACCTTTCACAATCTAACTCGAATAGGATTTCAAACTTTCTGAAATAACAAACAAATATATGTAAACAAAAATATTTTATACTAGCTTGCCGACAGCTCGGTTTTAGTGATCGCGAGAAAAAACAAAGCAAAAGGGCATTTGGCAACTTCGACAACGCTGAACCCGTCGAGCCCTTGAGTGTGCCCCGGCCCGAATTGGAACTGAGTCTATGTCAACAATAAAAAAAAAACTAAAAAAAAAAACTAAAAAAACGTATAGCCTGCGGACAGGAGGGTCCCTTTTAGGAACAGGGTGATTGATTGCCCTCGGGGTTGGGGCACAGCGCAATAAAAAGAAGAAAATATCAGGACGAAATAAACCCTACTTGCTCCCCATCCCGCCTGCACGATGTCGAAAGCTTTATCATCTGTTTCGAAATTGAACCCCGATACTTTCTTTTATAAGTTCATAGTGGTGTCCAACATCGCTGCTCACATATCAAAGAGACAAGGAACAAGATTCGGGGACCCTTGCCAAACCAAAGAAGAGGTGTTTTCACGAACATGAAATAGCACATTCCTTACGAAAAATGGGAAGGTTTTTACTGTTCCGCTGGTAGGTGACGCCTCCGGCGTTATACTTCTTTGAAAATACGCTCTCACAATTTTGTAGCTCTAAATGAGATATGGCGGCAACCCCAAGGTAAACTTTTTTATTATATATATATTTTTTTTTGCTTATTTCCAGAAAAACGAAAATAAAAATACTTTAAACTTTCTAACTGTTTTTGTCACGTGTTGCTACAAGGCTTTCCTTTCGAGTCATTGAGTTTGAGATGTGGTTAAAGTATACTCAAATAGCCTCTATTGCAGCATATTTGCGGCCACTCAAATAAAATTTATCACGCAAATTTGAAGTTATTTTTACATAAAACGTGCTTAGTCTCGTCAAGCGGGTATACAAATTCGTGAAACCGAAAAGTGAAGCCGCCGATTAACTCGATGCTGATTGACTGAGCCAGGTCGTGACGTCACATCCCGTATTTCGGACACCGCTACCATTTTGAGGGTGGAACGAGGACATTGCAGTAAAAAAAAAGTGTTTGCACGAGGCGGAAAAATCTAAGCCAGACCATTTAGAAGATCAGAGTTGTGTCATTCTAGCATTGCACACCAACTTTCTTTTTGTTTCCTGATTTGGACGATTATGACACATATTTGCGATAAAACACTAAAAGACACCAGCCATCGCGGCTGGTGTCTTTTAGTGTCTTAGTGCCCTTGAGGTTAGACAGCAGCTCAAGAAGTGAAGCCACTCAGGTGTAGGCTGCTCGTTCATATAGATTTCCGTCAGAAAGCACATGTCCTCTGCAAAACACTCATGCGCAGGGCGAACATTGATATCCGCGTGGCGTACAGCCATGCTGTGCGACTGTATACGCTGTACAGGCCCAGCAGAAGGAACATTTGGTGGGGAACGTTATTTTCCCTTACTACCGTTAAAAGACGTATGCCATGGGGCATCAATGGGAAGTCTTTTCGGAACGTCCTTTGCAAGACAACCCAAAAAAGAAGACTGCGACCCAAAAGTCTAGAAAAACGTTGTCAAACGTTTCCCGCCTTTCGCACAGTATCCAGGTGTCAGACCAAGCTACTAGGATACCTTTTTCAACTAGCCAGCCAAGTTGTAACTAAAATTGTTCCACTATGCAACTGGAAAAAAAAAGTATTCGTGTTAGAGGGCACCTCCATTCACTGGCCTCGCTTTAAGACATCCTTCCCTGGGCCTGCCCTGTGCAAAATATGATACAGAGAACTTGAAAAAAAAATTAATTAAATCCTTCGTTAGACGCTTGCGCGACACCCCAGAGAAGTCTGCGAGTCAAAAACCCGTGACTAAAACACTTAAGCAACAGCAACTTATTTCACGTACCCGCGCAAACAGGCCCCTATGTCCTCGTTTGACGTAACAATAAAATCGGGAAGCGCACCACGCAATCTCAATTGAATAGCGATTTGTAAAAATGGGTCTCTTTCGTTTCTGAGAAAAATAAATCTATTGACAAGTCGCCTGAGAACATACAAAAAAGACCTATCCCTTTGTCTTTCACTGCACGAAACAGCTTTGTACGTCTCGTGCGTTACCAAACTGAGCACCAAATAAAATCCGCAAAAACACGCTACGCACGTTCTAGGTTGATTCGTGAGCAGTGAATCACCTGCAAATCTTACCACACCTGTGCTGAGAGAAATGCATTGCACGTGCATTGCAATGCACGTGCAAATATTGAGGAGGAGATAGGGGAGTGGCGCTTCCTACCGGACAGCTCGGGAACTAACTCTGTGTGGCAAACAAACCCTTCGGCGGCAGTCCTTTATTTATTTTTTTTTCTTTCAAAGTACTGTGACCTCGATTAGGTTATCGCAGGAGTGGAAAGAAAACATACATATACAATCAAAAAGCCAGACATTTAAAGATGTACACACCTATATAACAAAACTAAGAATGCCGTGATAAACGCAGTATAGTTAAAAAAAATAGTACAAAAGCAATCACATACACTTCACTAGTACACTGAGACTCACAGGCACCTTACCAAGGAATCTTTTGTATTTCTACCACAAATCTATCAAAATCAAGATAACGAACTTATCCATTTATGCTGTTCCAGTTTTCAATCCTTCGAGTACAAAAAATAATCTCTAAAACAGTTATGGTGGGATTTGTACAGTGCAAGACTTAAAGATTAGAAGCTTCGAGTGGGTAATTTAGTAACAAAACAAAACATATTTTTTCGTATTAAGCGCAAATTTAATATTCACTCTTTTGTGTAGGAGCTTAAGTCGTTCTATAGCACGTCTGGAATCAAGTCATATCTCAGTCATGGAAGATGTAAGAGAAAAATTGCGGTCCTATCTATTACAAATAAATCAAGTTGCCTTTGCGTGTACTGCGTCAATCTGCTTATTGTCACCCTTCAGATACGGATCCCACACCACACAACTATACTCTAAGATAGGTCTAATCAAGTTTTTATGCGCCGTTACTTGAACTTCCTTACTTGAAGATTATAAGGTTCTTCTGACATATCCTAGCGTTTGCAGAGCACGACAACAAATTTAACTAATGTGCTAACCCCATTTGAGACTAGCTATTGATAGTGGATTCGCTGCCATAAAGGATGACGATGCAATGCTCGTGAAGGATACGTAACACTATTATGTCCTTCTAAACACATCTAGATAAAAGTATTTTGGCCCCGCTTGTGTTCAGTGTTAATCAAGTCGTCATGGAAGGCAAAACAAGCGCGCAGGTGGTGGTGAATAATAATAATAATAATAATAATAGTAATAATAATTTTTATTCAGGTCATAACATGTTACTTAGGCATGCCCGCGAGAGCACTGTGTGCTTGTTTCAGATTCAAAAAAAGGGGGGCGGGGGCGGAGATGCGGTGATTCAGAGCTTGAATATCCAACTAGACGAAAGGTCCACTAGTGGATATTCAGGCTCGTCGGACATTCAGACACGTTGGACATTCAGGCCTGCTTGGATTTTTCGTCTCGTTGGAGATTCAGTCTCAATTGGATATTCCGTCGTGATGGATGTTCAGTCACGGTAGACATTCCGGCCTGGTTGGATCTTCCGTTTCGTTGGATATTTAGACTCGTTGGACATTAGACAGCATTTCTAAAACTGGAAACGGAGGCTACAAAGAGGGGACAAATACAAAACGAGACGTCTTGTGTTTGTCCCCTCTTTGTACCTTCCGTCCTGGGTTTTAGAAATGTTGAACCTTTCTATCCTTACAAGTGATTTGAGGTCAATAGAATACAAAAGAACTTTGGTCCAAAACCGGAAAGGGGGTGACATGGGACATTTATGTTCAGAAGATAAAGTTTCGAAGACGTCTTTGTTGTACGCTTGCATTTTGGTTTCGGAGCGATCAGTCGCTTTTTTTTTTCTAGGCTCCCTGTTGAACCCTGTTGAGGAAGTTCACGATGCTTCGCTGCGTTGAAGACTCTTTGTTTTTCGTATCCCTTTGGTTTCTGTCTGCGGCGGGTTTTCTTTTCCTTTTTATAAAAATACTTTCTGGGGTACATTTGACTGCTAAGCTTCGGTGCTGGCTTTGGTTGCTTTTGTTATTTTTAATTTCTATTATTTATTTGTTTTGAGTCTGCGCCACCTGTATCAGGCATTATCGCAGAGGGCGAACAAACATAAAAAAAAAAACCTTTCGCATTTGTGACACAAACAATTTCCCTAGACAGCACACCCCATTCCTTCGTGGTCTGACAAAAAAAAAACAAAAAAACTCTTGTTCCATTTTGTCTTAGGAGATTACGTATCTTATGTGATCTTTACGTTGTTAAATATAATTTGGAGCATTCCAGCAAGCCCTATTGCATAGGATACAAAAAAGTGCAATGAAAAACAAAACGTCCTAGCTTATCAATAATTATTTGAGAGCAGTATGTTCGATAAATTTCAGGAATTAAATAAACATAACACACTGTATATTCCGCCTCAATGGACATTCCGACCTCGTTGGATATTCGGTCTCGTTGAACATTCGGACTTGTTGAAGATTCCGTCTCAATTGGACATTTCGATTAAATGGATATTCGGTCTCGCCTGTCACATCACATCTTTCGGCTCGTTGGATCCTCCTTCTCGATGAATCTTTCGACTCGTTGGATCTTCCCTCTCGGTGGATATTCAGGCTGCAAATGGAGAAGGCGAATATCTTGACCCCCCCCCCCCCCCCCCTCCGTCCCCCTCTTGAATTTAGTATGCGTAAAAGTTGAGGGCGGGGAAACCGGGCGGGGGGGGGGGGGGGGTTCTTGAACATATCAGGCGTTGATCCCCCCTCTCCCTCTAAAACTACCTGCGTCCGCCCCCCGCGCGAGCGTGCCGGGCCAGCCGCGTTGTGTGGGCCGCGCGCCCTGGATCGTGCGTGGCCGGCGCGGCGTCCTTGTTTTTCTGAATTATTCACCAAACACGCACATCATTTCTCAGTTACCCTCTCTCTTGCGACAATCATGGACGACATCGGCGAAAGCAAGCAGTGTATCGTTGGAGGAGAGGAAGTGCTCAACTGCGATAACGTTATCGAGTGCAGCGTTGCACCAGAGCGGACGGCGGACGGTGTTCACATCGTCGCATGCGTGTTGCGGCCCTCCGCGCTGCATATACCCGGTTTACAATCATGCTTCGAGCACTGCGGTACGCAGCAAGTGAGCACCATATGGCTACATTCGAATATGCAGCGAACTCGGAAACGGTGCGGCGTACACTAGACGAGTGTTGGCGTCGAAGTTGTTTGCCATACAGCGATTGTTTTAGGTGATAATGATGATAATGAAACTCCGCCCCTTATAGTTCGATCTCCTCGCAAATAGCAAACCCATAACCTCTGAAATTGCTCACTTTTACTCGTAGAGCCTCAACCTTATCGCGACAATAACCGTTATTGTGGCGGCAGCGTTCCAGGAAAACTCCAAGATAAAGGGCGGCGATCCACTACATACAACGCGTTTAAAAACAGCCGCTGTTGAAGGCTAATCGTCGTGCCAAAGAACCAAAGACTTATCCTAGTTGACGGAGCTACTCGTACTTTGGCAACCGATATCTGCGAGCTCGACGGATATTTCGACACTCTTAGCGTCTACCCAGAAAATTGCAACGTCATGCTCGTACGCTAAAATAGGCACCTCAGTACATTCGAACTTAAACCCACGAATAAAACTACTTAGGCAGAACGGATTGAGAAAAACACGAGAAAGCAAACGCGAAATTATACAGCTTTGTCACACCGCAATAAAAAGGTGAATAGGCTCGCTTACACACATGTTTACAATAAGTCTAGTGGCGCAGTTTGGCCACGCCACGCGCACATTGTCGTGCGGAACAGACACCAAGCTAACATGTTATATTACAGAAAAAAAAATGCATGCGATACGTGGTCGAACGTATTTTCCAGGTTAACGTGTAAGTAGGCAACTCTTAGCAGAAAAGAGTTTCAACACTCCTGAATGTTCCGGGCGACATACCCATTTGTTTTATTGATCCTCCTTTTCATTCCACGAAATTGAGTGTGGCTGGCGAGAATTCTTATAACACTCTACAAGCGCCCCACTAAAAATGCAGTATCTTATAGTTTACGTTACTTATTGTAATATGACGTAACGATCCAAGAAAATAAAATTTTAAAGAGTCGTCGCTTTTGGGTATAAACATCGTCTGAGTACAAAAAACGACGCAAAACTTCAAGTCTGATTGCCTCACTAAACACGCAGTGCAAAAAAAAAAAAAGAGAAAGTTAGTCGTTAAACGCTTAGTTGAACTCGTCGCGCAGACCGTCTA
Organism: Ixodes scapularis; assembly: GCF_016920785.2. Taxonomy (NCBI): domain Eukaryota; kingdom Metazoa; phylum Arthropoda; class Arachnida; order Ixodida; family Ixodidae; genus Ixodes; species Ixodes scapularis. Next base: position 50,349,691 of record NW_024609882.1, read on the forward strand.
GTTCTGGAGCTTTGCCCGGCTTCAAATTGTCAATTGCATTTTCAACTTCAGATGACGTGATATCGGTCAATGACTTTTCTTTTATATCGGCTGCCGATTTTGGCAATATTAAGAAAAATAAAACCTCCGGAAACCAATTTTTTTTTTTTTTTTGGCACACGATAGCTGAAAAGCTATGCATAATATCCTACAAATGCGAGTTCGATGATTTCTTTATCGGGCGTCAGTACCCCTTGATACAAAATCTCTTGGCCAGGTTATACCGATCTATTAGAGACCATTTGGACGCAGTCAGCGTTACCAGGGTGTTTAGAATTGTGGCTGACTACATGGTTGTAACAAAATGAACTGATGAGGCTTCGGTGGGTGACGTCGTTGTTTCTCTGTTTGATGTTTTAAGCGTCACTTTCGGGTATTGAAATCAACGCGTGAACGTCATGATGGCACGTTTTGCACTTTCACGACCTCAGATTGAAGGTCACTGTAAACCACGTATGTTCAACATATTATTCCGGCACGAACGATGGTCTTTTTTGCCGTATGATTAAGCTCATTCCAAGATGGTCAAGAGGGGCATCATGCTACCATACGCTTCAAGATCGCTTTGGGTGGCGGGTAGAACGCCTTGGCGCTGCGGGTTATTCCAGTGTCCATTTTGCTGTGTTTGACCGAAAATATAGTTCGAAATATTAAGAGAGGACACCACCAACATAGGGAGCCACCAAACAAGAGAGTCGTTGAGCTGTGGTCGAGCATATATCGAATACAGGAGCCTATCCGAGCGCACGAGCTCGTGTTGTTGCTGAGATCTACTGCTGCAGGGCACCTGCCTTTACATTGTTTGACTTTCGCTTGTAGGCCAATATTTGACTGCATCCCAATTCTAGGGACAAGGGTTGATAAAACTGCAAGCGTACGGCTGGAATTTGTTTTAGATACGAAAGAAAAGCGCTGAATGCGTCAGTTGAACTTCGGTTCATTTACATAAGAATGACGCAGACTTTTTGAAGCACGTGTCGACGCCATAGCAAAGCGAATTTTAGTTCGATGTTTTAATGGGTTAGGATTAGTACCCTGGTACTTGCGCTGAGCTTGGACTGGTTTCGAGCACACGTATTCAAAGTTCGCAACGTCGCCACGGGATGGCGCCACAGCCCAAGCAACCGCTGTGGGGTACCGCGGGTGTATAACTAAGGCGAGTGTAACAACGCACGCGCCCCCTCCGCCCCCGACCACGACGCCCCTCGGCTACAGTCGACGGATGGCTCATTACAAAATATTACCCCCCTTGCGCCAAAGCCGTATATTGGGAAAGTCTGGCCAGTGGGTGTGGTGACAAAGTCGCTGGAACGTATAAAAGTGGACGAAAGGGAGGCGAGAAAAGTTCATTCGTTGGTTTGTGAACCCGACGAGGAATAACATATCATTTCTTGCCAGAGCCTGTGATATAAAAGAAAATAACCGAAATTTAGATGTCGATCCCATGCATTCTGGCGAACGAATGAATGAAAATGGCGGCCCTCCCCTCTCGGCTGGGAGCAGCCGGGACTTCACGTCCACACGCTCACACCTCTCGATCCGCGCCGCGGGCTGGTTGGTTCACTCGGGAGGGGGGCGTTGTGGCGGTGAGATCATAGACTGGCCAAACTCTCCCCATATACTGCTCTGGCTTGGGCCACCCGTACACGCCGCCTTGCGGCGTCCCACCGACGGCGTAAGCACCGCTGTGCCCCACCGACCCTCCGTCGCTAGGTGTTACGTCAAGCGGCCGACGTTCGAGTGTGCACTTTGGACGCCCTCGGGAGCTCCGGCCGCTGGCTTTGAAGAGTTGTGGACGCACACGGGCCGCGGTTCCCTTCTTCAGTCGGCCACGCCGGTCGTGACGCGCAGTCGTCTTACCATGTCACCGGGCCGTAAGCGGGCGGTGCACTCTATAAACAAGTGTGTAGTGGGTACACCCACAGGGGTGTAAGTGCTGCCACATATACGACACCCACAACGGTGTACAAGTACTCCCCCACATTCGAGCTGCATACATGCACCCTTTCTAGGAATCCATATGTGCACCGTTTTATATACCTACAACAAGGAGTAGTGACACACCCCGTATTGGGTGTGTCACAACTCCTTTCTTACACCCTCTCTGTCGTTTCGGTGTGCAGATACACCCCGATTTAGGTGTACAAGTATTCCCTTCTCTACACCCACGCAATTTTTGGGAGTAAAGATACACCCACCAACAGGGTTTACTATTACACCGTTGTTTACACCTATCACGCTCATAGGGAGCAGAGTGATCCCGTCAACAGGGTTCACTATAAACACTACTTATTACACCCACCCCGCTAGTAGGGAACATAGATACACCTCATTTAATGATGTACCATTACAACTGCTTGTGCACCCACCTCAAGAAAAGCCGTAGAAAATGTACGCGCCCAGGTGGTTGCAAAAAGGCTGGCTAAGATGCATAAGGGATTGTTTTCAAATCTCCTGAAGGTTTGTTAGACAGCCTATTCCGCAAACAAGTACAAACTTGCAAGCAATCCGTGATACGTGAAGCTGTGCAACGAAGCTGTTACAGAGCTGAGAAGATTACCGAGCAAACAAGAACCGGGGTGATTCTTAGGTAGTGTATATACTCCCAGCAGCCGGCAGAATTATTTACCCGAAATTCTGCCGGCAGTCGCCACTCATTGGCGATCCAATCACTTCGTCGGACGACATTTCATCGACACGTGATGTTTCATAGACAGCTCAGATTAGCTTTCCTATATTAGCTTCTCTTACTTTTTTTTTTATGAGCCGCCCCAGACTATATGCGCAAAGTAACAAGCACGCGTGGTACAGGTGGGGTAAGCTTTTTTGTAATGAGCCGCCGCAGACTGTTCTCGCGAAGCGACGTGAAGGTGAACTGGGTCGAGATCACGCGCCTCAGAGATACACGCGCGACGAAATGTCCCTACAGAGTGCATTTCGCGTAACGGGTGATGATGAAACCTTAGTGTTGACGAAACGTGTCTACACAAGTATCAACGAAAAGGTGTCCATGAAACGCGTTTTCACACAACGCCGCGAGAATCAGAAAGTCGATATTCTACCTGCAGTTATCACATGATTGTAGACAGCTAATGGGAGGCGACTGACGATTAAATTTCGGGGAAATTAGTCTCCCGGCTGCTGGACAATAGACACTGCCTAATTTTAGAGGTAATCCGGAACGGAACGGTCAATTGCTGCAAAGGAGTAGGTAGCAGGGTACTTACAATGAAAATACCGGACTTTAAATATGTAATCCGAGATATGTACCGAGACGGGCAATGCAGAAACATCACACAAACACAAAAATGAAGAGAAAGGGGTCTGTGAAGATGCAACACGATGTGGCAGAAGCAGTAATTTGCCAAACCGAGCACTAAACGCATGGCATTAGTTTTTGGGCTTTCTTGAAGAAATCGCTTGTTACGATGTACGCGTAGGACTTTTCAAACACTGGTAGCCTTGGTACGCTCGAATACGTTGTATCAGACGAAATCTACTCCAGCCCCGCTGGTCACAGCACAGCACACAAGAAACAAGGCCGGGAAGCAGAAATTCCGTGATCGGAAAGAGCTACTATGTCATCTGTGAAACCTTTACCACATGATCACGATCCTGGCATTACCTGCGCCCAGACAGCGGAGTCAAGGAATAAAAAAGCATTCGGTTCGTTGGTCCGGCGACTGCGCACCTTCTTCCACCCTTTTAGCTTAGAGAAAGAAAGAAAAGAGAGGAGTAGGAAAAGCTCCTTCAAGGCCAAAAAGGGCTGCCCTCACAAAGGCTTGTCTTCAGGGTTATCCCAACGTGGAACAGAACGAGAAGATTTGTCCCTCATCCCCTTGAAAGTTCGACCCAAAATTAATAGTACAGTAGATGCTATCCGTGGCCCTGGCCTTCAGGCAGATGCCGTGCTCTGGCTTATCCCTAGCGTGGAAACTGTAGTCCCGTGATCCTACACGGAGACCCGGTTGGCTTAAAACAAACATAGCGACTACTTTACTGTCAATACCGAGTGAACAGAACAGCTCTGTACTTCCTGAGAAACTGCCCAACGCAAAAGTGACCCCAAGGGGGAATCCAAGCAAGCTGATCTGGGCGCGTGGCTAGCGTTGCGGTGCACTGATACACCTACAGCTTTCTAAGGGAGAGAAGGATGCTCATTGTCGGTGTACAAGCATAGAGTTATTATAATGTACGCTAGAGGTTCAACTGGCGCTAGTGTGCTGCTGCAAATTGAAGCAGACAGCAACCAGTCCGAAATTGACTTCCGGTAATGCATTGCTATGGGAAAAAGCGAGTGCATTTTCTCTCTGCGCTCGATTATAAGAGCAAATATCACGAATAATTCGTACGTACTAGGTAGCTTGGAACTTTTCTCAGTCACGCAGACGAAATAATTGGTCAGTTACAGCGTTTTCATTTGAAATTCGTGGCACGAAAAACGCTGCTAAAACCGCTTCGTACGTGTATTTATGTGCACTGTCGGACACTGTTAACGCGAACACGGCGTCGGCACTTTTCAACATGAGGGACATACGTGCCAAACGAACGAAGGACATGTGGAAAACCAAGAGAGACGGCAAGAACTACACAGTAACACTGGATAAGTAACTCTTTGTGCATGCAGACGATCAAATAAATTGAAAGTCACGTACTATAGTCAGATTTGTAATAAATAAGTACTGCTTTCTTCTTTCTGCTCATGAATATGTGCAAAGATGCATGTTCTGGGTTCAAATCATCACCCGCAGGCTCCAGATCTTTGCGAATGGGGAGAAGCCAGAGAACAGGCGCCCGATTAAAACTGCCCGACATAGGAAATAATAAAAAGACACACCTCTCGTAGCCCACATACTTTATTTTTTTAGCAGACTGTAAAGATGCACGACGGAGTCTTCATATAGTGACAGAACGGACATATTAGAAATATATAAGCGCCACCGGAATGCTATTGAAGCTTAAACGCACTCTACATTCCTTTCGATTGTTAATTTGCTTAGAATCGTCGCTTGTTTTTACACACCGGCTGTTGAACAGAGGTTTGAGCCTGAAATAGAGCGAAGTTTAACGTCGTTCAGTGTTAAAGAAAAATGTTGTAACTCAATCAATTACACTTTCACAATATCAATAAAGGTACATACTATCCGGTACAACCGAAATAACAAAAGTTATTCGTGTTATTTTACGGCGAATAGACAAAATTCACGTGCGTTTTCCCATAGGAATGCGCAGGAGCACCGCAAAAGTAGACTGGTTGCTGTCTGCTTCAATTTGCCTCCCGGAAGTCGCATAGACACTAGCGCCAGTTGAACCTCTAGCGTACATTATAATAACTCTATGTGTACAAGTACACTGGCTGGACAACGGAGGGTGCATCCTTCAGACAAAGGGTGCATATGCGCCTGATACACCCGACTACACCCGTTTTTTTAGAGTCTGTCGTCGCCCCTGTATGCACAAATTGTATGCACAAGAAGTAAATGGTTGTGTATTTTTCTGCGCATCGCGCGCGCGTCCTTCATGCACATGCTAAGTGAGCTGATCTTCATGCACCATGGAGAAGAGGGGTTCCGGGAATGTTCACCCCGCGGAGAAGTACTGAGAAGCTGCATTCACCATGCTGTGTGAAACATAACCGCTGCGCGAAATGCTATCAGATTTCGGCCCATTTTTTTTTTTTTATTAAATAAAAAAAAAATCATGTTCAGCGCTTTTCCCGGCTACACCTTCCTCGGGGTTGTTATTTTTCCGTTTCCTCCAGTTGTAATTATAATTAACTGTTTATTTCCTACATAAAGATTTGCAGTCAAAGAACAACTTTAGGTTTAAAAAAAAATGTACTCATACCTTACACAGCAACAAACTTTTTTTTTTTGTTTATATAGATGAATAGGAACATAAGCGATCAATAGAGATACTTAAAATTCCCGCACACCAGAACTGCCGCAGAATCTCACATTTTTCCTTTTTGTTCCTCCATTGTTATCTCCCCTCTCCCTTTTCCAACTTTCAGAAGCCAACCGAGGCCGGCCGCCTTGGCTAGCTTCTTTGTTTTCTTCTTCTGTAGTTATATTCTTTCTAACTACAGTTTTTGTGCGCCGGAGAGTGACACTTCTGAAACACTTTGTTCGCTGAAAAACGTCCCTCGTCCTCGTTGTCCAACGACCCAATAATCGCCCACATCTAGCCTCATGTCTCTCACTTCGCTTTATTTCCTTTGTACTTTATTCCTCAGAAAATAATATTAACTTAAAAAGAAAATAAAACGCAAAGTCATCTTGCAATCTACTCAGCCGTGCCTGTCACCCCCGCCGGCTCCTAAAAAGCCGCTTCTCCGCACTGCAAATCCACAGGCCGCCAGAATCCAGTGGCCGAAAACTCGCTCGTTTGCCCCCTCTGCAAATCCCAGCAATCGATCAGGGTGCCTCGGGAGCCCCGGTGCACAAAGCACTCTGTATCCTTCATCGCCTTCCTCGGTCCCGCCGCGATATCTCGTTCCGTGCTTTGAGGGACGCCGCCAGAGGAGCGACTCGGCGACCTCCTTCCTTTTGTCTCGGACGCTCTCCCACGCGTACACACAAGTTCCATTAGCAGCCCATGTCGGCCTGTTTCTGGACCGCTCTCTGCGCCTTCCGTCCTATCGGCCGGGCAAGACTCATAATGACAAATGCGTGGCCCACCTTCCATCCAGTGCCGGCGAGTTTTGGCGGATGGCTGGCAAAGCCGGTGCGGTCAGTTCGAAGCTTCTTCTGGCGTGTTTTAGTGTCACTAAGAAGAAGAAAAGCAGAAGGTGTATAATCGATTGAAAGGGACCATCATTTCATCACTTACTTCTTATCTAGCCGTTGGCTGTTGTTGGGGTTAATTTTAGTTCCGTCGTTTTGGTTTCGAATGTATGTCCAGATTAGGCTTTAATATTCGTTGTTTGTAAGAGTGATTACACTGCGTTTCACGTTAGGCGCAAACGCAGCCAAAGCTACGATCGGATAAAGCCAGTTAAGCACCATCAAAAATGCTTCATCACGATGCTCGTTGTCTTTGTGGGTTAGCCACACTGGATAAAGCAAAGACGCCCAAAGAACACTGAAGCTGGTGACGCATTTACTGCGCGTGGCTGCGGCACCAATTGGCGTTTGATGTCTCCTCTGGCGGTGTGAACTTTAGCCAGTGCAGTGCGACCGCTGGCCCTGGGTTTTCTAAAATACTTCCAGCAGTATTAATACACAATTTCCAACATATATCACGATCAATCATATTAAAAGGACAGTGAAACGAAATTCTAGCGACTATTTTATTGTCTAAATGTTATCCACGTTCTGGACACACCACGGAGATGGAGATCGTTTGCTCGATGGCGCAGTTCTTTTTTATCTCAAATACTTTGTTTTTAAAGGACGCCAACTTTCGCCAAAGAAACTTCCATCAGCCATCCGGACTAACATGCCTGAAAGAGCAACATTTTTTGTATTGTTTATTTAATTAATTTAAATTAATAAAAGAGCTGCGTGGTCAAGAATCTAGAGAGGTTCGGCAAGCTCTCAGTGCCATCCGCCTGGCTTGGACGGCGCCTGCTTCTAAGCTGTTACACCAAAGGTAGAAAGCTCGGGATCGAGTTCTCAGCCTATCACCGACCATTAATAATTTTTGTCGCGCGTTTACACAAATTTTCACGGCATCGTTTTTAGGCCGTCAGGCGCAGTGAATATTTTATTCGCTCAAGAAAGCTGGCGTGCGAACCTTCCACCACAGTTCCGGTTCTCACCGCTGGGTTCCGTCGATTTTGCATTTTGAAGATGGCGGGTGCCATCTTCAATCTTTGTTGATATGGCGCGTGCTTTGCTCGCTTTCCGAAGCCATGCACAAGCTCACGCTGGCTTCTGGAGATCGCACACTGGACTGTGCTTTTGTTCACAGTCGGATGACGTATTGGCGATTCTCATCACGCATTTTCAAACCTACATTTACTGCTTCGTCTTTTGACCGCCAGACACTGTGAATATCTTATTTGTTCGAGAAGGCTAGAGGACAATTGTGCCGCTGTACAGTCTTTTTTTCGAGCAACTAGGTATCCTTGATTTCGCTACAGTCGCCGCTAGAGCTACAAAAGCCACACCTTGTGTTACATTTCGGCCACCTTGATTCTTAAAACAACATGCGAACTTGCAGTTATCTGAAGCCTTAAAGGCTTAAACGCAAGAAACGTATTTACATGTAAATTTCCAAAGATGTCAAAATATTGCAACAAGAAAGCAAAAGGACATCCCTTAGCTTTCTGACGCTGTATTTAAAGCTAAGGAACTCGCATTTTTGAATCGTAAAGATTGCCAACTGCGCCAGCTATGCACTGCACATACACTCGAGGAATAAAGGGCCTATACTTTATGTGTAGCCTAGATAGATCATGATTATTGACACTTTGTGTCCGCTCAGGTCCAACGGCAGTCCAAAGCTGAGGACGCTTTAAAACTTTAAAAAAATATCCTTTCTACGCCCCAGAAAGCAATCCGTAAAAGTCAAGTTAAAAAAAGGCGTTATTGCGGAAACGTTGCAAACTATCTTATTTATGTCATGCTAAGAACTAATTCATATAAAATGCTCCCAACAAACTTTGTTTAGTAGATTCTTAAAGAAACGTATACACCAACTCATGTTTACAAACAAACGGAAGCGCCCCTAGCGGACGCCACCGGCGCCGCTCATGCGCGATGGGGGTGTGGGCAAGAAGCTCACCGTCGCCCATAAACAAAGCATTGGAATGCGATGTTGTCGGCGTCGGTGTGAGTCCAACTGCCCTTTTTCGCGTTCGAATGGTTGATTCTACGTCTTCCTGGGCAAAGCCTGACTATAGCGGCGTCAGCGAAATTACCGAGGCTAGTTACACCGCGAAACTTCGCGTAAATAATGTGGCATGCGGCGATTCATTCCGCGTGAACGCCGCAGTATGTACACTAAAGCCTGATTCCGATGATGAGATTTCGCTCGCAATTTTCAGTCGCGACGCCACTCGCGCTGCAAAAGCGAGAACTGTAGATGATATGGTCGACGTCAATACTGAAAATCGCAAGCCGAATCGGACCAAGTGAATTAGGCATAGCAAGTCGGTGACGGTCACTGGTAACAATGATCAACATCTCCTTGCTTCTACTGTTTACATCGAGCCTGCTGACCAACCTTCAAATTTAAGTCTTTTGAGGCCCGCAATTACTTCTTATCGCAAGTACCGGGCCAACATTTTGGTCTACGGGCCGGCGTCGTCTAACCCTTTCGGACGCCATGTACACAATTGTGCACATTCCAAAACCGCGGCCTCTAGAACGAGCGTTTCCGAAACTCTGCATTTTTGATGAATTTAGACAATTTGTCTACTATTCATCTGACAACCTAAGGGTTTACAGCGCCATCTAGTAAGTGGTGAAGCAAATATACATGTAAGCAGACAACATGGCAGCGCGCGGGACGGCACCGCCAGGTAAGGCAATTCTAAATATTTTCGCTGACTTTCCTTCTTGTCCCGAGGATATAATAAAATATGAAAGCTATTTGTAATGCTTTATCCTGTGTATGGTCAAAATAATTTCGCCTAAGCACTAACAGCACCTTGCCAACAGCGCAATTAGCGCATGGTTACAATTGTGTACAAAGCGTCACAATGGAGCAAAAAATGACCGTGTGCCAAACGCGCTGCCTAATGTTCCGCATTATGACTTTTTCAGGCTTTCTGGAAGTGCCTTGCACATCTTTTTATAAAGCAAAGCCCCATGCTGCGACAAAAGAGTCGGCCGACCGATTACTAGAAAAGATTGCTTCCGGGAACACATCCGACGTCGGTGAAAGCGATGACGAAGATGACGTTGCTCAAGAAATAATCGATGAGAGCATAACCTCTGGACGCAAAAACGAAGAAAATGCGCACCGGACTCCACTATTGCAAGACAGAGGTCCAGAGGAAAATGTTGTGAAGAACTTTCAGTGGAGAAAGAGAAGATTCGACCCACCACCAAATATCGACTTCAGCGGCCACGGCGACTGCCTACCTGAGCCGGACGAACCGTGTACGCCGCACACGTATTTTTCAAGGTACGTGCCAGAATTTATTTTCAAGTGCATGGCGGAACAGACGAATCTTTACAGCGTCCAAGAAACCCACAATAATGTGAACACGACAGCTGACGAAATAAGGAAGCTTTTTGGCATCCATATTCTGATGGGTGTCATTGCTCTGCCTCGCGTCAGCCTCTACTGGGACCCCATCATGAAAGTTCCCTTTATCAGCGAGACCATGTCTGAGAAAAGATTCTTCAAGCTCCGCAACACTCTGCATGTTGCAGCTGAAGCTCCTGGTGAACGAAACGACGATCGCCTGTGGAAACTGCGCCCTTTCTTGGATCAGATAAGGCAGCGGTGCTAGGAGCTTGACATTGAACAAGAATCGTCAATTGATGAGCAGATGATTCCCTTCAAAGGCCAAATTTCCATCAAACAGTATGTCAAAGGCAAGCCGACCCCTTGGGGGATCAAAGTATTCGCTCTCTGCGGTAGGAGCGGCCTGCTTTATGACTTTGCGGTTTATCAGGGGGAAAACACAATTCCCGATGAGCTGAAGAAAGACTGCGGCCTTTGTTCTGGTGTTGTAGTACACCTGTCTAAAAGAGTCCCAACTGGCTGCAATTGTCAACTCTACTTTGATAACTATTTTACGTCAGTGCCGCTCCTCCGCAAACTGCGAAACAAAAAGATTCTCGCGCAGGGACTGTGCGGAGTAACAGGCTGGGCAAGTGTCCTCTTGAACCAGCTAAAGTAATGAAAAAGAAAACGCGAGGATACTCCATTGAGTATGTCACAAGTGACGATATTGTTGTGGTTTCGTGGAAGGACAACAGCAGCGTATGTGTGGCTTCCAACTTCGTTGGAATCGGAAACCAACAGCAGGTAAAAAGATGGGACAAGGCCAAGCGTGAACACATCTTTGTAGAGCAGCCGGAAGTAATTACGAAGTACAACCGGAATATGGGAGGCGTCGACAAGATGGACTTCCTGCTTAGCCTGTACCGGATCAAAATCAAATCAAGGAAGTGGACGCTAAGAGCACTCTTTCATTTTGTAGACATTGCTGTATGCAATGCTTGGCTAGAGTACATACAGGATCACCCGGACATGCGGAGGTCAAGGATACTGGACCTCACGCATTTCCGCCTGCAGATTGCGGAGGCCCTCATCACGTCTGTGCCAGGCAAGAGAAAGCGTGGGAGGCCATCACAAGAAATTGAAGATGCTCCCATGGATCCTCCGCACAAGAAGGCAGCGCGCATCCAGCGGCCATGCTCGAATAGCCGTTACGATGGCGTGGATCACTGGCCAGAAGCTCGAGATCAAGCAGTCCCATCAAGGTGCAAGTATGAAGGATCCAGAGGAAGATCCCGAATATTATGTAAAAAGTGCCGCGTGCCGCTTTGCCTGACGAAGGATCGCAACTGCTTTTACAGATTTCATGTTTGAAAGCCCCCTTGTTTCATGACCTTTGAGACGCTTTGTACACAATTGCGTACATGTCTGTAAAAGATAAACTATAACGATTTTCTTGTAAGTTGCACATGATTTTGTCTCATTTGGTCGTAAATTAATATTTCAGACACAAAAAAAAAACTTTTCTTTCCGGAAATAACGATTGGGGTCTGAAAGGGCTAAGAGAGCAGACGACAAGCAGAAACGTTTGAAAGAGCAGACGACAGTTCGAACGATCAGGCGGCCGTTTGAACTTGAAGACGCACTGAACGTAGTCCGCAGGTGGTCCGCACAACTTGACGGTTTTCTGGCTTTCATGCTGGAACAAAGCTAATGAATCTGATGACCACAAGTATCCGTGAATTCAACCCAAAGTGCTTCCCGCCCAAGCAAGAGTTGTCCGACGGCGTCTGCTTTTCCCCTTCTCACGGCACATATCCAGATTCTCGGCCGAACCAAGCACGTGAAAACTGACCTTCAAACCTTTCTCGACACTTTTGGCACGACCCCAGTCGCGGCGTCTTGACGAGAAGGCAGGTTTTTGTCTGGTTCCTTTCAAAAGAACGCAGGAATCCACGTCTGGCATGGGGACCTCTGCCCACAGCGCCAGACCGGAAGTGCGACCGACGTGCCACCCTCGCGCCGTGCCGTCACAGAGTTGATTTCGTGTATACAAGCCATACAAGATGTTCCCTTCTCTGTTGCCCTTCCTTGGCAGTTCATGGTAAAAGCAGTTCAAGACTTGCGATATTTTTATTTCCTTTGCAATCTCATTCTGGGAATGTTCATTGGGAAATCTTGTTCAATTCTGCCGTGCATTGCAGCTGTACGTTTTCTGACTTGTTTCCTTGGCATTGCTGAGTCTGCCACCAGCTTACCTAACAGGAACATCTTCCGAGTAGAAAAAAACGGCACTGTTTACACTGTAGAACAAGACCTCTTACAAATCCACTTCACATAAGCTGCGAGAGTGTTTAATTAACACGGAGTAAAAAATACTCCTTCGGAGTCATAAAGCTTGCGAAGTGTCCAATGCTAGCTGCACCATGTGATCTCGCTCAACGCGGAGACACTTTAAACCACTCATTTACAGTCCACATTAGGTTTGTTTCCAGGCATGTCAATTTCATTGCTCTTTTCGGTTTTTCTATTTCTGTGTACGCTTACTTAGTCGACGCTGGACAATGTATCCAGCATAGGCAATGCCTCACAGAAGGACAAAAATACAGCAGGGCCGCCGTCAGAGAACTTGACGTGCCACCGCTGTTGTTTCATTGTGGGGGCACCACCTTTGTGGGGGAGGATGGAGAGCCTAGCTTGAAGAGAGGGTCCATGTCAAAACACGGGGAACGTTAGCAACTTAATGTCGGACACTTTCTGCGGTTATGGGTTGGAAGCAAGCATGCGCTCGGTTTCGTGGTGAGGAAGAAAGCGCGAGGCAAGACGGTTACGCTTGGAGACGATTGACGCTTTCGTCATCCGATCGCGGTCAGACTTGGGGAACTAATCCTTACAAGTAACAGATTACTTGTAATCTGTTACTTTTCGCAAATTATTTTGTAATTGCCATACTACGTTTTTTCGGAAGTAATTTGTAATGTAATTTCCTTACAAAATATTGGTAACGGATTAAATTTTTACTCGTTACTTTAAAGAAAATATTAGCATAATACAGTAACTGTGACAATGCAAGTAGAACATTCAGAAGCATTAAGAGAGGAAGTTCAACAATATAGAAAACATCAGGAAGGAAAAAATAACCGAAAAGAAAAACACGATTTTTTGTATGACCGGCTACTAGAACCACTTGAAAAAAGGGAAAGGCATTTACAAATGTACCAACGACAATGATCAAGTAAGACAACACCGAGTAGTGTAGTGGTTTTAGTACATGAACTCAAAGCGGCGCCAAAAGCCGGCCCCGCCATGTTGCACGCTCTTGCGTGCCCACGTGATACCCCACGATAAGCTCGTGATAAAGGAGATCGTGCTTGGATTCGGACGGGGCTGGTCGTGTCTGTTTTTTTATCCTGAGCCGGCGTTCTCGGACCCACAGAATATTACAATGGCGACGAGGATGGGATACGAGGAGGCGACGAGGTAAACGTTTTTTTTCCATCCTAGATCCGTCCCCTCCTAGCATGATCTCCACGCCCGATCGCTGCGCATAACGTCTGTTTTTAGTTCAAGCCAACCACCCGCTGCTTCACAGTCTTTCCTTCGATTTGCATTGTCAACCACCATGTCGGTTGCAATCTTGCAATTTCCCTGGTAGGCTTCGACCCTCAGCGTGCTTTGACTATTTCCGTGACATTTGACAATCATGACTCAAAATATCGCTTTTAGAACGCCGACGGTGCCGCCACGACCCGTCTTTCTACCTGTTCCCGACACGCCCACCCTTCCGTGGCCGGCATGGAAGCGTGCCTTCACCGATTTTCTTGGCGCTTCGGGGTTCGAATCAGATGGAACCGTGTCGTAAAAAGCAACTCCTGTTTTCGTTGCTCGGCACGGAAGACCAGCGTGTGGTTGACGCATTCCGCTTGGACGATGTACCGGCGACTGAGCTCAATGACGAGTATGAAATATTTTTGGAGAAGTTAGAAAAACACTTTGAGTTCTCGTGGTCCGTAACACTGGAAAGAAAGAAACTCCGTGCTAGAGTCCAACGTCCCGGCGAATCAGTCTCCGAATACCTCGCCACATTACGTCATCAAGGCTATTTCTGTACCTACGGCGCTACGTCAGACGAACGCCTGTGTGAAATCTTGTTGGAGGGGTTGGATTCGAAAAGAGTTCAGGACCGTATTTTACGTGAATGTCTAGGGGCCGAGGTGCCCACCCTGGACAGAGCGTTCCAGCTCGCAATACAATTTGAACTACTTGCGAAAACGACTGAATCGTTTCATCGCCAGACGAGCGCGGTGTCGTCTTTCGCTGTTAACGACGGAAGCCGCGGTTTGGAACCGGCAGCGGTCCAAGATATTCATGCGTATGCTCAGTGGCGTGCGAATCAAGATGGCGAAGCTTCCGTGTTCCCCGCCCAACTCTATCACCAATATGGTCACCCTTCGTGTTCTTCCTCCGGGATGACCCCGTCGCAGCGAGATCCCGTGGTGCCGTGGGGTCAACCATCGTCTGACGGCCATCTTCTCCGTTTCCAAGGGCGGGCAAGGCGGCCAGCAGTCCGCGAGCCTCCTCCTCACCGGGCAAGGGAGAGAGAAGATGCAGGCTCTCTTTCTGCGTGCTGGTTCTGTGACCGGCGCGACCATGCCCGCGAGTCCTGCCCAGCACGGAACGCGACGTGCTTTCTGTGTGGCAAGCAGGGACATTTTGCTCTGGTTTGCCGCAGTCGTAAAGCACAGTTGGCAGCATTCATTAACGATGAACGGCAAGCATCATTTCCAGTGCGGGGTCGAGGACAACTCTGGTGCCGTGGACAACTTGCCGGACGCTACCAGAGCGGCCGTTTTTATCAACGAGACGGATCGACCCATGTGGGAACTGTCCATCAGGAAGTCCTGCCGAGCGTAACGTTTGACCAGCACGAGGTGTCGGTGCAGTCTACGGATCGCCTCGCACGCGACCCGGGTCTCCGCAACGCGTTCTTGGCAGATGTCCAGGTAAATGGCACCCCTCTCAAGCTTCTTATTGATACCGGATCTTACGTCTCGAATTTGAACGAACAAACATTTAATCATGTAAACAGGAAACGTGAGATTAAGCTTCATCGTCCACCAAGAACCTTAGTGTAATATCTGCACCAGCCCATCCCCGTACTGGGATGGTTCTTTGGACAAGTGGTCTTCAAGAACCGATAGGCGCCGCTGGAATTTTATGTGACGCGTACGGGACGATCATTGCTTGGAACCGACGCAGTGCGCGAGTTGAGCATGACCTTATCTGGAGCTGAATACAATTGTTCCTATGTGAATGCAGCTGGAAGTGGAGCAGAGCCACCTCGGAATGTATTGCCGGCTGGCGCTCCGCAGCGACGACCCTTCACGTTGTAGTCTCGCCAGCCATCACAGCCACCAAGTCAACAACCTCTAGTTACATCTAGCAACAACCATCCATCTTCAGTACCGTCGGGTGCCTACGTATCCAGGCCACTACAACCTTCTTGCGGGGAACAAACAGCTCCCAAAGTCTTCGAAAAGTTTGACCACACACCGTCGGCCAACTCCAGTCCAGATAGTCATCCTGCGTCAGTGTGGAGCCAGTGGTCCAGAGCGTCAACCTGAAGATCAACGTGGGTTCAGTGTTCCAGAATGTCATACTGATCTTTCAGATCCTCGAAGTAGAAAGTTATACCAAGAGCCTATTCCTGAGCAAAGCAACCTTCCTTCGAAGGTTCTGCAGTCAAGTCTGCCTCCACGGGACACATCCCAGTTACCCCCGTGATTTGAATGAAGACTTTGAACACATGTTCGATCCCGAGTTGGGCCTAGTACGGAATGAGACGCACAAAATCAAGGTGCGACATAATGTTCCACCAGTGCAGTCAAGGCTAAGACGTCTTCCTCTAACTCTTCGTGACGCCGTCTCCGAAGAGATCTTCAAGCTGGAACGGCAAGGAATCATTGAACGCGTCAACGCTTCGGAATGTGTTTCTCCCATCGTCGTTGTCAAGAAACAAGACGGAAATATCCGGATGTGTGTGGATCTGCGAGCGCCAAATCAAGCCATCGTCATCGACGCTTTCCCACTCCCGCATATCAACGAAGTTTTGAATTCCCTCCGAAAAGCAGCCGTCTTCTCCAAGCTAGACCTTGCATCTGCGTACCATCAAGTTCGTCTCGACCCCGCGAGTCGAGATCTAACAGCTTTCATCACGCATGAAGGTATTTTCCGTTTTAAGCGCGTATGCTTCGGACTGGCATCTGCACCTGCAGCGTTCCAAAAGATCATGTCGAAAATTTTGGAAGGATGTCAAGGCGCCCAGTTTTATCTCGATGATGCCATCGTCTACGGATCTTCGCAGGAGGAACATGATGTAAACCTCCGCAAAGTCTTGTCTAGCATCTCCCGCCCAGTAATGAAGTTAAATCGGAAGGGTGTTTTCAATGTCCGTAAACTCTCATATTTGGGGCACCGTCCCTCCATGGAAGGGTTAGAACGCCTTGCAATCGGAGGTAGGTGCTGTTCTGAATTTTGAGACTCCGTCAGACTCTGCAAGGCTGAAAGCATTCTTGGTACTTGTCGAATACTATAGCAAATTTGTCCCGCATTGTTCCACTGTGGTCGAACCTCTCCGTCGTTTACTCCGAAAGGGCGTTTGTTTTGTCTAGTCCCCCGAAGCGGACGCGAGTTTTCAGAACATCAAGAATTGTATTCAACATGCACCCATTCTAGCCATGTTTGATCCGTCTCTACCCATAATCGTGGCTACAGACGCTTCTTATTACGGCCTGGGCACCGCCCTTCAACAGCAGCATGGGAACCGTCTTGTCCCTGTCGCTTTCGCCTCCCGATCACTCACAGACGCTGAGCGGAGGTACTCAACTGGGGAGAAGGAAGCTCTCGCTTGCCTTTGGGCATGTGAGAAGTGGCACGTCTACTTATGGGGACGTCCATTTGTTATTCGAACTGACCATCAAGCGCTTGTGACGCTTTTATCTGACAAAGGATCTGGTGTTCGTCCGTTGCGCATCACACGTTGGACGGCGAGACTGATTAATTATAATTTCCGCATGGAATATCAAAAAGGATCTACAAACATAGTCACGGATGCGTTTTCACGACTACCTCGCCAAGACACCGAGGGTGGTACTTTGTTTGAAGAGGTTGTTTTTGCTCTCATAGCAACGCCCTTGTCACGTCAGGAATTTCAAGAAGGCGTGCCGGTCCCGGCACGCCTTCAAAAGACACTGAGCCTGTGGAGGTTCCCTTTTCTTCTGCGAGCGGCCTCGCTGACTCATGTGAAGAGCCATTCAGACCAAGATCCACAAGTGCTCCGGTCCCGTCCCTGACCGGCTCATCACGTTCAATGCCTCCTTTGGAGGACTCCGTTAGTGCTTGCGAACCTGA
This sequence comes from Ixodes scapularis, assembly GCF_016920785.2. Taxonomy (NCBI): domain Eukaryota; kingdom Metazoa; phylum Arthropoda; class Arachnida; order Ixodida; family Ixodidae; genus Ixodes; species Ixodes scapularis. The sequence continues at coordinate 50,367,262 of NW_024609882.1, forward strand.
ACCAACCGTGGCCGTTGCGACGGATCGACCAAAACGCCAACGAAGACTACCGGAGAGGTTGAAAGACTATGTGCTCTCGTTCTACAACACTCAAGAGTCAACACCGGAGAAACCGCGCCAGGAGGTGGGACCAGAGGTATCCCCCACAACGACACATAGGTTTATACAATTCACAAGCCTGAGGTTTGAGGAACTTGCAGAGTGAACTGTGTATACGTACGAACAGTGCTCTTCGGGCATTTTACCCAATTCGAGGGGGAAAAGGAAAATATAATAACTGTGTTTTAAGCTTTGCTTAAAAAAAATAAAAGTAAGGGCATACGTAGTGGTTTTAGTACATGAACTCAAAGCGGCGCCAAAAGCCGGCGCCGCCATGTTGTACGCTCTGGCGTGCCCGCATGATACCCCACGATAAGCTCGTAATAAAGGAGATCCTGCTTGGATTCGGACGGGGCTGGTCGTGTCTGTTTTTTGATCCTGAGCCGGCGTTCTCGGTCCCACAGAATATTACAAGTAGGCTCTCCGTCGCCTTCCATTGTGTTTTTCTTCTTCTCCCGGGCCGGAGAAATCTCTTCGTGTTTATTATGTTTTGTCTTTTCCACTGTTTCACCCCTTCCAACTTCTTCGGCGTCTTCCGCCACCTGCAAAGGCATCGAACACGGGTCCGTGCCCCCTTGATTCGCGGGTTTGCAACTCGCATAACAGGCGACGTAGACTCGCGCGAGGGGGTCGAGTTCTCTTTGTCTTTGATGTGCCCTACTTTATTGCTGCACGCTCTTGAGGCACGGCTGAAAAGCGACCGGTGCGAAACTAATACCCGTGCCACACGGGCAACTCGAATGCCATTTACAACAAATGACTATTGAGCCGACGGCGAATCAGCGCTCGACACTCCAGGCGTGGAGCATGCCACGCGCGACAGATTGCGAGCTGATTGACCGATCGCACAAATCTCATTCGCTGTAAATGGCATTCGAGTTGCCCGTGTGGCACGGGTATAAGAGCGTCGTCTTCGAGTGTACGGACGATACTTCTGTTGGTTTACTTGTCTGGGCATGGTGGTCGAGTCCACTCCACACTTTACAGTCAAATGTCAACATAAAGAGGAGGGGGAGGGGGGTCGGGCCAGCTATGGAGTGCTGACACAGACAGAGAGAGAGAGAGAGAGAGAACGCCTAAAAGTGGTGTAATATCCTCTATTGTTTTGGGAGACCGCTGGCCACCGCTTCTCTCGATCTCTATGCCCTCCCCTCCCCTGTCCTCCACAAATATTGGTATGAAAGTGAGAACGGATGAACGATCGATAACCTCTAATCGCCATTTTTTTTTCTCTGTCTGGTAAGTTTTCGGTCATAGAGTGTCCGTCGTCTCCATAGCCTTAATCTCTTAATAAGATTTTCAAAATGCAGGGCACTAAGGGGAACGGAAACCTAGAGTTACAGAGCACACTTTGATTCCCAAAAAACACACACATTGTCTTCAGCAAGATCAACCAACTCTAATCTACCGAAACACATCAAGGTAAGCTGGGACACCTGCATTCTGCGTTGGCTATACTTTGTAACGTCAGAACCAAGTTTTTCTTATCTTGTGAATAACAGGCGAAACACCAGAGTAAAAAGGAAACGCTTTTTTTGGCTCCGAATTTCGTAGTGGAGTTAGACGCTGCTACTGAGCATGCGCACCGCTAGATTTCCCTGCACACTTCCAGGGTTCATTTCCGGAGGACGTACGCTATCGGGACGGCGGGTGTGGTTGCAGCTCTCGGTGCCTTGTCAGCTTACAAGTGAACGGAGTGCACCTACACTCTTTCTCTTGAATACATTTTTTTATTTTTATTTTTACAAAGACTACCATAATGCAGGCGTATGAGAAGTGAAAAATAGTGTTGCAAATCATTTTTGAAAAATGTCAAAATTTGTTTGTTTTCTGGAGAAGTGTACGGAAAAAGTAACGAGAAAGTAATTTCTAACTTAACGAGTAAAGCAATTCCTTACTTTTCAGCGAAAGTAATTTGTAACGGTAATTCCTTACATTGGAGGCGCGGTAATCTGTAATTTTAATCTTTTACATTTTTCAAGTCACGAGCACAAGTTTGTTCGCAGCTCGTATTGCAAACGCGGCCCATAAACCACGTGACCTCTATCAAGCGGTTCAAAACACTGTAAAATCTTGGAGTACTCTTCAGCTTCGCCTTTTAGAGTGGAAAGCGATAGCATTATGAGGGCGCCGTTCGCATGGCCTTCTCATTAACTTCTCATGCTGTTCCTGCCAGTGAAGTGCGGCTGACATGGCCTAGTGAGAATCTGCTACTAGCGCTCGCCCGAGACGGTGGGAGAATGATGCGCCTCCGGAGGAGCGATTATCGCTGCAACGGCCCTTGCTGGCCGCGGTTCTAATCATTCCAGTGAATTGACGAACGATGACTATAAAGTTGGTTTGGCACAAATGCCTACAGGAATTACGTGCGAAATATCGGCGCTTCTGCGTTGCGATTTGAAAAGACACCCCTAACGTATCCAGGATTTTGGACAAGAGAGGGACAGGTGCGGTGTACTCAGCGACATCAGAGCACTTAGAGCGTACCAAATGAATCATGTTCAAATGACGCTGCGAACGAAAGAAGCAAAGAGACGACTCGTGGACGCCAAAAAACTGCAGGTGAAGGGACTTCGATGCCTCGTCATGGATCCTAGCATCACGGAGGTACGGCTCCGTCTTCACTGGGTCCCATATTATGTGCCGGACGATGTTAGTCGGAAGGGACTGCAGTATCGCAAGGTGCAGGAAGTGACCCGGGAGAAGTGGAGGGCTTAAGGCTCCCAAGGAATTGAATTAACGACCCGGTGTGCTCGGATGACGCTGAGGGAAGGTGGTACGCCTGATACCATGCCGCACCAGTTTCGTATTAAAGGTGGCAACATACTTCTTGTGAACCCTGGAGGGGCGCTCTTGGGCTTACGCTGTAAGCGTACAGGTCATATTCGATGTTAATGCAGGGCGCCAAAGTGCTTGGAGTGTTTTCGATTCGGGCATGTCGGCACCTAGTGTGTCGGGTCGTACGCCACGGCGACCATCGGGCTCGAAGCGGCCTAAAAAAATGAACACGTCATGGATGCCGAGGAAGCCGAGCGCACTGTTTAGGGCGTGGCGTCAGAAGCTTAAACTCCTGCCAAAGACCGCGAGGTTGAGGGAAACAGCTCCTTGGAGGCAGCCAGAAAAAAGGAAGGCCAACCGGAAGGCGCAGCTTCTAGCGGTGCCGACGTGAAGCCATCTGATGCCGGAGCAGACAAGGAAACGAACGACGCGAACCCCGGTGGACCTTCAGATATGGACGACACCAGCGAGTCGACTAAGCGAGCTTTTGACAACTGTACGGCAGCAGGAAACTGAGCACGCCACCCACACCCCAGGATGAAACGCACGAAGAAGGGCGTTACCAGCCCGCGCCCATCGACGCTACAGAGGAACGACGGCGCAGGGAGAGGAAGTAAGGCGTTCTTTGCCTGGTTTCCTAGTTTTAAGATCCCTACACCAAGGAAAAATCGACCTTGACTGCTTAGGTTTTCAGTGTTTGCGCGGAAGCACAGCACATGATTTGTGAGTCTCAATCAGGCATTATAGTCGCAACGATGAATGTTCGTGGTTAATGCTCTAGAAAAAAGTAGTACCAAATACAGCGACTATTGTTGAAAGAGCAACCCGATTTCTCGATGTTGCAGGAGACTAAATTGGCTGAGGCGGAACAGTTAGAGGAAGCAGTTAGGCCTTTCTTGTCTAATTACAAAATCTGTGCGACGCATGCAGTGTGTTATTCTGCAGGGTGTTTCCTGTTTCTGAAGAAGTCGGTACCGTTGTCGCAGTTAGTGCTACTACGAACACTGAAGACGTTTCATTATGTGTGATTTTGTGATAGCCTCGTATCAATTTAGGCATATTTGCATTTATGTCCCGAATTTCACCACTGACCACGTGTTATGTTTTGTCTGTTTACATCGGTATCGTGACTGCGATAGAGCGCTAGTCCTTGTGGGTGAATTTAATGGTGTTGTTCGACAGTCGGATAGATCGCCAATTAGATGGAACGCTGACAAGAGTGAACTGCTCTTGGGCGAAATGTTGAAGGATTTCGACTTGGTTGATGTAGGCACTGTAAAAAACGCGAAGAAGAAAATGTGCTTTACCCATTTTCAAGCGTCATCCAATGCGCGTTTGGACAAGGTGTATGTTTCTTCCCCTCTGGCACAATACGTAGGAAAGTGCCGTGCCACCCGTCTTTTTCTCAGATCACACTCTGGTTATGGCGACGATAGCCCCTGAAAGCTGCTGAAAAGAAGAAAAAAACTTTAGTTAGAACCTATAGGAACTAAATAAAAAGCTTTTGAAAGACAGCGTGTTTCTGAAAACTATTGAACAGTTTTTGAAAAATGCTATTGAAAAACCGGGAGGGCACATTTTCGAGAAATGGGAAACGGCAGAACAAGACTTCAAGGCAATTGCCATTGAGTGATCCTCAATAGTTCAGTACAACGCCCGTTGTGAGGAGCGCAGTTTAAATAAGGACTTGATATACTCGGCGACAACTTTTCTTGGCAATGCAGTGGAAGGTACGTCCCGCGTCCCCTCTCCCATTTTGAGTGCACGCAGGCTCTCCTCCTCCCCCATTTCCGGGGATAGGAGGAGAGCCTGCGTACACTCGAAGTGGGAGAGGGGACGCGGGACGTACCTTCCACTGCATTGCCAAGAAAAGTTGTCGCCGAGTATAGAGCTGTGTAAAGCAGGGTGCGAAAGATTTGGTAACAGGGTAAAATACTTAGAGAATGTCAGAGGAAAATTAGATCAGCTCCTCCGCGAGCGCTACAGTGGTGCTGTAGCGTGCAGAAAAATACAGGGTGGGCGAGCAGCCCACTAAGCGTGCCTTATCAGACGGTAAGCGTTACGTACTTCGGAACGAAATAAGCGAAATTGAATTGAAACAAATGACTACTCCGGATCCCGAAAAAATAGCACAGGCCTTGCTTGAACATAACACATAGACTTTTGGTAACAAAGCGCCAAGGTGTCATACGGAGATTTATGCCAAGCTTTTAGAAAAACTGCCAAGGCTATCGAATGATGAACGAGAAAGGCATGAGCAAGAATTTATGAACCAAGAAATGGAGCACGCAAGCGACGACTTGCCGAACTCTAAGATGTCGGGACCGGGTGGACTGGCCGCAGCATTTTACAAGAACTTTAAGAGCGTAAGCGGTAGTGTTTTCTTTAACATTATTTATACTGCGTATGAGAGCGAATGTTTGCCCGTGTCGTTTTCCCATGCCTAGACTGTCCTGATCCTGAAATTTGATGACATCGTGAAACTGCGCAGCGTCACCGGTTATCGCCCAATAATGTTACGCAATGCCGATACAAGATCTTCGCGAAAATTCTGGTGCGTCGCCTTAAAAAGGTAGCATGCGAGATAGTAAGTGAGCATCAAACGTGTGTGATACAATGAAGGACTTTATTGACGAATCTGTATGTGGCCCGTAGTGTCCTGGAGGCCTGTATGATAGCACCGGGCAGGATGCAATGCTACAGATAGATCTAGATAAGGCAATCGGTCATGTGACCCCGTTGTCCTTTTTGATATTTTGAGTCATGCTAATGTCGCTGACGCCATCCTTCGAGGTGTAAAGATGGTCAATAAGGACTGTACAACAAGAATTATTGTGAACAAGGAACTCAGTTATGTTATTAGCGTACGAGAGTCTGTCCGACAAGGGTACCCTATGTCTTCCCTTTCGTTTGATTTGTATTTAGAGCCTTTTTGTTTAAGTGTCGAAATAGTCAACGTATTCACGGTTTCCAATGTAAGCAATGCAGATGTAAAAATAATAAGTTATGCTGATGATATTGCTGTTTTTTTTGTAACAAAAAAGTGTCACGAACTCATAACTTTAGCTAAAAGGTTCTGCCACGCTACTGGTGCTGTTATAAACTAAGATAAGTGCCTTGCTTTCTGGCATGGCGCTTGAGCCACTACACCCTCAAAGTTCGAGGGTGTATGCTGGAGCACAGTGCTGTGCCAGTACCTCGGAGTGCCATTGCAAAGTTTCCAGAATAGCCAAGCGTACTGGTCGGGTGTCGCTACCGACCTGGACAGGCGTGCTTCTCGTTGGAAGCAAAGCGAGCTATTCATCTTTGCCCGAGCGACGGTCTGCAACGTATTTATTATTGTGAAGCTCTGGTATGTGATTGAAGTCATCCATTGTGCGCGAATTAATATGAATACATTTCATCGAATTTTGCCACGCTTATTTGGAGCTCAAAATATGAGCCCATGAGACGAGACATTCTTTTTCATCGAGTATGTAGCGGTGGTGTAGGGCTTTCCCACCTTTTCGTCAAGCAGCTTCCGGAACGCTTCTTTACTTTTTAGAGAAGAAGAGCACCCTTCATTGGCACACTGATTCAATCAAAAGTTTCACCACATTTGCCCTCTTTCTTTGTTTCTTCTCATGGTGGACAGCCAACAAGAATCGTTGGTTTTCTGAAAGAGGTTGTTGACACGATGAGTTTTTTACAGCACGTTTTGCTTTGAATTACCTTCCTGACGTCAGTAAGAAAACGCTCTATCGCGATTTAGTTGAGTGTTTTCCCGATGCCCTTGTACCAAGGTGTGTCCAAGTGTGCCCACGATGCGCTTAGACGTGTAAAAAGGATCCGTGTTCCCGCGGCTGTAAAGTCTTTCTTTTATAAATTACACACGAATACCTTGACGGTTAAGGTTTGGCTGAAAGAAAGGGAATTTATGTGCCATGGTCGGTAAATTGTTTTCTATATAAAAACCTAAGACTATTGAACAGATGTTTATTTTTTGTTGGGACATGGTATTTTTGGAGTGATTTGAGTGCGCTTAACACGCGCTCAAAGTCTTTCTACAAATTACTGATTTAGGGGTTTTGGACGACCCCAACAAGTTTCTATTTGAAACCGTATGTATTTTCGCAAAGTAAAAGTTAATTTTAATTAATTATCTGACTTATCGCAAAGATTAGCCAGCCACAAAATGTCCCTCTGGGCGTATAACTCACTCGCACTAACCGCATAAGTGTAGCTTTCACGGATTTTTAAAACAATCTAGAAGAATAACTAAAATAACTAGCAGAAGTGACTTCTCATCTGTATAACAAAAATAACAATTGGATATTGAGCATGTACCAACTGATATTACGTTTTACATGTGCTGCGCTTTACGCCACTCCTGATTTCGCTCAACTTAATTCCCAGGGAAAGCAGGATTATCGACACTCGCTTAACGAATGTCGATGAAACGTTAATGTCGACGAAACGTGGGTCCATGAAACGTGTATCCACGAGAACGTGACCGCGGAACGTGTTATCACGAAACGCAGGGAAAATAAAAAGATCGGTATTCTACCTGCAGTAGGGACATGATTTTAGAATTTCGGAGAAATTAGTCTCCCGGCTGCAAGGAGATAGACACGGCCTAATTCTAGAGGTAATTTGTAAGAGTACCTGTAGAAAACAATCAATTGTCGCGAAGTAGGCTGCAGCTCACTTACGCACTTACGTTGACGAGACGGGACTTGAAAGGTGTAATCCGAGATACATGTCGACACGGCCATGGCAGAACCACCACTCAAACACGAAAACGAGACGCAAGGTTTCCGAGAAGATTCAACACGATGTAGCACAAGCTGTCATTTGTAGAACCGAACACAAAACGCATCACAAAAAAATCTTGGGCTTCTTTGAAGAAATCGTTTGCAGAAGCAGAAATTCGCAGCAGCCACGCAGGGCCCAACACACGCCAAACTAGGTACGGCTGAACGCATTCCGAGATTGCCAACGGCTAATGCGTCATCCGTCAAACCACATGACGACGCACCTTCTACCACGCTTTCAGCTTAGGAAGAGAAAGAAAAGGAGAGAAAGAAAGGCCAAAACGGGAGTGAACACACACAAAGGGCTTATCTTATGGGGCATCAAAGACCACAACGCGAGGATTTGTCACTTGTACTCAAGGTTGATAGTGCAGTGAATCCTATGTGTGGCCTTGGCTCCAGGCAGGTGGCGTGGTCTGCTTTATCACCAGCTCCTAGACTGTAGTCACATGCATAGCGTCTACCCTGCTGTTAATTCCGAGTGAACTAAATCTCTGTGAAGTCCACTGAACTTCCAAAGAAGCTGTCCAGTTCGAAAGTGACCCAAAACGATGCGAGTTTGAAGATACTATGTTTTACGCCGTATAACCCACATTATAATGTTAAATGAAAAAAAGAGCGGGACTATTTTTTTTGCGCACGATATCCACAAATAAATAGATAAATAAATATGTATGTCTTTTTTACAAATAAATTAAAAATTATCTGTATAGTGTTAAACTCGCGTTTTTAAATTTCACATTTTTTTACGAATGCGTTACACATAAAAGACACCACGGACAGCACATCTTCCGAGTTTCAACACAGGATGAATCGCAGCCGCTCGCAAACGGAATGTTGCGATGTTGTGCGAACGGTTTTTGAAAGATGCTGCGTAGGGTACAACGGCTTAGCAGCCGTTCGAAGGGAAAAGGATTCGGGACGACGAAGTAGCATCTTGCATCTTCAGTAAGCTAACGGTTCGTGTTACCCCGCTCAATTTAGTGGGGAAACATGAACCAAATTAGTTTCACTGCTAGATTTAACGCCACACCGCTTTACCCGGAAACGGGCGCCTCAGAGCTGGGATACAAATCCATTATTTGATTAACTCGCTTTTCGATCTTATGCACTTCGTCATATTGTCACACGTCAAACATACAACCGAATTTCATTTGTCTTTCAATCTTGAAAATGCGCAATTGAATAATTGGTCCAAATACCTGGAATAACTTCACTTTAAGTATGTTAACAACAGTTAACCAATTATATGAGACTCCTGCAATATAGATCAATCAACTAGTGTCTTGGCGAGTACATATGACTTGTTGCTTGCACGACCGAAACGGGCCCATATATTATTATCGGTGGCTATATCTGCACGCCTATATGGCGATATATGGCCGTATTTACGCACTTAAGGCCGGTTCACATATACAGCGGAGCGCTAAGTTAGCGCTACGTGAGCGGTCGAAGGAGCGCTCATGTGGCGCTTCCTAGCGCGTGACGTAGCGCTTGGGTAGCGCTTCAGCAGCGCTCTGTTAGCGCTTCAGAAGCGCTTTGTTAGCGCTTTCACGCTTCGTGTGCCGTGCTTGCTGCTCCGGAATAGCGCGTGCGCGGCAATTCCTTTGTGTTGTTTTTTTTTTCTTTTGGCGTTGAAAGAAGAGGAAGTAAAAGAGCAGTTCTTCAAGCAAACGGTCGGGCAGGCGATCCAGAGTCATGGACTCTGAGCGACTAATTGATTAGGTACGACCTCATTGCTTTCGATTCGATATGCGTGACCCTGGTTTGAAGACACGAAGTTAAAAAATAATTGCCTTCGAAAACGCTCTGTCTCGGTCATTCAGCCTAGGAACAAGGTTCGCCGGGTACCCGTTGGTATCTCGGTGGCGAAAGATTTCGCGCACCCAGAAGGCTCTTCTGAGCGTTGAGCCGTCCACACACATATGCACTAATGGCGTATGTAAGAGCATTTGTCGCATTTCTATTTCAGCGTCCCACTTGTCCGCCATGGTGCTGCTAATGTACACCCAACCATAGTAACCGGAACCGCAGTGCACGCGCTAATCCGCAGCACCGCGGTACAAGAAGCGCTACTGAAGCGCCAACGAGGCGCTACTGGAGCGCTAACAAGGCGTTACTGGAGCGGTAACAGGGCGCTACTAAAGCGCTAATCACGCGCTATATTAGAACGAAGTCACGCCCTAGGAAGCGCCACATGAGCCCTGCTTGGAGCGCTCAGGTAGCGCTAGCTTAGTGCTCCGCTGTATGTGTGAACAGCCCTTTATACGGCCACATCTGGCAGTATTTGCGCACTTATATGGCGATATATAACCGTATGTGCTACCATATATTAGCCCCGAGAGCGAACACAAGCGTCGCTGCGGTCGCCGCGCCCTGATTGGGTGAGGTGTACCGTGACGTCAGGGCGAGTACCCCGCTCCGCGATCTCGCATCGGGTCGCTTCCCAGCGCCGGTTTCCTGGTTTGGCGTTGTGTGCCGCAAGCTCTTCGAGGAGCCGGACTTCGTTTACCCGGTGCACAAGACGTTGAGTTAGGCCGATATTAACGTGCTTCCGTACATCTTATAAGCCTGCTTGTCCCTTTTACCTTTAAAATTGGGTTACAAATCCCGAAAACTATCGGCGGAGGCAATTACGCCGATGAACCTCCCCGTCCGTCCACACGACGCAAGGCAATCTTGAGAGGGGTCGGTGAAGCGGTGACGCAAGTGTTTCAGACGCTGGAATTCTGTTCCTTGCATGTTCATGATTTAGGACGATATTACATCCCGCTTTCAAGGCATCTGAAGCGGCCTTTATATCATGAGCCTTTCGGTGGTCGGCAAATTAGCTCGCGACCCCGACTCTGCGCTTCCACTCTGCATGCGCTGGTTTGCAGATGTTTTAAAGGCCCTGCGTCTGATGATCTTTGAAGTGCTCATGAAACAGGGTTGTTTTACATAAATGTAGCTTCTTCCTGAATTAATTATATAGTTTATACGCTTATGCAGGCATATTTCTTAGAGGATTCACAATTACTGGAAATTAGTTTGTATGGTAGCAGCAAAAACGGGCGAATTTCCCCCAGTTGGCTCTATGATATGCAGTAAACTGCCCAAAATATGCACAGCAATAGTGCCGTAATTTAGGATGTTTATACTTTTTCCTGACATTCTTTATTCCAGTCTTTGGTATTCGGAAAATGCACCGTTTAGTCTGAATTGTCATTTCCATTTAAGAGTCACTGCTGCAGGTCCCCAAAAGCTTCCTCAGCCTCCAAACTCCCTGCAACTGGACTCTCTGACAACAGAGGAAAACAGGAGTAAAAGCAAGCATTCGAACGTCCGTCCAGTGGTAGATTCAGCACTAGTAGCAGAAAATGTGGAACCTGTGAAGGGCGACAGTCTGCGTGAGAAAAGCTTCTGGTACTTTAGCTTCAGGACAATTGGATTTAAGTAAAATCTAAATTTTAGGGCTTAATGGACTAATAACGAGCTAGACACCCTAACTTATGTTTGTTATATATTACTTGAAAATTGATATAAACAAGTCCACAGATACCATCCGTGTAGTTCATTGAAATACTATCCAAATCCAGCAAAGGTCAAGTGCGAGCAATGTATATAATAAATGTTCCTTGTGTGTTTTTTTACTTTGCCCCTGCACTTGGGCTGTCTTACTTGTGATTCTCTCCCCATGGCCGAGACTGTATTTAGCACGTTGCTCGATCAGCATGCAGCTTTTCTGCTTCGGCGATCTTGTTTAAAGACAGAGATACAAAAAAAAAAATAGTATACATAACCTGCCAATTCATTCGGACCATCAGCAGCGTTTATTGTGCGAGATGTAAATCTGTAGTGATGCCCCTGCAATTGTGGCCATATTTCTTTATTTTCACATACCAGCTGCGGTTCATGCGTTGCCTGGCCTGTCAGCCATGCTTAAAATGCTCGTTGAAGTTTCGCCTGTAGCTACAGGCAATACCTCAATAAAGGCGTATATAAAAATTTACACTTCCTACGAAAAGCACGCCAAAAAAAAAATTAAATAGAAACGACCGCGCCGACAGCTAGCGTCGTCACAGCGTCCACAGGGCGAGCGGGACGAGTCGGGGAAAAATTCTCTCCTCGCCGCGACGTCACCGCGGTTCGCCGTAAGGGGGCGCCAGGCGAACTTCTCGGGGCTAATAGAGGTATATTCCCATATTTGACACCTTGTATTATCATATATGTCCGCATATAATATATCAAGGCTATATCTCACATTTTCGTTCGGGCACGCATGGCTGTTCGACAAGCAGACCTCAATGCCAAAGAAGTGCCGATAGATTTTTTCAACCTTGTAAAACAAGTTTAGACCGTGTATATAAAATTATTAACTATGAACCTGAACCGGAGTGAACTACTAATCTAAAATCACTCCTCGAAATGCGTGGTTTTTAATACACTGTGCAAAAGAGCTGTACAGCGCTTTTAGATTGACATGAATATTGCTGTGGCTGCCACGCAATAAAGAAACAAAAGTGAACATGACCTAGTCAGTAGCGCGTCTGGCCCTTAAGCGAAGAGTCATGGGTTCGAATCACGCCTAGAAGTCTTCATTGTGTTCTCTAAGGCAAATAAATCATTTTATAAAGTGAAATTATTTTTGACTTGCGCCGACCTTTAATTCACATTGCATATCATTTTCACTTGAGCCTGGTTGCTTTTTTGAAATTCTCGCGCGAAGTCTTGCGACTGTGACGTCATGACCTCATTGACCAATCAGGAGTTTCACGTCACGCCAGCGACGTCGGGTTTTCTGCCATGCCACTGAGTGTACACGGCACGCGCTTCTTAACGTTGTCGCGTTAATTCAGGCTCTCAGGTGGCTAAAGTCCCATAGGCACAGTTGCGTTTGAGCGCGTTTGACTGCGTTCTGTCGAGAAACGAAAGAGAGTGACCGGCACATCTGTGCTTCGTATGAAGCGTGGAATCCAATTCAAGGAATAGCTTGGCACCGGACATAACAAAAGCGGATGTCCTGGTTTCTCGCAGTCGCAACGCAGTCAAACTCTCTAAAACGCTCTCAAGCGCGACTGTGAGCAGGAGCCTGAGCGCCGAAGCTTTCCGCGCGACGTGTCGTCTGCTCGTGCTCTAGAGAGCCTACATTACGTAGAGTTTCCATCTACTCAATCAGGGTCATCTGGTTTATGGACCGTAGTTGCAATACGGGCTGCGAGCAGGTGACGAAAGCGTTGATCGTCTGCAAACCTATCTGCCTTTCCTCCTCCATTTCTACTCGCCACATGAAAACGCAGCGCATGCGCACTTTCCACCGATCTCAGCAGGAGGCGTCCGCCATTTAATTGCGAATCTTTCCAATGGTTTCAGATAAAACCTATTTTCAAGCTGCTTTCTACAACCTGCGAACGTGTGCAGCACCGTTTCGCACCGCACACGGGTGTTAGAAGATGAGGAGAAATGATTGGAATAGGGGTAAACACGAAGGGCTACGGGGAGTGCTTCCTGCGGGCATAGAGTATACATGAGGTGATGGCATGTGCGTTCGGTGAAACGGTAAGGACGGCGTGCAGGGTAGTTGTTAGCGTCCCTCACCGAATTCGAAGGTATCCAACGTCGATTCGGTGTGCATAGACCCTGGGCCATCCGGGTCCTCTGGGTGCGCGTGGAGACCGGGGAGGCCGGAAGTCTCGCGACCGGTAGAAACAAAGTAAATCGTCTCGCGTATTGGTCTAATACGTATCAGTCGCGTAAAAGCAGACCACCGTTTAACTCCCCCGTTGTGAACTTTCTGGTCGCGATTACGTTTGCGTGTGTGATGAAACAATGGCACGTTGTGACCGCAGTGTGAACATGACATTCTAAGATAGGGCTTTAAATACGTAGCGTGACGTACTTGTGCTTTCGCTTGCAGCCTCAACACAGCTAACATGCGAAATGAATAAGGTGAACAATATAAAAAAACACAATATATTTGCGCTTAACCAATAGTTGTGTTGCTTGTGTCACCAAAAATGTGCAAGGTAAAAACATATTGACACGTTTTTCTACAAAGGATTTTATGTTTTGATGACATATGCAAGATAAAAAATTGTGTTGTGTGCATGTCTATACATTTGGAACTTAGTCAGCCCCAACGGCGTCTGGTGTCTCAGCTGTAAATTAGCAATTTGGCAAGCGCGGTAGAACCGCTAGCCTGTGATTTCTAAGGCCGGGGTTGCACAGTCTATAGATTGTACAAAATACAGTCTGCAAACATCAGTCACCGCGACATCCTTGGCTCGAACGCCGCGTGCCAAGTTTCTCCTTGAAACTCGTTGTCATGCCGCATTTGAAGCACAGATCACGTGGAGACTTGCGTTCGAATCTGTTTGCAGGTTGTCTTTTGCATGATGTATAAGCGGTGTGACACCTGCTTAGCGTGCACCACGCAGTCGTGATACACGACCGCACGCCGGCACGATAGATCAAAACAGGGCAGGGGTGGGGTTTTAACCCAGCATCTCTGGGTGCTGGCGAGCGAGCTTTCACTCTACATGCTGTAAGCTGGTCTGCGCTAGCACACTCGGCGAACAATCCCCCCCCCCCCCCCCCCCCCCCGTTTCCAACTCCCATCACCACTGCGGTAAGAAGTGTAATACAAAAACGCAAAACAGACGCGCTTAACAAATGCATTTTGTTTACAAATAATAGGTAAGGTAAAACTAACTCCCCTCGGCAAAAAGCAAAACAAACAAACAAAATCTAAAATCGGTGTAAACATCGTTAGCCGTTTTAAGCGAAAACACTGCAATGCATAGCGCTCTAATAATGTGTGATGACGTCACAACTTAGCGCTCTGCTCCGAACAAACCGTTGAATGGGCCACTGTAATAGACCAATGCATTGGTGTTTGAAATACAGTTAGAATTTATGTCTGATATAAAAATAATAATTGTCGCAAGCATTGTTTGTTCTCCGCATACAATAGTTAATACTTTTTTTATTATCTCAATTTCATAAAGTGATGTTAAAAGCCAGTAATAAAGTTACAAACCGGTTTTGCCTTGCAAGCACACGACATGATGGCTTCGCGGTTTCGGTTTTTTTTTTTTTTTTTTTTTTTTCTTTTCTGATGAAGTACCCGATTGCGTTAAATTAAGTTTGTGACGAGCAACGAAACTTTTATTCCCGGGGTCCAATACAGCATTGATCGATGCTCGAGGTGGGCGAACGCGCAAAGGCCGGTTCTTGCAGGCTTCCGCGATATTTGAGAAATATGAAAACGCTGGTGAAGCCTGATCACGTGTGACGACACCGTGAATTGTATCAATGCCAAAGTGCTGGTCGGCAAAGGTTCTAACGAGTTCTGACGGAACGAACATTGCTTTAGTGCATATGAATGTGATAAAAAAAAACAGTATAAACAAGATGTATAACTTAACTGATGTTTGATTTATAGCTTTTTCGCTTCTTGGTGTCTTACAGGAATAGGAAGAATTAGCACTTTTTTTGCGGGTGTGATAGTTAAAAACATGTGCGAAATACGTACAGATACATATTGTATGATATGGCGTGTACAAAAACGAAATTCGGGGTCTCGAACCGATATTTAGGAGTACACAAACGACTTTTCCATTACTATGCACGTCAACTTCAAAGTTTATAGAAAGCTTGACGCTGCTTTCATACCACGTTCAAAACACTTATATCGGTGTATTTTAGGCAGATCTCTAATCGTGCTATTGTCAAAAGACAGTATTCCCATTCTCAGGCAAATACTATTAGTTTTCTTAATGCTGGCTAGTTTCATATAAAAACAAAATTCAAAACTGTATCATGATGCAAATGATTAAAATTCGTTCCACACGGCATAGTCATTTTGTTTGTTTTCGTCATCTGCAGAGAGGCATTTCGAAACTTCTCCAGGGACGGAGATTGTCTTTGAAAACATTTCAGAAATAGCCGATTATCGGCAAACTACTGTCGCGCTAAGTGGGAAATCTTGGCTTTATATACCTGTATCTTAGACGTTTAAATAGCCCGCACGATTTTTGAACAATTGTTCTTTCGGAACAAAAGCGTACCATGTTGGCACACTTTCGGGATCAATTAGGCGCTCGTTTTTAAATTGTTTTTGGCATTCGTGTGCCACGTTGACCGTCTGTCGTTGGCGATATAGGCCTTCAACTATGCACAAACTGAGACGAACAAGAGCGAGGGTACTCTGCCAGCTGCTGGTTTATTTACATGTGAGCTGGGGTGGCTTAAAGCCTTTAAACACGCGTGTTTTTTTGTGTTTTTTTTTTTTTTTTTTAAGTTACAGGTGACATGCAACGGTCGCTCGGCCGATCGAGTCAAGAAACTTCACTAGGCCTCTCGGAGTAGCGAGATGTTGTCATGACAATGGTTACCGCATTTTTTTAGCTTTAGGAGCCGTCA
The DNA here is from genome assembly GCF_016920785.2 of Ixodes scapularis. NCBI lineage: Eukaryota > Metazoa > Arthropoda > Arachnida > Ixodida > Ixodidae > Ixodes > Ixodes scapularis. The sequence goes on from NW_024609882.1 coordinate 50,383,335, forward strand.
GAATCAGAAGACTTAATGACTTGTGATTTCAATGAGGTGGAGCATAGTGAAAGTCGGCTGCAACATTCGCTCGCAATGAGCTTGGCTAATACGGCAGCGACCATGACAAATTTGCTTCAAATTGAGCGGAAAGGGCTCCGCCATAATTGCCGACGCAACCCGGCCCCAAGCAATTAGGGGCCCCATGCTATTTCTGGAATTTTTGGGTTAGTTGAGGGCGCCAACCTAAAGCTCAGAACGCAGTTTGGCTTCCGCGCATACGCAGTGGTTAGCCCCTAATTTTCCTTAGGGGCTCCCAAGCTTTGGGGCCCCATATACTAAAACTTCCGATTAAGACACAATCCAAGTGCTGCTAGGCTCGTGCGCTGGCTCTGACATTGTTTTCTTTCACCTAGCCTTTGCTGGTACGCGGCTTCTGGTAAGCCGGACCTGATCGTTAGTAAATAGTGCGAAAGATTGCCACACGAATTTCCACTGCGGCGAGAGCCCCGAAGCCGACAATGCCCTTCCTTTGGCAAATCCATGGCGAGACGGCGTTCGAGGTACATTTCAGAAAAACAAAAGCGTTCGAGGTACATCTCGAAGAAGAAACAAAAAATGGCGGGAAAGCTAGACAGACATCGGTGTCACAAAAAAAACGGTGCAATTTGAAGTACGTCTCACGCGAATGACGAGTAATCTGCGTTGTTTTGAGGAGCAACCATTATAATGTGGTCACACTAGCGCATTTTTATTCAGGTCAGATAGTCAATTAAGCTCGATGATTATGATTACCGGCCCTATAACCTGCGCCACCGGGGGGCGGAGACAGCGTCGAGCAATTTTCTTCTCTACGTCAGTCCTTCCCGACGAAAGGAATGATCAAATGAGGGATTAGTGTGCACGATGCTTTGGACGGAAAAGATGGTGCGTCAGTAGTAACAGTTGAGCAAGTTGGTACATCGTTCCTTTTGGTATAAGCCCCACAAGACAAGGAAATAAAGTAAGAGACCGAGCACAAGCGCTCCGATGGTGCGACCTACTCCGAGCTTACTAGAAAACAATCTCTCGTCGTAAACGGCCACAAGCAGCTGCAATGGGGTTGACTAAAGTCACTGGATTCTTGGAAAGTAGCACCAAGCTCTCCGTATGTTCGTCATTCTGATTTATTAAGTGAGCAATTTTTCCTTTACCACTGTATTCTTGGTGGTTCGATATAAATTCGCTGGTGAAGGGTAGCTTTATAGAGACGTTCCTTTTATCCCGAGATATCGCAGTACAAGCACCGCGAAACAGGCCTAGACTTTTGTAAAGCCACCACGTACGTCTTTTGTGCTTGGACGCATTGAAATATAATTATCCCGTTTTGAAATACGTACAAGAGCAGTATAAGTTTAAGAGATAAGCCTGATTGATAAGTTGATTGTATACAAACTTCCAAATACGCTAATATTGGCGAGGAACAGTTTTTTGCAGTGACACTCCAAAGTGATGTTGACCAGGACTGGTTTAGAAATACCCCTCCGAAGCTTCGAAGATTTTGAAGGACCGAAATGACAATTGACATTGTAACAGAGACCGATCAGCGAACCCCCTTTAGAGGTTGTCTGCATGTTAGTATCCGTTTGTGTCTTGCTAGGAGGCAGGTAAGGCAACAGCGCTCCTTTCCCAGGGTCCAGTGGTTGTGGGGTTGATAACCCTCAAAAGGCAAATATGCAAACCAACCATATATACGCCATATCTAACGTTGCGTTCGAAGCGGCACATGACGACAAACGCGAATCCAGTTATTCTTGACCGCGTGTCGCCATCTGCATTTGAGACCAGAAAACTGCAACTTATCCCAACTTAATGTGAAATGTTTGAGATTTAATACTAAACTTCTTGTAGAATATTGTCACGTGTCGTGACCGAACGAACAATGAATAAACAGGAAGAAATAAACGTTTAATGGGGGTGGCGAACTTGTGCCAAAAATAATAAGGAAACAGAAGATAACAAGAGAGCGTCGCGTGCGTCGAGGTCGGCAAAACAGCTGAATCCATCGCTGGGGCGAGACTGACTCGACAAGGTCGCGGGCGGCCTCTTATCTAGAGTGTGTCACTATCTCGGAGATTTGGTAAAGAAGGCTCGATCGGTCGCGCGCTTGGGGCGAGAATGAGCACGGACTTTCTAGAATAAAAAAGCAGGAATAAAGGATAGAAGTTACGTCCAGAACAAGAATAAACGAGAACCTCCTAGAAGTCCGTGACCGAGCGTTGCTTCGCGGCCCTGCGCGCGGCAATATATTGGTATGCAGCTTCTACAAAATATAATATCAAAAGTACAATTTTTTTATTTTAATATATGCTTTGTGTAGTTTATTGGTTAATTTTTAATTTACTCTATCCAAAAGACGGTTTACTTAAATTAACGATGGCGCCGGGGCGATAAAGCTCCTGAAAAAGGTTGTTTAATATCAAACACTGTGTTCAAACAAAACCTAGATGATTAGCTAACAAGTAATAATAAACTAATATCGAGATAATGAGTCAGAAAGCAGTTCTTCGATTTGCCATCAAATGTTATGACTGAAGAAGCAAAACTCCTTGAACAGTGGGGTTGCTCATTAAAACTTAAGGCCACGGTCCCACTGAATGTGGCAGTTTAGGTACTTTTTGGCAGGTCATTACTCATCTCGTTTTAAATACTGTTTTGTGGGATGGATGTCATTCGAAAAGCAATGCAATCCTCTTTCATTTAATATTGTGTATGTGTCGGTTTTTACTGTTCATGCGCATTTGTAGCGTTGCGAATATGAAGGCGCGGACCCTCACTTGCTCCGCTAGTTCATGTTTTATGAACGATCCATTAAAGATAACGCGGTTCCAATATAGCAGTTTTGTTAAGATGATGTCGGAGCAGTATGTAACGATACTCTTTTTTGGTATTTGCACTACTTTGTTTTTTTCATCCCTCCAAATATTGCCCTAAAATTGACATTTTTCAGCACAAATATGTTTTAATGACACGCGCTAGGGCAATGAAATTAGCTACAGATGTAGTGATTATAATTAGTGATATGCAGAAAAAAGTTTAATGTTGTGTAAAATTGTTTTGTTTAGATATTTTATATCAAACGTAGCACTTTTTTGTGCTTCGAGTCATGATACTTCAAATGCCGCTGAGGAAATAATAGAACTATGATAAAATCTTTTATACCATTTAGAGCTACAATGGTTGCCGAAGAGGTGAACGATGGCATTTTTTCATTTATTTTCAAAGTCATAACGCTCCAGGAGCGTTTCAAACTTACCTGTTTTGACGCATATCTTTTTTGGACATAAAACTGATTTATTGGCATCTAATAATATTTATTGTTTGGAATATATATACATTGCGATGCATTCAATTTTCACAATGATCTTGCTTTAGTTTCTTAATAGGTTTAGAGCTTAGGTAATTTTAAAAAGAATTAAAAACTGTTTGGGTGTTTTGTTACGGTACCTGGCGGATGGCAGACAAACTGCTGATTTCTAATGTTCGAAAAATTTCCCAGAGCGGCGTTGGCGTCTGTATAATCACCAATCTCCGTGTCTTTTTACCTTCACATTTAAAAAATCTATTGGAAGATTTACTATTGATAACTGAATGGTTTAACTACTGGGTCAGGCTAATAAATCTAAGACAAATAATTACACAAGTGTAGCGTGATATAATGTGTTCATTATTCGATATGATTGAAATCAATAAACAATGAGGACGAAGAGGAAAAGAATACACACGAGTTCACTTTGTGCCTAAAGTCACTAAATGAGCTTTAAAGTATCGGCACTCCGTTCCCCAAAATTGTTTTGGGCGCCGCCATTTTGGGTCTTGCTCAGAGCAAACGCAAATGCCAATCATCATGATCCAAAAGTACGACTTCCTCAGCATTAGATGCGGTGCTAGGAAGCTGATGCAATATTGCAATGCTCTGTCGCGGGTTGTTTAAACATTTGTGAGGGACGGGAAAGCGTTTCCTGTGATTTTAGATAAAGCTTTATACAGGGTGCGGCCGTAAAAACTTTCACATTTGGCACGCCTAGCAAAAATCAAATTTCAAACGTACATACCTGAAATTGGGCACACGAACGCCGTTTATTCCAAAGTTTTTTGCCTATTTTTTTCAAACGTCAACTCGGGAGTAGCGAATTATTAGAAAGATAACAAAAATGGCAGACGTGCATTTCCTATGGCCTATACCCGCCCGTTCGCCGCCTGCTATCTAATTCGCGACGCCGCTCCCAGGTGGCGCACTGAACGCAAAAACGCGGGAAACGCCGCACGAAAGGCTGGTGTCGGGTGAGATAATCGGGATAAAAAGTGATTTTACCGAAATAAGTGAACGATTATGCCCTTTTACTTGAAATATAGAAACTGGCGGACGCCCTCATTTAATAAAAATGTGTTCCGAAGCAGAAGAACGTGTGTCTTCCTTTGCCGTCTGCTTATCTGTTGACGGGTCCGTTCCCGGTGAAAGCTCAACTTTGGAATCAAGAGTGCCGCTGCTGAGGCATCTTGATTAATCCTATTTATTGTTTTTGTTGCACTATCCTTCTGGAGTTATTATCAAAATATTTTCCGCGCCGCCCTGCGATGCCGCAATACTCGGCAAGTGAGTGTGCCCAGACAGTCAAGTGGTACGTGGAGCGGAACTCGGTGGCCACTGCACAACAAAAATTTCGCACTGCATTTCATAAACGCCCGCCTCCACGCCCGACTATTTTGACTTGGGCGGATCGTTTTGTGAGTGGAGAAGACTTCAAAAAAGAAGAATTCAGTCAGTGAACGTGAGAGCCTGCTGAAAAATGAGGAGCTCATTGAAGCGGTGCTTGCTGTCTTCGAGAGGCGACCCGCAATTGTCAACAAGACGAGTAGCCAGGTTGTTTAGAATTTCGGAAAAAAGCGTACGACGGATTCTGCGGAAAAATAATTTCCGCCCGTACAAGATGCAAGTTGTTCAAGCCCTGCACGACGGCGACAACGTCCGACGTTTAGAATTTTGCAAGGCAGAGTAGTTATGAAAAAACCTGTAATTTCTTTTATTTAGTGACGAAGCAAACTTTCACCTAGATGGACGTGTGAATCGCTAGAACAGCAGGATATGGGCTCGTGATAACCCTCATGCCGTGGACGAACGGCATCTCCATTCACCGAAGGTGACAGTGTGGGTGGGATTTGGCGTGAAAGCATAGTGGGCCCCTTTTTTTCGATGGCACCGTTAACGCAGATGCCTACTTGAAGATGCTGAAAACGGAAATGCTCCCTGAGCTTGAAAGGTACCACATTACAAAAAGAGAACTGTATATTCACGCAGGATGGGGCGGCTCCCCATTACGCAAAGAGTTTGAGGGCGTGGCTCAATAACACGTTCCCTCGGCGGTGGATGGGTCGGGGAACAGATTATATGGACTGGCCTCCACGATCCCCCGACTTAAATATGTGCGACTTTTTCGTATGGGGATTTATAAAAGGACTTTTCTCCGAGAAGAGGATCCCCAGCATCGAAGACCTGAAAGAAAAAATTGAGGGCGCGTTTCTCGAGATCGACGAGGGGATGCGCGAAAGTGCTTTCTTGGCGTACGAAGCTCGACTTCGGCTTTGCGTGTTCGTAAACGGCGGGCACATGGAATCGGCCGAACCCTAGTCGTTTAAAAAGCCGCTGCAGCATCGACATTATTTCAAATCGCCGTGACAGAAGAGCTGTATCAGAAGATGTGTTATTCAAGATTAGACAATTGAATGAACGCACAACTTCCACTTCCTGACGGAATTTAAACTATTAGTTTTCCTCTTACTTTCTCTCGTGCTGCTTGCCGCACGCGGAGAGCAAAGTAGAGGCTGCTGATAGAGGTACCAACGGGAAACCAGCAAAAAGACGACTATCTCTCTCAAATACCAGCCATTTTATTACCGGCCCACCGATATGACTCCAGCGCCGTAAATATTGCTGCAATTAATATGATTTCTTTTTTTTTTACAAATATGTCTTGCGACATGTGTGTTAATTATACCCAAGCTGTATGAAAAAAAATTACTTTGTGTTACAGCGGCCCTGTAAAAATCAGAATGCAATGATAACTCAAAACGAACTTGACTGCAACGGTAGCAGCACTACTTGCTATTCCAAACTGTAAATAAATGATCTCGTCGCATCACGGTGTCTTCTTGCTTGCATGGCGATCTGTCAAAACTTGACTTGAAACAGGTAATTTCAACAATCGTTCATATATTTCGTGCAAATCACTTTTTATCGCGATTATCTCACCCGACAACTGCCTTTCGTGCGGCGTTTCCCGCGTTTTTGCGTTCAGTGCGCCACCTGGGAGCGGCGTCGCGAACCAGATAGCAGACGGCGAACGGGCGGGTATAGGCCATAGGAAATGCACGTCTGCCATTTTTGTTATCTTTCTAATAATTCGCTACTCCCGAGTTGACGTTTGAAAAAAATAGGCAAAAAACTTTGGAATAAACGGCGTTCGTGTGCCCAATTTCAGGTATGTATGTTTGAAATTCGATTTTTGCTAAGCGTGCCAAATGTGAAAGTTTTTACGGCCGCACCCTGTATAACTGGCAACCATGATTTTAAGCCACAATATGGCCAAGTGTCGTTACACTGAACCGTAGCTAATTTACTGGCACAAGCGGGAACAATGAAGAAGAGGCAGGTGTCAAAAGGTAGTGGCTTGTGGAATCCACGGGGCTTATGTAATGGCCCCTCCAGGTATTATAAGCCTCTTGAACAAGAGCATGAATAGTGTCATTAAATAAGCTACGCTTCAGAGTAGCGACACTTGGCATTATTGTGGCTTAAAATCATGATTGCCAGTTATTTGAAGCTTTATCTGAAATCACAAGAAACTCTTTTCCGTCCTCCACTTTAAACAGTTTGCGACAAAGCAAACCAACATTACATGAGCTTCCCAACACCGAATCTAATGCTGGGGATGTCGCACTTTTGAATCATGACGATCGGCAGTTGCGCCTGCTCTGCACAAGCACCAAAATGGCGGCGTTCACAACACTGTCGGGGAAGAAAGTGCTGATACTCTAAGCGCAGCTCATTTATTGGCTCTAGTTGCCGCGAGACTCCTTTTCCCTGACTGAAACTAAAAGTAAATATGAATAATACACCATTATTATAGCTTATTTAGTTATAACCAAATACACATAATGAGAGGACGAAGCGGGCGGGTAGGAGAAACGCGGGTTTTATGCGCGACCGTTCTAACCGTCTCAAAAGAGAGAACGCACGAGCTTGCGCTGGTTTAAAAAAAAAAAAAAAGGCATCCAAAGAAAAGAGGCGGCACGCTTTGTTCTTTGTTATTATGCGTCTAATTGCAAATTGTTGTGTGTATGTTTATACAGCCGGAAGTTAGTCTGCCTTAGTGGGCGTCTGGTGTCTCAGCTGTAGATGAGCAATTTAGCCAGTGCGGCACAACCGCAAACCTGCGGTCTTTAACGTGTACCGCGCAGGAGTGATACACGACCGCACGCCGGTACGATGCTCTTCCAGATCGAAACGGGCAGGGGCGGGGTGGGTTCTGCTGCGCGAGCTTTCGCTCCAAGTGCTCCGAGCTGGTGTGCGCTACACCATGCACTCGGCCACCGACCCCCCCCCCCCCCCCCCCCTTGTCCGTCTAATGTATATACAGGTATAAGTATTTAAAGATCGACGATGGACGTCGATCGTCTTGAGGTAATGTAACGTAATAACATTATATAAATAATAAACTTGTTGAAGAACTGAATGACTAAATTTTTCAATTTTTGGATTGTAATATGGCGGGAGCATATTGTACTTACTGTTGATGAAGAGCAATATGAGGTGACGAGGTAATGACTAAATGATGAGGATCTGTAAGGACGACGACATTAGTGGTTGTCGAACCACAACGTACAGTGCCAGACTTGTTTCAAGTATCGTGTACCCAAAGACTTTCTTCACCCGCTACAGTATATGGTAGAATCAATGAGGATGCTGCTTTACAACTGTACGTGGAACAGGAAAACTGCACTGTGCAGAAGTGCGGCTTATTCGTTAATTTGAAGGAAGGATTTCTAGCAGCATTCCCTGATTGACTACTTGGAACAAATGGCCTAGTTGACGTAAAGTGTCAACGTTCCAAAAGATTCTTGAAGCATACTTAAACCGCAAAGGAGTATGAGGCGAAAATAAGAAAAAGGAGCTTGGTCTGAAAGGTCCAAATCACCCACCATAGCTTCTACTATCAAATACAAGGGCAGTTACGCAATACACAAAGAGAGTTTTGTGATTTAGTTATATTTACACTTAAGGGCATTGATATCCAACGTATTCAAAGAGATGACACCTCCTGGTCAACCAACATAGAGCCTTTTCTACTCAAGTTTTATACGGAAATCCGGACTTCCGCTGAAATTCCTCACGTAGACGAGTTGTCCGACCGAATAAACTGCCATTACCCCAGATCTGGGAATTTCTCGATCTTTGTTCGCAGGCCATAGTATCATGAGATCGAGGGGTGTGTCTCTTCGTCCGCCGAATATTGCTGCGGCGGGTTTTTTTCCGTGTAAGATGAGACCGTCGGGTGCTGCTGAAACAAGAACTTGGCGATTCTTCACTGAATTGCTTCTTCCGTAAGCTTCAAAAGGGCTTTTTTTTGTTTCGCACACCATCTGTTCAGCTTGCCCGTTAGTTGCAGGATGGTATGGTGCACTAATGTGATGCCTGATGCCAGTATTTTTTCTTCAAAAACTTGTTTATTTTATTTGAAGCAAGATTTGGCGCGTTATCAGAGAAAAGTATTTTCGGTAAGGCAAAAGTAGGTAAAGGAGACCGTAGAACGTCAATGACGTGTTTGGACGTCGTGGCAGGCATCGTGCAAACTTCCAGCCACATAGAGCACGCATCGCCCATGACTCCGCAGATGTGGATCCGTTTCGCAACCCACCGACTGAATAGTGGATCGCTTTCAGTTACTGTTCATGATGACGTTGGACTCAAGGAAGGCTTCGAGTCTTTCCACAAAGTTATCCCAGGTGCCAGGACTTTTGTCGAAAGCGGTAAGTGTTCGAAACGTCGACAACGCCGGTAGCCACGTGCAGGGTTGTAAAGTACCTAGGTACAAGTAACTGTAAATCGGTATCTAGGTACTTTTGTTGCACCTGAGGTACAAACCTAGGTACTTTCATTTCTCAGTATCTGTATCTGTATCTTAGGTACATTTTCCAGTAACTTGTAACTAAGTGAAGTTACTTTTTACAGGTACTTTTCTATTCACTTCGTCAAAATCATAGAAATACAATATAACATGTAACTGAAAATAAATTATAATTACAGTCGTAAAGCAATTTAACATCACATAGTTTTTCCATGCAATAAATTGAACTCAAATTTTGCACTTTACAAAACTGAAAATGTTTGTGAAGAAAAAAAACTGGGAGGACGATTAATCTTCGCCTTTAAGAGTTGAACGCGATAGAGTTATCGGGCCCCGTTCGCATGGCCTTCTCAATCGCTTCTCATGCTCTTGAGTCACACAACGACCTAGTTCTTATGATACAACACTCCCGGTGCGATCGAGGAGCTTTTGCCAGTGCTTTGTGCCAGTTTACCCCGCAAGGTATATTTATGTGTTTGCTCGGCACGCGCAGACAACACTCGATGCCATAATGCCTTTACCCTGACACAGGCAGACATCGAGGCACTCGAATGACGGCAGGATCGCAGTGCCATTCCCAAGCACTCCGTTGCCTAGTCGGTAGCATGTCTGGCTCGCAACCGAAGGGTCGTGGGTGCGATCCTGCGTAAATTCCTAAAATTTTTCTTTAAGGCAAATTAATTAGTTTATGAAGTGAGATCATTTGGAACATGCGGCGACCATTAATTCGTGTGTCTTTAACCACCTTCATTCCACGCGTGACGTCACGTTTCACATGAGCGTTGTGGGTTGTTTGAAATTCCCGCGCGAAGTCAAGTGGCGGTGACGTCAAAACCCTATCGACCATTCAGGAATTTCCCGTCACGCCACCGATGCCACCGACATCTGACGGATTTTCTGTGACACGAGCTCCTAAACGCGCTCGCGTTAAAATATTCTCTTCCTTCCTTAAAGGGATACTGAAGCGAAACTTGAAATACACCTATCATGGTCAGAAATAGGTTCAATATGATCAATGATATTCATAAATCATAATCGCGCGTTTGTATTTTGAACGGATGGCTATATTTTTCACCCTAATGGGCCCGATCGGGCGCGCGCTCAAAAATCGGCCATCGGAGAGCGCGATGCGTCTTGGGATATTGGGCGCATTCGTGACGTCACTTGTGCCAGACGGGAAAGGCTACGGCGTGAATGTTGTGGTTACGAGCGTTGCCACTTGGTGGCGCGTCGACGATTTACGACCTGTGACAACGTGGCCGTTTGAGATGTGCAAGGGCTGCACGCACGCTGCACCACGGCAAGTCGGCAACCACGGCAAGTCGGCAACCACGGCACCACTGACAAAACCAGCTCTGAGGCCGGGTTCTCAAAGCGAATTCACGACGAAAAAAGTGCGTACGACAAATTTGAGAGAAAACTCGTACTCTCGAAACGAAATTGTCGTAACCTTTGCGCAGGTTACGACAGAATCCTACGACAGCTCCGAAGCTGTCTTACGCACTTTTTACGATCAAATCAACAAGGCCGACAGCGTCGCTCAGTTACTTGATATCGGCCACCAACGGACATTTATTTTTTTTCGTGCTCTTCTCGTGCGTCTCGACTTCAACCAGCAAGAAAAAAGGAAGGAGTACTTAAAACAGACCACGACGATCAAGAACGCAGGATCCACAAACACACGAGAAGAGCTACAACGGCCACGATTCTGCCGACCGAGCGAGCTCGGCAGAATATAGTAGGCCTAGCAGCAACATCGACTCGGCGCACCGTTGTACCGGCGGTCCTTGGCCAAGACCGTCTGTCCATGGCCGGCTGGCCTGCTGAATGGAATATGCCCGCGCGACCCTTGTGGACCCTTACCGGATGAGTAGTTTGATCCCTGAACTAAATTTCAGAGGTCAATATTTTCCCCTTGTCATCTCGATCTCCTTGTTTTCCGAGACAGCGGTGACGAACGCTGTCGTCGAAACGGGACTCTCATTGATTCTATCTCCTTGTTTTGTGTGATATAGAGCTCAAATAAACGCCATATGGATTACCTTCGCAACTCGGTATGTACAGGGTGTCACAAAAGAAAATTTACACGCTCTTTTTTATTGCAAAAATAAACTAGGCATCGCCGAACGCTCATTCTCCCCCCAAAGGTAGAGCTAGAGGTCACAACCAGATTCCAAAGTTTCAGCCCGATCCGATAACTTAATCAAAAGTTATAAGCGATTTTCTGAAAAGTTCAATGGGAAAATGGAGCCCATTTTTGCCCGTTTTCGGTTTCTGGTGCCATAGAGCCCCATGTTTTTGAAAACTCCGTCGGCCGCCATTTTCCCATTGAAATTTTCAGAAAATCACTTATAACTTTTGATTAAGTTATCGGATCGGGCTGAAACTTTGGCATCTGGTTGAGACCTCTAGCTCTACCTTTGGGCGGAGAATGAGCGTTCGGCGATGCCTAGTTTATTTTTGCGGTAAAAAAGATTGTGTAAATTTTCTTTTGTGACACCCTGTACACTCTGTTATTAGTATGCCATTTTTATTCTGACTCGAAGCTACGTCACTGTCGAGCTATAGCAGTTCGTGGGAGCTACGCGATGTCGGTCTAACCTTTCTTTGCCGAGTGTCATGTCAGTATCGAGTTGCAATCGTAAAAGATTGGTCCAGAAGCGCTTACCGAAACGCGGTCTAACAGAGCGAATCCAGTACTTCGATCAAACACGCGTGTCCGCTCCGAGTGTGAACAGGTATTTGCGTGGCTCTTGCTGACACCCTCGTAGTTCAAACATATCCTTTTTAACGTCGGCTTGCAGCTCGCGACTCGCAGCAACTAATACCGGCCGTGCCAGAAGCATGCTCGGGCCGTGTCGTTGAAAGAGCCGCAACGAGAACGAGCTCACTGTGGCCAACTACGCTTTGGCTTTCTCCGCCAAGGCTTTGCAAACGCGTTCAGGCCTAGGCAAATTCTGTCGGCACGCCGTATTGCCGCAGAACGGCGCTGCTATTTTGCCACAAGTGATGTCACGAGAACTTCTCCCCATCCACCAGATGAGAATTTGAAATCGTTTAATTATGTTTAAAATTAGTTCTCCTGTGTTTTACAGCGCAGTATTTATATTTCCGAGGTGGTGCCTGTCCCTAGCCCATATTTATGCAACAAGATCGGCGCTAAAATTTCGTTTCACTACCCCTTTAAAACATTGACGTCAATAAAGCATGTTTATCAAACTTGTTTTTGTGTACATCCCAGCATACAAAGGATTTACTTCCAATAATAATGTGACAAATTTGAGAAAAATACTTGACGTGAAAATAAAAAGTATCTTTGAAGTAACTGTACCTGTACCTAGGTACATTTTTAAGCGAGTAGCTAGATACGCACCTAGGTACATTTTTGTATGAGTAACTGTAACTGTATCTTAGGTACATTTTTGAAGTAACTTTTACAATCCTGGCCACGTGTTGTGCTTGACACTGGACACTTACCATTCACTGAGAAGAAACTTTCTTGGTCGTCTGCCATGAGTCGTCCGATATCAAATCATCACCGCAACAGCATCTCCCGACAAAACTGGTCTTCATTGTCCGCATGTCCATAGTTAGCAATCACGTCAACTTATAAACTCCCGAACGCTCGTAACTTGCCGTCGCTAAACGCCATTCATTCATAGCGTCTTCATTGCAAATAAACGTTTTCCTATTTCTTCTGATGGTTTTCGTCATATTCCTCCTAAGCTGTACTTACAACATTATGTGTGTCAGTACTTCCGAAAATATTGCAACGGCGTTTGTTTTCTGGGAACCTATACAACATCTTCCGGACTCCGTGAAACATAATATTTCGTGACCTTTTTCAGTCGTCATTAAAATGGTGAGGTAACTACCGTAAATCGCGAAGCAGTTTACTTGACGTCCGCTTCCACTGGTGTCTTGGAAGATTCAGTCTACTGAGCATGCATTCCTGCAGAGGAAATTTTCATTAATAGAACATTGACACGTCAATCAACATTTGATTCCTTCTTGGTAAGATTTATTGCGAAAGCCCGTTACAACCGCCGAACCGTATGCCTCTATATCAGAGAACAATTTATACCCAGCCTGACATTCTCGCATACATCCGTTTGATGGGCCACGCTACTTGAGCTATACTTCGTTTCAGCTTCGGTCCAGACGCAGCTGATGCTACAAGCGCGAGCATGTGGCCCAGAGTAGTGCTTGCACTGCACGAGCGCGCGTGCTTCGCAGGGATGCTGAAAGCCCGGAGCTCGCGCTTGTAGCTTTGGCTGCGTCTGGACCGAAGCTGAAACGACGTATAGCTGAGCACAGTTGGCAGCGGCGCGAGCAAGGCCACGAGGGGAACGTGATGGTGCTCGAACCATCCCACTGTGAACCAATATTTCGGCCACCCCACGGGTGCGTGTCGCCATCTATTGGTTGAACTAACGCCTTGTTCAAAATGGCCGCCGTGGGACCGCAGCCTTATGTCTATTACAGGGTGAACACATTATTTTTGATGAACGGAGTGGGCTAGCGTCTGACTCTGACCATACTGACGCGCTCGCGCACGTTACTAGAACCAACCCCGTTTCACAGCTCCACATTCCAGTCTATGGACGGAAGTGGCACACGTGGCGGGCGCAATAACAAACGGCGCTGCAGTCGAGTCTTGCCCTTTTCGTCCCTCACGTCGTCTGCTTTTGGAGAAGCATTGAGTTTCTCAAAAGCAGGCCAGAAAAAGACCTCCAACACTGGGCTGTTGTCAAGTTCTAGTTGCCAGTCCCCAGGAGGAACAATCACCTCTTTAAGCCGATAATGTTACAGTAGCGCTTGATGACACCTTCGTCTTCGGGGTGCACGTCACAAACTTTACACTTTGCACTAAGTTTCTTGTCGTTTCTGCGCAGAGCTTGTTTCCACCTTCTGAAGTCACCAAGAAGCAAACGAAGCCGAACAAAAAGGTAAATCTAGCGTCCATTGCTTATCCATCAGAGCGGCTCCAAAAACCGGAACCAATATTCGAGTGCAGCAACACTATTTCCGACGCGATCTATTGGTGTCACCCTCCTATAGGGAGTATTCACTGGCGGCCATAGCCGTGTGCGCGACTGCTGAGCGCGTGCTGATGGCGAGCTTCCACAGTTAGTTTGCAACGTGCATTCCACACCATCGAGATTGCCGGTCTTAGCAAGCTCTTAATGTGAGTTCGTTCTGAGCATGCGCTCTAACCAGCACCCACAAATATGGCGTCCAGTGAATACATTTTATGGTTACCTGTCGTGACGTCATTAACGTGTGAATTACAAGTTCGATTGTGTTTGTAACGAGCATCGTGGAAGCTTGAAATCATTGCGCTCTGAATGCAACACTGCGAGCACTGTCAAAATTGAAGTTCTTACATCACTCTTATTCCCGTGGATGAGAAATCCTTTGCTGAGGCCATAGTCAGCATTTCGCCAATCGTGGAAGGCCGATCACAGCGACGCTTTCGATCGCTCACGTCGCCAATAGTTCTCGCCACCGCAGCGGAGCCCATAGTTCTAGGGAACCTGTGAAACTGAGCTAGTTCTAGTGAAGTTGCTCGCGCACTTAGGACGTGACTTAAGGCGTACTTAAGGCTGATCTTCATGGAACGAATTATGCGACGAATAACTGACGACCGTCTCCCGACGGCACGCTCGCTTAGCGCGCTACTGAGTAGCCACTGTGCTTATTCCACGCGAAGAGCAAAAGCCGCGGGTCAAAATTCGTCGGTTTTTCGCAGCATATTCGTTCTATGCAATTACGCCTTTATACCGTGAAATGGTGTGTAAACAGCCATTAGCCAAGGCCCCACGCGCTTGAACTGAGCCACACCGGAATGCGCGCACTTCAAACGACAAAACAAAAGAGATTGGGCGGAGAAGTGGTTGAGATGCCACCACTCAACCACAAGCGTGTATGTGTGTGAAGGCACTATATTCAACATCAATTTCGTTATTTATAATTTACTGCACCTTTAGCTCGGAGTAACCATTCCGAGTGCCGACTCTGTGGCAAGCACGCGAATAAGGAGTTCGATTCCCGTTGCTGTAAGAGTCTGACAGTCCTACAGAGAGCTTTGCACACCAAGAATCTTCGGTGGCCATGCCAAGGGCCGCTCATTTCAGTGCATCGTCGAAATTTGCTTCCAAGGGCTGCAATTTGAAGATACTTGCAAACGCAAACGCATCAAGGAGCTTTAGGGGAAACGCATCAAGTGGTCTGGCCGATCCGACAATCTTTGTGCGATTTGAAAGAACCAGTGTATACGCTTAGAGCACCCGACTTCGACTAGCTAATGAGCGTTCGCTTTTGAGAGCTTTACAAGATACTGAACAAGGAGCAGTGGAATATACCATAAAACTCCCTAATAATAATGCGTTGCACGGTCCGAGACCACTTTTCTTTCCTTCTTCCATGAATCCTTCATGGAAGGAATCATGTTAGATTTGAAAAGCGCCAGAAAGCAAGGACAACAGAAGGAATAGACGAAACGATGCGCTACTTTCAACTGAATTTTTATTCCGAAAAACAAACATATATATATACATACTCAAGCACCCATTTGCTTGCAATCAAACTTCTCGTGAGAAGTTTGATATATATGTGTATATATATATGTTTGTTTTTCCGAATAAAAATTCAGTTGAAAGTAGCGCATCGTTTCGTCTATTCCTTGTGTTGTCCTTGTTTTCTGGCGCTTTTCGAATCTAAGGTGTACAAACTTGCCCAACTCCAGAGTCTTCTACAAGGAATCATGAAAGCTGCTGAAGTTTTGTCCCAGAAAACATATGGCGGAAGGTGCATTCTTTATAAAATTATCTCTACGAGCTACATAAATAATTTTGTTGATTTATAATAAAAAGACAAAGCAAATTTTGTATCTCTCGCCTGTAATTTTTCCGCAACGCCCTAACGCGATCTTCGTATCAGTTTCGCATATGCGGAGCATTGCCATCTTTACTTTAAAGTGCCTGGTATTACTACGCATTCCTCGTGTCTCGCCTCAAGATCCGAAAAACTAATTTATGCCTGAGGTGCCGGCTATTTATCATAAATTATGGGAGCGCAGATGCGTTTTCTAATTTAGTTATACGTGCCAGGCGTGCATAACAAAAAGGCTTAAATGTTACCCAAATACGCCAAAATGGAGTAATGCAAGCTGTAAATGTTTTGACGCTGTCTTGTTCTCGGTAAAGCTTCAATACATTTATTATTGAGCCTACCAACTTATTTTGTTTTACTTATAAAAAGTCACGGTTTTTGAAACTTAAAAGAGGAAAATTATATTGAAAGCTCGTTTACATCTGATTATGCAATCTACCATCGAAGGTCTCATCAGCAATTATATTGCTGGAAAACGTACACTATTTGACCGAGATATCTTCGAAAACTCCGGTGTCTTATGTGCAGCATAACCATCTGGGTGGCTAGGGAGTTTCTCAATGAACTTTTTATGTGCTTGTCGCCCACCCAAGATAGAAAAGAAAACGCAGTACGTTCTTCATGGAAGACGTAGCTAGTAAGGAAAATGGACAGAAATATTCATGTATGTGTTGTGGGCGCATACGAGCACTGTATTTGTTTGCATGCAGTGCTGAGATGCACTACTTCGTCAACGGGACGATCGAAGCCAATACCATGTCACTGCTCTCTATAGCCAACTAGGTTCTATATTGCAACACGCGCAGATCTGAGGAAAGCAATTTTTGGAAGTAGTTATACACCTTTTAAAGCATGAAATGTTTTTAACACCAAACCCCAATCGCAAAATTTTAACCGTCCAGCCGCCCGTCTGTGCATTTAGCGCGAAATTTAGGGGGGAAACTGATCTCACGAGACCTATATACAAAATCAGTTTTTTTGGCTACATTTAGCTCAAAATGAATGCCCCGTGACCTAATGTCATGAAACATACATCAATTTAAGTTTCGCCGCTAAATTTAGCATAAAAATTCACTTCAAGTTGCCTACACAACAATTCAGTTTCCTACGTAATTTCATCGGGAAGGTGGCGTCACGTGACGTCACGTGACGTCACCTGACCTATGCCAGTGTTGCGAAATGGGCACCCCCATTTAATTCCCCTTCCATTATAAGGAATCGGAGCTTGAAACAATTCCAATCTTTTTAACTTCTCGGAATGAGGATACAGAGCCCATTTCCACTTCTGGAATAGCTGAAAGTAACCATTAAATTTCTTTAATTCCTCAATTTCAAAAAAGGGTCATTGACAACCACATTGTGTTGCTGAAAAAAAAGCCGCATAAAGCTGCTAAATTTATCAAAAGCGGAGCCGATACCAAACGTATGAAAAAGCATCCTCGAAGCACTCATTTTGCTAAGCCGAAGGGTGGTCGCACAAGGGCGCTTCGTGGCAACGTCTTGTTACTGCAGACATCGAATGGACGATCAAGTGTAAAAGGCGTACGAGTCCCAACAGATGCCAAACATTTAGACCACCCATATTCTTCGCAGCCACACCGCGTATACCCTCCGCAACGCCGCTTATACCTGCCCCGAATTTCCATGCACTGCGGCATGAACAGAAAACCACTGACTAATTGCAATCGGTATATGGCGCCAGCTCAAGGAACTGTACCACCGTATTATGGTACCTACATTAAAACGTAAAAATTTTACGCTTGCTCCGCATTCAATCCATTTTTTTTTCTTCAACCCAAACATTAGAAGATCGAATGAGCTAAACGCAGGGAGTCGAACGGATCATAATTCCGGTTCAGTTCAGGCTTGGTTCGAGTTCGGGTTGCTTTACATTTGGTTCCAATTCGGTTCTGGTTCAGGGAAGCTATTTAAATAACGGTTCGATTTTCCTAAGCGCGAAACAGTACAAAGCGGTTCTTCAAAAAGGTCTACAGCTCACAGTCGTAAAGAAAAAAGGTGAGTTTAACACGGCGTCACCCTCAATAAAATAAAGTAGGATATTAGAAGCTATGCTGCGAAAACAAGGACAGCAAAACATATATATGCTTAAAATCATTTTGTGATGTTGGAACTTGGAAAAAGTACCAACGAACAGTACACACATGTGACGTCAATCAGACAGCACGCGCAGTGACACCGTGAAGGTAGCATGCACCGTACTCACCAGCTACATACAAAAACAAATTAGTCGTCAGTTATTGGGATAAGAGTTTATTCTGCCAGAATATACTGACGTTGTATCCACTGTGCATGCTCATCCATAGCTCATCCAGATCGAAACGACTAACTATACTCACACCGCACGTTCGAAAAACTTGCTCGAACGGTTGGTTTGAAGAGGAGAAAGACAGAGAGGGCCGGTCGAAGGACGACTAAAACAAAAAAGGAAGGGCAGAAAAGAGAGACAACAGATGACTTGCTGTTTTTAGGAAATGCCCATACACACAGAACATTTATTCAAGCTGCGTCGGCCCTGGGCAAGTAGCGTCCCGGCGACCGACACCGGAGTGTCGCTCTCGTCGAGGCTTTGCCTCTTGTTGCCTCCAGATTTCACCACCGCAGAAAAAAACGCGCGACAATCATGAACTTTTTATTTTTAATTTGATGTTTATGTTCGTTATCTCCTTCCTTAAGGCATATGCTTAGCAGCAAGAAAAGAACAGAAACACAGACACACACACACACAGGCACGCACACGTATACACACACACAAAAAAGAATAGCTCGTTACCCACTCGGCACAGTCAGGTATACTTCGATTTACCTTACGATGTTCCGCGATGGACGCTATTAGCTACACGAGCCAATCCGTAGTTCGTAGCTAGCCTCGGCTCCTGTGGCCCGTAGCGTCCTTTGCGGTTCATCGTAAGCCGAAACAAAGTATAAAAGTGTACGGCTCCACGCCGACCGGCGCTGCACATAGACCTGAAGATATATACTTCTTTCTACAATTGTTATTGAGCTGTCTCCATATTGTCGCAGCCGTTTGTTTAGTCAAAAGTGAGCCGCTGACGCCGCAGTCGCGAATATTTATTTGACTTCTCTCCGCCGCCAGCGAGAAGGTGCGGCTTACATTTTATTACACCGTACTGTTTCCAATGAACTGGTTACCGCCATATGAGATTGCGGTTCTGTTCGGTTTCCGGTTCGTGTTCACTATGGAATGTTTCATTCGGTTACAGGTTTCTTCCTGCTCAGTTGAAAATAACGGGTTCGCTCCGGTGTTCGGTTCGGATTCGGTTCAACACCCTGGTTAAAAACAGCAAGCTAATCGGGCATGATTACAATTGCCGCCTTGTCGCGTTTCGCGGAGCCAGGAACTAGACCTTGTCTGTCTATCTTTTAAATTTCTTCATCGACGGCGCGCCATTTTCAACCTCGAAAGGGCATAAGCCACTGAGACAATGAATCTGCCAGTCACCTCCTTTGCAATGAAACTGTTTCAAGAGCCCCCTACCACGCGATAAGAAATAGCATCAGCAGCCCGTACACCCTAGAGGAAAATCGACACAGCTCGCATAAGAACCGGGTCGATTCCAGACCCACTCCATTCCGGGCAAGAGACATATGATTCCATTACCATACCATGCCGTTCCTCCTCCCCCCCCCCCCCCTCAGCACCACCACTATTCCATTCCCACCCCATTCCGGGGTCGCGAAAGTGCGGAATGATTCCGGAATAATTCGAACTCTGGATTGGCGACTCCGCATTAACACTGACCTATATACCTTGGGGTAGCTGACGGCACCTGACCTATACTTCAATAGTTTCCCCTCTCGATTTATCGGGAAAATTCACATCTTAAGGCAAACATGAATTCAGTTTCCTCGCTAACTTTAGCGGGAAATCAAAGACACGTGACCTACACACCAATTTATTTACCCGCTCAATTCAGCGGGAGCGTATACGTCATGTGACGCACCAATTCCCTCACCAATTCTTTTAGAGCGCAGCTCTTAGGGGCCAGTTTCCGGCTTGAGCGGCGTCGCCGTCGCCGTCGGCGTAACCGCGAGGTCACGTAACCCCCCCCCAGGTCACGTGACCCCCCGAGGTCGCGAGACCCCCCAGGTCACGTGGTCACGTCACCCCCTGAGTTCACGTGCCCCCCTGAGGTCATTTGACCCCCCTGAGGTCACGTGACCCCTAAGGTCGTGTGACCCCCTGAGGTCAAGCAACCCCGCGAGGTCACGTGACCCCCCTCCCCTTGAGGTCACGTGACCTCAAAGAGTCACCTATCCCTCAGAACGCTTCCATCCTCCTCCTCAGGAGCTGCGCTCTAATTTGGCGTTAAAGGAAATTGTAAACGGCTTTAATTTTTATGGCATTTGAGACATTATAATACCTTGAAAGAAAAGGTCGCAGCCAATTATTTTTTGTTTCGTCTGATTTTCCAACAACTTGGTAGAGATATCCGGTACGCGAAACGAAAAAAAAAGAAGACTTTTCCACCTGCATATAGTAAAAAAGTAGAGGTGAGGCGAAACGAAACCGGGTGACGGTTACTTTATATTCTGAATGTTTTGATCGGTGTGGTCACGGCAAAACGATATTTTCGCCCATAGTGAAAATGACGACATTCAAGATGGAGGCGCTCTTGTAAAAAAGATATATGCCAAGCATGACGACCCGGTCACGGATTCCTATTGTGGTAGGCTGGATTGGGGATCTAGAGTTCCTTTGCTGGGGTCGAGTGGCACCACCGGCAGCCAATGCTTGACACCAGCACATTCATTGAACCATAGGAAAGAAAAACGTAAAAATTTAGATTTTTCTCGTCTGTATTATATTTTCGACGACCAAAATTTGGCAAAGCTTATAGGAACGGTGACAACATTTTTTGTTTTTATGTAAATACGTTTTACCTTAAAGTCAGAAGGGAAACAACTTTTCGATCCTCCGTTGACTTCCTCCGCGGGTCCCACGACCTCCGCGAGTAGCCAGTGGGAGCCACGCCGTCATGCAGTCACCCAGTAAAGCCTGTTTTTATGTTTAGTTTTACATTTTTTCTTACAAAGGATTTCAGATTGCGTTAGAGGCATATTTTTGTTTTCACAAATCTTGAGGATCGGTGTAAGAAACACATTGTTTGGCTGTGTGTCTTGATACAGACCACCCGCTGCATATGACGCCTTGATTGTGATCGTTTTTTTTCGTTTTTTTTTTTTTTTTTTGTTATTAGCACTTATGCTTATTGGCCTCGAGATCCACCTAGAGGTGGCGCTACTGTCGCGGTATCATCATCATCAAAGCGGTGATAGTAGCGCGGCCGCTCCATAGACTCTCCACGTTCATGCGCGAGACTGCGTAGATTCTTGCGTTTATTTTGTCGCATAGTATCGGTAAGAAAGCAATTCTAACGAAAAATGGTGCCGGTACAGGTTTTCGCTTCAGTAAAGATCGAATCGTGTGAGCAGCGTACGGCATAAATTTAAATAAGTGCTCGTGTGAATGCGCCGTCTGCTCAAGACAGACGTTGGGAAGAGGATCACCACGACAGATGCCTGTCTCCGGCTGACCGGAATATATAGATATATATATATATATGTATACGTATATGGGTGATTTCATGTCAACTCAGTCACAAGGTTTGGGTCGAATTTTTAGTTTTTTTGATAAAAACATTATGTTATCGGGAAATTTCTTCAGTAAAAAAAGACGCAAACGGCAAGTTCGTAGGATTTGTCGTTCTCAAGTTGTGGAGCGTTGAAGCGGCCAAGGTGGAAACTGTCGTTTTTCCAGCTTATCGGGGGTGTCATATTTCACTCCATTCCTTTTCCTTACTTTTTACGCTACATCAATATAACTTTATGGGAACACTCTCGACATATGCTTTTTTTATGCTAATTAAGCGTTTAGGTCATAACATTTTTAATGTATTTTTTTTTATTTGTCAAACCGCCTCTCTGCGACGATATTTGACGAAGTTCAGCAAGCTGTGCTGTCTGACCTAATCAACATATGTTTATGATATTTACATAACCGTAAAGTTCTAATTAACTTATTTTTTGAGTATAATTTCAGTATTGTGCAATAAACATATAATGCTGTACGTGTACCTGAAAAACGGATATTTGGAAAAGCTAGCAAGTTTGAAGTCAATTTTCTAAAAAACCTATTTTCTTTTTTTTTTTTTATTCAGAGTAAGGTAATATAGTAGTCTATAAGGAACTACCAACAGAAATTGTAAAATATTGTTTGTATGGACGCTATTAAGATACCTATTTTTTGTTATGAGCGTTTTGAACCGGACTTCGCATAGGCGCTCTGCTGAGCAGGCTTTTGGGCTATGTGAAGCTTTCTACTTAACGTTATAAGTCACCTCAATATCCAACCATAAACACTAATAAAATTTGGAGTAGTGTACTTAAGAAATGTTACTTAGAAGTCTGTATCCACAAGTGCAGGAACCCCCCCCCCCCCCCCCCCCCCCTCCCCGCAGCGCTTATTTCCTCACAATACGAGGGAATGCAGATCGTTAGAGAATTCTTCTGGGCCCTTTTGCATTCGGCTTTGAGTTTGAAATACCGAACTTGATATGGAATCGTCATAATTTCTTGTGTCAAACAGATATGCAGTGCATTAACATATGTATGATTTTGTATCCGACGCTTAGGAAGTACGGTTTATTTTGTGCACGTACGGCCTCTTTCGTAAAATGGCAAGCATTTCGTAGCGTGTAAGGCTACGAAGTGCTCGTCATTTCGCGGTGGCAGCGAATCGTCCGCCCCCCATCATAATTTACACCCTTCAAACATTCACAGAGTCCATCGACGACAAGCACTGGAACACCGTCAATCACGGAACCCATCTGCCACATGCCGAATCCACCAAGCGCAACCAACATCCTACTGCGCAGCCATTGGACGGAATTAGACGGGACAACAGAGCACCACCACCAGGACCAGCATAAATAAGGCTGCGGGCTGTGACCACCACTTCGGCAGCGGCGGCAGCGAATCGTCCACTTATCATGATTTACACCCTTCAAGCATTCACAGGTTGGAATCAACATCTTTCTTAACACGTTTTACCGTTGAGCAATCCGCTGACGCCACTGCCTTTAGCGTCTTTAGCGTGTTTTTGTGTTTGTGCTTGATAATCCAGAAATCAAAATATTGAGATAGAAAACGTTCCCGAGGTTCGAGGCGAAAACTTGGCCGCTCTTTTGCAGAAGATCGGCGAGCTGATCGAGGAACCGATTGCGGAAAGTGGTGTTGACATTTGCCACCGCGTGCCAGGAGGCAAGCAATCAGCATGTCCCAGCGTCTTTGCTCAGTTCGTTCTTCACTCAAAAAGAGACGCGGTTATCGAAAATGCACGGAAGAAACAAATGGCAACTGCTGACCTCGGTCATGCGTCACGTTCCGCTATCTACGTGAATGCGCATTTATGCTCCGAACTAAAAAAGCTTCTGGGAATGACAGTTGCGAAAAAACACGAGCTGAAATGGAAATTAGCTTGGGCGAGGGGAGGCAAAATATATATGCGCAAAACAGAAAACTCCAGGATTGTTTCTATCACTAGCACCGATGACCTTGCTAAATTAGTGTGACATGTTTGATTTTTATTCCACCCGGTTTACAAAGCTGTTTCCTTTTTGTTTTGTTTTTATGATGGCTTTCTCAGCCGAACTAACACCAAATCAGATAACCACAAACTTTATACCTTGTAAAGGTAATAAACTATATTTTTTTCATTTGAATTTATGTTCCGCGCGGAACAATGAAGATGAACTTTGTATACTTTACAGGAGTTAAGTTTTCAGTTTGACATCATGCTAACTGAAGCATGGTGCCAAAATGGGCTACAGGTATTTCAAATGAATCACTGCAAGACCTATTTTTTTTTAATCGTGAAAGCAAACGTGGTGGGGGAATGCTGATATATGTTAAGAATACGCTTTGCTGTGAGATTTTACCATGTTTTTATTTCTTTCCGATGACCTTCAAGTATTATCGTTGAAATGTGAACAACAAGTGTTTAGTGTTATGTATAGACCCCCAAATGGTAATATCGAAGGTTTCTTTTCACACCTAGAGAGGTTTCTCGATTTCTTAGATGTCGGTCAATATGCTCTTTTTCCTGGCGGCGACTTTAGTATAGATATGCTACGTCCCTCAAGTGCGGAGTGCTCATTTTCATCTATACTTGAACCTAGTGGTTGTGTGAATGTTATTACCTCACCAACTCGCATAACAAGCTCGTCATCAACACTGATATAGTTGTTCGTTACTAACACTGATACACGCAACACGTCTGGCGGAGTTATCAACGCACAGTTAAGCGACCATCTGCCACTCGTCATGTTTACAATCCACGCCACTCCGAACAAAAAAAAAAATAAGACTGAAGATCTACCAACGTTCCAAAATGTAAACGCAACCACGCTAGAAAAATTTAGATCCTTAGTAAACACCACAGACTGGGATGAAATTTATAACTTGGATTATCCTGATGACGCATACGATACCTTCTTAACAAAATTTACGCGTATATACAACATAGCATTTAAATACCAGCCAATTCGACCAAACACTTCCCGACAAAAACTCTGGATAACCAGAGAATTCTTAAATATGATAAGAAAAAAGAACACGTTACACAGAAAATTTTTAAAGACCTGAGATCCTGACGATTTATGCTGTTTTAAAGCCTATATAAATCGGCTGACAAAGCTTCTGAGAAAGTTGAAAGATAACTATCTTCTATGCTTATTTAATGGCCACTCAATGTTCATGCCAGACCAGACATGGGAAACAATTAATAAATTATTGAACCCGTCACCACAGCTGAACATTGTCACCGAGGTAAAGGTCGGAGAATCAACCTTACGAGAAAAGGCCCTAGCTGAGTCATTTAACAATTATTTTGCAAACCTAGTACAGGGCACACGAAACTGCGATTCACCAAGTTATTTAGGAATTTCGAATGAGAACAGCGCTTTCCTCGCCACCACTGATGAACATGAGGTTAATCATATGTTTAACAAAATTCGAAATAGGAAATGTACTCATATGGACAATATTCAAATCAAGCCTGTTAATTATGTACTGGGCATACGAACACCCATAATTACCCATATTTTCAACATTTCAATTTCATTCTGAATCTTTCCTAAAAAATGCAAATTGCGAAAGTTATAGTTATTTTCAAAGGTGGATACAAAAACGACCATTCAAACTACAGACCAATTTCCATTCTTCCTGTGTTTTCGAAGTGCGTAGAGAAAATTATTCATCCTCGTATGATTTCTTTTTGTGACCGTTTCTCGCTCATAACCTCATCACAACATGGTTTCAGGAAGGGTAGATCAACTGAACTCCCGCTACTAAATCAAAAAGAATTCATCTTAAAATCATTCGAACAAAAACTTTTAACTCTTGGTGTCTTTGTTAATTTCTCTAAAGAATTTGATCGCACAAACCATACCACCTTAATTAATAAACTTAAGTTTTATGGTTTCCTTGGACTAACCCTAAACGTGTTAATATCATGCAGTCTAGAGGTTCGTTTGCGCGACACAAGGGACGATCACAAGCGAGTAGACACGGACAAGCGCAAACTTTCAACTAGTTTATTCGTGCTCGATCAACCACGAGCATCCAGAAAGAGCATGCGCAGCACGCTACACAGAAGAAAAAAAGAAACAGAAAAACAGATAGAAAAGTCACTCACTAAGACACATTCCACAATAGTCATTATCAAACCAGCAACCCGGATAAAAAGTGCACTTCACTTTCAAACAAAGAAACCGAGGTATCGCTAAAACAGTCACGTCCCTTTTTTGTATAAAAAGCTTTCATCAATTCTCTGGCTGTGCTATCTTTGCTTCTACCCATGATCCTGATCTCTTGAAATCGCGCCTCACACCCACAGTCGGCACAGTGAGTTGGCAAGTGTGCATTGAATTTATTCCTGATCGACAATTCATGTTCCCGTGCGCGGTCATTAACCAAGCCGTCCAGTTTCACCAATATATACCTTCCCACACGAGAGCGGAATCTCGTATGCCACCGCTGTGGCACAATCCACAAACGGTCGGGCGTGCTTTTTGTTGCAGCCACTCGTCTTTTCTCTTCTCGAGGAAATCCTCGGACAAAGGCCCGCAAGCTTGCGTGGTGCAGAGAACACGAAAGGTACATTGTACCTATTCGCTACCTTCTTGAGGTTGTGGGACACTTTATGTATATACGGCACCACTTCTGGTCTACACTTCCTTTGTGGCGGTTCTGGCCGCGTCCTCTGCTTTTCCTTGGTCTTCTGGAGCAAACTCTCAGCAACTGCCGTAATGACCGAGCAGGGGAAACCGGCAGACTTCAGCCTGGCTACCTGATCATTGAAGCTTCTGTGCATAGAGTGTGGACACGACTTCCTGAGGGCGGACCCTAACCAGAGGGAGGCGATGGCTCGCTTCACAGTTTTTGAGCGAGCCGAGTCATACGGCAGCAGCCCCTTCTGTACTCGAGGGTTATAACACCAGCATAAATGATTATTCTTTGACATCACTTTTATATCCAGGAACTGGATTGAGTCATGGGTTGGAAGCTCATGTGTAAACGACAGGCCCAACCCATGCACATTAAAAGCGGTTAAAATCTCATCTACGAAGTCGGCATAACTAAGCAGGTGTTGTTTTTTTAAAAGGATTAAAACCGTCAACGCATCTAAAAACCTTCAAGACGCCGCCATCGACAAAGTGGTTGGCTAAGTTCCGATCAACGTGCACCAAAAAAAAAAACATTACAATGCACTGGGGCCACACAGGACCCTATGCAGATGGCCTGGCGTTGTATGTAAGGTCTGTCTTCAAAAGATATAGAGGTGGAACTGAGGTAAAACTCCCACAAAGACAGGATGTTGTCCACAGACACCCCCGTCGAGTTTTGAAAATCCACAACTCCGTTCTCGTCTATACACTTTCGGACGAACACACATAACTGCCCCTGAGGTACTGAATAAAACAGATCCTCAACGTCAACAGAAAACATGTTCCCGACGGGTCTCGTTTGTTTTAAGTATGACGTTACGTCTTCCGCATTTGAAGTTGCAAAGGGATCCTTAGTTTTCAGGCCCCCCAACTGCTTCAAAAGAAACTGGCTTAACAACAACTGTCGCGACCTTTTCTCCCTGACAATGGTCCTGAAAGGCACGTCCACTTTGTGCGTTTTTGCCGAAAAGAACAAAGACAAGACGCTACCTTTACAGTCACCAATGGTTTTAGCTAGTTTGTAAGTTCAAGGTCTGTGCACATACCCACTGCTCTGGACTTGACACGGCAATCACTAGGCTTGACAGCTTTAAAATTCTTCTCCACCGCTAGACGGGCCTTCTCGCTGAACGTACCAGCGATAAGGCCCGTCTAGCGGTGGAGAAGGATTTTACAGCTGTCAAGCCTAGTGCTTGCCCTGTAAAGTCCAAAGCAGTGGATATGTGCAAAGACCTTGAACTTACGAAACTAGCTAAAACCATTGGTGACTGTAAAGGTAGCGCCTTGTCTGTGTTCTTTTCGGCAAAAACGCACAAAGTGGACGTGCCTTTCAGGACCATTGTTAGCGAGAAAGGGTCGTGGCAGTTGTTGTTAAGCCAGTTTCTTTTGAAGTTGGGGGGCCTGAAAATTAAGGATCCCTTTGCAACTTCAAATGCGTAAGACGTAACGCCATACTTAAAACAAACGAGACCCGTCGGGTACATGTTTTCTGTTGACGTTGAGGATCTGTTTTATTCAGTACCTCAGGGGCAGTTATATGTGTTCGTCCGAGAGTGTATAGACGATAACGGAGTAGTGGCTTTTCAAAACTCGACGAAGGTGTCAGTGGAGAACATCCTGTCTTTGTGGGAGTTTTACCTCAGTCCCACCTTTATATGTTTGGAAGACAGTCCTTACATACAACGCCAGGGCATCTGCATAGGGTCCTGTGTGGCCCCAGTGCTTTGTAATATTTGTTTGGCGCACGTTGATCGGAACTTAGCCAGCCACTTTGTCGGTGGCGGTGTCTTGAAGGTTTTTAGATACGTTGACAATTTTTAATCCTTTTAAAAAAACAACACCTGCTTTGTTATGACGACTTTGTAGATGAGCTTTTCACCGCTTTTAATGTTCATGGTTTGGGCCTGTCCTTTACACATGAGCTTCCAACCCATGACTCACTCCAGTTCCTGGATATAAAACTGATGTTAAAAAATAATCATTTATGCTGGTGTTATAACCCTCGTGTACAGAAGGGGCTGCTGCCGTATGACTCGGCTCGCTCAAAAACTGTGAAGCGAGCCATCGCCTCCCTCTGCTTAGGGTCCGCCCTATGGAAGTCGTGTCCACACTCTATGCACAGAAGCTTTAATGATCAGGTAGCCAGGCGGACGTCTGCCGGTTTCCCCTGCTCGGTCATTACGGCGGTTGCTGAGAGTTTGCTCCAGAAGACCAAGGAAAAGCAGAGGACGCGGCCAGAGCCGCCACAAAGGAAGTGTAGACCAGAAGTGGTGCCGTATATACATAAAGTGTCCCATAACCTCAAGAAGGTAGCGAATAGGTACAATGTACCTTTCGTGTTCTCTGCGCCACGCAAGCTTGCGGGCCTTTGTCCTAGGATTTCCTCAGGAAAAGAAAAGACGAGTGGTTGCAACAAAAAGCACGCCCGACCGTTTGTGGACTGTGCCGCAGCGGTGGTATACGAGATTCCGCTTTCGTGTGGGAAGGTATATATTGGTCAAACTGGACGGCTGTGTTAATGACCGCGCACGGGAACATGAATTGTCGATCAGGAATAAATTCAATGCACACTTGCCAACTCACTGTGCCGACTGTGGGTGTGAGGCGCGATTTCAAGAGATCAGGATCATGGGTAGAAGCAAAGATAGCACAGCCAGAGAATTGATGAAAGCTTTTTATACAAAAAAGGGACGTGACTGTTTTAGCGATACCTCGGTTTCTTTGTTTGAAAGTGAAGTGCAGTTTTTATCCGGGTTGCTGGTTTGATAATGACTATTGTGGAATGTGTCTTAGTGAGTGACTTTTCTATCTGTTTTTCTGTTTCTTTTTTTCTTCTGTGTAGCGTGCTGCGCATGCTCTTTCTGGATGCTCGTGGTTGATCCAGCACGAATAAACTTGTTGAAAGTTTGCGCTTGTCCGTGTCTACTCGCTTGTGATTGTCCCTTGTGTTGCGCAAAAAATCCTCTAGACTGCATCATGAACCAACTAGGCCAACAACAAGTTTTAACTGTTAATATCATATTTAGAATTTCGTAAGCAATCAGTTTTTATAAACAACCATTCTTCAGACTTCAAGCGTTAAAAACAGGTGTCCCTCAAGGAAGTATATTAGGCCCACTTCTGTTTAACATTTATATAAACGACATTGTAACGATTAACTCAAACATCACTTTCATCATTTATGCTGATGACAAAATCAATCAATTAATCCTTTATTTCACATAGGAAACTGATGTAGGCTCCGGGGGCAAAAAGTCAAAAGTTTGAATTGACAAGGCCTCTGCAGCCTTATAATTGGCACACGGCGACTTACTACACATCAAGTAATAATATTCAGTTTTCAGCTTCTAACATTAAGCAATAAATAAATAAATAAAAAAGAACCAGAAGAACAGAAAAGTACATATACATGCATATACATACACATACATATACATATATATATAGATATATGCATACATACACACGCACATATACATATATGGGTGGTTTCATCTCAAATCGAGCAGGCAAAAAGGGTCGAATTTTTAATTTTGATGAAAAAAATATATGTTATGGCGCCGTTTCTAAAACCGCAGTCGACACAAACCGCAAGTTCGTCGGATTGTTTGTTCTCGACTTATGAATTTTTAAAGAGGCCGCGGCGAAAAGCAGTGTTTTTCACACCCGTCGTGGGTCGGATATTTCGCTTGATCTCCCGCTATGGGTTTTCAGTCCACATTATGTTACCTTTTTTGAAGCACTCTGTGGACACATTTAAAAGGCTCCAATACCATGAAATAATTGTAGGCCTTTTGCTTTTTTTCTCTAAAAATGTCAAAACGCCCCCTCGGTCAATTGTTGACGAAATTTGACAATTAATTACTGGCGATCTACTTGGGTTACATCGATATTTCTTATGTCCACGGAGAGCCCAAAACACGCTCTTTATATTTGTTATAAAATGCCTTGGCTGTATAATATATTCTTTGCGGTACGTTTACGTTAATATTATGAAAAAACCAAAAAGTACAATTTTTGAAATTGATTTTCTCAAAAAACACATTTTTTATTTGTCTTTTTATTTTTTTTTTTAATGTAGATATGATAGTTGTCTACACAAAAATCAAGCCTGGAAAGTGTATATTCTGTTTGTATGTTCTACATTTAAGCATCAATATCGTACAAAAACGTGTTTTTACGTCTCGAAATGGACTTGCGAATTGGGCGTCTTCACAAGCTTGGAAATAGTTTTTTTCTTTTTTTCAACGTTCCCACATAAAAATGAAATACAGTATTTCCACCCTAATATATTTATTGATTATTTAAATTTTATTATAGGCGGCAAGCTACGTCGGAGGAGTTCCAAAAAGAGAAAGCAACACTTTTTAACAGAACAGCAGGTGTCGTAAATTTTTAACGCGTAGGAGTCGGCACACGTCTTATTGATTCGGGGCCCTCATTGGCCTGCACGAACGTCCCGCCCTTTCGGAGCCAGCAGATGACCACGACCTTTCGCGCTCGTTGTGTTAGATGGGACGTCCCGTGACAGTAAAGCGAGCAGCGCACCTTGTGTCACGAGGAGTGAAATGGTACGATTGTGTCGCGACGCGGCGAACAGTGACAGCCACCCAGGAGGAGTCTGTCAGAGTATTGCACAAGGGAAAGCAAAGGAATCGTTGCCTGAAAGGATGAGGACACCACGGCCTTACAATGTCGACGGTCAACAACTGTTCTGCCAGCCAAAACAACGCCGCGTGCGCGCTAAAACCGGCGGCGCGGGACAGAAATCCCGCAGACGCACACACGTAGATGGGCCGGTTTCGTTAGGGATGTGGGGAAATTTGAAACCAGCCATCCGTGCATGCGTGAAACGATACCGCCTGTTTGCCCTAGCCTTCGAGCGCCCTATCCTTACCTTGAAACGGCCGTGCTCTCTCTCTCTCTCCGGGGAGATCCGATAGCACCGAAGGGTTATCTATTAAACTTGAGGAAGAAAACGAGAAGGGAGTGTTTAAGTTTAATTATCCCCACCAACCCGCTTGTTCTGTCCTTATAAAGGGTTATCTCTTTTGGAAACAGCAAAGCCCGGAGACTGATATTAAAACGAGCGTGTTGGTAAATATACTTTTGTTTGTATTCTGCCCGGAGACTAGTTGGGTCGAAGTCAGCCTCCTTGTCAACTATAAGCGTTTGTGAAGAGTGGGCTTCTCCCGAGATGAAACGTTAGCGCCGGCTGACGTATTCTTTTGAAAAAGGGAAGGGGAAAGAGAAAGTTTGAGTAACTGCAGAAACTACCTCGAAAGCTCCTCTCCCGATATGAAGCTTGGAGCATAGTCTCGGTTACCTTCTCGCGCATCGCCTGCTCGAATCTATTCTTCACTTTCTTTCGTACAGCCACTGTTCCGCACAGCCGTCGTGGATGTGCGTAATAGAGGGAGGAACAGATTCGAGCATCATCTGGACGCCGTCATCCTGCCAGACTTCAATGTCGTGGGACCGACTCGTGTGTGCTTCTTCGCCCACTGAACTTTGTTTCTCGGGTGCGGTTTTTTCTGAACGTTTTTTTTTTTCAATGTTTTCTTACTAACTGTTTGTTAGCACTGTTCAGTGGTTGGGTTTATTTCGTCATGGCGTAGCGGCCTGGCGGTGATGTAGAGAGCGTGTTCGCCCGCATTTGGTTGCGTCCCGTTTATGGAATGCCCGGGGGAGTTGGTTTTTGTTTTTGCCATGTGCGGCTGAGTTTTCCCATCTTTATTAAATTATTGATTTTTTTTTTTTTTTTTTACCTTTACGTGCCCTCGACTTTTTTGTCTGACTCTCCACCAGGCGTGGACCTATCGCCTTGCCACCACTCGAACCTAAATACTTTATTTTTTTTAACGCAATTTTCGTTAAGATCGGAGTTGGGCAATTTAATTCCTATTTATTTATTTTTATTTCCTATCTCTCCATGACACACTCTCTGTGTGTTTCGGACCGTTTCTGTGTCACCACTTTTGTGTATTACGGAAGTGAAAGGACATTCCCTGGTGACCTGTGCGATGTGCGGTGAACAAGCCCCAGTGTTTGGTTTCGTAAAAAATTGTATATAATATATCGACGATGTGGTGACTTTCTTTGTCTTAGTAATATGACAGCTAATAGCTAGTCGTGCTAGTTTACTTTGAAAGGTTTATAAATCGAAACAATACAACGTCTGTGCCTTTTGGTTATTGAAAGTCTACTAGGCCTGCTGATTTGGTTAGATATGTATCTCATGGTTCCCGCTCTTATCAAAACATACATAAATATTCAATACCACAAAATCCGTTTATATTTGATTACAAAATGCACAAGAAAATTCAAGACAACTTTTTCACAATTCATAAAGACGCATGGGTCGCTATGTCTGACTTAGGTCTTGCAAAACAAAGACGTCTTTTTTCCGATATTGAGGCCTAAATATAAAACATTCAAACAAAATATACACTTTCTAGGCTTGATTTTCGTGTAGACAACTATCATATCTACATTTGAACAAAAATAAAAAAAATAAAAAAATGGATTTTTTTAGAAAATCAATTTCAAAAATGGTACTTTTTGGTTTTTGCATAATATTAACGTAAACCTACCGCAAAGGATATTTTATACAACCATGGAATTTTATAATAAATATAAGGAGCGTGTTTTGGGCTCTCCGTGGACATAAAAAATATCGGTGTAAGCCAAGTAGATCGCCAGTAATTAATTGTCAAAGTTCGTCAACAATTGACCGAGAAGGCGTTTTTGACATTTTTACTAAAAAAAAGCAAAAAGCCTAAAATTATTTCATGGTATTGGAGCCTTTTAAATGTGTCTACAGAGTGCTTCAAAAATATAATATAATGTGGACTGCAAATTCATGGCGGGAGATCAAGCGAACCATCCGACCCACGACGGGTGTAAAAAACACTGCTTTTCGCCGCGGCCTCTTTAAAAATTCATAAGTCGAGAACAAAAAATCCGACGAACTTGCGGTTTGTGTCTACTGCGGTTTTAGAAACGGCGCCATAACATATATTTTTTTCATCGAAATTAAAAATTCGGCCCTTTTTGCCTGCACGATTTGAGTTGAAACCACCCACATATATATGACACATAGCATATTTAGGTACATGACAGGACTAAAAATAATAACCGTACTACCTCAGGGATGACTGAAACATAGAGAACACACGACCCCCCAATAAAAGCAAAATTTTAATGCAGGAAAAAATATTTAATTGTCCTAAGGTTCAGTCTCTCAATATTTATCAAATTATGCCTCTGAAGTTTATTTAGAATAAATGGAAGATTATACCTCAGCATTTGGAAACCGTAATTTGTACGATTTGTTGGTATTTTCCAATGCTCCTTCTCACGAACGTCATATACCCGTATATTTGGTCCGGGTATATGTGCACTAACTTTTTGAGCTAACAATATTAACACACTTGCAGAAACCTCTAACAACACATTGGAATATTTACATGAATGGAGTGAAGCGAACGCTCTACTAATTAATACATCTAAAACAACTGCGATTTTATTTAAGCCACATAATAAATTGGTAAATATTGACTTGCTCCTGAAGCTTGGCCCCTCTATCATTGAAGTCGTCCCGAATGTAAAAACCTTAGGTGTAATATTTAATGAAAACATGTCATGGGACACCCATATTCAAAGTGTAATAAAAGCAATTTCAAGTGTTGTTGGCATTCTCAACAAGTTCCGTTCAAGTTTGCCAGCCAAAATTAAGCTTTTCATTTACAATTCTTTATTCATGTCCCATTTGAATTATTGTCACTTTGTCTGAAGCACATCAACTACAACTAACTTAGAGAAATTAACGATCCATCAAAAGAAGGCAATCCGAGATATAATCAATGTACCACAATCAACCCACACGAAATTATCCTTAAACAAACTGTACGAGTACACTTCACTTATTCGATATATAGCAGCTATTAAACAAAAGACGCCTGACATTAGTAACATATGGCGGAATTAACAATAAATATTAGACCTTATAACATACGTCACGAAGAAGTATGGAGGATACTATTCAGTCGAACCACCTATGGAACTCAAATGCTAAAACATCACCTTCCTTTTTTACGAAACCATTTAATTGAAAATGACATTATCATCGAACATTAAACATCTCATTCTTTAAAACTGATGTTTCTATGAATATTTATCTCATACAATTGTATTTTAGCATTTAGAGTGTATTTTTTTCTTTGACATTCTAATCTTTATCCTAATTTTAAACGTGTACTTTGACTATTGCTGCAGTGATTTTTTTTTAAAGTATCTTACTTTTTTTTTTTCTTTCGATTGCTTGCCGTGTGCTAAAATAGGGCGCGTGAACCTCGTCAAGCTGACATCTGTCGGCTTTTTGTTCATGACTCCAGTGCCTCTATTAGTGTACAAACGCAAATAAAAAATGATTGATTGATTGATTAGTCCATAGCCTACTTTATCGTGATAATGCCTGCCCAATGGTTGGCTTCCCCATTTTTCGTCGTCGTTGCGCATGCTTCGAATATTTGCTACTAGAGGCGCCAAAACCCCATACTAAAACGCAGACGACGCTTCTCCGCTGCCCGCTGCTACAGTCCACTCTGACGCCGTTTGTAAATTGAATACATTCGTAACCCGTGCTACATAGCTAGCGCAGGGCACCGTCAGTATAGTTTTTATATATAAAATAAGTCTTAACCTTTCTTTTATCTTTCACGTCTTGTTTTTGTTTCTATGCTTAAATGTTACCAGACCTCTGGTGCTTGTCACAGGGACAACGGAAATAGTCAGTGCAAATTAAAAAGGAGACGGACAGGCTGCCGGACTTTCACGACGTTGAAACAGCGACCACTTAGCGTTTTTATTGCTTCTGGAGCAGAGCCATAAAACATACGGCCCGCGGACCACATGCGGCAGTGAAGCGGTTTTTCTCAGGACCGCAAACGAGTCCCCGCTGACCGAAGACCTACACACCCGTCGGCAGCACTCTGACCTGAAATCTTGACATACATCTTCAATTTTTTTTTTTAAGCGCACAGCCCCTTGATGTCTTTGACCGTTCTTCTTTTTTTTTTTTTTTTTTGTGGTCCGCACTGTTTTTTACGTACGCAGTTCTAGAGCTTTAACGACTCCCTAGATTGTGGCTTGTTAAAGAAGATGTTGTTGAGGTCATGCCTGCCCGTCGCGGATTCCGAGTAGTGTTATGGAGTCGCCGACGCGCCGACGCCAGCGAGCTCTAAAGTCCAAAGCGACGAGCGAGAGCAACCGTTCGCGCGCGGAGCCCGAGATATAAACATCTGTCCCGTCGCTTCGCGCGTAACCTGAGCGCCCCGTACCAGAGGCGCTTTTCTTTTATTTCGTTTTATATTTAATAAACGAGACGTCAGTCTTCAGTCTGACTCCGGCACGAAAGGTTGTCCATGTGTGCCCTTCGCAAAAGAACATAAAACGAAACAAGTAGTTCGTGAAAATTGGCCTGAAATACTTAGTATACAGAAGTTGCAGTACATCTTTGTAATGGTTGACATCTTTCTCTGCCTTTGCGCATTTAAGAGCCCCATGGTGCATAAGAGCATCCATCGCAGTCTCAACAGCTGCATGCAAAGTTTTTTCGGCATATTTCGTTTTTTTTCAGTAAAACCTCGACGAAGTTATTCAGCGCATACACCATCTCTAGCTTGTCTGATGGATAGTAGAGTGCTCCCCTGTCCTGGTGCCTGATGAGAGAACCACTGGAGGCCATAAAAGCCTGCTTAATGACCAGTAGAAAGTAATCACTGCAGTTGACATGTTCCTTCACCAACCGCGCCAAGAATCCACCTACCATAGAGATGGCCGATATCTCAGGGGTGGGAAGGAAGTAGTGCGCTCACGTCAAGTCAGCTCCGAGGACAACATTTGCTCTCTTGGGGAAAACATTTGCTTCGTCCTCTCCTGCGCTCTTGTTTGCAAATAGAGAGAGTGTATGACAGCTCGACGAGTGAGCCACATTCCTATCCTTAATGGCAGAGATGCCCCCTGTCTTCAATATTTTCTTCAGGCCAGAAATGGCAGCCCTGCAGCAGAAATGGTTGTTGCTGCCAGCACACTTTTATAGCCACCCGAAGAACGATTCTATGGGGTCAGAAGAGAATTTCCCCGTCAAGGCGAACCTGAAGTTTTGTTCCGTCAGTAGGTAGCGGATGCACTCCACATTGGAGTCGTCAGCAAGCCTCGGAAGGTTGCACGCGTGAGGAAGTTTTTTGCGCAAACTCGTGAATCCATATCTTGCAAAGACTTTGCGAATGTTTTTTCGAGATAGGTAAGCGGATATCGTCTACAGAATCGAATGGCCTGCTGTCGGGAAGGCTTTACTGTATATATTGTGTGCAGTTGCTCACATCCGTTAAGAGGAACCACTTGTGAGCATTCTTCATAAATTCCACCTGATCCGACTTAGAATGCAGCACCAGGAGTCGGGGCTAAGCACAAGGTGCTGAAGTGCCCACGATTAATGAACAGAATAAAATGACCACGCGTCTACGTGTGGCATCACGCTGTGCGTGCCACGAGCGGCAGACAACCTCGTGCTATTGAGCTATGCCGGCAATGGCTAAGCGCTCTAGAGCTCTGCGGGT
The DNA here is from genome assembly GCF_016920785.2 of Ixodes scapularis. Classification (NCBI taxonomy): domain Eukaryota; kingdom Metazoa; phylum Arthropoda; class Arachnida; order Ixodida; family Ixodidae; genus Ixodes; species Ixodes scapularis. The sequence goes on from NW_024609882.1 coordinate 50,420,262, forward strand.
CGAACGACGACCGAAAGAAGTTACTCGTGTCACAAAAAAATTACGTGATCAAGTGACCTATTTGGACACGCAGGTTACGTTACCTCCTAACCTAACATGGGAAGACGTAGCTTAACGTGATAACGTAGCTTACGCAAGCTACGGTGAACTGCAGCACCAGACAACGGACAAGCGTCGTCTGCATTTCTGTATGGGGTTCTGGCGCCCCTAGTAGCAAATATGTGAAGTAGGCGCGACGACAACAAAGACACCATTGGGCCGGAATTTTCAGTATAAAGGAGGCTATGGTTAGTCATGCGTTTAGGTTTCATTTCTATTTTCAGTAACTCATGCCGGGTTCCTTAGACTTTTTTCTCTTGACTTAAGTTTCTTTGGGAGTCTAGATGTTACGTATCGTCTCCGTCGAAACATAGGGCGAAGCTCACACATCTTGCAAATCACGCCAGTGCCAAGTAAATAAATATCGTTAGGATAATTATTGTTGCTTCACTGACTTTTACGCTCAGATATTGAGGTAAGTACTAACATTAAAAGAAAACTTTGCATAGGTCAAAATTCTGCTCAGCTGAGCGTCTATGCAAAGTCCCGTTCAAAACTCTAATCGCACGAGATTCGAGTCCTAATAGCAGCCATACAAACACTATATTTCAATTTCGGTTGGTAGTTTCTGACAGACTACTGTATTATCTAACTGTAAATAAAAGAATTAAAAAAAAAATTAAAGATGTTTTTTTTAAAGTGAGTTTAAACTTGCAAGCCTTTCTAAATATTCGTTTTTCAGGCAAATGTTCCGCGTTTTACGTTTAGCGCGAACAATTCAAATTATATTTAAAAGAAAGAACTTAAATGGAGATTTACGGTGATTTAATGATCATAAAAATATATTGATTAGGTCACACAGCACAGCTTGCTGAACTTCGTCAAACATTGTTGCAGAGAGGCGGTTTGACAATTAAAAAAACAAAAAAAACATTAAACATATTATGACCTAGGTGATTTATTAGCATAACTCACCGTTAGCATTTTCTTTTATTAAATGATTTACAGTTGGTTACTAAAAATTTCAGAGGCGTTAATTATGAGTCAGTGTATGTTTGTGAGTCACTTGTTTTACTGGGCGACAAGGAAACAAAAACCAAAATTCAAGCTCTTATAGCCGCCATAAAAACAAAATATTACATTTTATGCGTATTTTGCTCTATCAAGCACTGCGGCAGGTAGCTAGAGAAAAACAATTGGTGAAAAGAAAAGGTAGGCTTATTAGAAAATCAACCTCCAATTCGCAGAATTTTTGAAATAGTCTTTGCTTTACGAACAGATACTGTCCTTTCCTTTTACACACAGTATCGAATTTATTATCATTAGAAGGAGTACAATCTAAGCTTGCTGAAAATTCTAAATATGTTAAGACACCTCATATAGGTCACACGGAAGAGCTGGTAACTTTCACAAATATCGTACAAAAACGTCATATTGACAAATTTTCTCAAATATATTTCATACAAATAATCGCGTTAAAATATTTATCAGAAAATAAGTGTGTCTACAGGTCTCTATTAAAAAAAAGTAAAAGGCGCCAATTTTAAATTAATATATTTCCGCGAGTAAGTTGATTTACTAAAAATCAGTCAAACAAAATCAGATTTCAAGATCTTATAGCTGTCATACAAACAAAATATTATATTTTATATATATATTACCTTATAAAGCACCGCAATAACTAGCTAGAGAAAAAAAATCAGCCAAATAAAAGGTTTTTGTTTTAGAAAATCGACCTCTAACTTGAATTAAGCGCTGTGGTCGCACTTCTGGATAGGACTCCTAAGCATTTTTTTTTTAAGTACACTACTCCCTATTTTATTTATGTCTATGGTTGGATATTGAGGTAACTGCTAACGATAAGTAGAAAACCTTGCATAGACCAAATTCTGCTCAGCAAAGCGCCTGTACGAAGTCCCGTTTAAAACGCTGGGATGTAAACCATGTGGATGTAAACCATGTGGAAAATCTCCTTGCAATATGCTTTGCTTTCCAATAACATTGTATCTAGCATAAATTCGCACTTCCGTCAAACGATTAGCAGCGATGTCGACTGTGACTCAGACAATGTAATATACCTTATAGAATGTCACAAATGTAAAGAGCAGTACATTGGACAAACTAAACCCACGTTTCGTGAAAGATACAACGGCCATAAGTCCGACGTTAGGTGCAAACCCGACCTTCCACTATCCAAACATTTCAGCCAGGATGTACATGTAATAACGGAGGCAAAATTAGTCATCATACAGAGTGGCTTCAAGACTCAAACAAATAGAGAAATTCGCGAGTCGTTCCTAATTCGTAAATTCCAGTGAAAAATTAACAAAGATTGGGGTACTCTCTCAACAACACACAGCTTAAACAACCATCTGCCGCGAAATCCCCGCCCTACTTAATTCTTTTTTTTTTCCTCTTCTTTTTCTTCCTTCTTGGGTCTGGACGTACCAGCCCTCGGGGACAAGGAGGAAGAGGGCCCCACACGACCCGATCACACAACGGCGCCACGACTCACTCACTGTACCGTGATTACCCAGGAATACAGCTCCCGAACAAAATCCACAAGCTTAATCCCTCACCGCCGACAAAAGTGGACTCATCCCCCCTAGCGCTTCCCTCTCTCTGCAAGCCCCTTCTGCTACCAATGCACCGGCGAACAGAACCTACAATCGTCATGCCTCATCGCGCCAAGATTGGACTTTGCCCTCTGTGTACCCCTTCCCTACAAGGTCCTTCATACCACCAGTGCAGCTGTGAACAAAACCCAGAACCGCCTCCCTCATCGCGACAAAATTGGACTCGTCCCCCCGTGCTTCCCTTTCCCTACAAACCCCTTCGAACTTTCGCTTGAACTAACCCTCTCCCTAAATATTTTATAAAACTAACCTACCACGCCATGCGGGCTCCCGTCCCGAAGAAGGCAGTGCCACTGCCGAAACGTCGACGGACGTCAGGCCCCTTTCTTAATTTTATTCATTTTTTTTTATTTTAATTCTTTATTTTATTTCTCATTTAACAATTTATTCCTGTAAGTTCTTGTGTGTTAACTTTGACTTTTACTCCGTCCTGTTTAAAAGATTTTTTTCCCGCGTAATTAGCGTTCTTGTGCCTAGTCTTCATTATTCCCGTAAACTAATACAACTTTTTTCGGCACTTCACCCTTTTTTCTTTCGTGACTTTTTTCGCCATTAAATTAGAATTTTATTTTTATCATCCTACGGCTGCTGTGTCTGCGCACATTACTTTTGTCCATATATATAAATTATATATATATATATGGGTGGTTTCATCTCAAATCGTGCAGGCAAAAAGGGTCGAATTTTTAATTTTGATGAAAAAAATATATGTTATGGCGCCTTTTCTAAAACCGCAGTCGACACAAACCGCAAGTTCGTCGGATTTTTCGTTCTCGACTTATGAATTTTTAAAGAGGCCGCGGCGAAAAGCAATGTTTTTCACACCCGTCGTGAGTCGGATGTTTCGCTTGATCTCCCGCCATGAATTTTCAGTCCACATTATATTATCTTTTTTGAAGCACTCTGTGGACACATTTAAAAGGCTCCAATACCATGAAATAATTTTAGGCCTTTTGCTTTTTTTCTGTAAAAATGTCAAACACGCCTCCTCGGTCAATTGTGGACGAACTTTGACAATTAATTACTGGAGATCTACTTTGGTTACACCGATATTTTTTATGTCCACGGAGAGCCCAAAACACGATCTTAATATTTATTATAAAATGCCTTGGCTGTATAAAATATCCTTTGCGGTACGTTTACGTTAATATTATGCAAAAACCAAAAAGTACCATTTTTGAAATTGATTTTCTCAAAAAACCCATTTTTTATTTTTTTCATTTTTTGTTCAAATGTAGATATGATAGTTGTCTACACGAAAATCAAGCCTAGAAAGTGTATATTTTGTTTGTATGTTTTATATTTAGGCCTCAATATCGGAAAAAAGACGTCTTTGTTTTGCAAGACCTAAGTCAGACATAGCGACCCATGCGTCCCTATGAATTGTGAAAAAGTTTTCTTGAATTTTCTTCTGCATTTTATAATCAATTATAAACAGATTTTGTGGTATTGAATATTTATGTAGGTTTTGATAAGAGCGGGAACCATGAGATACATATCTAACCAAATCAGCAGGCCTAGTAGACTTTCAATAACCAAAAGGCACAGACGTTGTATTGTTTCGATTTATAAACCTTTCAAAGTAAACTAGCACGACTAGCTATTAGCTGTCATATTACTAAGACAAAGAAAGTCACCACATTGTCGATATATTATATACAATTCTTTACGAAACCAAACACTGGGGCTTGTTCACAGCACATCGCACAGGTCACCAGGGAATGTACTTTCACTTCCGTAATACACAAAAGTGGTGACACAGAAACGGTCCGAAACACACAGAGAGTGTGTCATGGAGAGGGGTAGGAAATAAAAATAAATAAATAGGAATTAAATTGCCCAACTCCGATCTTAACGAAAACTGCGTTAAAAAAAAATAAATAAAGTATTTAGGTTCGAGCGGTGGCAAGGCGATAGGTCCACGCCTGGTGGAGAGTCAGACAAAGAAGTCGACGGCACGTAAAGGTAAAACAAACAAAAAAATCAATAATTTATTAAAGACGGGAAAACTCAGCCGCACATGGCAAGAACAAAAACCAACTCCCCCGGGCATTCCCTAAACGGGACGCAACCAAATGCGTGCGAACACGCTCTCTACATCACCGCCAGGCCGCTACGCCATGACGAAATAAACCCAACAACCGAACAGTGCTAACAAACAGTTAGTAAGAAAACATTGAAAAAAAAACAAAAAAAAAACGTTCAGAAACAACCGCACCCGAGAAACAAAGTTCAACGGGGCGAAGAAACACGCACGAGTCGGTCCCACGACATTGAAGTCTGGCAGGATGACGGCGTCCAGATGCTCTAACCTGTTCCTCCCTCTATTGCGCACATCCACGACGGCTATGCGGAACAGTGGCTGTACGAAAGAAAGTGAAGAATAGATTCGAGCAGGCGATGCGCGAGAAGGTAACCGAGACTATGCTTCAAGCTTCATATCGGGAGAGGAGCTTTCGAGGTAGTTTCTGCAGTTACTCAAACTTTCTCTGTCCCCTTCCCTTTTTCAAAAGAACACGTCAGCCGGCGCTAACGTTTCATATCGGGGGAAGCCCACTCTTCACAAACGGTTATAGTTGACAAGGAGGCTGACTTCGACCCAACTAGTCTCCGGGCAGAATACAAACACAAGTATATTTACCAACACGCTCGTTTTGATGTCAGTCTCCGGGCTTTGCTGTTTCCAAAAGAGATAACCCTTTATAAGGACAGAACGAGCGGGTTGGTGGGGATAATTAAACTTAAACACTCCCTTTTCGTTTTCTTCCTCAAGTTTAATAGATAACCCTTCGGTGCTATCGGATCTCCCCGGAGAGAGAGAAAGAGCACGGCCGTTTCAAGGTAAGGATAGGGCGTGCGAAGCTAGGGCAAACAGGCGGTATCGTTTCACGCATGCACGGATGGCTGGTTTCAAATTCCCCCACATCCCTAACGAAACCGGCCCATCTTCGTGTGTGCGTCTGCGGGATTTCTGTCCCGCGCCGCCGGTTTTAGCGCGCACGCGGCGTTGTTTTGGCTGGCAGAACAGTTGTTGACCGTCGACATTGTAAGGCCGTGGTGTCCTCATCCTTTCAGGCAACGATTCCTTTGCTTTCCCTTGTGCAATACTCTGACAGACTCCTCCTGGGTGGCTGTCACTGTTCGCCGCATCAACGACAGAATCGTACCATTTCACTCCTCGTGACACAGGGTGCGCTGCTCGCTTTACTGTCACGGGCCGTCCCATCTAACACAACGAGCGCGAAAGGTCGTGGTCATCTGCTGGCTCCGAAAGGGCGGGACGTTCATGCAGGCCAATGAGGGCCCCGAGTCAATAAAACGTCTGCCGACTCCTACACGTTAAAAATTTACGACACCTGCTGGTCTGTTAATAAGTGTTGCTTTCTCTTTTTGGAACTCCTCCGATGTAGCTTGCCGCCTATAATAAAATTTAAATAATCAATAATAATATCTGGGTGGAAATACTGTATTTCATTTTTATGTGGGAACGTTGAAAAAAAGAAAAAAAAACTATTTCCAAGCTTGTGAAGACGCGCAATTCGCAAGTCCATTTCGAGCCGTAAAAACACGTTTTTGTACGATATTGATGCTTAAATGTAGAACATACAAACAAAATATACACTTTCTAGGCCTGATTTTCTTGTAGACAACTATCATATCTACATTTAAACAAAAAATAAAAAAAATAAAAAATGGGTTTTTTGAGAAAATCAATTTCAAAAATGGTACTTTTTGGTTTTTGCATAATATTAACGTAAACGTACCGCAAAGGATATTTTATACAGCCAAGGCATTTTATAATAAATATAAAGAGCGTGTTTTGGGCTCTCCGCGGACATAAAAAATATCGGTGTAACCCAAGTAGATCTCCAGTAATTAATTGTCAAATTTCGTCAACAATTGACCGAGGAGGCGTGTTTGACATTTTTACAGAAAAAAAGCAAAAGGCCTAAAATTATTCCATGGTATTGGAGCCTTTTAAATGTGTCCAAAGAGTGCTTCAAAAAAGATAATATAATGTGGACTGAAAATCCATGGCAGGAGATCAAGCGAAACATCCGACCCACGACGGGTGTGAAAAACACTGCTTTTCGCCGCGGCCTCTTTAAAAATTCATAAGTCGAGAACAAAAAATCCGACGAACTTGCGGTTTGTGTCGACTGCGGTTTTAGAAATGGCGCCATAACATATATTTTTTTCATCAAAATTAAAAATTCGACCCTTTTTGCCTGCACGATTTGAGATGAAACCACCCATATATATATATATATATATATATATATATATATATATATATATATATATATATATATATATATATATATATATATATATACTGTCGGAGTTACTAATTCGAAGTTTATTAAGACGTTTCGAGCAGGGACCGCTCTTCATCAGGGCCTCCTGATGAAGAGCGGTCCCTGCTCGAAACGTCTTAATAAACTTCGAATTAGTAACTCCGACAGTACGCATCTTTGCCTTATTAAGTTTTCCCGGTTCATTGTTTTTATATTTACCTTACTTCGCCTATATATATATATATATATATATATATATCCGCCCTCATAAACCGTCCCCTCCAGGTCGTCGCGCCATCTTTATCGTAATAAAGAGCAACAACAACAACAATATACAGGGTGAAACAAGGAGACGCCAGGCTCTTTAAATTGGCCGGAAAATTCGGTTTCTTAACCTATCGCGCTACGACTTTGTGCCGCGTTGCTCACAGATGGTGCATTTTTTGTAAAATTTGCGAAGAGCGAACTTACCTGAGGAAAAAGTAAAGAAAGAAAAAGGCTTAGCTCCTATGGAAACGCAGCGACGCCACCGGTCTGCAAACAACACGGCGACGTTTCGCACGGGAGACAAGAGATGGCCCAACAAACGCCGCCAACGAACGAGCATACGGCGCCGAGAGCAGGCCTTTTTAGCAGACGCTCTTTTCGACTCAAAAGCGGCGCGCGTTTCGCAGGCGGCGACAGTCGCAGAAACAAAAAAAAACAGGCGCGGTAACAGCAAGGAACTGCAGTTCCTCGTCTGCAAAAGGGCCGGCTCTCGGCGTCGTCTGCTCGTTCGTTGGCGGCAGTTGGCGTCGCGAACGCTTGCGCCATCTCTTGTGTCTCGTGCGAAACGGCGCCGTGTTGTTTGCAGACCGGTGGCGTCGCTGCGTTTCCATAGGAGCTAAGCCTTTTTCTTCCTTTACTTTTTCCTCAGGTAAGTTCACTCTTCGCAAATTTTACAAAAAAAAAAAAGCACCATCTGTGGGCAACGCTGCACAAAGTCGTAGAACGACATGTTAAGAAACCGAATTTTCCCGTCGATTTCAAGAGCCTGGCGTCTCCTTGTTTCACCCTGTATATATTTATATATATATATATATATATATTTGTAATAGGTGTATCGGTCAATTAGCGTGGGAATTCAACAAATCATTGAATTCCAACCCGGATACATAATACTGGTACTGTGACCTGTAAAAGCGCAGGTTTGATGCGTTTTTTGTCCGTTTAGAATTTGCAGTAATATAAATATTTAGTTTGAACAGAAGTTAGTGCTGTATTCGAAATCAGCGTGTAATTGAGTTCCGCTGCAGTCAATGTTTCCCTTTACTGTGCCATCTTTTCGGTACGTTTTTCGGAGTCTGAACAATTCTACTACGTTGCTATGAGTAGAGAGTGCCTCTTCTAGTTACGATCCCCAAAGTGCTCGTTGGCAGGAGAACTGAAGCAAGTGGAACAAGCTGTTCTAATGTATCTGCTGCGAGTGTGAGAAACGAGTGTAACCGAGCAACCCAGCAGCGTTCGTGGTGTTAAATGCTCTTCTTGGTAGTGGGGCTTCACCCGATTCAAATTTCTTGGTGAGAGCCTCCGATGTCAAGAGGCTAATAGTATAAATTTCTGACTAAATAATCTTCTATTCAAACAAAATGGACTCTGCAACTTCAAAAAACGACTCGCACCACGACACAGACAGCATCGGCCGCAGCGGTAAGCCCGCAGCTTACTGATAAGGGCTAGCGACCCTCACGAGACTTTCCGATCACCCCCTGCCCTCACCTAACGTATATCGGGACTGTACAGTTTATTAATTAACCTTCAGATTATTCAAATACTCATTACATTAAATTGTGTGTGTGTGTGTGTTTGTGTGTGTGTTTATGTGTTTTTTTGCGGTTTAATCGGATTTTTTCGCTGGAGAAAGTCAACGAAGAGTAAAAAATGCATGCTTTAATCTTTTTCAGGTATATATTTCTTTTATGACACAGGCTTGCACGGTAAACCACTTCAGAGTGTTTTCGATTGTCACCGAGCGTGATTATACTCTTTAAATAATAACTTGATAATTACTTCACCTTAAAAGGCTTCCCGTGTTTATATTTTTGTAGCCGTCAAACGTGAAGTCTAAAATGGGAATGCAGTATACCATTTATGACATAGTAAAATAGTAAAAAATGTGTGGTTTTAACGTCTTTCATGCAATATGACTGGTGAAAAATAAAATATCGGATTTATAGATTGATTAGTCTGTTAAAAGGTAACCATCAGTCGGGTTAATTTTATAATCAAACCACAGCTCCAATCAACATTAAATGTTTTATTAAAGCAATGGTTTGTGCGATATAACAGATTATGGAAGCTTCCGACTTAATATTAATCGTTTCGCTGAATTTGCACGCACCTGAAACGATACAACACAACGATTAGTAAGAAGAGACGACAATAAAAACATCAAACATTTTATAAGGAGGGTGAAGCTCAACCAGAAACGAACGGGGTTGCGTCGTCGAGATCCATGCTTCTGAACGTGCGCCCGTAGCAGCCGACGCACAACGAAATCCCCGCTTTCGCACGTTTCCAATTTCGGCCGCACGGTGGCGACACGGTTTGCTCTTGGGGCGAAAAGTTCAGGTCATCAATTTTCAGAAAAGATCGTTGGAAGGCAGTGGAACCTGACTAGAATTCATCGATGACAGCAGGCGACAGAGAGCCGCACGCTGTTTGTCCAATGTAATAACCTTCTCAACAGTTCCTCGTGACTACCTTTTCTGCGTTACTACTCCTCCGAAACCTCACGGTAGAATTTTTTACAAGACACTTTGCACAAGCTGGAACACGTTCATTATTACAGCGGAGGTGTTAAGGGCTTGGTTCCCCAGGATTGTGTCCGTGTATTTCGACACAAACCTAGTTGGACAGCTACCGCCATCTATAAGCGACGGCGGCAAGCACACAACTATCGTTTCCGCCGTCGCTAGTAGATGGTGCCAACCTTTCCAGCTATAATAGAAGAATGGATACTTGGGCGCGTTGGTGGGAATTCATCGTAGGAAACAGCGCAGAAAACAGACGACGACAAAGAAGAAGCACACAGTTCATCGAGTACAGCTCTGCTGGTCTTCCACCTTCACGAAAGTGAAAAGGCTGGACGATTTTATTTATTCTTTTTATAGATTTGCATGCACTGCCTGGTGTCAAGGGATGGCCGCCGGTGGTGCTACTGTTGGGCTCAGATTGGCGATTCAGCCTACCAACATAGAAATCAGTGGCACCGAGTTGTGCCCCATGCGCGGAAGTAGGTGCAGCGTTCTCGAGAACCTACCTTTGTCTGGGTTAAATCACGAGAGTGTGCTCGAACAAGCAGGGGCACGGCAGAGCCAGCTTCCACTTGTATATCAACACTTCGCAGTGAGCGACTGGCAGATCATGGAATGCCGATCAAGTTCGGAAAGAGGCTGGGAATCGAACGGCTTTCGAAGCTGCCCAACATTGCAAAGGAAACAAACCGCTACGTGCGCCATAGCCACCCGGCAACGGCCAGGCGGCACCAGCAGAGTGACAGACAACGGTAATACAGTCTCGTTGTAACTTGGCAAAGAGTAAACGCTACGCCCTACATTGCATTCCACCGGCTCCGACATGCGCCTCGTACACGAGCCTGACACTTCGTAGAGTTCGGACGGGCAGCCTCTGCTGAGGCAGCCCGGCCGGGCTCTGGAGAACGGCGGATACGCGCGGCTGCCGCGGCGGGCGGGCGGCAGCGCCAGGAGAGGGCGTCTTTGTTGGGTGGCGTTCCTTGAAAATATCCGGAAGGCGAGCCGCAGCGCCAGAAAGAGGACTTTTCTGTGGGGTGGCGCTCTCTGGAACTATGACGCGTGGCAGCAATTTTTATTGCCTCATCCGTGGAGGAAATTTCTTTGCCGTTTTGCGCGGTTACCGACAACACCTGCTCCGCTCCATGGGACAGTTAATGCTTTCGCATTAAAATTGAAACGTACCTTCAGGTGCTTCCGCATATTGGAATTTCAAGCTTTGCGAACGAAGAGCATCTTCGTCTTGGGAAGGCATAATCTACATTTCACCTGGAGATTACTGTCTTTCTCGGACATACACTCAAAATGAAGTTTCAGATACGGCCACGCTAGGACAGAACCTTCGTCTTCCATAACGAGGCGTGGGACAGCTTTCGGCAGGGTGGCTTTTATAATACGAGAGCAGTTTTTTGTGGTGTTAAGGAGCGTATGCGGCCGCCACGAGTATCACGGTGGTTCGTGTCAGACAGCCGTCGGATACGCCTCTAAGTCAGACCCCAATGCCTGATCGGATCGACTAACGATCTTTCGAGCAAGATCGCGGTCTGTTGTCAGGCGCTTATCTGTATATATTAAATGAAGATCAATAAAGGAGAAGGCTTTTTGGTTGGTATCTGGGATCTTAGCGTGACTCTGTCTTGCGTGGTTGGCCCGCCCCAAGGCCCAACGCGACATTTTGTTTTTATTATTCCTCTAAACTTGCAAATTCGTTTAGGGTTCAAATGCAGCTGGGTTAAACACAAATAATACAAAAAACAACTTCATTGTATTGCTATTTTAGGCAGTCCAAGTGTAAGGAGCAGAATATCACTGATACATGTTACAAAACATTTCTAGGTCGAAAAAAAAGAGGTCGCTCCAGCTATTGTGACATTGCTGAATATCCCGTCCTGTGACGCCCCTCAGACCCATCGTTTAACTGCAATTCATATTCCTATATAGGGAGTTCACTATAAACGAACTTGGAATACGGAAATTTGTGAATGAATAACAAAGTTGCCCATATATTCGCCACAGCACTGGTCGTACCTTCTTCAAGTAGGTTCCTTGCAGAAAGGCACTCAACGTTGAGGGACGCTTTGTTGGCATTTTGAGAGGTCATCCTGCTCGTGGTCCGTTTCCTGTCCTGTTCTCTGCTTATCAATATTCACTTAAAGACAGTGTTCGCGACAGGAATAAGTGCCGGACTGACGAAATAAATTTAAAACAAACAAACTCATGGTTTGTTGTAGAGGGGTCAAATATAAAACAAGCAAAAAAGCGTCTTCTTTTTGTGTCCACTTCTTATTTTCTTCCAATTGTTATTTTCTTGACACTGAAGTCTGCATAATTGTCGTTGGTCATTTCCCTGCGTTGCACCTCAGTGGAGCAACTTTTACTTCCCTAAAACCACCCCTTTTGTTTAAGATTTTTTTGGGGAAAACTTTAGGACACAGAAGACCCCTTTGGGATGGTGAGGGGGAAAACATTAATTGTACGAACTTTGGGGTAAAATATAAGACATAATTGGCACAAAAACAATGAAAAACCAGTTATGGCGCTGGCGCGCTGGTGTAAGTTTACCATTTTTTAGGCCACCTGAGACTGGGTGGAAGAAACACGACGACGTCTTGTTACCCCCCACCGCCCGAAACAACAAGTCTGTGGCGCCTGCCTCGAGGTCGGCCACCGCGTGAATGTATGTCCCCACCCTAAACGCAACCGCTGTCGGGCCTGCGGTAAACCTAACACAACGGACCAACCACACGTATGTGAACCCTTTTGCATCCACTGCACCGGGGATCACCCCTTCACGGACTTGAAATTTCCGACCCGCACACGACACCCCCCCCCCCCCCCCCCCCCCCCAAGAAGCGTCGATCCAACATTAGCCGGGACCATTCAAAGCCGGCTCACAACGACGGGTACACGCAGTTACAGGACCAGCCCACGCAACCCACTGCGATCCACCGGGACAACCTAGGACTCTACCATGGCAGGCCCCCGACGCGACACCGGCAGGAGCACGGCCTCGGCCAGAAATCAAACGGTGTATCCCAACACGAGGAAAAGGACCCGCTCAGAGTCTTCCACCCCCAGGTGGAGGGAAAAAGCTTCCGCAAGGCTCACCTCATGACAGAAATGACGCGCACATAACTAAGGTAAGCTGGACAGAGCCCTCGCCTCCCCCCCCCCCCCCGCCCGCACCTTTCACCCAAAATACTACCCCGCCCCCTTCCCCCGACCCCGTCTTTTCCGGAGACACCCGCCTCGGCTTCTGAGGTCCCCCTACACCCACCCCCGCACCCACCACCCCCCCCCCCCCCCCCCCCCCGCTCCACTGCAAACATTAAGCTCACAGAAATCAAATCACACTCTCACTTCCATCGCACCACACGCTCGCAGGCCAGAATTCCCCTGCGTGCGAGAACTCAGAAGATAAGGGAGAAATTCGAAACGTTCAAACGTCAAGTGCAGGGCAAGATGAACACAAACATACGCACCTTAGCTACTGAACTACGCAAAGGAATCCTACACGTCTAGTCGGTCCTCCGTAACCTAGTATTGGTGGTCGCAGCAAAACAGACGCAAGAACTGAGAGGCCTAATCCTCCAGGAGCATGATGACCAACGCAGCACAAAACATTTTAACAGACCTAGGTCTAGATCACCCGTCACCAACGAAGCAAGCCACTCAGAAGAGCCCCTCTTTGATCCCAACCTACCCACCACACAACTCGGAACACCCACTGACCGTTCTCTCCTCACTCCTCCCTCCTTTTATCCTCTCACTGCCAACTCCTAACCCTAACAAGCCTGCGAA